>NW_023425359.1:21107500-21757500 GCF_014108415.1 Molossus molossus
GTCTACTCCTTGATTTTAGCCTGTGAGCAATCCTACAGGTCGGTCCCAGCTAATCCCTACCCAGATTCCTGACCCACAGAAACTTGGAAGTAATCGATCTTGTTGTTTTGAGCCACTAGATACGGGGATACTTTGTTAGGCAGTAATAGGTGACTAGTAAAAACATCCCACAAATAAAACTAATATTAATGTCCATTAAAATTAGGGCACTGCAATTAGATGCAGAATAAGCAATGATCTCACCATCCTTAATTTTTACCTACACAAACTACATTCGTCTTAAAACAGAATAACCTGGTTCTTTCAAAATGCTTTCTGAATTTTCAAAACCTTAGTATTAAAGTTTTTCTTTGTAGCTAAGATAATCCTAGTGTTATTTTCATATCAGTATTGAAGTATTATAAAAATATTAGATCTCCAATGTCTGTAAGATGATTGAGCAAAATAAAGGCATAAACTTGTAATACTGTTACATAGTTTGGAGGGTTACTTCTAAATTATTTAAAATCCCACAGTCTCTTATGCACTGGATTTATGATAGCTGTTTAATATGTATGGTGGAATTAGTTCAAATTCCATATTAAGGGGAAATAGCCAAAATAATATTTGTCTCATTACTCTGTCGGTACACCAACAACTTACTGATTTCTTTTATGATAATTCAAAATATCTTGTATAAGGTTGTCGCATTAATCATTATCATAAATATACTCATGATAGGTTTTCTGAAAGAATATTCTTCTGAGTTAGAAGACTGAGATCATAATATAATCGGAAATGTCACAGTTTTAACAGGACATAGTTTTCATATTTTCCTTTTTTTCCCTAAATCTGGATGCACACATGATTTTCATTGGAAGAGCTGTCTCTAGTGATGGCAGGGACATGCGTCAAAACCCACCAATTCTCTCTCCACAGTGTGATCACCCGATCTCAAATATGACTTCTCATTAAAAAAATTATTGCACTACAAATATGTTTGAAAGGAAGCAAGGAACAGATGTATTCCATACATACTTGACAGTTCGGGAAATTCCATAAGAAATTTAGAAAGAAATAATCTGAATGCACATATTTATTTAAGGCTATTCTTAGATGTGTTTTTACCTTTATTATAGTGAATGGGTTACTTTGTATTTTCGGTGAGTAGTTATTTATCATCCAGGCTTTACCCACAACCCTTTTCTATTGGCTTCTTCCGCAGAGGGTTTCTGCATCCCTTCCCCTACTCAACAATTAGGCTCTGTAGTTGATCACCTTTATTTTGGAAAGAAGGTAACTAAAATGCAACTCTGTTTTGTTCATATCCTCATTTTCAGTGAGATAATATCTTACTACGTTAATAAATGTAATTGGCTAGCAAGAGAGGTGCCGTAATGTAATTATGTATCAAGGACAGACATGCTGCAAAAAACACAGTATTTCTTAACAAAATTGATGAGCTCGTGGAGTCAATCAGCGTGATTAAGTAGAAAAAGGGAAAACGTCTAATACAATTAGTGACTTTATGTATGCCAAACATATGTTTCGTTAAGATAGATCTTGCAGTAAACCTCTCCGTCTTCTTTGATGCCCCCTGGAATAGCTAACTGTTTTTACAGCAATATTTAAATATTTCTAAATGATGTTTCCCTAACCTACAAAATTCATTACTCTGAAAACAATATAGTTATTGTGGTCATAAATATTTCTAGAAAGCCTTGTATTTGAGGAGTGATGACTGGCCTCATGGATTTCTGCTGTAGCTCCGCCTCCACTGCAATGTTGAAACCTAACATGCTTTTCATTCTGGCAACTTCTATCATTTGCATTTCTTTACGTGACAGAGGCTGTTTTTGGAAAACAAAACAAAACATTCTTTATTCATCCAAAGGCATATTTTATGATAATATTTTCATCCACCAACGACCACAGGCAGAATACAATAAGCAGAATTAATTTTTAAGTGCTGTAATGAATAATGAAATAGAAACTTCAAACCAGCATTTCGATACATGGAATTCAGAAAGTAGGTATTCATTAGGGCAAATGCAGTCACTAGTAGAATTTTCTGACCAATAATTGCAAACAGGTAAAAAGAGGATTTGCATCAATAGAGAATAATTTATCATAAACTTTGGATTATCACCCGGATTTAATGACATACTTATTCAAGGCCGGCCCTTTAGCAAAGTTTTAGGTTCAAACATCGAGCCACAATTATAGTGGCCTTTTTCTTTTAAATAACAATTAAACTGCCCAAAGAGGAACAGATGGTTTCTGTTGAAATGCATATATATTTTTTTATATTTAAATTAGTTTTTCTTTATTGATTTTAGAGAGAGAGGAAGGGAGAGGGAAAGAGAGATAAAAACATCCATGAGAGAGAACATCAGTTGGCCGCCTCCTGCATGCCCCCCACTGGGGATTTGGCCCACAACCTGGGCATGTGCCCTGACCGGGAATCGAACCAGCAACCTCTTGGTGCATGGATTGATGCTCAACCAGTGAGCCACATTGGCTGGGCTCTGTTGAAATATTTTCATGATGGAGGGAGGACAAATATTAGCTGTGCCATGTCTGAAGATTGTTCTGCTTAAGGTTCAGTAGTGTGGGTACAGGGCACCTGTGTGTACTTTCCTCTCACTAAGAGTGATTTTGCTCCACTAATTAACAAATTAACATAGACTGAATTCAACCAATGTTAATCAAAGACAGTTGTCAAGGACAGTTTTATTAATCCTAGTGATTATATTTCCTTAACCAACATTTGTTGAAAGTTTTGTGAGTCTTGCACAGAAAATTAAAATATAATTGATGGCATGAAATACTTTAAAAATTAGATATTTATTACAAATACGCAGAGCAGCTTTATGTAATGATTCAAAAAATGGTGACAAGCCAAGTTATTAACTTATTGTTCTCTCAGAAAATATTGAGATCTCAGCAATTGCCCTTCATTTTTATATCTAAAGTTTATGGTTAGATAAAAACATATAGTATTTACAAATATTTTTTTTCTTTTTTTTATTTTAGAGAGAGAAGAAGGGAGAGAGAGAGAGAAACATCGATGAGAGAGAACATTAATTGGCCACCTCCTGCATGTCCCCTACTGGGGATCAGGCCCCCAACCTGGGCATGTGTCCTGACCAGAATCCAACCGGTGACCTCTTGGTGCAGGGGTCGATGCTCAGCCACCAAGCCACACCAGCCGGGCAAAACATAGTATTTAAAAAGCTAGATTCTGGTCTTTGGATTCTTTATCTCAATTTTTTATGTATTTCTGCAAGTACGATTTTTCTAATTAAGGGCAATGATTGAAACTTACAATTGAAGTTTGATTTCTTTGAACAAACTGATCCACTTTCTGCAGGGGAAAAGTAATTTGGTCCTGAAGCAGGAGATAAACTGACATGGGCAAATTTGATATTATTAAATATGAGGAAATAGTAGAAAGGCTACTATCAATGAAATGAGTCGTTTTATTAATGGGCTATTTTTCTAGTCTGTTTTATACTACTTCTTTAGCAATGGCTTCTGTCTATTTAAAACTATGAGCCAGAACGTCAAAATTAATTGTATATCTTGCCCTGGCCGGTTTGGCTCAGCAGTTAGAGCGTCGGCCTGCGGTCCTGAGAGACCTGGGTTCAGTTCCCGCTAAGGGCACGTACTTCGGTTGCAGTTTGTCCCCGGCCCTGGTTGGTCGTGCGGGTGGCAGCCACTCGATGTGTCCCTTCACATCGATGTTTCTCTCTCTCTCTCTCTTCCTCTCTCTCCCTCCCACTCTATCTGTACAAAAAATGGAAAAATATCCTCGGGTGAGGATAAAAAAATAAAAAAATAAAAATAAATTAATTGTATATCTTAGCAATATACTTTGCATATGAAAACTATTTTATTTTTTCCCAAAGTTTCCTCCAAATAAGTAAACAGCATCACATTCTTAATTGATGGAGGCACATTCTCTTGAAAATCATGAAAATATGTTAAGGTTTTATTAAGTTCTTTGTATTTTGAGTATGCGTTTCATCTTTGTCTTTCAGATAACTTGCTGTTTTCATCTGCCTTTGACTCTTGCCCACCAAATTGTATTAAATAAGGAAAACTGTATAATAGCTGATCTTATGAGATGTCTGTTTCCAGGCTCAGTCTTATCTGGGTTGGGACAGGGAAAACTCCACTTTGCTTTCAATACCTAATATCAGCCTGTTCCCTCATGTGACAGAAAGAATAATTTAAAGGTTATAAATTGAGTTCTATCCTACACACTACTCTCCCTCAACAACAACAACACCAAAAAAAAAAAAATGTGTGTTTATTGATTTAGGAAAAACTCCATGAAAACAGGGCTATTAATTTGCCTCAGTTCACTTTTGTAGCATTACTGAAACTAAGTTCCAAATAATTCAAGTTTTCAGTTTTGATACTTTAATCACTTCTCACTGAGTGGAAACGGGAAGAAACTATATCCTGTAGTAGTAGTTATTTATGCAATAAAAGTATTTTAAAAGTATTGAACTAAACTGATATAAAGCCACAGCTACAGAAATGTGTGTGGTGTTCGTACCTTGGAAGTGCTCACATTCCTAGGCAAATATTTGAATGACATAGTAGGCTTTAAAATAACAGCTGATCATTATGAATTTCCTCTGGTATTTATTGTCACAATATTAATCATGATGAACTCATTTGGTATTAATGTGCATGTCATAACTAGTTCTTTGGGATTTCAACAGTGATTTCTGCAGTGATTAATTGCACAATTATTTTATGGGGTCACCAATTTTCTTAATGCCTCCTACCTGACAAAAGGGTTTGAGCTGCATTTTTGCAGGTGGAGAGCGTAACAGGTACATTTGTCTTGCGTCCATGGAGTCAAAGTTAATCCCCGAGTTTAAACCTCATGTGGCTACTGGAGTTCATTTTTTTTGCTATTTTCATTCATAATCTCAAAATGCCAACCTGATTAAAATAGCATGTTTTAAGGATTAATCATCTAATATAGGTGACTACATATATATATATTTTTTTAAATTATTTTTATTTATTTTTATTTTTATTTTTAATTTTATATATATATATATATATTTTAATTTTCACTCGAGGATATTTTTTCATTGAATTTGGGATAGAGTGGAAGGGAGGGAGAGGGAGAGGAAGAGATATATCAATGTGAGAGAGACACATCAACTGGTTGTCCCTGACCAGGGCTGAGGACCAAATTACAACCAAGGTACATGCCCTTGACTGGAATTGAACCTGAGACTCTTGGGTCCACAGGCCGAGGCTCTAACCACTGGGAAAAACCGGCCAGGGCTAAGTGACTATATTTTTTTGTTTGTTTGTTTTGTTTTTATCCTCACCCGAGGGCATTTTTCGATATTTTGTTCAGATAGAGTGAGTGGGAGAGAGAGAGAGAGAGAAACATCGACGTGAAGGGACACATCGAGTGGCTGCCACCCGCACGACCAACCAGGGCCGGGGACAAACTGCAACCGAGGTACGTGCCCTTAGTGGGAACCGAACCCGGGTCTCTCCGGACCGCAGGCCGACGCTCTAACCGCTGAGCCAAACTGGCCAGGGGAAAGTGACTATATTTTAAATCTACATGGGTGTTGGGACATGAGGGAATATATCATTTAAAGAAAAGAAAGGCCACCAAAAATTTAGTTTTCAACCGGAAAAAGGAGAGCAAGCAGGGAGCCTACGAGCATGGAAGCTGAGCCAAAACAGAAGGGAAACATCGCCCGCTAGCAGGACCCCAAAACCCGCACTAGGTCCTCCGACTCGGAGGGCAAGGAGTGGACACTATGAGACTGTGTCCTCTAGGGTACAAGGACGCGAGGTCACGGATGACAACTCTGCTTGTGGCACTTCAGGGTCACGAGAAATGTAAACCATTTAAAGTATAGGAGACAAGAGTATCTAAATTATGATTTTAAAAGAAGGTGTTTTATTTTCTGACATTTTCATTAGGTTTTTCTGTTTATTTGCTTTCCTACTCATGTTCTTTTTTCGCTAAAAAATTGAAACTAATTCAGCAAGTTCTGCTTCCGAAGGAAAGTGAGTGAAAATGGAGTGTATGTAAATGCACTCATAACTCTTTCTCATGCTTTTATCTTTCCTCTCCTACTGACCCCAGTCCAAGCAATTACACACATGGCGAAGCAGCCTATTACACACATGACGACCCCGTTTCTCCATATTTAAGTATCATTTCTCAACTTTTGGTTATCTCATTTCCAAACTAAACTTTACAATATATTCCAACCCTTCAAGGATGGGAGCGCCTACATTTAAAAATTATGAATTTTTATTTGCTTTACATTCTGGGAGATGGAATTTTAATGTACTGTCATACACGTGAGGGGCGCTGGATGGAGGCATCAGTGGGTATAACCCCTATTGTAAGAGCTGATCGCTGAGCAGAGCAGTTCAATCTCGTGTGCCCGGGCAGCAGGCAGAGACTGCCTGGCGGTTAATATTTTGTGTTCTAGTCATTTTAAAACTCAGTTTCAAAAATATGACAAACATTTGCGGCATTCAAGATAAATGTGCTTTAAATTAATTACAGTTAAAATTAAAGACCTGAGAGGCAATGTAGAAGAGAAACAGAGGAGAGAAAGGGACTTTGCAAAAATTAGGACAGAATTATATAAAACGGACCCTCTTCCATTAAAATGACATAAAACTAGCAAGAACAGATGTTGCTAGCAACCACATCGAAACATGATCTCGGAAAACAGATTCAAGCTTTGAAGAAAGAGTCAGAAATATCGAGCTGGAAAGACTCAGAAATCCCTGTGGAGTGAGTGCCTGTTATTGGAGTAATTAGCAACTGTTTAAACACTAGAACAATCTGAGATACATTGTAAAAAAAAAAAATTAAATAGAAAACAAAGGTAAAAATGTTTTAGATTATTCCTGAAGCAGTAAAGAGTGATGTCAGTCATTTGGGTATTCCTTTTCTAAAGCTTCTTGAAAAAGTGGAGCAGTTTCAAGTTTCATTGGCAAAAAGGTTCGCCCAAATCTGCTACCCATTGTTTTGTTTTGTTTTTTCTCTTTAAAGCCACAGACCATTTTCTAAACAGAGTGGAAGATTCACATGTCTGTGTATCATGAATATTTATTCCTACCAGCCCTCAGAGATACATACACTACTTACCCCTATACTTGAACTCTGAAATGCATTTGTCCCTCGGAAAAATCTTCAGAATTAGAATCTGCAGGCTGCCCAGACCACAAGTGAAAATAATAACTATTTTATTACAAGAATATGTAAAACTAGTATTGAAAAGAATTTCAATCAGGCAATTTGAGAGTATGCAGGGAGATGGTGAAAATCTTTATTAACAAAAGAACAGTAGTTATTAGTTTTATTATGCATCTTGCAACATTCTCAGTGTGTTACAATGTCTCAGAAACTCACACACACAAAAAAAACTAATGACAATATCCTTCTCATTTTGAAGATGATTGATTGGAAAGTTTAGAAAACCTGCCCAAATTCACACAGTGAGAGACCCTTGGAGTCTGGCAATAAACCCAGTCAGTGATACTCCCAAGATCGAGGTAAGAAATACAACTGTTACAAATGAAAGGTTCAATGACCATGACCAGATGTGGGATTGATTCTATGAATGGTGATCCTTTAAATTGTTATTATCACTTGCAGAATATCTGTCGCTTTGAGAATAATCAGGCTTATCTCTATAATGTACTTTAAAGGTGAATGTTTTGTTTGGGAATGTTATTAACTAAGTTGAGAAATGGACATTAAGCAGAGAATTGGCAGAACACAAAATGAACTGTCTTATCCAGAGGTGTATTGAGATGTAATCTGCAGAAAGAAAAATATTTAATTTGAGTAGACAAGCTTATCTATGTTCTTAGTATAAAACCAATTGAAACTTGCCAGGGTTTCTGCTTTTCTTTGCTTTGCATTCTTTCCAATTGCATGGGGAAATGTTAATGTTACTGACTTGGCTGCAATTATTACAGGAAGAAGACTAGTGAAATAATAACGCATTCTTTATTTTATCTGAGTAGGATAGTTAATCAAAATGATATTAATCTCCACAGCTCAAATGTACTTTTTTATATTTAATTATTCTCTATGAAATATTTATTCTAAAATTATTAAAATTTTATTTTTTTTGCAAGGCCACATAATTTATTTATATTTTTTTATTTTATTTTTTAACATAGTAAACATTTATTTTCACTCATGACTTTGAGTTGACTGAGTAGTGCTATTTGTCTTGATCGGGTTCTGCTAATCTTATCATCTTTGCTGGGGCTCACACATGTGTCTGAGTCATCTGGCTTCGAGTTAATATAGGATGGTTTTTACTGGGAAGACCAGCTTTGCAAATTATTAAAATTTTAAAAATAAATTTAGTCCATATAGATGTTTCAATTTTATTTCTTACGTAATTTTCTGTCGATAGTGGCAACATTTAAAGTACATTTAAATCATACCTAACACCAAATGTTATTTCATACGTATGTATTATAAATAAACAGTAATAGAATAGCAAAAAATGTGAGACATAATAAGCTTTTTAAAATTTCCTAAATGTATTCTTTATCTTACTGATGTCTTTAATTCTCCACTGTAAGGTAAAGAGCACAGTAAATCGTTTTCCATTCATTTATTCAGCGGGTGCGACACGGATGTCATATGTGGAATCTGCGAAATATCACAAAACGTGTTCGCTGGAATAGTTTTTCTGTATCTGTCATCTAGTTTAACAAACACCATGATTATATATTGCCAGACCCAGCCATTCAGTACTCTTTTAAGGTATTAAAAGTTCTGTTTTATCACTGTAGAAAATGTATTTTAGAATTTGATATATCATCTTATCAAGATGTCCAGTTTCATTTACTGTTATTCTAATTGCAAGTGTTTAATGGAGGGGAAACAGTGTATAAGCTATCAGCAGTCATTCAAAAAATGTTATTTTGTTTTACCGCCGATGGAGGAGAAAATGCACCCCCAGCCGGGGCCGCTATCTGTCCGTAGCATGTCCTGCCCCTGCCTGGGAGGGTGGCCCCTGGTCCTCTGGTTCCCTTCCACATCCCAGAGATGTGCCGGTGAGACGAACTGGCATGTCTATACTGTCCCAGTGTGAGTGAGGATGTGTGTGACTGTGCTGGAAGGGTGCCCTGTCCAGGCTGGGGTCCCACCTTGCACCCTGAGCAGCTGGGATAGAGTCCTACCAGCAACCCTGAACTGCAATCAACAGATTGGAAAAGAATGATCTTACTCATTTGTATTGATTTCTTAAAGGTACGCATAGCTCGTCTGGAACTTCATAGTTTTGCATTTTACATTCTTTCTATGATCCATTTTTAAGTTAATTTTTGTCAGGGGAGTAGGGTTTGTGTCTAGAGTCACATGTGGATATTCGGTTGTTTCCACATCATTTATTGAAAAGACTGTCTTTGCTCCATTGTTTCGTCTTTGCTCCTTTATCAAAGATCAGTCGACTTTATTTATGGGGTCTATTTCTGGGCTCTCTATTCTGTTCCATTGATCTACCTGGTTATTCTTTCATCACTATTACAGTGCCTCTATTATAGCTTTGTGTAAGTCTTCAAATTGAATAGTGTCAGTCCTGTGGTTTTATTTTTCTCCTTAAATATTGGTTAGCTACTCTGGGTTTTGTTTGTTTGTTTGTTTTAGTTTTTTGCCTCTCCATATAAATTTTAAAATCAACTTTTTGATATCCAAAAAATAACTTGCTGGGATTTTGATTGGAATTGCGTTGAATTTATAGATCAGGTTGGGAAGAACTCACATGTTGACAATATAGAGTCTTCCTATCCATGAACATCGACTGTCTCTGCATTTGCTTATTTCTTCTTTGATATTGTCTATCAGTTTTGTAGTTGTCCTTGTGTAAATTTTGTACATACTTTGTTAGTTGTATACTTAAATATGTATTTATTTTTTGGTTTCTTATGTAAATGGTAATATATTTTTTATTTCAAATTCCACTTATTTATTGCTGGTATATAGGAAAGCAGCTGTCTTTTGCATATTAACTCTGTATCTTGCAATCTTATTACAATCATTTTATAGTTCCAGTTTTTCCATTGATTCTTTTGGTTTTTCTACATAGATGATTTTTTAATTAGTAAACAAAGACAGTTTGATTTTTTTTTCTTTCTTATTTGTAAAACATTTATTTACTTTTCTTGTCTTATTACAATAGCTAGGCCTTCTGGTATAATGTTGACAAGCAGTGGTGAGCCTTATTAAGCTATGTTGTCTAATTACTGAATTCCCCCATAGGTTGTGTTCTAAAGCTCTTCCTTCTAACCTTTCAGAGATTTCTGTTTTGCTTTCTGTTTCTGATGCATCTACTGATGGTCACAGTGTTGGGCCCCTGCAGTCTGAACAGAGGCATAATAAACACTAGACATTAGAAAATAAAAAATAAAAAAAGAAGTGAAATTAAAAAAAAAAAAAAAAAGAAGAAGAAGAGACCTTTGCCTTCTTACTGATCTTAGCAGGAAAACTTCAAGTTTCTTACCACGAAGTATCATGTTAGCTGTAGATGTTTGTGAGTTGTTTATAATGTTGCTGCTCCCTAAGTTATGTTCTTGATATAGTTAGCAAATAGTATTGGAAATTTTTAGTTTTATCTTTCATTATCCCATTGGAAAACAGATAGCATCCCCAAAATAGGACATTCAAGAAAGATTTATTTAGTGTAAGAACCAAGGGGTAGCTGTGATAGAATTGTCATCATCCCTTGACCTTAAAGTAGAAGGGTACAGCGAAGCAGAGAATGTCTATAGAGTCCGTGACCTTTAGAGGGATCCGTGACCTTCAGTCAGAGGACAGAAACCTAAGATAATCTCCAAAGTGAGCCAGAGAAATGAATTCAATGACCTTCTCTTCTTAACTCTCCATGGTTTCCAGTCACTGCCCCTGACTGGCCAACTCCAGTAGGAAAAGAGAGGTCATAGAAACTCATGTAAGACAACCTCCCAGAGCAAAGAACAGGGGGAGAGGGATGGATAGTGGGTTTGGTGGGTCAAATATGTCTCCCACGATGGCTTTCTCTCACATCCAAGTATCTAGCTGTCCCTACTTACAAATAAATATTTATCTATAGTTTGAAATCAAATATACACTTACTTGATTTTAAAAAGTACTCGAATATTACTTCCCCTACCTGGTCTCAGGAATTTCTTAAGTCATGGAAATAAAGACATAACTTCCATGCCTCATATAATTTATATTCTGGGCTAGAGAAAGAGAGAAATTGTTGTAGTAAATAAGGTGAAGTGATAAATACCTGGTACTGTGACAGCAGAGAAGTAATGTAGCCAAATTTCAAGGGGTAGAGAGGCAAGGAGGAAGAAGAAAAAAACATCTAGGAGAGGGTGGCTATCCTTACTGATATCAAGAGGACAAAAAGACAAGGGGAACCATAGAATTCAGCATTTGCTGCAAGCAAACAAGACTAAACTCGTACATCCAGGCCAAAGAAAAGGAAATTTTATCTCGTAACTTGGTGTTGAATCGAAAAGGTTAAAATGAGCTCAAGTTCTTAAGCAGGTCCTCTTTCTGAATCCTGGAAGATTTTCGCTTGGCCGCATGTTCAGCATGATATCTTCTGTTAATTAGCTCCTCATTAACACCTGTGACACAGCCCTGGCATGTTCTCTCACACACATTGATGGAGTTTTTGGCTCTGGAAAACAAAAGTTTTCATGAGCCAATGATTTTTTTTTTTTTTTTTACTGAAATGTTGAGTAGTGTACAGTTAGTAGCTTCACCATCTCTGTTTAGAAAATAATTAACTGTACACATGGAAAACCTATCTTTGAAATTACCAAATTATTTTTATAGTCCCCCGTGGCATTAATAGTCATTAATGGCCTTTCTTAAAAGAATAATTTCAATATGCAAAACAACCCAATTAACATGTTTATAATGCATTTCTAAAATGAGAGAGGCAAACATCACAAGCTCTAATGGAAGAGACTTTATGTTTCATCTGCCAAAATATCAATGTAAAATGCTCTTGATTTTTAAACATTGAAAAATACATTTTAAAATATTTTGCCTCATGTCTTTGTGAAACATTTTTGCTTTGTAAGAAAACATATGTCCCCAAGGAAGCTACGTCTCCCCCTTCCTAGCCACTAGGCTGGTAGGTGGAGCCAAGTCAGAATATAGTCTTTTTGAGGAGTTTCAGATCAGCCAGGGGGAGAGAGGGACTATGCACAGAACATCACCAGTGTGTACCGAAAGAGCTGGATCCCAACGGTGCTAGAAAAAGAAGTTTATTGATATAAGAGTGCACTATCATGACAGTGGATTGAACATGCTGTCCAGGACTCCAAAACGTGATACAAGTATGTTACTTGACTGCATCTTAAAAGTCTGAAAAAAAGTATAGCTCATACCTTCACTTTACCTAGTTAGCCTCCTTATCTGACCTAGTTATTGGTCTAAGGTTCCTCCAGTATTTTTTGTACTAAACACATTTAACATGGTCTTCTGTAAAAAATAAGTTGCATAAAAGAGATTGATGGATTGTATCAGACTCTAAATTCTATTTTTCAACTGAGCATGCATAGTTAACAGTAATTTAATTTTTGCAACATAACTCTATTAAATCTATTTTAAGCTATTGTAATCTCTCATTATTACATCTGAATTACTATACTGCTTTATTTTTAAGTAGCTCTGGGTCATTACACACCTCAAAGTGTGATGCATCAGATTAAAATAGCGAAGGTATTATAAGAAATAAGAAATTCAAATTCCACCCATAATTAAGGAGGCAACATAGGAAAACTTAATTTAGAAACAAGATGAGCACACTACCTTGGGGAAATTTGGAAAAGGTCATAGAAACACTGATCATTAAAAAACACTCTTTCACAATTCTTATGTTTGACCACGATACTCTCTGATCAAAGACTTAAGAACTAAGAGAAAATAGTATACAAGAATTTCTGTCTCATGACAATTTTATTTCAACATCTATAATTTGCACAGATATGGTTTATAATTTTTGTTTGAAACAGTATGTTGAAAATGGAGTCAATAAAGTTAAACATCCATATGGTCACATCATTATTTTACTTCTTTTTTTTCTAGTTCTCACCCAAAGATGGATATATATATATATATATATGTGTGTGTGTGTGTATATATATATGTTTTCTATTTATCTTCAGGTGGAGAGAGGAGAGACAGGGAGAGCGAGAGAAACATCGATGTGAGAGGGACACATCAACTGGCTGCCTCCCCACGACCCTGACCAGGACCAGGGACAAACTGCAACCGAGGTGCATGCCCTTGGCAGCAATAGAACCTGGGACTCATTGGTCCATGGGCCGATGTTCTCCACTGAGCCACACTGGCCAGAGCATTGTTTTACTTCTCTAAGCATGAGAACCATGACAGTCACGAACACTAGATTAAGGAATAGCACTCACACCCTGGAAATACAACAAAATGTCATGTCACGTCTTAACAAGCAAGGTGGGGAGAATATACTATAGTGGATATTTATTAAAATGTATTTTGAAATGATTTTTTATGAAACCCATTATTCTAGGAGCGCACTTACCTTATTGAGCCACCAAGCCAAAGCCAGAGAACTGAAAATGATGATTTGATGCTTTGTCCCCACACAACCCTGTTTCAGAGCCAACTAATCCTACATGTTGGGCATCTCATGTTCTTGGCTGTGCTAAGCAGAGACTGCTGGCCTGGTGGCCTTGATCCTCAGGAGATATGGATGGTAGGTAGGGAGCTAGGTGGGTAAGTGGATGGGCAGGTAGATATACATGTATACTTTCCTGAATAATGCTCTCTTGTTCTATCTGAATATAATCAAAATAACATAGCATGTAGTTAAAACCCCTAGTTTGAATCCACAGCTTAGTTCAAACCCATATATCCAATTTTATTTTTCAATTACAATTTGCATTCAATAATAGTTTATATTAGTTCCAGATGTACAGCTCAGTGGTGAGACAATCGGATACTTTACAAAGTGCAGCCCCCCCCAACTCCCACGCTCCAGTTTCTTAACTTGTTTTCAAGCTTGAATTACAGTCATCCATGTCAGGGTCATCCTCATGCTCTCCATTGCTGTCACAACTAACGTGTGTAGAATGAGCGCAAGACTTGGAGAAAGACCAGTTCCAACCCTCTCAGCCACCTGTAGCATTAAAACAAGCGACTCCCAGCACTTCACCCAGGGAACGTGGGACTCTCACATATATTTTGCTCGATGCCTCCTGGTGTGGGGAGAAATGATGGCTGTTAGCTTCCTTCTTCTGCCTTCCGAGTCTTGTATGAACGTGCATGTTGGCAAATTCTTGTAGACGGACCCTTAACAACGAATCCTGAAATCCTGACAAGACAGGTGTCTGGCTTCTGCCCTGCTCTGGGTGAACTTGACTAGGCTGAGGATCAACATAACCTCGAGGTTTAACAGTCAGGCATTTTTTCACTATTAAAATTTCATACTCATTGCTCCTTCACCAATAACAGTCTTTTTATTTCCTATCCTCAATGAGGACATTTTTCTATTTTCTGTTCAGATACAGTGGGAGGGAGAGAGAGAGAGTGAGAAACATTGATGTAAAAGGGACATATCGAGTGGCTGCCTCCCGCACAACCCAACCAGGGCCAGGGACGAACTGAAACCAAGGTCCATGCCCTTAGCGGGAACCGAACCCAGGACTCTCTGGACCGCAGGCCGATGCTCTAACTGCTGAGCCAAACGGGCCAAGGTATAACAGTCTTTCTTAAGTATTCTTTTTTTTTTTTTTTTTCCTTGTTGATTTTAGAAAGAGAGAAAGGAAGAGGGAGAGAGAGATGGAAACATCGATGAGAGAGAACATTGATTGGCCGCCTCCTGCATGCCCCCCACTGGGGATCAGACCCACAACCTGGGCATGTGCCTGACCAGGAATCGAACCAGCGGCCTCTTGGTGCAGGGTCGACGCTCAACCACTGAGCCACACCGGCTGGGCTCTTAAGTGTTCTTGTGTCTTGTTTTCTTACGTCAGTGACACCTTTTCTCAAAGGTTAGCTTCACACTCCTACCTTCTCTCAACAACACGATTTAAAAGTGTATGAGCTTCCCAACCCAGCTGGCCCTGCCTGTCTCCCTTTCTCACAGGTGTTCCTCCAGAGCACTGACCCCCTTCTCGTAGATTACATACCTCTATTTTCGCCCTTTGTCTCTTTTCATTGCATTTTTGTCCCTTTTTTCATTTTGCCTGTCCCACCAACTAACTTCCTCAAGAATCCGGATGGGAGCTGTGTAATTTGATAGATGTAGAACTAAGTGGAAGACGCCGATCTGAAAAGGCTACACAGCGTGCGATTCCAACTGTGAGACGTGACGGACAAGACAGAACTGTGTTAACAGGTAAAAGATCCATGGTTGCTGGAGGATGGAGGGAGATTTGAGAGGGAGACATGGGTGTCGTCCAGGTAATTTCAGGGCAGTGAAAGCATTCCGTGTGATGCCATACTGTTACATATATGTCATCACATGTTTGTCCAAACCCACAGAATGTACACGAGTAAACTCTAATGTGGACTCTCGCCTTTGATTATGATCAAAGTGCAGGGTGATTCTGATCAGTCAGTGCAGGTTCATGAATTGTAACATGAACCACTCTGGTGGGGGGTGTAAAGAGAGACATGTGGGGAGTCTCTCTAGCATCCACTTAATTTTGCTGTGAACTTAACACTGCTCTAAAAATTGTCTGTACAGAACCAGTGATCTCTTCTCTCTCTTTTGACCTAATCTGAGCCTTCCTTTTCCAGCCTCAAATGGTTTTCATCTTGTAAGAAACTAGCAACATCATGCATTTCTTCAACCTGACATTTATGGATTTGACCCCCTTCAGACTTTTTTCTTGGTATTCTAAGTCCAGGTGTGTAGTGTACAAATACCCCTTTGCTCTTAAACATGAAAGCCAAGCTCTCTAACTTCTGTTGGTCTCCAAAAGGTAGAAAAGGGTAAAAACAACAGCATTGGTGTGTGTGTGTGTGTGTGTGTGTGTGTGTGTGTGTACAGGGCTGATGCACATGAAAGGTGATCATACACTTTTACTTTACACTGTACACATATGTATGACGAGAAAACCACGTTACGACAAAGACAAGACGCACTCAAGTTTCAAAATACACGTCACCCCTCTGCATGAAGGGTATGAAACATAAAAATGCCATTTTTCTCTGAGCTTATCATGGGAAGTTATTCCAACGCTCACTAAAAGCTGACTGAAAAGACTTTGCATTTTGTATCTTCATCATCCTGCACCCAAATCATTAAAACTTCTTATTTGCATACTTGAGCAGAAGCCCTGGATTCGGGTGCTGTGCAGGAGGAATCCGCACAGTGCATCCCACAGGCTCAGAGCACAGCGAGGCTGGATTTGAACCGTCCTTGTTCCTCCGGCAGGAAGTAATTGGATATCAATAGAGAGGTGCTGAAGTGTGGCCACGGTTTTGAACTCAAGTTCCATTAATTCGCCTTTCTTCTTATCTTTAATGTGATTTCAAATTCAAAGTAATTATATTTGGACAAGGTTCTTTGGTGAAAAGTGAAGTTGATTTTAGGAAACTTAGACTTGCAGGTGCTTGAAAGCAATAAACAATTACAGCCTACCGCCTCATGGGTCCCTTTTCCCACGGAAGTCACAGTGACCTACGGTTCCATTGCACGGATCTGACCACATTAATAAAGGATTTATCATCTATTTGCTATGAGGCCCTTAAGATCTTATAGGGTTCTTTTTAAGGAAATAAAAACATTGGTTTTTTTAAAATCTCATTCATATTCCAATTGGCAATGTTCTTACCCAGTTAATTTTTTTTGGCACAATTTAAATTTTTGTTCATAAATATAACACACTTTTTCAAGGTGAGTAATTTTACAAGAAGCATGTAAAATATACATAAATGAGTCAATAAATTGCTTATTTTGAATGTTAATGGACTGTTGACTAAGTCAAGAAGTAAATAGAACTAGTAAGTGAGAGAAGTTGGCTTATTCTCATGAAGTTCTGCTTTTATTTTAATGATGCTGAAAGTCTGATCCCTCCATAGTCTTTCATCTGCTCAGTTTTGTCATTGTTGAGCAGTTTTCTGTGAGCACTGCGGGATTATGGGAATTTCCGGTTCGGAGTACGATATGACATTTGATAAAACGAATATCAAGCATACTTCAAGGTATGATTAACAAGATTTAAAAACAAATCTTCCTTACGTATGATAAAGAGATCCCAAATAGAAAAATCGATATTTTGAAAATATGACTATTGATTTTTTTTCTGATTACTTTCATTTGTGATCTGACCATTCTGGTTTTCAAGAAAAGTATGTTGTTGTCTTCAATTAGGAGACGATAGTGAAAATTGACTCTCATGCATTTTAAGAGTAAGTGTACTTCTCTGACTACTGATAATTGCCTACAATAAAATTCAGTACATTTTTATAATATTTAGAATTATTTTCAATGACAAACAGAAGAAAATTATGATGTTAAATTCCCCCATCCAGAAAATAGAACTCACCTTTATATTTGTACTGCTATACCTTATACAAAACAAGCAGAAAACTGAAATAACTTTTATATTTGACTGTTTTCTTTGTCTTCTCAAAGATTATTTTCTATTTTTCTATACGAACTATATTTTTTAGGTTCTGAGTGACCCACATATAACCTTTTGAAAAAAACATTCAAGACCTCAAGTTTAATATGTAAACACAGTCATTAATAGACCAGTTAGTAATCATGTACAATATTAATATAGTCAAAAATACACATTCTATGTATCATCGCTCACAGAAAATTTCTTTTGACAATTACTTTTTCTATTTACTCAGAGAATTATTGCCTTGGGGGAAAGAATATTATGGAGCCCTTTTATGTGTGAATCTTTGCAACTGTAATTATTTGAATGGATAACTAAACATGAATTCTGCCTTAGGGTTAACTCATACCAATTTGTTTCACAGGTCAGCTAATTATAAGCAGCGCATTCACCCACCTCAGCTCTAATTCTTTTGCATTTTAAAATCATTTCAGATACTAGAGAAATGTGTGATACTTCTATGAGGTCCTCGTGGGAGTACACGTGTTATAATTGTCTCACTATTTCTCCATTTCTTCATTCCTTTGCCGTCAGAGTATCGGCAATACATTATTAGCACATAACAAGCACATGGGAGAAAATAAGTAGAACTTTTTAACAAAAAGAGCAACCGTCGTTTAAGGTTTCTTCTTTAAGAAAAAACTCAATGGTCAATTTTGATCTCTTTCTAGAAAAGAATCTACATGATAGAAGCACATTTCAAGTCATTATCATACCATCATAAGCTATTGCCTTCATATTCCACAACAAAGACAGGGATATGATTCAATACTTATTTCCAAGGGACATCCTACTGCTGAAAGTTGCACCAGGGTGGATATACAACCCACTTTAAACATACACCCACTTTAAACATACAAACTAGGAGGGCATCACAAAATGATAAGCAGAGGCTACTGAACCAGTCATCAAGAGGATATCTCCCTCATTTGTTTTCATGTCACAATCTTATTTAATTTCTGTGCCTGTTACAAAGAATGATCTAAATAGTATTTCAGACTCTCTTAGATGCAAGTTTAATTAAAAGTTCAATTCATTATAAGGTTATTACCATATGAAATCCAAGAGTAGGAATTCACTTCAATGAGGCTCTTGGTGATTTCGTTTTCTTCTCTCTGTGGGTATGGTGTGTTTTATTCTTTGCATCTCAAAAAATTTGTCTTTGATTATTGGCCCTACAAGGGGAGAAAATGCCCAAGTGACTCAGAAGTTCCCATCTTATGATTCAAGTCATTAGATGCAATTTGGTTGGGACGAGCTCAAGTCTTGGGAAATAAACTAATTAACCTAAATTATGTCAGGTGCTATCTCTGGACCTTGTGGCTGGGCGATGGAGTCACACTGTGTGAAGCTGAGGGCTTCTACTTAGGCCAGGGACATGGAGAGCGGTCACCGGAGTGTGGGGAGATGCTGGTCTCTTTTCGTACATTCTTACTCCTTGACTTGATGTCCAGTGACCTCCTCCCAGCTAACATTGCCACTCACTGTCTTGCTCATACTCTGAAACCTTGACAATTTATTACTGCAGCCATTACAAAACCAAACCTCCTTTGTGTCTATAGTCTGTGTTTTTTCTTTATTCTCTTCCTGTTTTACTTCCCACCTTACAGATTAGATTCCATGGACTAATACTATATATTTTTTTTCTTTATTGATTTTTTTTTTTTTTTGAGAGACAAGGAGAGGGAGAGAGAAATAGAAACATCAGTGAGAAAGAGCATCGATTGGCCGCCTTCTGCATGTGGGGATTGGGCCCACAACCTGGGCATGTGTCCTGACCGGGAAGCAAACTGGCGACCTCTTGGTGCAGGGTCGATGCTCAACCACTGAGCCACACTGACCGGGCTAGAATAATACTATAAACACTCTATTTCAAACTCTTTCCACATTCAGATGTCTCATCTCACTCACCTGATAAAACCAGAACTATGGGAAAATACAACCCATCATTTTCTTCACCTAGTACCCAAGCAACTAAATACTGTTGTATACAAATTACAGTCTGATTGATTGGCCATGCCTATCCATGTGTAGAAGCCAGCAGAAACACACAATTAACCCGACCTACTTTCTTACTAAATTTCTCCCCTTAGATATTCCTCCAATTCTTACAAATTACCACAGCATACCCTTTACACTTAGGTTGGCTCATTTAACAGACATACATACATATACATACCTATAATGTATATGCAGATATACTATATATAATATGTATATATTTTTTTTAAATTTTGTCTTTATTGATATTAGAGAGAGAGAGGAAGGGAGAAGGAGAGAGGAATAGAAACACTGATGAGAGAGAACATTGACTGGCTGCCTCCCGCATGCCCCCCACTGGGGCTCAGTCCCATGACCTGGGCATGTGCCCTGACTGGGAATCGAACTGGTGACCTCTTGGTGCAGGGTTGACACTCAACCACTGAGCCACACCAGCCGGCCTAATGTGTATATTTTTAAATGTGAATGTGTATATACAAGGATTCAACATATCATACTAATTGTCTTCTCCCGTTCATCTACATCTCAATTCATTTGCATGATGAAAGAGTCATAAAAATCATGAAAGACACTTTTCAATGATCTATCTATTCTAGCCTAGTTAACGGATTGTGTGCAGAAACAAGAAAACAGGGGCCTGGAGCTCAGTGAAATGACTCAGAAGAAAATGGTAATTGCATTTTTGCGTCATGCTTAAAGAGACCTATTACACATTAATATATAAATTAACACTAAATGTCCATACCTAGAATAGATGGGTAGTAAAATATAATTTCTACATTAAATATTAACAATTTTTATTAAAACTGAAAATACATTTAAAATATATTGATGTACTTTCCCAATTATTTTATTTTACACTTGGTGTGTATGTGTCGAAGAAATTTGACCAGAGCAAAACCCTTAAAGTAAACCTTTTTCTGATGTAATATTCTCTTAATACTTTCCTTGTGTGAGGAGATGTTCTCTCTTCCATCCTCATGGTGACATCAGGAAAAATCACCTTGAGCCAGCAAGACACTAGAACGCATTCCCTGGTGTTGAGACAATTCTTGAAACTTGGCATTTTTGGTTGTTGTCTTACTGTTCTCTAGAGAAAGATTTAGTTGGTTTGGGGGTGCAGGGAACGACCATGTTCTGCCATGTGGCCTACAAACAACGGAAAAGGAGTTTCAGTCACCGAGAGAAGTAAAGGTGGACACTGTGCTGAACAGGGGAAAGACGCTGAAATAGGGTTCCCTGGACCCCCCCAAGTTGTCCGCGCCCGAATGTGTCAACTAAAGAGACACGCGCAGTCTTCCTCCTTGTGCCCAGGCCGGAGGCCCCGAGTGCGTCTTCACTCGAAGCCTGGCTCTGCTTCTCCTCATCCGAGCACCTGGGCAAACAGACTTGGCCCCCCAGCCTGACTTTCCTCATCTGAAACCTGACATCTTGTTAAAAGGGTGTAGATCCTGAGATTGCTTCAAAGTTTGTTTTAATTATGCATTTCAAAGGGTTTCGCCTGATCCTTGTCCCTAAACATGTGCCCAGCAAGAGCAAAGTGCTCAGTAATACTGCAGCCCGAGAGGGAAGTGGGCAACGCTGGGTACCAGGCCCGGCCTCCGTGCTCCCGGGGGACCCTGAGGGAGCCCTTCAGCCCCTGAGCCTCCGTGTCTTTCCTACAGATGGGTCAATAATAACACCTTCCCTGCGGAGTCTTTATGAGAATTAAGCGGCTTCACCCAATGCCTGGCACGTAATAGTCCAAAGTGAACATCGCAGGTCATTGCTGGAAATGGCACCTCTGGTGTTGCCTGCCAGAGCCCTGCCCGGTGCCAGGAGGCTGTGTCGTGGCTGCCTGCCTCTGGGCTTCTCCCCCCTCCCACCATGCGGCTCCCAGCGATTCCACGGGGCTGAGGGACACCTCTGTGTGCACAGAAGCAGGGACTCCTGCTATTTTCTCTCCTCCTTGAGTCTCCTTCATAGCAGTCCCCACGAAAGGTAATTGTTTTATTTGTTTCTACTTGTTTCTCTCTTTCTGCTCCACTACACAGGAAGTTGCGTGGGGAGAGGAAGCCTGTCTTCTGCAGGGAGAGCAGAGGCGGATACATATTGGCGTTCAACATTGTAGAAAGAAAAGATTTTCCTTTCTGAGTCACTGCTGGTTAAGCAAGTTGTGTCCCACACGACCCCGACCGTCTTTCAAGTGGGCAGGGGGAGCCGAGGCTGGGTGGTTCCTTATCCTCGTCCTTGTTCATAGACAAGCAGGAAACTGTGATATCACCATGTAAGACACCAAAAGACCCTTGGCGACATCTCACGAAGCAATTTACAGTCTCGGTAAAAATGACACATAACTTAGAACAAAGGTATTTTTGATTATGTAGCCAACCTGACCAAATTATTCAAAAAGACTAATCAAAAAGACTAATCATGTAAATGTATACATATAAGCCCACCCGGCGTGGCTCAGTGGTTGAGCGCCGTCCCCTGCACCAAGAGGTCGCTGGTTCAATTCCCGGTCAGGGCACATGCCCAGGTTGTGGGCCTGATCCCTAGTGGGGGACGTGCAGGAGGCGGCCAATTAATGTTTCTCTCGCTTATCAATGTTTCTCTCTCTCTCCCCCTTCCTCTCTCTCTAAAATCAATGAAAAAAATATATATATCTACACACATATTTTTCTTCTCCTTCCTCCTTTGTTCATTAACTGATGGCTTCAAATACAAATTATTTGAAACTAACACTTTGAGATATTTTATTTTCTCAGATCATAGGCTTGAGATAAAAAATGATGGGAATGAATTACAAAAGAAGCCCAAATATTCTACTCCCTTAATGTCACTTATTTATATGAGTAAATGGTAGTTAATAAGACTGTGATGGTACAATCAAGTACGTCACTATTTGTCTGATATCCGATGTGATATAATTATTCTTTGTTGTGGGAACGATTGAAAATAGATCATAGGGTGTTACACTTGCTAGGATATAATACGCAATCCAGAGCCAAAAGGAAGTTAGGATGTTTTGAAATACCTCCTCGTAGAATCTTAATAATTCTTGCAATGCGGTTTAGCTGCATATTGAATGACTCCGCAACAGTCCAGCAAAATATCAAACGTGATCAATGGTGTTTGTGGCTGTGAATATACTGAAGTGGACAGGCTGGTGACCACTCCGCGGTGATGCGTCTCTCACATAATAAAAATGAGACCATCACCAAGCGGGAGCTGAATGCATTTCGGAAGGGCTCATCTGTCTTCCGCACGTTACAGGTGTATAGACTGGCTTCTTCACTGTGACTTACCTGTCTTAGGTAAATGGAAACTCTCTAAAATGCCCTTGGAACACCCCAACCTTTACCTCCATGGGACCCTGACGGAGGGTTACGTGTCTATTCTTAATCATTGCAGTGTGGCTACTATATTTCAGTAGCGCTGGCGTCAGTGGGTAGGCGGGGAGAGTTATCCCCAGGTGAGTGATCCGTGCCAGCATCTGTGCGCGGTTGCGTATTCCTGTCTCGGTTAAATGGACCGCAGCCTTCGTGGACGCGAGACCGTTGTCTCAGCCCCGTATTTCTTAGCAAGCGTGGGGAGATGAAAAGCGATGATGGTGGGACAAGGCTAATAAGTGTGAGTAACGGGGGAGACGTAAATGCCAGGTGCACTGTAAATCAAATGTGAACCCCAAACTGTCAGTGATAAATAGTCTTTATTTGTTATAATCTCTTTGTCTAAATGAAGCTACTCGCATTCAAGAGCGCTGCTCACAGTCCGCCGTTAGATCAAACACCCGAGTGTTCGCGATCAAATGAGGAAGGTCCTGGGGTTTGATATCAGTTAGTATGAAATCCTTCTGCCCGCCGCCCGCCCGCGCCCAGCAGCTGTCGGCCTCTGCTCTCTGTGTCTCTCTCTCTTTGCTTATTTTAAAGATGATCTCCTTGAATATGTATTGCATGCTAAGTCACTGACTCTGTCTTCTTATTCTGTCTTTTTTATGCTGATAATTTAAAAAAACAAAAACAAAACTTTGATCCATGCTGCAAATGATTTAGAAAATGTGCACTGATCCTTTATCAACTGTATCTTTGCAAATCGAGAATACCGAGGTTTTTTTCACAGACATGCTTCCTGTGCGAGTGAGCATTCTGAATGCACCTGTTCGCTTCACAGATAGAAATGAAAGTAGCGGGGAGAATTCTTTCTTTTCTGCATTTTCAGGACCCACCAAGCTTCTCTAACACCCCTCATTCTCCTTTGCCTATTTCCTTTGCAGAAGCACTGGGCGCCCCCTCTGGGGGGAAACTCTGGGCTCACTGCCCTGTGCATGGAGGCTGGAGAATCAACTGTCAGGGAAAACAAAGCATCTCTCTCCTGTGGCTCAGGGGTTCAGCATCTTCGGTGCACCCACAGGTTGCATTCAATTGCTGGTCAGGGCACATGGCCAGGTTGTGGGCCTGATCCCCAGTGGGGGGCGTGCAGGAGGCAGCCAGTCGATGTTCTCTCTCATCCATGTTTCTGGCTCTCTCTCCTTTCCTCTCTCTCTGAAATCAATAAAGAAAAAATATAAAGTAAAATAATAAAGCAACAAAACTTTTTATTAAACCATCCGTTTTCAGCTCGAATCTGTTCTCCTTCCCCTTTGTCCCTAGCTTCCATCACTGGTTCTCAGGTTCAGAGTCCAGAACTTCTCAGGACACGTGAACTTCCTCTTCTGCAGCCCTGGTTACCTCTGTTTTCATTTGCCAAAACAGTTTTATAACTTTCTCTTCCCAAACCTGCAAATCCTTTGTCCCCTCTTGACCTTGTCCTGACTCTGCTACTATTGGTGTAGATCTTTTCTATTTCTCCATGATATTTTAATGAAACTCCAGAAGAAAGGGGTGGCGAGTTCATACGTTATGTACAACGTCTTTAAACACAAGCTCCTTAAAGATTTGTGAAATTTAATTTTGGTCGAACGGAACTAGCTACAACTTTGAACTTTTAAAAACTCTGTCTAAACCACAACAGCACAGAAACATAAACTATAAAAGCATGTATTTTGCAAATGTAACTTTAAAATTGTATGTTTCATTTTACTTTTAGGATGGTACAGCTTTTGCAAAGAAATAAAAAGTCAGCAACACACCGAGTAAACATGAGAAAATGTTCCACTTTTGATCTTTTCTTTACCTATTAAAATATGTTATACATCACACCCCAGCAGCTCATAATTAATCCATGAGGAAGGTCATTCTGCAAGGAAGGGGACATGAGGTGAAGCAAAGGGATAAAGAGGCAAAACTTTAAACTGAAACATGAAACAACTTTATTCTCTGTGAATATTTTTTCAAATAAATTGTATTGCTAAAATAAGGTTAAAAAAAAAAAAAAGTAACCATAAGAACCGGGCATCATGATGAGGTTGCTGAGAACACCAAAATGCAAAGGTTTTATCTTTCTCCATGCCTATCTTTTAAGACCCCCCCCCCAGTGACATTATTTTGTAAATGCTTAATTTAGGATGTGGACTCCCTAATCGATAATATTTCTAGTGGCAAATAAGTATTTACAGACATTCACAAAAAGCGAATGTTTCTAAACCATGTAATTCTCCAGAACTCTCTATTGTTATGAAACGAGGGGAGGAATCCACTAGAGAGTCTAATGCTCTCATTTGTGAAAGTGTTTGCGGAGGCTATTTTGTGTAGATAATGAGTGCCTCTAGTACCAACATGTATTTCATAATAGTTAAGAGTTTTAAAAGCACAGGAGTGGGATGTTTGAGGACCGAAGATGTATCTACTCTTGTGGGAATGCGTGTGGGGTTTAGCTTTTGGGTCCCATTCAATCTCTTGAACTTGGTCTTGTTTACTGAAAATCCGTCATTATGTTCTGCTTTGGGCATTTTTTTTTTTTTTTTTTTGCAGGACATATTATTCAGTCTTTGTGAATAATCAAGACTCGTTAAAGTAGGCATTACATATAGAAAGACAAAGAACTGTTCTCCCAGAATTCTGCTGCCAAAGACCATTTATCTATTCCTCCAACTTGTTTTTCAATACTCATACCTAACCATCTCTTTTTTCCCTCAGAATTCATTCATTTGAAATTGCATAATATAGCAACTCTCCTTTTTTTTTTTATTTATCCTTCAGCAACTGGAAAGGAAAACTACAAGAGTCTAGTATAACAGACATTTAAAATAACACTTGAGATTTCATTCTCTTTCCAACTTAAAAACACTCACACATGAAGAAAAACATATTTGTGTACAAGAAATGGGGGGGGGGTCCGATGTGTGAGCTCCTAGATGTACTTGATTTGTGAATCTCTGGGTTCAGAACTAGTTAACGGCAGTTAGGAATTCATCTCCTACAAGAAGCAAAGAATCGATAGTCTTCATGGCAGCAGAAGTCGGGCATCAGGAGCTATGCAGAATTTGTTTCTAAACAAGAGCCATAAAAAGGAGGCTGAAGAAAAGATGCCTATAGCTTGAGACTAAATGAGCCAGCAGGTTTAGAAAAGGAGAAACACCATCTCATACACAGCAGCTGAAGGATATTATCCACCTGGTTGCTACCTGTTCTATTATATTCTCATTAATAACCCTTACAAATGCCTACATTCCCCATAGAAGATAAGGTTCTGGCCTAGTCAGTTTTAAAAGCAATAAATTGGTTAATCTACCAGATACCAAGATTTATTTTAATGTGTGGTTTTGGCATCGGCTCAAACAATGAGTAAGAGTGAAAGCCTAGAAATATACAAAACATACATAGAAACAAAATATCCGCGGGGGGGGGGGGGGTGGACCGCAAAGTTGTGCGTGATTGGTAAGCTATTTAATAAATGGTTCTAGAACAGTTGACAATTTACATGAAGTTAGGCTTGTATTTTCACACCATATGGGCCCGGCAGGTGTGGCTCAGTAGTTGAGCGTCAACCCTGCACGAAGAGGTCACTGGTTCGATTCCTGGTCAGGGCACATGCCCAGGTTGTGGGCCTGATCCCCAGTGGGGGGCATGCAGGAGGCAGCCAGTCAATGTTCTCTGTCATCGATGTTTCCATCTCTCTCTCTCTCTCTCTCTCTCCCCCTTCCTCTCTCTCTAAAAATCAGTAAAAGAAAACACATTGGGGAGCGTCTCAGTCTATCCATACTGGCGGGAATATGAGAAGGCATGCCCCGGACAAGACGCCGAAGGTGTTGCAGGGCAGCCTTGGGGAAGAAGATCAAGCATGTGAATCAAGGATCCAATCACATCCCAGCAGAAGCCAGGGATCACGTCGTCGCTATGAGAAAAGATCTGTGGAGGACCTGGTTGCCAACGACGGGACCTCCTTGAACGGCCCAGATTGATAGGCTCTGAGAATTTTATACCAGCAGAAATGCGGCCAGCCTGGACCCGAAGGACAGCGAAGGGGTGAACAGAAGACTGGCTCAGCGGGCAGAGCCGGGACCGAGATGACAGCACCTTCCTGGGGACAGGGCAGACTGCCACCCCAGTGGGCCCAGCACACAGTGAGTCTGCACTTGGCCAGAAGGACCCCCGATGCTTCAGATCGTGACGACAAATGCAGGATCAGGGAAGGGTCCTCCAAGACGTAAGGAGGTCTCCAGGAAACTGACCCAGATTTGCATCTTGATTTCATTCTTGGGAGTAGCTAGAGTGTTTCTTCCAGAGCATTTGAACTATTATGCAACTGAATATACTATGTTTCTTAAAATTAATTAAAGCCAACAAAGCGTACATCACTTCTATAGAGGGATAGAACTTAAATATTAAAGCATTAATGTTGTTACTGAAATTTAATTTTTCTAATTGTCTTAGTCTCATTTTCTGGAATAAAATATTTTCATTTTGTTGAGAAAAATATTTATAAGGGTGATATATATTATATATATTATTTATATTATATTATATTATATTATATTATATTATATTATATTATAGTAATAAAGTTTTTTGTGTGTGTCAGGTCCATTAGAGTATTAGTGTGGAAGGAGCAATGACCTTATACAAAAAAAACCCTGATTTCTGGATTTATTACTACCTCTTAATACTTGGACCCTGGACAAGCTGCTTACCCTTTAAGGCTATTTCCTGCCCCACATGCTTCACAGAGAAGATGTAAAAATAAAAAGAGATTATTTATGAAGGCTCTGTAATTTTCAGTATATTAGTAATACTTATTGCAAACACAGTTTTAACACAATTCTCAGTTACATGTATACAATAATGTGCATTTTTTTAATATATATTTTATTTATTTTTTTTATCCTCACCAGAGGACATTTTTCCATTTTTTGTTCAGATAGAGGGGGAGGGAGGGAGTGAAGGAGGGGGAGAGAGAGAGAGAGAGAGAGAGAGAGAGAGAGAGAGAAACATCGACGTGAAAGGGACACATCGAGTGGCTGCCACCCGCACAACCCAACCAGGGCCGGGGACAAACTGCAACCGAGGCACGTGCCCTTAGCGGGAACCGAACCCGGGTCTCTCCGGACCGCAGGCCAATGCTCTAACCGCTGAGCCAAACCGGCCAGGACAATAATGTGCATTTTTTGTTACATAGATATTATACAGTCTTTAAACTGTCAGGATCTTACCAAACATATTAATACCGGATCACAATAAAGTAGCTTATTATATAGGCTTCTTTAAAAATAACCAATATACCATGGATGTTTACATTCATGTAAAATATTATACTGTATATGGTTCTCTAGCAGGGTTTGAACATTTAATTTAAATTAATAAGTGTCATGTTTGGGGAAGAGACTGTAAATGCTGAGATTTTGAACCAAACTAATTGTTCAAATATTCTCTTTGGAACCTATTAACATTTGGGGAGTTTAAAAATTATTTTTGTTGTTACTGTTGTTATTTGTTGTGAATTGATTTGATTGAATTGTAAAGAAATTGATTCATGCCCTGGCCGGTTTGGCTCAGCGGTTAGAGCATCATCCTGTGGTCCAGAGAGACCCGGGTTCGGTTCCCGCTAAGGGCACGTACCTCGGTTGCAGTTTGTCCCCGGCCCTGGTTGGTCGTGCGGGTGGCAGCCACTCGATGTGTCCCTTTCACGCCAATGTTTCTCTCTCTCTCTCTCTCTCTCTCTCTCTCTCCCTCCCTCCCTCCCACTCTATCTGAACAAAAAATAGAAAAATATCCTTGAGTGAGGATTAAAAAAAAAAAAAGAAACTGATTCATAATTTACCTTTGGAAAGGACATGTTCTGGTCTCCATGGCACCAAGTGAAATCTCAGCTTCACATCTGAAAGGAACTGATATAAAATTGTCGATTCCACTTTTCAAAAGTTTTGAGCGACAAGCATTGGGAAAGACCTGGACTCCTCTGGTGATGCCCCAGCTCTGTGCTGCTGCCTCTGCGACCCATGAATCCAAAGCAGCTGCACTTTCATGTCCCAGGAATTATATTAAGTGTGTGACTACTCGCTTAGTTTTTACATTAATTCTGGGAAAGAAAAAGAAAAGATCTACAACTTGTAAAAAAAAAATGGAAACTCAAATTCATCTTTTATGCCGTAGACTACCAAGGAGAGCTCTGTGAACATGGTAAGAGTTTCATAAATACTGAGTAATTTACACACTCACGGAAATTAAGAATCACTTAATGGGAAGGTGAAAAGTATATAGGGGACAAAAATTTCTCTTAAGCTCTCATTTATTAAACTTCTTTTGGCAGGGACACATTTTATATCTACGAGATGAGACCATGACCTGTCGTGGATGAAAGAGTTTTGATTTGATGTTTGTCCAGGTCCAACTAAGTGTGTGGGGAAATGATGTTATTTTAACCTTTTCAGTATTCTATTTACAAATCATATCTAGGTCTAAAAAAATAAAAACGACTGGCAACATATTAGAAACTATGGATACTACAGTCTCTGAGGATTAATATCGGTTACCTATCTGTAGGTAATTTAGACTATTTTATCTCAAGAAAAAATATGGTAGACTAAGTTCTCCCTGTGATTGAAGTACCTAGCTAAATCTACTTTTCTATTCATGATGCTGCTAAATTTTACGATCTGATAAAAACTAAAATGGCCTTTTGTTTTCCTTATTGGCTTAATAATTCACTGTTCATTTCCAAAAAAAAAAAAAAAAATACAATGTACCCACTCCGTATTATTTAATAACTCAATTGACCTTGCAAATCTCTTCTCTCTAAAAGTGATATATTTTTACACAGGCTCTGGGAAAATGGATATTCTTCATTAGTAAAATTAATCACAAAAGTGCATTAATGCAATAACAAACTTGACCTGTTTTTCTAAAATATGGGCTACTTCTGAGTAAATGTCCCAAGAAATGTGAATCAACTGAACATACCTTCTTGGCAAGCATTTTGATAATACAATTTTCTCCTTTGCTCCATTCAAAGCTCTGCTTCTCTTGCTATTCAATTATACTTTTGGCTCACTGAAGTGTTTATGAATCAGCACGGCTTTAAGTGAATCCATCTTCACAAGCATTGCCTTTAAAAATCGAGAGTTTCAGTGAGTAGAAAAATAGTAGCAGAATATAAATCAAGTTTCAAATATGAATTATTAATCCTAATCTTCTGCTTTTTCTCTTGAGTCCTTGACGTTTTCACGAGTGATGAAGTAGCCATATATCTGAGGGCACTAGCCCAGAATAAATGCGACATTTATTTAAGATTTCTAAATACATAATGGATAAGGACCCAAGAAGCAATCCTTTGGTTTTGAGTTATTCAAGTATAAAATAACTAGCTTTTTGTTTCCAGGAAAAGAGCGCAGTTATTTATCAAAGAAATTAAAATCCTTAAATACATTTATGAGAATAGGGTTTAAATAAAAAACTAGAGATTTCTACCTATTAATAAAATTATTGCTTACCTAGTGTCATAGTGTCAGATTTAATTTTTGTTTAACTCTTGGATGATCGATTCTTTTACCAGAATTATGTCTGTGAAGACTTGGTTTCAGAACAAACTCAGCTTTTAGACAGTAATGATGACTAAACTTTTCACTAGTTCGGTCACAGAATACTGATGAGCCATGGTCAAGTTTCAATGTTAGTAAATAAAATTATTTTGCCACCCTAAATTCCCCACTTGCCATTGGCTTTGCTCTCTCTCTCTCTCTCTCTCTTTTTCTTCTTCTTTATTGATTTGAGAGAGAGAGGAAAGGAGAGGGAGAGAGAGAGAGACAGAAACATCGATGAGAGAGAACATCGATGCCCCCCACTGGGGATCGGGCCCACAACCTGGGCACGTGCCCTGACCGGGAATCGAACCAGTGACCTCTTGGTGCAGGGTTGACACTCAACCACTGAGCCACACTGGCTGGGCTGCTCTCCTTTCATTTATGTTCTAATTATTTGGCAGGTGGTCGTTTGCATTATAATCATAGTTTGCCAAAAACTCAAATGACCCCTTTATTCTACCTACTTACAGGAGGGTTTCCTTTCAAATGTTTGTAGATGTATTACAATACATGTTAGTGCAGTGAAACATTTTTTTACATAACAAATAAATTAATTCAACTATTTCCAGGTTGATTTCTTGAAGCTCTATTGTACATATTATCTTAAGACATCACACTAGATTACATTCGAAGTGCTCAAGTATAATATACCATTTTATTTCTCAGTGTACCCTTTTATTTCCTTCTGGGCAGCAGGAATGAGTTTACTGACAAGAACACAGGCGGTTGAGGGTCAGACAAAATATCTCTTTTTACCCGTTTGGTTATTTTTATTCCACTTCTCTTAATCCTCACCCATATTGTTCCTCAAATTTTCTGTGAAATTTAGTTTCAGTATCACCAAACTTCAGGTTCTTAGTTTTATAATCTTGAATTAATTAAACATGCTGATATATTTTATCAACATACATTCTCATCATTATTTCTAGATACTAACTTTTCCTGAGGGGTTCACTTTTCTTCTTAGTGAAAATCTTTTAATAAAACTATAATTAAAGTCTCTACAGACTAAATTATATTACTATTTTTATGTGCAGATAGAAATTTATTTTTCTCTTACTTATGAATTACAGTTTAATTGGTGAATTAAATTCACTCAGCAACATTAATACTTAGCGGAACTACATTTTTTTTGCTTATGAGACACTCGTCAATGTAATTGGCATTCAACAGTAGCTGGTATATTTGTTCTAGATACTGGCTTCCTTTGCTTTTAAGGTGTTTTGGGAGGGGGTACATTTGATTGGAAGTAGTCTAGATATAGAAGCATTTCAGTATTTCTTGTTTAATATCTGGCTTTTGAGCTGAGACCATCTTTTCCTTACGCATATTCTTCAACTTAATTTTGCCTTTCATATTGGCCTTGAACCCATGTCAAACTGGTATTATTCTATGGTGTGATGTATATGTCGGATTCAAGACCTTTGCATTTGTTTTTCCAAATCGACATTATAAGAGTCTCCTAGACTTTTCTGAAGATCTGAGTGTTCTCTGACCATCCTGCAATTTCAGGTCGGTCATAATTCAGTTTCTCTAAATATGTAGCTATTCCTGTTTCTACCGTGTCGTTTATCAACTTGTCCATTTGTTTGCCAATTCAACATAGTCTAGTCATCACATTTTTTTAATGTTTTTTACTTAATTGATTTCAGAGAGCGGAAGGGTGAGGGAGAGAGAGGGAGAAACATGAACGAGAGAGAACATCGATTGACCACCTCCTGCACGCCCCCCACAACCTGGGCATGTGCCCTGACCGGGTATTGAACTGGCGACCTCTCGGTGCAGGGTCGATGCTCAACCACTGAGCCACACCGGCCAAGCTAGTCATCACATTTTAATAGGAATTAATCAGGATGTTTACAGATTCACGTAGGGTTAAAATTCTGGCTTTGGGGGATGGAGAAAGAAGAAAGTAATTTCTAACAGAAAATTCAGGCTTTAGCAGACCTCTTGGGTCTGAAAAGAGGCAACCAGAAAAAAAACAAAAAACACAAAGTTCTGAAAATGTGCTAGAAAAGCATCATTCATTAAATACTTCACAATTTGAACTAATGCTTCTCCTCAATGGCTTACATTTGTTTAATAGCGATACGCTATGTTTTCTTACCCAAATCAGGAAAGGTAGGTTGCTCTGACAACTTTATAAATGTGGGATCGAGGCTTCATGTTGCCCGTCGATGTGCGCAGAGTCACAGTGAGTACAGGGCAGAGGGGTGGTTAAAACAAGGTCTAATCAAAGAGGGAACATGGCATTTTTAAATGTGCTGTTCAAAATCTTTTCATGAATAATGTATAAACTAATTATTTTTTTCTTCATTTTGTTTTCTTTATTGATTTTAAAGAGGGAGAGAGAAATAGAAACATTGATGAGAGAGAACATCAATTGGCCGCCTCCTGCATGCCCCCCACTGGGGATCTGGCCCACAACCTGGGCATGTGTCCTGACTGAGAAACGAACTGGTGACCTCTTGGTGCAGGGATCGATGCTCAACTACTGAGACAAACCGGCCAGGCTGTATAAACTAATTCTTTTTTTTTCTTTTTTCTTTTTATCCTCAATCGAGGACATTTTAGCATTTATCTTCAGATAGAGCGGGAGGGAGAAAGGGAGGAAGAGAGAGAGAGAAACATCAACATGAGAGGTTCACATTGACTGGCTGCCACTCACATGACCCCAACTGGGGCCGGGGACAAACCGCAACCGAAGTACGTGCCCTTAGTGGAAACCGAACCCGGGACTCTCCAGTCCATGGGGCGATGCTCTAACTGCTGAGACAAACCGGCCAGGGCTAAACTAATTCTTAACGGGTGGTTATATAATAAAGAAAACTAACATTCATTCACTATTTACATGCTAACTACCATGCTAGTGGCCTTACATAAATCACTTTTTTTTTTTTCAAAATAAGAGTTGCATCAGTTTTAGAGAAGTGGTTAGTAATAAATAACAGAGAATTAATGTATGTTTATTTTTTTTCTGGTATCAAAAATTCCATGGTGTGGAATCCAGACCCAGTGTTTGTTGATTGAGTCCCAGAAAGTTCCTCCGAAATACCTTCTTCACAAAGTACAGGCGAGTCTACTGCTCACAGCCTAAGGGGGGAGACTGTCTTGAATCTGAGTTGGGAGACCCCAAACAGGGTGGTCACAGATGGGGGGGCATCTAAGTGATGATGCTTTTCTCAGTATCAGGTCCTGTTTGACTGAGAGTAGATACATTTCGAGTTACAAGGGTGTAGAATTGGTGGACACAGGGAGGCGAACTTAGAAGAGAACCTGAGAGTCGCCACCAGGGGTTAAGCTGCGGGGCACCATCTACCTGCTGAGAAGTGAGGACTAGTTGAATCATCTGTTGCTCAGATCATCAGATCAGGGTATGCTCCTCAAACTAGCAAGAGAGTCCGTGGCAATATCACTTGGACAAGAGTTTCTGGGATTAAAGTCACAATTAACTGTGGATATATTGTTTCTCTTATTTGAGCTCCAAAATGTCATCAAGAATTCAGGTTACTTTTCCTTCCTTTCTGCCATTCTTACCACAGTGGCATTTATCTTCATAATTTGAAGGCAACTTGAACCCTTCCAAACATTATACCCACGTTCCAGATATTAGGCAGAAAAGGGAAAAGGAGAGAGAGAGCGAGAGCGAGAGAGCGAGAGAGAGAGAGAGTCTAGATCATCCAAGTCTGCCCTGTGACAATGCCTTCCCAGGTGTCCTACGTTTTGCTCTCACCCCCCGGCCACAGTCAGGTCTCAGGACTGCTTCTAGCTTTGAAGGGAACCTGGAAGGGAAACCTTCATGCTTCAGAGCCTCCACCACAGAAAGAGGAAGTGAAAAGAAGTTGCGCATTGATTTTGTGCTGCTAATACCGTGTTGGCTGCAAAGCTGGTTTCCGCTGAATGATTTCCTAACTGGCACAGTTACTGATATTAGTAAGGCATCCTCGTGAGCTGTGCTCTATCCTCGGGCCCTCTGCTGTATTAGTTACATGTGCCACTTCATGAAGCTGCACTCCCAGCCTCCTTGGGAAAATAGCATTATTCCTCTTACAGATGAGGAAGCTGATCGTAGGTCACTCGCCTAAGGACACACCGAGCTGGAAAATGTTAGAGCTGGGGTTGGAGGCCCGAACAACCAGGCTACAAAGCTGAAGCTATTCTCATTACAGCTGCTGCTCCTTTGTCTGGAAAGATATAACATCAGTACTGGAGATACTCGTTAATTATGGCTTACTAATCATCCCACGCTTAAATAACTTTTCATTATAATCAGAACACCCCGATCAGATCAATTGGATTTGGCTAAAAATCCAGAGTCTGCTTTTTACATCATAAAATCTTTTTGAAGAAAGAGATTCCACCTAATGTAGAATAGAGAGCTGGGGTATTTTTCTTTTTTTTATTTTTTCCTACTGAAGTCAATGAAACGGAACAGTGTTACAAACCGTGTTTTTGTTCATAACTGTTATCACCCAAGGACATATATTCAAAATAATTTCCTTGGATAAGTTGCAGATTCCAAAAAGTTTTTTTTTAAACTCTTCTAAAGACAAGTCAGCATGAATTTTTCCATGCTCATTTAGCTTCTCTACAGCTGATTATTTGAAATAGCTGTCTCAGTAGAATTTCAAGTTTAGTAACATCATTTTCCCCCACCGTGCTACAAAATTCCTCCATGTTTACAGTGCAGAAATCAACTGATTTAAAATCAGAGACACAGTGTTGCCTGATCCTTTCTCTGAAGCTGCTAAGAAAACGTAATTTGTCATCCCCTCAGAAAATGGGTAAAGCAAAACCAAGTAATCGAACAATAACAAAATATCTATCATAAGCCGGTGTCCTGCGGATTGAAAAACAAAAACAAACAAACCAAAAAAAATAAAAAGCCACTGCTGCTTAGACTGTTGATTGTTGCAGAGTTGAGAGTCTGGCTATGACCTTATAGATTTGTCGGGGTGAGGGGATCACATGGGAATATAAACCTTCACTTACATCAGACAAAACATGTAGGAATTAGGCCAAACGTATTGCTCCCACACAGAACTGGACTTCTCCACGAACAGAGAACACGGTGCCCCGGAACACACTGACTTCAAAGATACTGAGAAAAGTCATTTTATCAGTATAACAGAAAAGGGGAACCCTTTTTCCCACTCTCCAAAAAAAACAACATAACAACAATAATCTCCCCTGGGATTGTAAACTTTGATTGGTTTTTCTTTAGTCTATAAAAAAACTAAAAGATGACTGTACTGTGGAGAAACCTGGCCATTTCAGTCAAGGCGCCGAGTTTATCATATGCAGGGGGAGGAACTCGGCTGTGTGCCCCCTGATAGGCCAGGAAGAGAAGAACACAGCGCTGGCCAGTTTGCTCAGTGGTTAGAGCGTCGCCCTATGGACTGAAGGGCCATGAGTTTGATTCCGGTCAAGGGCATGTACCTGAGTTGCAGGTTCAATCTCTGGCTCTGGTCAGGGTTGTGTGGGAGACAATTAATCAATGTGTCTCTCTCACATGATGTTTCTCTCCCCCCCTCCCTCTCTTCGACTCTCCCTAAAAAAAAGGAGAACACAGCATCACTTAGTGATATCCTACAAAAACTGTATAATCTAAATCTAAAATGAAGACATATCTCCCTGCCGGTGTCTGTTCGATTCCGAGTCAGGGCACATGCCCAGGTTGTGGGCCCGATCCCCAGTGGGGGGCGTGCAGGAGGCGGCCAATCGATGTTCTCTCTCATCGATGTTTCTATTTCTCTCTCTTCTTCTCCCTTTCTCTCTCTCTCTAAAATCAATAATAAAAAATAAAAAATAAATAAAATAAAGACATATCATATTTCTAAGAGACACCCTATAAAACAACTAGTCTATAATCTTCAAAACGTTAAGGTCAGGAACGTCTAAGAACTGCTCTAGGGTGAAAAACAAAACAAAACAAAAACAGCTCAAGGTTCATGACATGTGAATGTCAGAGGTGATACTGGCCTGATCCAATTTATTACAGACATTGAGAAAATTGGCAGACCTTGGGTGAAGTCTTCCGATTAGATGTAGTAACAGTATCAGTGCTGGGGATCTTATTTAATAGCTGCATTGTGACTGTCCACGAGAAGGTTACATTTACAAAGGGCACATCGTGAAGTGTCCGGTGTGAGGGGCATCACGTCGGCAATCGACTAAAGGGGTCTGGGAACAAAAACGCTTTTGTAACATTCTTATACTTGCAAAAGCTTATGGTTGTAGCAAATTTAAAAAGATACTACTTTCTTGAGTATTCCCATAGAAACTTGCTCTAATACATTGTTAACTCTGAAAAATGGGACACACTCTTTTCCGTACAAATATCTCTTGGAAGTCCAGGAGAACAAAATTATTCGAAAATGATTGTACGATAATTGTGTCTTTAAGAGCCTAGGCATGGTTGCAGAAAGTGTCTAAGGAGTTCTCATTTAGAAATAATGTTTAAAATGTGTGTTTCTGAATTACTCTAATATTATATCTACCAATTACTGGTACTTATTTCTTTATAGCTTCTAAAATTAATTTATTTTCCCATTACTCTTTTTCTTCTGTTGGCTGAAATCCATGTTTCTTATATCTTCAAACTGTTTAAAGAGAAGTATCGCTCACTGAACTCTGTTTCAAAGAATATCTCTGCCATCTCAGGGGTATGTTTTAAAGAGGGTAAGTTTGCTTACATAAGTGTGAATATCATTAGTAGCTCAAGTTGTAGAAAAAGAGATAGCATTTCTAAAAGTTCACTTTCTAGATAAGTGAAAAACGATTGCTATACTATACTAAATAATTTCAATTACTGAAAATCTAAGTTAAATTTTGAATTCCTAGCCCTGGCCGGTTTGGCTCAGCAGTTAGAGTTTTGGCCTGTGGACCAGAGAGTCCCGGGTTTGGTTCCCGCTAAGGGCACGTACCTTGGTTATAGCTTGTCCCGCCCCAGTTGGGGTCCTGTGGGTGGCAGCCACTCGATGTGTCTCTCTCGTGTCGATGTTTCTCTCTCTCTGTATTCCTCTCTCTCTCCCTCCCGCTCTATCTGAAGATAAATGCAAAAACGTTCTAGGGTGAGGATTAAAAAAAAGTTTAAATTCCTCAAAATAAATTGTAACCTATCCTAATATTAGCACCTAAAAGACCTTAAATCCTTAAATAATCGGGGAATGGACCCAAGAAAAATGCCTAAGAACCAGCGACAGAAATGCAATAAGTATTGTCTATGTATCGCGTTGCCTTCTTGCCAGAGTTGCTCTCAAACGCGTTTTTGAGGTTGAGCTCTGTGTATGGGCAAACCGGAAACCTGCCATCAATCCTTCCTGTCCCCGAAGAAGCATGTGTCTGCGTCACACGGTAAACTGGACTGCAGTGAGCTAACTAACAGCTAACCGTTTGCAACATTGTATCAAGTGACTTACTTTGTGTGCGGTATGACAAATACGTGATTAATTCTCTTTCTGTATAAAAACTTCTCCGCTGGTGTGGCTTTGAAAGGAAAGGTGCCTTTGAGGATGAATGAGCGGGTTTCATACAGACAAATAGTCTTGGGGGCAACAGGTTAACCCACTCAATCAGCAGACAAGCAGAGCTTCCCTGGAGACGTTCCAAAAAGCAGGGACTCGAAAATAAGGACACTTTTAATTTTTGTGTTCAATCCTAGAAAAGGTCAGTGTTTGCTTTTTTTTGGTAGCATTTTTAGGTCTAAGTGACCTGGAAAATTAATGGTCGTCTTACTATAAGGTGTCATATAAATATTTCCAACTACAGAAGAAAATCTTGGAAGCATTTTGGGAACATCGTTTTCTTATCTGCTCTAAAAATATTTTACCACACCATACCCCCCTTGAATATTTCTGAAACATGATACCATGGGGCAAACGTTTTAAAACTCCATGAGCTAGATGACAGATCTTTTCGGACGGGCGCACTTGTCATGAACTCTTTCAAAGTGGCGCAGAGCTGATACATAATTTGACATATTATCATTATTATTATGGATGCAGTAGGTCCCTTATGAAAATGAGGGCTGGGGATTTAGAAATCAGACGACTGTCTATTGGAAAGCAATTTCATGGTACAGGAAAAGTACAGATTTCAAAATGAGAGGCTTGGAGACCAGAGGAGTATAACACGCAGAGTAGGAACACCCTTCTGCAGGAGTCGACTGATCCTTGAGGGCTGAGAGGGCTGCTTGCCAGCCAGTGGTGACGAGGCGACACGGACAGGTGTCCTTGTTCCTCTGACTCAGGGTCCCCAGTTCCACACTGGCTGCCGCAGTCCAGGTACCCGGGTGAGGAGCAGCACCTCTGCCTGGTGTCCTTGTGTGTGGATGTGAGTCCTGCCTCTACTGCTCATTGGCTGGGTCAGTGGAAGGAAAACAAGTGTTGAAAAGGGTCCCTAGGATCCACGGTCTTAACTCTCAGACTCGTATCAAATCCTCTGCTCTGATTTAGCTCCTTTAGAATAAGACAAGGCAGTTTGGGGGCAGGTTACCTAACTTCAGGTTTCTCATCTTTCAAGTGGCAGCAGTAAGGTTTCCTTTGCAGAGTGGTTACTGAACTTAAGTAAGATAAAGTAAGTAAGCATGCTTTTTTATTTCATATTTTATTTTCGTATTTTTATTTTAAATCGCAGCAGTTATTAAGGGCTATATTGTCTTTCCTTAGCTTGCTGTTAGGTAGCAGATCGTCTGTGTATTGTGACTTCTGTGCCCTCCAGGAAAACAATTAGCCTCTGTGTAGGAATGACTGTAGAACATAGGCCGTTTCTTTGGATATGGTTTTTGTCTTTCAGCCTCTCTTTTACTTATTCTTTTTCTCAAAGCTTTTCACTTCTGAGGGTGTGACAACTTTCTGGAAGGCTCCTCCCTGGTTTTGTTTTATCTCAATGACATTACTCACACATTAGTGACAGTGTGATGGATTGTTGTCAAAGATGACCGTCATCATTTGTATCCTGCTCGCCGGGAAGGAGAGTTTGATTCCTCTTGATGAATAAGTGGGACTCATCCCCTTCCCACCCCTCTTCCGTCTAGCCTGGCCTGTGGCATGCTTTAGCCAATAGAAGTGGACAAATGGCCCCTTGCAGATTCCAGGGCTGGGCCTCAACAGGTATTGCAGTTTCCACCTGCAACCTTCTAGAACCACGAGACCACCTCACTGCGAACGTCAGTCTAGCCTACTGGGGACGGAGACGGTGGAGGAAAACCACACTGGCCAAGCAGGCAGCCAGCACCAACTGGTTGAGGGTGAATGGGACCCCTTGAACTTTCCGGGCCCAGGTAGAGTGTCAGATGACGGAAGCTAAAGACAGACCCAGAAGAGATGAGCCATGACCTGCCTAACCAGCCCGCAGAGTCATGGGGAATAATCGATCATTGCTACTAAGTCACTAAGTGTTGGGTCTGGGACCTGAGCGGCAATGGTAACTAAATATAGGCAGTTAAGGAGAAGCAAAGAGACTCCTCTGATGGACAGATGTCAGCATCTTAAGACTGTGTTCTTCTTTCTACTTTTCTGCTAGCCTGCCAAGGATCATCCTGCTTTTTACTTATTGCTGAGAGAGAGAGGGAAAGAGAGAGAAGGGATGGGGGGGGAGGGGAAGGGGAGAGGAGGAGAGGAGAGGGGAGGGGAGGGGAGGGGAGGGGAGGGGAGGGGGAGGGAGGGAGGGGAGGAACATCAATGTGTTGTTCCACTTATTTATACAGTCATTGATTCATTGGTTGATTCTTGTATTTCCCTTGCTGGGAACCCACAACATTTCAGGACGCTGCTCTAACCCACTGAGCTGCCCGGCCAGGGCCACATCGTGCTATTTACTAAAACCTCTGGGAAGAAATTACTTTTCCTTTGCTTACAATGCTTTCCCCCTTCCGGTCTTTAACCCATTTCTACGTGTCCCTCAAAGCACCTTCCTCTATGAAGCTTTGAAAACCTTCCCCCGATCTTTCTAAATATCTCTGCTCCGTTCTCACATGTCACTCCACGAGTGTCACTGTGATTCTGTAGGAACAACCTGCCGATGTGTCCCTACTAGATGGATGTGTGGGTAGGTGTCATGTTACATCTAGTGTTTCGCCACCCGCACTCAGTAAGTTTCTATTTATCAGCTGCCTAAAGTGTTCACTTGAGGGAAAACAGTGTTCTTTAAAATATTTCTCTTTGTTGATCTTAGAGAGAGAGGAAGTGAGAGGGAGAGAGAGAAACATCGATGAGAGAGAAACAATGAGAGAGAACATCGATTGGTCGCCTCCTGCATGCCCCCCAGTGGGGATCGGGCCCACAACCTGGGCATGTGCCCTGACCCGGAATCGAACTGGCGACCTCTTGGTACCTGGGTTGATGCTCAACCAGTGAGCCACACCAGCCGGGCAAAACAGTGTTGCTTAATGAAATGTAGATGGATATGACTTCTAGACTTGATGTGCACTAATTCATCTAATGATTATGTCTAATAGCCTTGTAAGAATAAAGGTGGTAATTTCACCTAGTACAATGTCTTGCTCTATAAGCAATCCATGGTTCCTTTTACTCTCGTTTTCCCTACTCAATGTGTTCCTTTAAAAAAAAATAAAACTGCTTTGGATAACTATTTTAAATAAATGAGGAAGCCAAGGACATAAAGTGAAATTCAGCCGGGTTTAACTCCCGCACCCAAAACATGAGATGAGGGATGACGTAGGGGTTTCTTCCGAGAGGCGAGCCACAGACCCAGCTCCGAGATGTTGTGCTCTAAATTTAAAAAGGGGACATTATCCTAAATGGACCTAAGGTGATATCATAATCGACATATTCCACGACAAATAAAAGTTAAAAAAAGGGTGACAAATTTCCAAGGACTGTTTCTTGTCATGTCCTTCAACTTACTCTGATTCTGTCATAGGCAAAGCACAAGGCAGTGAAGGAACTCTTAGGGGGATTTTCTAAATTGTCTGATTTAATTCAAAAATAGATTTTAAAGTTACTTAATGAGTGTATGGATGCTATCCCCTTTAGGCTATGTTCCATAAATAGTTTCCTTCCTTGGGATTCTTATCACAATGGAGCGACGGCGCAATTTTTTGGACTACATACATTTGGATGGTGACTATTTTTCCCCTGCCATTCAATTTATGCCGTGAGCATCACATTTTAGGAGAGACACTGGGAAATAATTAGTGTGTGTTCATGGAGCATGGCCATGATAATAAAGGATCAGAAGGTCTTGAGGGAATTGGAGAGTGTAACCCAGGGAATGAGATGCGGGAAATTTGACAGATCCCTGAAATATTCGACAAACCTTTGCATAGAAGATGCATTACACTGGCGTTGTGTGATCCCAAAAGGTAGAACTTGGAGTTATGATGTAAAGTTATAAGAGGTTATATTTCAACCTGACATATGAAAGACATTTCTGATACTTTAAACTATGCAAATATGAGAAAGACTATTTCAAGGTCCCTCCGTGGTTTGCAAACTCTGCTGTTCAGGAGGGTATGAGTTGCAACAGAATATCCACCAGTGAAGGCAAAATGCAACAAATGTGGGGTGTGTGTGTGTGTGTGTGTGTGTGTAATTGGGTGTGGTAACCCATCGATATTTGCCAATTATCTTTCTGGGAAATGACTGGGCTTATGTTCATCCCAATTATTTCTTTTTTAATGAACAAGCTAGCTTTACACAGAGGCAGTGCAGTAGCCAATGAGGTTTATCCGAGACACAATTATTACTAATTGGAGAAAAAAATCAAATAAAAGTTCATGCTTAGTGAATTTATACTGATGTTTTTGATGGCTTGGTTTTTTTTTTTTTTTTTTTTTGGTTGATAGATTTAAAAAATGTATCTTGCAGTTAGAATCTACAACCTCTGTGCTCAATAACAATGTAGCGGTGAAGATGATGGGGGACTTTCAGCCAACAACAGTCAGATTAGCTTACGGGTGACCTCGGATCTAGCAACGTCGATTCTCTGACTCCAAACTCACAGCCAGTGGTTCAATGGACAGTGTTTTTTCCTTATCATGGTCTTAGACGTGTACTTTCAAAATCTCCCACACAAGCCTTTGCTTTGTCATCTGGCTGCACTCTGCTCTGGACATAATAGACTCCAAAGTCCATATCATAGATTTCACGCCCAGTGGGCTGAACATAATGCAGTCTAAGTGGAATCAGAATTAAAAAAAAAAAAAATTGAAGATAACTCTCACAACGACCACATACCATTTACACCTCCTAACAGGAATTTGTATTTCATATCTTTTAAAATGAAGAAATAATTTGGACGTAAGATGGATGCATTCTGATTTTTCCACATCCGAGAGTAAATTAGTGTCTTAATGACATGCATCACTTTGGGTTTTAAACAGATGGCCGTATAAACATTGTCATCCACAGTAAATAATGTAGAGGTAACAAAAATGTCCAGTATCTGATATTAATGTCATTTTTATTGTCACTCAATTTTGTTTTCATATTGTCTACCACATTGTAAATATTTCATCAGCCAACGTTTCTTTTTATTGAAACTATTATATAACTATTTAATATTTAACGCACAATGGAATTGAAATATATAGTTCATTAAGTTTTTAATCTCTGCAACTGTTTGAGTCTAAGAACTTGACCAAGCAAGAGATACTTATATTAATAACTAATGGAAGACTGAACAATATTAGGCATCTGTATTCTACCGGCAAAGAGAAAGAGAGAAAGAACAAAGCAAAATCCATTTGCATGTAAAAGCGAAAGCTCTAGTGTTATTTAAACAATAGTAATATGCTTGCTTTGGGGAAATCTTTTAGAATACCATCTCGTGCTTCCTTCTAAATGATGAGGGAAGTGCAGCATACTTATGTTCCCTGTTGCCCCCTCCCCAAACAACGTTGCCGGTTCTCCAAGGCTGTCTCCCTCCAGAACCCAGATGTAGCTTCAGAATATTCCTCACCTTAGTGCTCCAAACAGCCACTGCCCATCCATGAGAACTGGCACTCGAGTTAAAATCAATCTGCCTTTCTCTTTGCTATTCCAAGTGGATCAGCAGTAGCTGGGAATTTATGGGCCAGTAACCTGAATCTAAAGGTGAGCCAAAGCTTGGCGGGTGAAGTTGCCCGTGCAGTACAAGAGTGGGTTTCTAAAGCCTAAAATGATCCAATATCTTAAAGGACATCTCATGTATGACGGTGAGGGACATTTTTTATACTCCAACATTGAAAGAAAATCCAAGTCACTTCTAAGCAGTTCAAAGTAAAGATTATTTGGGTCTTCTCTTATAAATAATGTACCTCTCTGATGGGTACCTCTCTGATGGGTGTTTTGGAGGAGAGGAAAAACAGAAGATATCTTTCTTCAAAGAGCTTAGACTTTTTTTTGAACACCGGTCCCATGCCAATCATTAAAAACACCATAAATGAGACAAACGATACCCTTCCTCAGGGATCTTGCATTTTAGTTGGGAAAACAGGAAACAAGAAAACAAACAAACAGATAGTTTTACATAGGCAAAAGTGCTGTCATTTTTTTTTTTTTTATCCTCACCCGAGGACATTTTTTTCCATTTTTTGTTCAGATAGAGTGGGAGGAAGAGAGAGAGAGAGAGAGAGAGGGAGAGAGAGAGAGAGAGAGAGAAACATGTGAAAGGGACACATCGAGTGGTTGTCACCCGCACGACCAGCCAGGGCCGGGGACAAACTGCAACCGAGGTTCATGCCCTTAGCAGGAACCAAACCCGGGTCTCTCTGGACCACAGGCCGATGCTCTAACCACTGAGCCAAACCAGCCAGGACAAAAGCCCTGCTGAATTGCCCTGACTGTTCTCTCTGAAGGGCTGAGAGACGGGTGATAAACAAATTGAGTCAGTTTATTACGTAAGCACCAATGTTATTGTCATTCAAGTAGAACTCCTATTTCTAGGAGTTTTAATGTTAATACTGTCATGACATCACTGCTTTCATGGAAAGGGATGAGAGAAGAAAAATCCAAGGAGAAAATGTAATGTGTGCAAAAGATATGAGGCAGGAATAGTTCAATTTACGCTTTTGCACAGTAAGTCATTGAAATTAATCGGTGTGTACGGGCATTTTCAACTGCCTGCAATGCATGTAGAATGTTTACTTTGGAAAGGACAAATCCCTGACCCGATCGGGTACATGTTGCCATTTGGTTTTCTCGGTGTAATGATCCAAAGCATTATCAGTAGGGGTAGATATTGCCTCAGCTAATAATACTTGCCCAACTTTACTGTGTATCATAACTCTCTCTACACTGGGACAAAGACGTTACTCTTTCTGCTGAATGTCAGTAGTTCAAACTTGGTTCCAGGTTATTAAGCATCTCTTAATTGGGCAATATTTTCAGCAAACAAAATAAAAGCATTGGAAAAATGTATAAATACGATAATTATTGTCTGAAGCCGTGGTCAGCAAACTATCATCCACAGGTCACATCCGCTCTGTTGCCTGTTTTGGTACATAAAGCCTAATGGGAACACAGTCCCGGCCATTCATTTACATATTGTCTATGGCTACTTGCTTGCTGGGACAGACTTGAGCAGCTCAACGCACACCATGTGGCCGTCAGCACTACAACATCCGCTGTCTGGCCGGCCCTTTGCAGAAAATGCTTCCAATCACCTTGCAGTGTTTTGGCGATGTTGGGAGACATTGAAAACACCCACGTGCTGCATCAAAGCCTTCAGTGATCATTTCAGTTTTTGAATCATACCGGTTCTTATGATCATCTGCTTCCATTCTCTAAACCTCATCGGAGCCAGTGCAATTAATTCGATGCTATTTTTCTTCTCGAACGGGGAGAAGCCTTGGTTAAGGAAGAGGCGTCCAGTTCTTGCCACCGGAGGCTACGAATCTTACTGAATTCGATGAGACCCATCCATCCGTGATCAGGAACTGTCACTGGACAGCTCCTGACTGCAATCAGGGAGTGATTTGTTTCGTAGGATAATGTCTGAGAACCAGACATGAAAATACAAATCTCCTTTTTTTTTCCCATTGGACCACTACCTCCAGGGGTTCTGCTCTGGGAAGGCTGATTCATGAGACCGTTGTCAGAACTGGGCTTCAACCTTGATTTCTCGCTGCCTTTCAGCTCACTACAGAGAGAAGTTTTGGCCACTTGGATGGCAGCAAACAGAAGTCAGGATCCATGTTTAAGTCACAAATGATAGCATTTACAGATGGGGTTGCCTCGCCAGATCATTTCCTCGTTCTTCGTTTAGAATGTTTCCGCCAGAGTTGAACTCACTCTGCTAATTATTTTAATGAACTGATACTAATATAGTGCCCCACCACAGGTATTTTGTGAGATAAAACAATGATGTAAAGACTCCTTGCCTCTTATCCCATCATTTGCAACAACGTGCATGGACCTTGAGCTAATATGCTTAGTGAAATAGATGAGACAGAGAAATAGAACCACCGTGTGACATCAGTTATATGTGAAATCTAAGAACGTCAAACTCACAAAATAATGGAGAGAAAATGGTAGTTACCAGGGGCTGGTGGGTCAAGGATAGATTGATGTTTAAGGGTATAAACTTGCAATGAGTCGTAATTAAACCACAGAGATCTAACACACAGCATGATGAATACAGAGAAACAATACTGTACTTAATGATGTCATGTAATAAATATTGCTATGACAACCACATTACCATATATAAATGTATCAAAGTAAGACTTCACACACTTTAAATTTACTCAGTGTTATATACCAAGTGTATTCAAGGAAGAAAGAGAATTCTTGATACCAAAGAAATAACATACTAATCGTTCCGCAAAATATTTACCAAAATATTGACAATACTAAAGGTGCTTTCAAAAAAAGTATAAGCACAACCACAATGCTCTGCGAGTTAGAAATCACTTCTAGCCCTGGCCAGTTTGGCTCAGCGGTTAGAGCGTCAGCCTGCGGTCCGGAGAGACCTGGGTTCGGTTCCCGCTAAGGTCACGTACCTCGGTTGCAGTTTGTCCCCAGCCCTGGTTGGTCGTGCGGGTGGCAGCCACTCGATGTGTCCCTTTCACATCAATGTTTCTCTCTCTCTCTCTCTCTCCTACTCTATCTGAACAAAAAGTGTCCTCGGGTGAGGATAAAAAAAAAAAAAAATAGAAATCACTTCTACACAGTCAAACATTTACGAAATGAGTGCTGGGTCTTATAAAAGGAAGAGTTCAGTGATAATTGATAAGAGTACAGAGTATCTCAGGGCTGAGATCACACTCTTCATTCATTCATTTAACAATGATGTAGCCTCCTTGGCCACACGTCAGCAGTGATAAACCCAAGTATAGGCTAATATCTTAGCAGAGTTGCCTGGCGCGTTGAGGGATCGGTCAATACACAAACAAGAAGAGAAAGACCCGCATGCCATGCGTGGGGATGTCGCTGAGAAGGAAGGCGTCAGAAAAAAAGAAGGCAAGTTGGAAAAAGACATACTCTATTAAAACTGTTTTTGTTGCAGACTTTAAGAAATTGAACTTGTGATTATATTTGTTCCACAATTACAGATATTGTCGCAGAGACAAAGATATAATTCTTTATCTCGTGAAAAAACAGTTCATGTTTTTGTGTTTTTTTTCCTGAATTTCATTTGAAATTCATTGACTTTTTTGCCGGACTTTTTCTCTTGTTGATTACTTCATGGCATTTCTGCTTTTAATAATATTTTTTTTCAATTACAGTTGACATACAATATTATGAGTTTCAGGTACACAGCATTAGATCTTTATACGTCTTATGAAGTAACCTCCCCAGTAACCCTAGTCCCTGACTGGCACCATACATAGTTACTACGATTTACTGGTCACATTTCTGATGCTTACCCAGCATTTCTTTTAAAAGGGAAAATCATGGTAGTTATTTTAAATTATATATCTGACTGCCTGGAAAATTCAAGCAGTATATTCATTAATTCAACAGCATTTTTTAAAAATATGCTTTTATTGATTTTTTACGTCTGGGAATGGAACTGGGCCATCTCAGTCCACGAGAGGCTCAATCCACTGAGCCACACTGGCCAGGCGACAGCATTTTTTTAGGGTCCCGCCGTGTTCTCGTGGTGGTGGTGTAGCCCCGGACATGCAGGTATAACCCTTGATTTCCTGGAGCAGACATTGGAGTGAGTGAAAAAAAAAACAAGTAGACAAGAAGTATTCAAGATCATTTCAAGATGCTTTCAGATAATAGAAGTAAACGGAGAGGTAGGGTAGCAACTGACCCTTGGGGTGGGCATCATAATTAAGATATTGGAGATTCAAGGAGGGTCACCCTGAGCCGAGAATATACAGCTGAGGCTTTATTCATGAATGAATCCAACTGTGGACGACTCGGAGGAGAGACTGCCCAAGTAGAAAAAACTGTGTGAAATATCAAAATAGGAATGCGCCCTGGCCCGGTTGGCTCAGCAGCTGGAGCATCGGCCCGCGGACCAGAGACCCGGGTTTGGTTCCCGATAAGGGCATGTACCTCGACTGCAGTTTGTCCCCACCCCGGTTGGGGTCGTGTGGGTGGCAACCAGTTGATGTGTCTCTCTCACATCGATGTTTCTCTCTCTTTCCCACTCTGTCTGAAGATAAATGCAAAAATGTCCTCGGGCGAGGATAAAAAAAAAAAAGAATGCATTTAACATTTTGGGGGGTATAGCTCAGGGGTAGAGCATTTGACTGCATTTAACATTTTGCAAAGAAAAAGGCTGAGGCTGAGTGGTCGGCCGGCTCTGCGTCGAGGAGGAAGTGATGGCAAGTGTCCTGAGAGATGCTGCCAAGAGTCTTAGTTCCACATGAAGGGGTGGGTTTCATTGTCAACGGGAGGATAAATGACAATCAAGTTTTAAGCCCGGAGCCAACTGATTCAATTTCTGTTTCTAAAGGACAGTTCGGTGGCATCATGCAGAATGCCGCTGGGGGGAGGGTAAAAGTGGAGAAACCATTTATTTAGGAGGTCGTTGTTGTCGTCTAGGGGAGAGAGGAGGATCACTTTGGATCAGGGGAGGAATATACGGAGCAACGTGGGATTTTGGCATGTGTAGTTGTGGAGTGGGTGGGTTTGGATGATGGAGTCCTAGTCAAAGAGAGGGGACATGGAAGAACTAGACAGCTGCTAATTCTGTCCAAAGAGCCAAGTGATCTCAACACCAAATTACCGGGAAGTAGAAGGTCAGGAAAGGGGCGGGTTTGGGTGCAAGGCATTGGCCTACTTGGATATCATAGCATTCAGGTATTCGAGCCTAGAATTCGCCGTCGAGGTTGGAACTGGTGACTTCAAGTTGTGATTCATAAGCACACAGATAAAAAAGTAGGACAAGAGATCTAAGGACACTGGGTAGGTAACGTGGAAACCATGTAGGGCAGCATCTTGAGGGGATCCCACGTGGAGAGGTTGGGGAGAGAGGGGGAGCCACACGAAGGGAGAAGAGAAGGTGTGACCAGTGGTGAGAATGAAGATCAAGACAGTGGTGTCATAGTAACCGAGAAAATGTTTCAGAAAGGAAGAGAGAGGTCGTATCAAGTACGTCTGAATGATCTACTGAGGGGAGGCTATTGGGAGGACCATTGCATGCGGCAACATTGAGTTCAGGTGGCAGGGAATTGTCATCAGAAAAGGGAGAGGGACAAACACCCGCGGAGAGAAGGTAGAAGGGATAATGTGAGGGGAAGAAGAGGCGGCAAGAACTGTAGGCAAGTGTTAAAAATTAGAAATGTCTTCATTTCATGATTCTGACCTTGACAATATCTTCAGTAAATTATACCTATGATGAACCTATAAGAGAAGTTTCATGTACAGCTTACTATTTATGAATGTGTAGACTATAAACAAGAATTAGTAAGTATATACTTTCAAGTGTGGACGGCAGTGTTCATTCATTAACTCTGTTGGGGAAGGAAAATATCACACCGTTTTGGTATGTTTTCTGCTGACATATCTTTCCATTGGGACACAAGAAGAGTTTTACTTTGTAAGTTTATTTTATAAAGCATGCTTAAAAGTACATGTTTTTCTTAATTTTACAATTTAATCCCACGGTTATAAAAACGTGGAAAAGTACTTAAAGAGTTACGGTGATCCACAATGTATCAAGTATTAAAATAAAAAAGTTGATACAGGTAGGCTTACATCGTAAACCTTGTAATAACGCCTGCATCAGTGATTCCTTAGAAGTGATTAGGGCTTGCATTTATCATGATGCTGCCGCATAGGAAATGCGCAAGCTAGGAAAACAGTCTTAAAATGTAAATAAAAACAGAACTTTGTTATGTAAGAAGTGAAGTGTTAAATGAGATTTGTAGCTTTGAAATATGAATTCATCGCTGTCTCTACTCACTGTGATCCGCACTAGCCCATCAACACTCCAGTTTCTAAAAGAATAGAATTACAGTACTGCACCGTCTTTCATTAGGGCTCATAGCTGAAGAACTGCATGTAACCTTTTTATATTACAGAGGAATGGATTTATGGCATGATTACAGCTGTTTTTAAATCAAGCATTTCACTTTAATATTTGTAGTAAAAAATATATATCCTCTTTGCTCTTGATGGATTTCCCATCCTGCTCTACCTACGAAATAAATCATAGATGTTTGATATCGGAGCCCTCCTAAAAGTAATCCAGAGCATTTGAAAAATGGCAGCATAACATTCCTAATTTTTTTTTTTTTTTTTTTGCTTCCTATTAATAACAAAAGCAGTGTAATGATTGTGGATTAAAGCCCTCGACTCCAACTTGTACATGGACCTTGAGCTATCATAAATTACACCGCTTCTTTTTATGCTACTGTAGTTAAGAAATCCCCAACATGTCCCTTATAAATCTCTATCTTTGGGGCTTTCATATGCCATAAAGCTGTGTTTAAGCACAGCTTAAGAGGTTATCATTTGAGAAAATATAACTTCAAAGAACAGCCAGCAAAAGATGGCAGAAAGATCTTTTTTTTAAAAAAATTTATGGCCTTACTCTTAACAAATGGCTCTATTGAAATTAAATACTGAAAACAGTATGGAAATTTATGTTGCCAGACGCCGTGGAGGGAGGAGACGCCCCACCTGCAGGGAATATGTCAAGAGCCCAGTTACACTCACAGCACAAACGGCGGCAGGGGACAGCCCAGTGTCTCCCTCACGCGCAGCAACCCTGAACAGCAGTATCATGAGAAACAAATAGAAAAATATCCTGCACTCATGGCTCACCTCCTAGGGCAGGGTCGGAAACATTAATTTCCTCCATTTATAAAGAGGAAAGAGATCATTTTCTCCCCTCCCCTTCTGAGAGATGTTTTTGGAGAGGAAAGTTAATTCCCTAAATGGGTCGCCGGTTCAGGAACGTAAATGATTCACAGAGATGAGAAGGTATTGGGATGGAAGCAACCACTGGCCCATCAGGCTAATCCTCGTGTCTGTGAAAATTAAACTATTCCAGGAGAAAAGAAAGCCATTTTCTATCTTTATAAGATGCACGTCTCCATTACTCGGGAGACTGAGATTTACTAGGAAGATCGAGAAAGCCAAGGAAGTTTTATTTTACCAATAGATAAACCATCAAGTGTCATATGCATTATTATTTTGTAATACCTAAAATCTTTCTCAAATCCTCTGGCAAGCTTCACTCTTTTTGTCATTAACATTAGAGTATTTTAAATATATTATTACCCTATATGCATGCTATGGAAATTATTTAAACTATGCAGCTTATAATGAGTTTTAGAGGAGAGTTTTTATTTTGAACAGTGGAAAAAAAATACATTTTGAAGTGTAGATTCAATTATGCCAGATGAATAAATTCTGGAGATTTGCTGTGCAACGTATTGGTATAGTTAACAAAATGATACGGTGTACTTTCTATTTAATTTTTAAAGTGTAATTGGTTACACTTTGGGAGCTATTTATTTACTGACTTGAATAATCATCCTGATGGTATGTAGACCATTGTCACTTGAAGAGGTCTTTGGGAAGCAAGAAAACAGTGTTTGCCATTACTGGTAGAAGCAAATGTATTATATAAATAAGTGTAGAGGGACAGACAGATAACGTAATCATTTTATTCCAATGCTTCCATTATGGTTCATATGCATTATCATTGTGTATAACTAGGCAAGTCTGACAAGGTGTGTGCTTTATGTTCTACACAGCAACTAATTCGTTTTACTGCAACAGGGAGTAGAGACGGCGTGCTTTCGAGGCAGCGACTGTGGTGTTGGTTTCTGACTTACCCAGCTGCCTGATTTTGCAATAATTTGCACTGGGCAGAGACAGCAACCATGATTAGTATGGTTCTCAGCTGGTGTTTGAGAGCTGCTACTAAGAAGGTAGCCAACAGACACTATCCATGCCCTCCTGTGCTTCCATGACTCTGTTGACATCCATGAAACCTCTCCGTCCATCACTAGAGCTTATCTCCCACACCTAAGAATTCAGTGCATTGCAAACTTAAGCTTGTACCACCTGAGAAATGCAGTGATTTATATTAACTTTGGAGGAAAAGGCTGTTTTAGTAAATGAAGGTACATAGGGAGGTGTCATGTGTAAAACCAGTCAAGGACACGTTTTGTGGAATAGCATTTCACTCCGTACGTACCTTGATTCTGCACACAGAGCTGAAATTTTCTCTTACCTTGTAGTACACTGCTTTTCCTGAGACTTACTCTCTGGGTAGAAATATACATGCTGGACACGGGCCTGGTACTGGTCTTCCTTCTAGATAGTGTTTTAAAGTATTGTGTTGGAAGTCAAGACTGATTTATGCTTATGTACAATTTTTCCATTATTGACTTTAGAGAGAGAGGAAGGGACAGGGAGAGAGAGAGAGAAACATTGATGAGAGAGAACATCAGTTGGCCGCCTCCTGCATGCCCCCCACTGGGGATCGGGCCCACAACCTGGGCATGTGCCCTGACCGGGAATCGAACTGGCGACCTCTTGGTACAGGGTCGACGCTCAACCACTGAGCCACACCGCCCGGACTGCTTATGTACATCTTTAAGTTGCAATCTCATTGGATTGTTTTTATGTAAAATTGATCTAAACATCCCGTTTTCTTCTGCCGGAGAAGAAATCAGAGGGCCCAGGCATTGAGGTTATTGGCTTGTTATTTTAAGGATTTGACCCTGTTGTTGTCTTTTCTGTTCAGAAATGCTTGGACAAACACCTAGAAATCAGGACAAAATATTTGAAGACTACAAGGGAAAAAAAAAGATAAATATTTGAACTTTGTCTTTCTAGCTGCTTCCCCCTCCTTTTAGTACTTGGTGAATACAATTCAAAGAAATAAGATTAAAGCAAGTTAATAAAGATGGGTTTTGGGTTTTGTTTTTTTGTTTTTTTTTTGAGATTATAAAGAAAATAAATAGTCATTGTAAAGAATTTTAAATTCATCATAGTAAATTTAAAATACACAAAAAAAAAACCAAATTAAAATTGATTAACCATATCTTAACTACTTAAAAAAATCCACAGTTAATAAGATTGTCTAATACATCTATTTCAAAGGTACAGACACATGTAAAGATACAAATATAAATATATATTTATGCACACACTTATACATATACACGCACATAACATTTTATAACTTAGATTATAGAACATACTGTTAAATCTTTCAATTGTATCATATTTTCATAATTAATAATTCATTTCATGTTAACACTTTCACATTATTTTGTCAAAAACGTCACTGTATCCAATTTTAACTTATGTGGATATATAAAAATTGATTTAAGCAAACATTGTTCTGTATTATTCTTCCTATGCTATTTTATATTATTACTAGGTATTTTTAATATTTTGCCATTAAAATAGCACTTCCATGTGCATTTTATTTATTTAATTAATTGCTTGAATCAAAAATTATTTTTTGCCTTAAATATCTAGGAGATAATTTAACAAGGGGTCTGTATTTTATAAGAAAATTTGATATATAACAATGCAGTCCAGACAGGTAGAAATTAAGAAATTGTTTACCTTGCTAATATCAGGCTATATATATTTATTATACCCTCACGGACACTATACGTTACTTTCTAAAACATCTTTTTCATTTGGCAGAATAAAAATGACATTTTAACCTTTGCTATAAGGCATATTGGGACAATGAATGGCACTCCGTGTATACTATAATGTGTTTTGATCAGTAGTAACTTGGACATTCGGTTCTATGGTATCTACTGCAGGTCCTCTTTGGTGGATTTTATGATCATGAACTTTCCCACAGGACAACCAGAGAAATGTTTTATTGACATTCTTTCCTTCTCTCATGCTCTTGTAACAATGGCTGGAGGTGCCAATGTGTGTGTTGGAGTAACTTTCTCTTTCTCTTAGCTGCAAATTTTAAATAACCCAAATTTTTTATTTTTATTTTTTTTTTATCCTCACTCGAGGACATTTTTCCATTTTTTGTTCAGGTAGAGTGGGAGGGAGAGAGAGGAACAGAGAGAGAGAGAGAAACATCGACGTGAAGGGACACATCGAGTGGCTGCCACCCGCACAACCGACCAGGGCCGGGGACAAACTGCAACCGAGGTTCGTGCCCTTAGCGGGAACCGAACCCGCGTCTCTCAGATCCGCAGGCCGACGCTCTAACCGCTGAGCCAAACCGGCCAGGGCTAAATAACCCAAATTTTTAAAAACAATTGTGATACTGCAAGTTTTCTACAAAAAGTTTTGTCTGCATAACTGTTTTCCCCCACTCGGATATCTTTTATTATTAATTGTCATTAAACTAAATAAGTTATTTTTGTTTCTATTTATTGACAAGATTTTCATAACCAAGGCCATTTCTGTGACTATGGCTCCACGTTGGAGATCAGCATTATTGCCTTATGAAAACACAGCCCGTGATACATCATTCATCATTGTTTATTTCAACCTATTTTGAATAAAATAATAGCAGAAGGACTTACGAATCAAAATGAATGCATACTCCTCCTAGAGTTCCACATGAAATTTCTTATATACCGTCATTGTCTTTTCCACAGCTAATTGACAAAAATATTTTTAAAGAAGCAATGTATAAAAATCTTTCCAAAGGAAAAGTCCAAAGCATTCAGCCTTCAGAGAGCCCTTTCTCTTTATTCTCATGTTTCTTTGCTGAAATTTAAGAGCAGTAACTTGTACAAGAAGCACACAGGACTTTGTGAATAAATGCCACCAATTCAGAGGGAGCAAATGTTTAATTGTAGGAGAATGAGTGCTATATAATGGAGCTGAAGAAACACAAAGACCTACATTCTGAATAGTCTGTGTGGTATTTTTACAGATAAAATAGAGAGAAATCATTTATTCCATGAGTTAGTTGAATAAACAATGCTAAAAATATTCTATATTTGTTTTCTGATAATTTCAGTAAAAGCATCTTTTTATTCCTTGATAACAGACTTAAGGGTTTGAATATGATCGAAAGAGAGTAATGGGTATAATTACTTTCAAACCAAATAGCTTTTGTTTGATTTCTACGGGGGGAAAACGCATTTTCAAATTAAAAAGATAGGCAGTGCGTTTTTCAGGAGATTATCACTCTATTTCATAAAATAAAGATGAAATAACAGCAATTCTTCCTTGTGTTTTTGAGAACACTATTTAGAAAAGGATTCAAAATGAAACATTATCAGAAAGAAATTATTTTCTAACTGAGCAAACAGATCTGGCCTTATGCTGATCATTTAATGTGAAATACATTTCAAACACAAAAGCAAATAAAATGAACATATTGTGATTATCTAAATACTATTAAGACTTAAATAACTTAGTAAATAAATGTCATTTGCATGATTTTTGCTTGCTTTCTACATATAAACCAAGACACATTTTGAAATAGACTTGTTTTTCTGAAAAGAAAATTTAAAATTTTCTCATTCTGAAAAAATAAAATACTTGTTAATTTTTTAAATTTGTTTTTCTCAACACAGAAAGAGGAACAATTAGAAATATTTAAGTAACGAGATCTTAAAAAATAATTTTAATCAAAAGCTCATTTAATACAAAGAAATTCAGGGACAATGGGAATTATTGTGTTTACAGACATGACAACGTGCAAGAAGACAGGATCAAGTCATGTCTCATCCTGATGGATCTGGCAAACCATCTACCAGATGTTAGCAGACTTGCAGTTTCCAATTAGAATTTTTTGAACACACTTAAAGAAGATAACCTGTTTTGTTTTTAATTAGTTAGAAAGCCATTATTTTGGTTGAGTTGGTTTGTGTTGTAAAACATTAAAAGCAAGTCATGTTGTGTTAAAGGCTGAAGTGATTCCCATGCTACTAGTCTTTCTGTTCTGGTTTTAATGACCGGAGGGGCCTTTTCTGCCCAGACTCCCTTTTCCCCAGTTTCTTCTAGCTCCTGCACTGCTTCGCCAGCCCCTCACCGGACCCCAGGAAACAAGGGTTCATGGTTTTGCTTTGGGCCACTGCCTGTTTATTCCTTATATCCTGTGTGTCTTCAAACACTGCTTTCATTTCTTTTTTTCACATTATTTTTCTTTCTTTAGTGTTTTTTTTTTTCTTTTTAAGAGAGAGGGGAAGGGAGAGGGAGAAAGAGAAAGAAACATCGATGAGAGAGAACATTGATTGGCCGCCTCCTGCATGCCCCCCACTGGGGATCCGGCCCACAACCTGGGCACGTGCCCTGACTGGGAATCCAACCAGCGACCTCTTGGTGCATGGGTCGATGTTCAACCACTGGGCCACACTGGCCAGGCTGGTTTCATTTCTATTAGTAGTTTGCTTCTGCCTAATTTTAGCCAATTCTTACCTCTTTTTTCTTCCAGATAGACGGTCTCTTGATGAAAAATATTAGTGTCTAAATGTAGGCTTGTGAAGGCATTTGTTGTTCAGTACGAATTACTTTCTTAAAAGGGATTAAATTCTTGCATTCTTATCTCTCTGTTTCTGCTAGAATATTTATAATTTGAATATGTTTTATGACCTTATCCTGAATTGATAGTTATGCGAGATAGTAAACCACTACCTAGTTCAGCCTTAGGAATATAAATGGAAGAAAGTATTCCAATCTAAAATATGAGAGGTCAACTTAGGTCATATTATATGTATCAGACTAACTGGAGTGCAAAAAACATTGATTTCAGGAAATGTTTAAGTTTGCCCCAAAAGAGGTGAAAAATAATCTTGGCACATAGATGTACCCATGGAGGCATACTGGATCATAGTTTCAATTTAAAAATAAATAAAAAAGAGCAGGATATTACGTTTGCAAAATACGCTGACTGTTGTATACTTAGCTGACCTCCAGCAGAGCTCAGCTTTGTCGTTTTATTACAGCTTCTCTCTGTTCATACTTCACATCACCAACCCCCAATAAGCCATCCAACGAACAGACCGCATTTTATCTGATATTATTCTCTATTTGAAGTCTGTAAAGCGGTCTAAATAGTGCTTTTGTGGTTTTCAGATGCTTTCATTAAAATATTAATGTTAGCTTTGAACAGCTCAAGATTTAACATGAGAAAAAAAAGAGTACCTCTATAACCCACCGATTATAGGGATCTCCATCAGACCTGTCAGTTGTTAGAAAATGGTGAACCCCTTGGAGAAAAAACATCAGAATAAATGAAAATAGATATGCCAAGTTCTTTTGTGATCATATATTCATTTTGTACCAAATAGCCGCAAGCCAGATTTTTCTGAGTTTGAACTTTTTAAAATTCTATTTTGCCCTGGCCGGTTTGGCTCAGCGGTTGGAGCATCGGCCTGCGGTCCGGAGAGACCCGGGTTCGGTTCCCGCTAAGGGCATGTACCTTGGTTGCAGTTTGTCCCCGGCCCTGGTTGGGTCATGCGGGTGGCAGCCACTCGATGTGTCCCTTTCACGTCAATGTTTCTCTCTCTCTCTCTCTCTCTCTCCTTTCCACTCTATCTGAACAAAAAAATGGAAAAATGTCCTGTGTGAGGATTAAAAAAAAAATTCTATTTTAATATCTATATTTTTGGTTGTCATTGTGTATTTTCAAAGGGCGAATAAAAGAACAAGGGGACACGTCTACTTTCTTTGAGGTTTCCATAGTTACCTTGTAGGAATGACATAAATGTGTGTTTTCTCCAATATAGAGATATCAAGTCCATCCCTGGACCTGAATCCTGGGAGAATCGTGGGGAACTTATTTCACTTTGAGCTCCAAAAGCAATAAGCACAGGTTTAAGTGAATAAATAAATAAAATAAGTAAAAGTAAAAATGAGTGTGTTGGCCTACTTTCAAATGCGACCTAGATTGGCCTATATAGAAACTCAAATTGAAACAAAATGACACCTGTCATGTTGATTTGACATCACATCAAATGATTGAGATAATATCTTTTTGTTTTCATATTTTGTAATTTTATAAAAATAATTCCGACGTTTAAAAAGTAGCAGTGAAGTCTTACCGTGGCATTGTTTGTATTGCAGAAACCTGTATGGTACTTTCTTTCATTGGAAACAGACATATTTAAATATCAGAACAGAAAACTTTAGCTCAGATTTCTGTGTGTGTGTCCATCTAAGGTGTTTTATTTGTACATCGCATTTTTGTACAAATAGTCAAATCTGAAAATTTTTGGTAGTCCCTATTTTGGGTAACAATGATCTTTTTATTACTTTTTATTAGTAAATGACTTCCATGAAATTTACATGCAAATTTATTAACAAAAGTCTTTTTACTGTCAATAGTTTGTAGATTGAAAAGTTTATATTATAATATGATTCGTTTAATCATCCAAAAATACCATGCATACATGCATTTGTTTTAGCAGAAAAAAAAAGAACTATTTATAATTTCAAACTCAAAACCTCTATTTATGACTATTCAAATGTATTTTTTCAGTAATGCTATTTATTTACTTTCTTCCCATTTGGTAAATGCTAGTGAAGATTTTCAACTGAAAATGTAAAATTCTCCAATTATGTAAGAATATCTTTTTGTTTACATATTTGACTCTGTAAAGGTTAAAATACCTTATTATCTAAAAATAATTTAGCCCTGGCTGGTTTGGCTCAGTAGTTAGAGCGTCGGCCTGCGGTCTGGAGAGACCCGGGTTCGGTTCCCGCTAAGGGCATGTACTTCGGTTGCAGTTTGTCCCCGGCCCTGGTTTGTCATGTGGGTGGCAGCCACTCGATGTGTCCCTTCACATCGATGTTTCTCTCTCTCTCTCCCTTCCTCTTTCTCCCTCCCACTCTATCTGTACAAAAAATGGAAAAATATTCTCAGGTGAGGATAAAAAATAAAAATAAATAAAAATAATTTAAAAGAACAGCACAAACACATTTGGTATTGGTAGTCATCATTCTTAGTTCTTTCCAACATAGCTCTCATCTCGTTATGTTCCTGAGTTTAATTCTAAACAATAACAGAAGAAATCACTATTTATTTATTGCAAAAATTGGCTATCATTTTCTTCTGCAAAATTATTTTAACACATTTGAACACTAAATTCAACCATGCTTAAAAATACTAATTTCATGAAATTATTTTCTCAGAACTCAGTGTTCCTTGATATCACAAAAAGGAATTGAGCATGTGAAATATAAACGTTATGTATTATCAATATGTGAGGGGTATTTTACTTAGAATACTTTTTAAACAATATTTTTGAAATTATTATGATCCTTTTTCTAGGCAAAAAAAAAAAAAGCATATACCAATACCTTCTTTTAGAAAAAAATATGTACTTTTAAACAGTTGAAATAAAGATAAATGAAAGACACAAAACTTTCTACACAAACCATTACATAATTTTTTTTCCCCACCTTTTAAAAACTACAATTTGAGGTGCTGAGTTCTGAGGTAGTACTTCAAATCATTTAAGTCTAATTACAGATTGAACTTCAAAAATATTGAAGGAAGTAAAATAATCCTTTCTAAAATGCAATCAAAGTACATTGAAATGATGAAAACATATTTTTAAAAGTATCTTTCAAATTGCCAAAGGCATTTTTGCTAACAAATTACCCTATATTACAAACAGTGCTCTCTGCTCAAAATCTCATGTTTGCCAGGGACACGTATAATTTCCGTTGTCTTTTTCCATCACTTCAATCATTATTTTGGTGGTGTTTATGCATTTTACTGTTCTTCAACTATTCTCTGCATCCTACTCTGAAGATTCCAGAAGCATAGATAATGTCTTCTGTAACTATCTCAAAATCAACGCATCTAGAATATTTTCTTCTCTTTCAAATTCGAAATGCCTGATAACTATAATCACTGTGAGAATGATTCCTTCTTCTTCACTCCTGTTATCACCAGACTGGCTAGTCCTCATTCTACCCCACGTGTCATACCTCTGCTATTGATTCCAAATATACTGTTTCAGTTTTCAGTATCTCCCCTTTCTAGAGCATGCCATGCTTGCAGAATGATTCTCTGATTTGATGTTCATCATTTCATTCTCTAGATCAAGAAAATACAATAAATGCCTACTCCCTTTGTGAACAAACCAGTGAACTATTCAAAAATCGTTTCGCAATTAGTCTCTGTGTTCCTATCGGGACTCATCTCCTAGCATAACTTGATGTTAGTGACTTGTGCCCTAAAGACTAGTCTTCATTTCCATCCGGCTTATATTATTTTTAAATTAAAGACTCCGAATAGTGTACTATTAATACCTGGATGTCAGCTGAGTCCCTAGCGAGGGTCTTCTAGGCTGCTTTGGGTCCAGAGGTGACTTGTAATGATGTCAACAAGAGTGCAAAAAGATTGATTATCACCAAAATGGATTGGTTGACATTTTTATTTTTGAGGCATTACGGACAATTGTGAACCTTTTAGTAATCTTCTTGTGATGTTTAAATGCCAGATTTATCACTTTTGCCAACAACATTTCTTAGAGTTTTCTTTATGTTCCTGAAAAATATATATTATTTTAAGTAACCTTGTGCATTTGACCAATATCAAGTATGTACTCCTAGCTACAAATAATGCTCGTATAACAATTCGTGATGATTTTTGAGGTCACAGAGTGCTCCGAGCACTGCAAGAAAGATATTTCTATTTTCTCTACATTGTTCTACCTTAATAGATCCGATCACTATGTTGAGTTTCCTGATGTCCATTTAGCTACATTTTGGACATTGTAGACATCCCAGGGCAAGAAGTGGACACTTGTCTTATTCACACACTAGCTTTTATTTCTAACACTAATGCATTGGCAAAGGCTTGAACCAAGTAGTTAATATATTCCTGCACTTTTTCTTCTTGTCTGTGGTTTAATTTTATCTGTCTGTCTTTTTTAGCTTCCCTCGTCTTTGTAATGCTCAGTTCGTGTTACATCGATGGCAGAAAATTCTCAGTCCCTTCATCTGAAATGTCTCAGAATTCACACTTTCACGGCAAAATTTTCCTCTGTAGCCTCTGCGGTAGCGCTAGACATTCTGGTTTCAAGGAACTCGGAAGCTGAAATATTCAACCTGGCTTCTGCATTGTGATTGCTTCTTATTTTTCTATGAGAAAGGTTTTCTCCTGTGAACCTCTCTCCAGGACTCCTGTAATTATTCCGCATGCTCCCAGACGTGTGCCGAGAAAGACATGTGGATTTCTCTTCTGATCCGAAATTTGGTAATATGACAACTGCCTTCAAATTGGCCGAGTCTGAAGGTGTTTCTCTCCTCCACGAAGATCCTTCCAGTCTTCATTTATTTCTAACTTATTGCATCGGCCTAAGGTTTTATGACTAGAAGCGCTTCAGGCCCAGCACCCTAACTAACACAGGCACAATGCTAATTTTATCATTTTAAAATTACCCCTGTGACAAGCTGAAAATTCTCCCTGCTCAGAATTACATCCACACGGGAATTGATTGCTAAAGGATTCAACACTTCAGCTTAAGGTATTGCTTGGGTATTTGCTCTGTACTGATTATAAGCACCAAAAAGACCCGAATCCTCAGCCAGATGTTTTGCAGTCTTGATGTTTTATTGCTAGTCTCCAAACTTCCTTTTTGTCTCTACTCCTTAAAAAATATTCCTCTTACATTATCCGCAATCTTAATACACAAAATGTACCAAATGCATACTTTTGTCTGACATGGTTGAATTGCTCAATCTCATTGCGATACTCCAATCACCCTCTGAAGTAGGAACTATTATTATTTCCGATGTCTGTATAAGTCAACAGAGGTCTCGATAAGTACTTTGCCCAACATCAGAAAAACACTTTTACCTACTTCAGTGAAAACAATGTATGAAGTTAAGCTTTTCGTTGGCTTGGTTTAGTGACGAACCCAAAAAACATACCATAACACAAAAATGCAAATGGAAAACAATAAATAGTGCTCTATGTGCTGGGCATTCATCATTTGGTCCTGTTCTATTACAGAAGGTGATGTTGTTAAGAGCCATCGGCAGGATGCTGTAAGGAAAATAGAATGCACACCTTTTTCTTTTTCCTTTATCCTCACCTGAGGACATTTTTGCATTTATCTTCAGATAGAGCAGAAGGGAGAGAGAGGGGAAGAGAGAGAGAGATAGAAACATCGATGTGAGAGAGACATCAAGTGGTTGCCACCCACACGACCCCAACCGGGGCTGGGGATAAATTGCAACGGAGGTACGTGCCCTTAGTGGGAACTGAACCCGGGTCTCTCTGGTCCACGGGCTGATGCTCTAACCACTGAGCGAAACCAGCCAGGGCTAGAATGCACACCTTTACGGTTTTTTGTTGTTTGTTTGTTTATAATATACAGAAGATACAATTTATTTATTTATTTTTTTATCCTCACCCAAGGACATTTTTTCCATTTTTTGTTCAGATAGAGTGGGAGGGAGAGAGAGAGAGAAACATCAACGTGAAAGGGACACATCAAGTGGTTGCCACCCATACGACCCAACCAGGGCCGGGGCCAAACTGCAACCGAGGTACGTGCCCTTAGCGGGAACCGAACCTGGGTCTCTCTGGACCGCAGGCCGATGCTCTAACCACTGAGCCAAACCGGCCAGGGAACCTTTACGGTTTTGAAGCGAAGCTGTCCCATCCTCTGAAATAACCACTCTCCTTTTATGAACTATCCCTTGGCTCGCTACAGAGTCTTACTAGAAACTGAAAACTTGATGAGGAACCAGCAAGTTTCTGTGGGACCTGAGATACTAAGTATCAACTGTGTTCTGTGTAATCCAATAGACTGTGAGACTGGGCAGCCTACTCAGTATCATCCCATCATCACATGCAGGCAGTATTTATTGATGCTGTTGAACTGAAAGTGATTCTGAGATCTAAGTAAGTTGCATGGTCAAGTGGTGCAGATGCCCATGACCCCTCCTCAGGCTGCATCGCCTCCACTCTCTGAACTTGCACCTGGGGACTCCTAAGATGTTCCCTGAAAAAGTTGATTGAGGAAGAAGAAAAAGAAATCAGGACTGATTGACAGCTGGGTCTGCACATAAGCTGTCTCTGCTTGATAGAAGATGACTGTCGTATTTTATGCCTCTTCATGGCCACTCTGAAGAAGACGCGGCAGGGATTTAAGGAGTGCGCCCTGCTGTTCATTTTGCTCACAAAAGGTCATCATAAAATGGATTTACACTGAGTGTTGTCAGACATCTGAAAGGGGAAAAGTGGGAACATTGATGACAAGGAGGTCTAGGAATGAGGTAGGTGTTAGATTCTCTGAATGGATGCAGTGCGGGAAGCTACTTGGGTTCCATGTGGAGGCGCACCAAGGAGCAAGCATAGAAGAGTAAAATTTTCATGATCAGGTGGATAAGACAAACGCCCTGTGGGTATCAACTTTATTGTTCTTGTCCCGCGAGTCACAAACAAGGGAGGTGTGATGTCAGGGACGGAGGTTTTGTGTGGACTCATCAACACGATGAGAGGATCCCTTGCTGAAGTCTTTATATAGGCTCAATGCTTTCTGTCCCACATGGTGCCATCAATGGGAACACAGTTTCTGTTCATCCTCACGTCTTCTATCCACAGATTCTATGTATCTCCCATCTTAAGTAACCATGTATCACACAGTGCCGCATAACATTGCTACAGTTTCTCTTTTAACACTTGTGGTAACCATTCTTTTACATCAAATAGATCATAAGCCATTTGTAATCATCTAAGCTCCATGAGTTCGAGAGACCTTATTCCTCCCTGTGATTTCCCTGTTTATTCAACAATCATCTACTGAATGTTTGCTGAAGGCAATTGGTAGGGAAAGGCCTTTTTCAAGGTGCTGTTTGAAATAAAATATGAATGTTGGGAAGGAGCCAGTCATGTAAAAATCATTCTGTGATGAGGAAACAAGAAATTGGCCCCAGCCAAGCACCGTGGGGATAATTTTCCTTTATTCCCATTTTCAGGTTTTTCATCCTGGACTTCATTATTCTTACTGAGTCTTATTATAGTTCCCTAGCTGATGTCTCTGCCTTCGCTCTCTCTTGTGAACAGTTTAACATTTATTCATCTGACTGACTTATCTTTTTGAAGCACGGATTTTACCATTTAACATCCTTGTTCACATACTCTTATTACTTCCTCCCAGCCTATAGTATCACATCAAACTTTGCAGACTACAGTCATTATAATCCCCCTTTGTTCTCAGGACAATGTATTTGCGGACATATTTTTCAGCATATCTATTCAGACACATTCGCCTGGGCCAAAATAATGTATTCCATGTTCCTTCTGTCACTTCATAGCTGAGATTTTGCTCACGATGTTCTCTTAACCTAAACTTCCTCCTACCTTGCATTTATGCATGTCCAGAATGTTCCAGTGTTATACTGGCTAATAAAAATTCTGAGCCGACTCTAAGGTTTCTCCCAAAGTGGTAAATTATTTGAAATCACTGCCTCATGGTTTCCATAACAAGAGATATAAAATGAACTAGAAAAGAGATTTTTTGAAAAGACATTTCAGTAGGTGCATATGTTATAGAGAAAATGTATTGTTTATTTTTCTAATGACTGGACAATTTTCTCTCTTTATGAATAATGCATCTCATTAGCTGAGATGCTAAAACTCACTCTTTTTAAAATTTTCTACATTTTTATTGAATTTATTGGGGAAATAGTGTTTAATAAAATTATATAGGTTTCATCAGGCTGGTGTGGCTCAGTGGTTGAGCATCGACCCTGCACCAAGAGGTCGCCGGTTCGGTTCCTGGTCAGGGTACATGCCAGGTTGTGGGCCCGATCCCCAGTGGGGGGCATGCAGGAGGCAGTTCTCTCTCATCGATGTTTCTATCTCCCTCTCACTTCTTCTATTTCTAAAATCAATAAAGGGAAAAAATTATATAGGTTTCAGGGGTACCATCCTATAACACATAATCTGTATGTTGTATTGTGTGTTCACAACCCCAAGTCAATATCTTTCCGTCATCATTCATCCCCACTTTACCCTCTTCTCCTTCCCCACCCCCTTCCCCTCTGAGAATCACCAAACTGTTGATGTTTCTTTGAAACTAAAGCAAAGACATAAATGAATGGGCTCTAGTTTCTGGGGAAATTCTTGTATTTTTTTTTTTTTTTTTTGGTCAATTTGACACCCTGCAACAACTGGAATAGTCATTTGAGGCTTCAGGGAAATGCATGTTGCTTCATGGTCTCTCCCACGGATGTTACACAGTGAGACTTAAAGAGACATCTGTATCCTCCCCTCTTGTACGAACCATGGTAACGGCACACTGTCTTCAGGAACTGCGGGGAAGCATACCGCATGTTCACACTGCACTACTCTGTTTAATTAGAATTGACTCTGAATGAAGTACCGTTTTGCCCTCCGTGGAATGCCTTGAACTGTCTCCACTGATATGGATTTCTCAGCTTCGTTGCCAAGCAACCGAGCTTGATTGCTACTTTGTCTCTGCACCGGGGAGACTCCACTGCACCACACATTCGCTTTGCATTTTTTTAAGCATAAACAATTTCTCTCCTCCTCTGAAAGCCGTTGGATCTTTCGGTTTTGTGTTACTGACAGATCTGTTCTAGCTGTTTACATGTTATACCTTGTGCCCAACCATAGTTCCTCTTCTGTTAACTTCAAAACTTGGCATTGGTCTTCCTTTTGGCTTCTCTGTTTAGCGGAATGGTATTTGTGTCTTCGTTTAATAAATAAGATAGCATTTGTAATAGAGGTAAGAATGAAAACGATGAAAACATTGATTCAGCAAATACGTACCATATCGCAGTTCCTCTTTGGGGGACTGGAGATAAAGCGGTAACCGAAACAGACAAAAAAATACCTGCCCTCGTGAAGGTTACATTCTAGCTACTCAGGGAAAAATGCATACAGGGTCAGGCAAAAGTAGGTTCACAGTTGTTTGTATGGAAAATAATACTATCATTAATAAATAATCATACTATAACAACCTCTGTGTTTCATGTACTTGCGACTGTAAAACTACTTTTGCTCCACCCTGCGTGTGGACAAATAAGAGAGTGATACATAGAGCTGGCGTTCGTAAGTTTTAATCAGGAGAAGAGCTACTATTTTTCTAGCCTTTATAGAATATACAACATATGTATATGTAACATATGTTTCACAGATAGTTTGATGGAAGGTTTAAGAGGAATAATAAAAAGCCATAAATACAAAATGTGTTAGAAAACCTTGGATGGGGGTATGCAAAGGAGGGACTTGAAACTTAAGCATCATCCATTGCAAAATCCATCCACCACTGATGTTACGGCTAAATGTGACCTTGAGAAGAGAGATGTAAAGCTCAGGGTGGGGAGAGAGTGGCAATGGTGTATAGTGTAGCCAAAGAACATCGCAGAGAACACGACATGTAAATAATGATTTAAAGTAATGAAGGGCCCTGGCTGGTTTGGCTCAGCGGTTAAAGCGTTGGCCTGCGGTCCTGAGAGACCCGGGTTCGGTTCCCACTAAGGGCACGTACCTCAGTTGCAGGTTGTCCCCGGTTGTCCCCGGCCCTGGTTGGTCGTGCGGGTGGCAGCCACTCGATGTGTCCCTTTCACATTGATGTTTTTCTCTCTCTCTCTCTGTTCCTCTCTCTCCCTCCCACTCTACCTGAGCAAAAAATGGAAAAATGTCCTCAGGTGAGGATAAAAAAATAAAAATAAAAAAAAAAAGTAATGAAGGGAATTAATGGTGTGGGTGGTCCGTGGTGACTGATAAAAAATTAAACTGGAAAGACACGAAAGAAATTGTTGCTGCAGAGCAGAATGCTTGAAATTGACAGTGTGGCCCTGGCCAGTTTGGCTGTGCAGTTAGAGTGTCGGCCTGAGGACCAGAGTCCAGGGTCCGGTTCCCCCAAAGGGCATGTACTTTGGTTGCAGTTTGTCCCCGGCCCCGGTTGGGGTTGTGTGGGCAACCAGTTGATGTGTCTCTCACATCGATGTTTCTCTCTCTCTCTTCCTTCCTCTCTCCCTCCAGCCCTATTTGAAGATAAATGCAAAAATGTCCTTGGGTGAGAATAAAAAAAAAAAAAAAAGAGGAAATTGAGATTGTGCTGAAGATGCTGATAATAACAAAGCATAAGACCGTCTGTGTGAATGAACCAAACAGAGTAATAAATCCGATCATTGGGAAGAGAGCAGTCAAGAAACCAAGCAGCAAAGTAATTAGATGAATTATACATGGATCTTTAAATAATCAACAATGATGGCAATATTAATGTTTTCCTGCATGACAGGTGCAAAACCTTCTATGAATAATGAGCTGGAGGATAGTGGTGATATGGTAGGCAGTGCTGTAGAGAGTAGAGAAGGAACAGGGATCTTGCCAGGGACACCCAGGTCACTCAGTCATGTATTCCTGTGTGTACGGCAGCAAAAAGGATTCATCGTGAGTGATATAATCTGGAGTCATGAAATGTCTGATTCACATAATTTAGTGAATAGAGATGAAGAATAGTCTGAAAACAAAAGTGAGGGGCATGGGTAAGACCAACCCCACCTCCAGAACCTTTGTATTTGTAGAACATGTAAAAGAAAACACTCAAGGACTACAGGGGGCGCTGTGTCCTGAGAGAGATCCAAGTTTCATTTGCACCAAGTGAGGAAAATGCTCAAAGAAGAGACTTAGAAGATGATGTTTGTGGATGACCAACCATGATTCCCTAAAGGCACAGAGAAAAATTTTCAGAAGTTAAACATCAGGTGATAGGAGCCAGTGACAGAAGAAAAGGGACACAGATTTTTAGGGAAAATCCATTCTCCATGGTGAGGGAGGATATAGAACTTCTGGTCTACTGATTAGAATTAGTGTATTGTGGAACCAAAGCGATCAGTCTTAATGGTCTCCAAGATGATGTAGAGTTACATACACATATGCATTTAGTTAATCTGCATATATATCATGCATATTCATATTATACAAACTTACAAGCATAGATAAACACAATCATAGAAAATAAGTACTGCAACTTTCAGACTACAGGCTGAAAATGAGATATGGACATGATCACGTGTGTGACTTGCAACTCACTTCCCTCTGGAGTTCCATAAACACTCTCCAATGAGGCACCTCTAACAATAGAAATCTATTACTATAACCAAATTTCAAAAGGCCTAAGCAAAATTTCCTTACACATATGTAGATCACAATGCTTCATATCATCCTGCTCCCACTACTATATTTGTAGGCCCAGCATTAAAATGCTCATATCTCTTCTTATTTACTTCCTAATAAGTTGATTTATTCACTAACAGAAATAATATGCATTAGAGGAAAAACAGAAAAACTCAATACACCATCCTCTTACATTTACAGAGCTTTTTAATGAGTTTTACTCATCTGCTAATCTCATTTTATTGTGCAAACATTGAATCTACGTTTTTTTGAATTCTTATATTGAAAAGACAGAGGAACATTTCATAAAAGAATCTTGTACTCCTTAATTAAATCATAAATTTCAGTGGTGGTTCATTGTATGACTCATTGGCCTTTATCTCTCTGGTTCTCTCCTTTAAATTGGACTCTCATAAGCCTTCCTAAAAACCCACACTGGTAATTTGTTTGTAAAAATGTCGTTGGAATAGGATTTTGGAAATGTCTTTATCTTGTTTGAAACATAAAGCACTTCGAGTGTTTTAAAAATTTGGAATAACTGACAGTCTCAGTAAGACATTTCTATCCATGTACTTGAGTGTAGACTTATTTTTATTTCAGGGTAGTAAGCACTTTATAGAGTTAGCACTTTATAAAAACTTTTAAACGCTATCAAATTGTCTGTCCTAAGATTCTGAACAGGGGGAGGTGGGACAGAAGTTATGACTCGGCGCATGAAGGGTGAATGAGAAAACCTCGGGGCGCCATAGGTACGACGGGACTAGAGTGTTAATGTTTGGCTCCTTTGGCCAGAACTTCTTTGTTTGGTCTATGGGAGTGATTTATCTAGAAGGAAATGTATCCTTTTAAATCAAAATGTAGTTTTATATAGATCTTCCAATGACCTTGAGTTTGGGGGTTGGTTTCAGACAGTCGAGATGGGCTCACATTGTAATGCTTGCTTTGCAATATGAGGGAGACAGCAGTAGGTGTGTTAAGAAGAGACTTACACATTCTGGATACATTTGAAAGGTTGTCAGAGGACTTGCCACACCTAGTCCTTGGCTGGAATCAGCACCAATGTCTGTTGGGTAAACAACATTTTATTTGCAGGCAGCTACAACCATTCCTTTGCATGTCGTCTATAGTTGCTCTCAAGGTCCAAGGGCGGAGTGACGTAGTTGCCAAGATGATCACGTTGCCTACAAAGACAACAGCATTTACAGTCTTGCCCTTTTCAGACGCAGTTTTCTGGTTCCTTGTCCAATTTCAGGATTTTCTAATGGACGACCTCTACGATAGTAAATAACAACCCCATTATTCTTAACCTACGCAACAGGCAAATGGATTGCCATTTGTGGCCATGAAATTGATCTCTTGGAGTGAAATGAACATGGGGTGCAGAAGACAGGAACATTTACTAGGATACTCGTGAGCTCTTTGGGTGTGTCTGTGAGACCACGGGAGTCCACAGATCTCAGTGTGAGAGGCAGTAGTACAGTAGGGTAGAAAGTGGATAACTGTAGGTTCTAAAACTAAATAACCTATAGAGCAAATCATTGAAACGTTCTGGTTCTCAATTTTCTAATGAAGAAAACAGTAGGTTCATCTTATTGATCACTAGCGTTCTAACACAAAACTCATGAAAGAGTGACTGACATTTTACTTTATGCACATAAATCTCTTAGGTGTGATTTTAAGGGTTGTCAATCAGTGAAAGATGCAAAGTATCTATTAGGACAACAGGTAATCTGCCCCCTGAAGGTCACAGGGTAAGGATGACTTTTTAAATTTTGTAGATGTTGTTTCAAATAAAGATATCTTTAAAAAATTAAGAATTTTTTTAAACAATTTTTTTCTTTATATGTTTTAGAGAGAGAAGAAGGGAGAGGGAGAGAGAGATAGAAACATCAGTGAGAGAGAACATCGATTGGCTGCTTCCTGCACGCTCCCCCACTGGGGATTGGGCCCACAACCTGAGCATGTGCCCTGACTGGGAATTGAACCAGCGACCTCTTGGTGCAGGGTCGACGCTCAACCACTGAGCCACACCAGCCAGGCAAAAAATTAAGAATTTTTAAATTACTTTGTATAACATTAAACTATAAGAAGACTTACATTTTAAAACTTAGTAAGCAAGAAAAAATAATAACCAATCTAGATGTCATATAGACCCTCCATCAAACTATCACACCTCCACTTTGCATTTTAGTTTGATAATTTAGTATAAACATAGAGGATTTTGATAGCAAGTAATTTGAGAGTGTGTCCTTGGTGAAGAACAAGGCATTCCTTCACCAGTTTAACACCTTCCTGGGATGTTTGACTTAAAAAACACATTCAGCAAAAGTGTCAAAAACAGAGAATTTCTCAGTGTTTCCTATCTTCTCTCTCTTCATTAGAAACTTGCAATTACTTTAAAGACTTTCACACTTAAAAGAGACACAAATAGATATGGAAGCTAAGCATCCGTGTCTGCATTTCTAATGGCTGGTGTGTTTCTGTCTTAATGAAAATTTTAGGCCTTTCCAAATTATTAAATGCTTTTAAAGATTACCTGACCTATTTTTAAAAAGTGCTAGCCATCATTTCTTTAAAATTATGCTATTTTTATGATTGTTTTCAGCCCATGCACGTTCTCTCTCTCATTTCGTACACCACTATTTAGAAATGCTATTAGATGTAGAATTTCATTATATCCAATTTTCATGAGAGAAGAAGTATTTTCCTATTAAGGCCCCATAATGACTAAATTTTCATTTCCCCTAAATATAAAGGAACAATGTCATCACTCTTGACACCATTTCTAGTGAAACTTTATTTCCATTATCTGTAAGACTGTCCCTTTTGTTTTTTACAGTTGATCAAATTATGTTCTCAGATCAGTCAGCAACTAAAATTCCATGCAGTTTTGTGGGATCAAATGATAATAAATCACTGTTTTATTTCCTGTAATCTCATGAAAGACAGGAACCATGATCTTTTTTTTTTTTCTTCTTCTTCTTCTTCTTCTTCTTCTTCTTCTTCTTCTTCTTCTTCTTCTTCTTCTTCTTCTTCTTCCTGGAAAGAAAGAGCCCCACCTGGTCATAGAAAAATACATATATTTGAGAGAGTTTTTCTGATTTCATGACAGCAACCAAATTTACTGAAATCTTTTAACTGTCTCTAACAGTCCACCTTTCAAAGTGGTAAGTTTTGTCGTTGATGTAGCCTGAAAATCCTCAAAAATTGGCATATTTGCATACTCTAGAATATATAGACCCAGAAAGATAGTAGGTTTTCATTTAGTGCTTCTAGTATGAATACACATATACATACACAAAAATCTGCAAAGTGACTTGTAATGTTATTAGATTCTATCTCCGGTCAATTTTATGCATTTTTTCCAAGCAGGAGCACCAATATTTATTGGTTAACTTATGCATTTGTATTTTCTTTTCAGTTGACATTTACTAACTGGCTATTTAGACATTTATTTTTATCTCTAGAAAGACCTCCAAATTCAGTGCAATTTACCCTAATCGTTTTCCCCAGTGCTAAATTATTTTGCACTTCTAAAGCCCTTTTATGTGAGTTTAGAGAGATAGCACACATCAAACTGAACCTTTTGATAAAACTTCAATGCAGTGATAAGATGACTTGCATACATTGTAGAAGTCCCCTTGTACCGCAAAATGATATAAGAAGCATTTCCCATTTAAGTGAGTTGTTTGAAAATCAAAGAAACATCATTGTAGCTAATATTTCTTTAGAAAGGATTCTTTCAACTCTATTTTTTTTTTTGAGAAAAATAACTTGTTCCTGTTGAGTTGTGATTTTATTTTTCTTTTGCAAACATTTCTCAACCGTCGGGTCCTCAAATAGACTGTACTCTCAAAAATGTTCAAGTACAACTGAGATACCGCGGTGTTGTTGATATTCATTTTAAAATTTAATTTATACTCATGAAGCTCTCCAGTGAATTTCATCACAGTCTCCTGGGGGGCGTCCCTGAAACTGGTCCTTCTTTGTGGGAGGACGGGGGGGAACCACAGGAGACACGGATGCCAGACTGGCAGGTGGCAGGCAGGCTTAATAAAAAAGGCAACGTCATTACGAGGCTGGTCTTGGGGGGCTGCAAGAGGAGTGGATTTCTGGACTTGCCCACCAGAATCTGAAAAGTTTCTATAGAAGACTTGCCTGGGCTCAGTCAGGTACCCCGTTCAGATGCTCTGAAACCAGATTTCTTCCTCAAGGCTGTGTCCTCCGAGAAGCTCCCTAGAGCAGGGAGGGAGCAGAATGCACCCCAAGGACTAAGAAGGGGGAGGAGCCTCCAGTCACTCAGAGCACCTCACGGGGCAGCTGCTGGTCACGTCTTTTTGATGACCTGCTCCAACACTGTGTCCCTGGGGGCCGACTCTGACCAGCTCAGGTGCCCACCACGTCTGCTGTTTCCTGAGAGGTCAGCTGGGAGCTCATTCAGGTGTCGGTGGCCGACTTCGCTGCTCTGTGGCTGCATTGTGGGCAGACGGTGCACCACGTGACGGGCACATGTGAGGGAAAACGAAGGTGAAGGCCATAATTCCCCAAATTGGCGACAACTATTTTTTCGTCAGAGCCCTATGATCCGAACCATTGATTTATTATGTACCCTAGGCTGGGGATCGGGTCGCTCGCTGGTGATTCAATCAAGATGCCCCATTAGAACACTTATCAGAAATTATTATGGTATTCATAGATTAAGACGCATTGTGATTCACATTTATTTCTCCAAATCCCCTGCTTTGAATAAAGCGTAGTTAAGACTGAAAGTACCTTAGTCCTAACAGCCCTGAGATGGTGAAATGACACCCAATTAGGATTCTAGAGACCTGGGTTCTGTCACTAACCGTCTGTGTTATTTAAAAATTCAGTTAACACCTACAACTGATCTTCCTTTATAAAATACTGTTGTTGATTTTTTTAAAAATTTTTCTTTATTGATTTGAGAGAGAGAGGAAGGGAGAGATAGAGACATCGATGAGAGAGAACATCAATTGGCTGCCTCCTGCTCCGCCCCCTTCCTAGTCTTAGGGTGCATTCTGCTCCCTCTCTTGCTCTCAGGAGCTTCTCAGAGGACACAGCCTTGAGGAATAAATCTGGTTTTAGAGCATCTAAACTGGATACCTGACTGAGCCACTCAACCACTGAGCCACACCAGCCGGGCTATAAAATACCGTTTATCACTCTGAGTCATTTCCTTTGGTACTCTCGCTGACTTGTATACCTTCCTTATCTTGATTTTGAAGACAGTTTATTTTATAGTAGAAAACAGTATTAATGCCATTGAAACCATTGTCTGCCTTTCTACTAATCTCCTTTTCTGTGATTCTCCCATTTATTTAATGTTTGAACAAGCTCATGTCTGCATCACCTGGTGAGCTAACCGTCTCTCGGAGTGTATTCTTTCAGAGGTATTCAACCTCATTTGAATTTTGATTTCCCCTCTGCACGAAGCAAAGACTGGGAAAAGCCCACATTACCGGGGTATCTCCGCCTTCATTTCAGGGTCTCTCACTGGGCAAACACAGATACTGTCAGATGAGGCACAGAAACACGGAACCTGCTGAAATGCCCTTCCCCGCTGAGCAGATTGGAAACAGGGAAAGTCTGCAGAGAAAACCGAACCGAGTCGCCTTTGAAAGCAGCGAGACGGTGCAGGCTGGGCCGAAGGAGGCGCAGGAAGGAGAAGAGAGAACAGCAAACCGGGAACAGGGGTCAGTGTTCTGCTGGCTAGACGCGGGACCTCCACACAAAATAAAAAATAGAAGCAAACTCAGCTCGTAGAGGAACTGAAGACATGAAGTTTAACAAATAGAACAACAATAAAAACAAATCCTAAGGGTGGTATCGGATTCCTTTAAAAGAAGGGAATTAAATTCTGTCTGGACCAGTGGAGCCCTGTGACAATGGGACCGCCACCCAATGCAACAGCTGCGAACCTAGTGAGGTGAGCCAGACGGGACTAGGGCGAAAGTCACTTCAGCAAACACCGGTTGGAGCTTGCTGGCTTTCCGCCCTCTAACCTCCTCTTCCTCCGGTGAGCATCACATGCGAGTGTCCGCCATACAAACATGTCTTTCTCATACTTTCCCAGGACCCGTTCTTGTTTATACTTTGTCCAAAGCATTTATATTCATGTAGGTGACAGCAGTTTCATAAAATGCTGTCTGCCCAGAATTCCTTGCAGCTCGTATTAATATCACACCCACACACTCCTACAAATGCACGATGAAAAATACGTGTATCTGAATAGCTTGAAAAGCAAGCGCTACTTAGTGGATCCCAAACAGCAGTTATCAGATTCGAGGGGAACTAAGTATAATGATACATTCATTTTCATCCCAAGTCTTGAAATACAGAAGGGATGATATCAGTATTCTAGTTTCATTTTTCTCTCTCTGACAAGTTTTAATTGAAATCACATACAAGCAGCCTGGTTGGTGTGGCTCAGTGGTTGAGCGTCGACCATGCACCAAGAGGTCACCGGTTCAATTCCCAGTCAGGGCACATGCCCAGGTTGTGGGCCCGATCCCTAGTGGGGGGTGTGCAGGAGGCAGCCAAGCAATGTTCTCTCTCACTGATGTTTCTATCGCTCCCTTTCCCTTTATCTAGAATCAATAAAGAAAACAAAATTTTTAATTGTTTAAAAATACATACAAGAAATATTAAAGAAAATTTCAAAAATTAAGCCCTCCCTAATCTCACCAAGCTCACCTAAGATTTTCACATTGCCCCTTTTCCAGGACGTGCTCCCCTGCACAGGTGGCCTCACCTGTTGCCATGGTCACACAGGTGTCCCCGCTGAAATGCCGCTGCGGCTCCCTTGGTCTCACAGGTGAGCTCTCCCCACGCCTCGTGTTTCCAGGATCTCTGCAGCTGCCAATAGGAAGGCACCTCCCACTTCTCCGAGGACAGGTGTCGCTTCTCCTTTCATGGGTATGAGGCCACGTTTTGGAGTCAGGCCTGGGGTCAAACCGTCCCTTTGACATTTACTCTCTGGCAACTTTGTTCGAACGGGTGCCTCCTTGTCCATAAAGAGACAGCGATCCCTACTTCCCAGAGCAGCTCTGGGCCTTGGGGTGTTGCTAGACTAGACGGAAGCGATGCTTTTTTGTGGGTGTGGTCCTGCTGCCATTTGCATCTCCCAGATTGCTATGCGGGCGAGCAGCTTGTATGTCGGAGGCTGTTTTATCAGTAGCATCCTGTGTGTGGCTCCCTTTGGAAATTTCCAACAGGATCTAGCAACAACCCAGAGGCAGACTGAGGCGTGTGAGTTTCCTCTAAGTTTCTCAGCAACAGACTGGATGGCTCTTTTATTTTTTTACATTTTTCCACAAAGGGGCCAGATTTCGGATGAGCAAACCATTGCAAGAATGAAATCTAAGCATGTGCTTCGCATGTTATTGGTAATAGTAAAGCTATGAGACATGCATTCTAGTCTTGTCCTTTATCTAAGAAGTGATGCAAATATTACACATTACAATCAGTTATTAGAAATGTTTAACTTGTAAAAAGTCAAAAATAGTAAAAAGTGATATTATTATGGTTTATATTTACAACATAAACTATGGACGTAGGAGCACTTTATTTGCCACTACTTAAGGGTCATTAGAAATAAGTGATAAAAAAAAAAAATAGGGGATGGAAGAGATGAGCCAGAGAACTTATATGCAGGTGTGCGTCCCCAGTGGACACAGACAACAGTGCTGGAGGGGGCGCGGGATGGGGAGGGGGTGTCTGGGCGGGGGGAGGAGAAACATCTGTAACAAAAATAATAAAAATTGGGGGGGGGGAATAAGGTGCACTAGAAAACACTTCAGCTAGACTTCATGAACTCTCTCCCAATCACATCTGACTCTTCCATTCGAATGGAGCTTAATTCAGGACATTATGTCGGGTCAGCGTGTAAGTCAACCATTTCTCTGTACCGTGAACCCCTTTTCCAGACAGTGTGACCCGTGATCGCCCCTCTTCCCGCTGGTCTGAAATTCCAGCCCGGAGACCACACCACTGCTTGGGTAGCAGCCCTTCAGTGTCTGTAGCTCCCTCGGGCATGGCCTTGGGGGTCAGGGATGCGACTGCAAACCCTTCTACCCGGCTGGGTCTCCTGACTCTCTCTCTGAAGCGTATGCCCCAGGCAGACCAGGAAGGCTATGGCGTCTGCCTGAAGGAACTTTCCTTCTCGGTTCCAGCTTGCAGAAGTCCCGCCCTCCTTGGCGCTGCAGCTGAATCCACCTCTTCCGGCCTCTGGACACCTTGCCTACTCCCTCGTGTTGCCAGATTGGGGGAGGCACCCGCCATACTTGGCTTTTGCTGAGCCCGAGGTTGAGACAAACGCATGCTCCGGACAGATTTGCATTCTGGCTCTACCTTACGAAGTGAGATCCTGAGAAAATTGTTTGTCCTTGTTCTGCCTTATTTTTCCCAACCATGAAAGGATGCAGTCCATGGTCCCTACTCCGCAGAGGTGCTGTGAGGCATACGTAATCCACGTAAGGCATGGCATCCTCTGCTTGAAAATAGGAAGCTTCAATGAGGCTCGCTGCTCCTCTGCTTTTCTATGTTTACTTTCTGATCATTATGTAGATTCTTTAGTGTGTGGGCTTCACGTAATCCAGGGCCCACGAAAAGGACTTGCGAATTCTCTGATACCAATCCCTTAAGAAACTTAGAATAATTACACGTAGAGCTCTATTGTTTAGCATGACCCTCTGACAAAATATTCATAAATTTAAAAAGGTCAACTGTCCTGGCTGGTTTTGCTCAGTGGTTACAGCGTCGGCCCGTGGACCAAAGAGTCGCGGATTCAGTTCAGGTCAAGGGCACGCACCTCGGTTGCAGTTTGGTCCCCAGCCCTGGTTGGGTCGTGTGGGAGCCAACACGTTGATGTGTCTCCCTCACATCAGTGTTTCTCTCTTTCTCTCTCTCCCTGCCCCCCTGTCTCCCTCCCTCCCACTCTATCTGGATATAAATGGAAAAAATATCCTCGGGTGAGGACAACCTCTCCTTATTCCAAGTTTATGGTCTATGTTCATATGACTTCAAAGGTCACGCCCCTTTTGTCTACACAAACCCATGTTGTATTTAGCTATTTGTCCGCTCAAATGAGTGCATGCAGAAGAGGAATTATAAAACAGTGTTCCAGTTTAAAAAAAAATCTGTTTATCAAGCCCTGGCCAGTTTGGCTCAGCAATTGGAGAGTTGGCCTGCAGACATGAGTCCCGGGTTTGGTTCCCACTAGGGGCACGTACCCCTCCCCCCAAAATTGTTTATAAACAAGGATTCTTGTGAGATGTAAATAATATGTTGATTGACTGAATTGTTACTCTCAAATAATGGTGTTTTATTTTCTAAAACTACCGAATCATTTGCTCACCTTTCTCTTTCACCGATATTCCCCATTGGCTACCATTTCCCACAAAAACAACTCTTTGCACATTTGTTTTTTTATTAATTTCCCTGCAAAAGGAATATATTATTTTGCCAAATTCCCAGTCATGTATTTTCCTTTTTTCTTCTCCAGTGGGGGGTTAAAAGAAAGAGGAAAAGTCCTCAGAAGAACCTGCCAGCCCCAGGTACCCTATAACTTCTAGGACTAAAAAGTACCGATAATTTGCTTGTCTTCCCTGAGAAACGGGCAGGCAGCCAAACCTCACAACCCAAATTAGTTCCCAATTTAGTGTTTGATGTCATTTCCCAAGGACTGGAATGAAAAATGAGACATTGGACATGTTAACTCGGAGGAAAATGATCACTTCAGCTAGTGTAGGGCGTCTTTAAGGGGTGAAACCGGAGGAGATAAATCATCCTGCCCTGTGACAGGACTGCCTGTCACCTAGGGAAAGATGTCCCACTGTGAGAGGACAGCCAGGTCTGAGTTTCCCTCGGGTTAGGACCAGATATATTTCATGCCTCAAAGTAATTATAGAAACTTGAACATGGAGGTGATGTAGGCAGGACGCACTTCCCAAGATGATTTTTCCGAATGACACTTTAAGTACGTGTATAAACACAAATGGAAAGACACTCACATTTGCGGGCTGTTCGTATCCTGGAAACAGTTACAGAGAATGAAAGCAATCACTCAGGGCTTAACTCCGAGGCGTGGGGGGTTTTCCCCCCCAAATTTTCCTCCAGAAAGCAGGAAATCAGCCTATGTTTAAGTACCTGCAAAGTAAAATCCTATTGCAGTAAAAGCTCAGCATAATTTACTTTGAAATCCCAAGTCCTTTGGGGAAAAGGTACATTAACCAGAAATGATATTGCTCCGAATCAAATGTTGGCTACGTGTAGAGGTGACCTGATCGAAATGAGGAGGCGAAGATGTTTTTATCCAGATGTTGTGTGATTCCTGTGTCCTGACATCGCAACTGGGAGTTTGGGTTGCTCTTTGGGATGAGTATTGTTGAAAGTAACAGGAAAGTGTTAGTGGACGCCAGGGTACGTTTGTCCCATGGGGTAAGGCGATTTTAGACAACGCCAAACATGAGCCTCCAGCCCTAAACCGGAAACGACATAATTCAAGGTGTGAAGTACCCACAGGTCTCTGCTTCTATCATCACAACCCAGGGACAAATTCTTATCGCTCTTCTTGTCATTAAAACTCATCTGTCTTAGACCCCAGCACCCAGAGTTCTGTCTGTTTTCATAAGCAGCATGTGTAGTAAATACTTAGGTAAAGTATACCATAGGCTTCCGTAGGATATACCCCTTATCCGACTTTTATTATCTCCCATTTATATTTTAACAAGGAATTTCTGAAATTGGAGAAACGTAATAGAAATCAGTAACATCAATGACAGCAACTGAGCAGTAAGATAGGCTGAATTCTTGGGCGAAGAAACAATTCCAAGTCCACGGTCAGCTAGACTATCAACTAAAGCGTGATTTGAATGGAATCTTAATCATTTATTGTTTCAAGGAGCATGAGGTCAATGTTAAATGATGTATTTTGCATTTTATAGGATTGCTTGGTGTTTTCTGTGGTTGAATGTTGGTGCATGCTGGTGCTGAGTTTTGCAAACAACGACTCAAGCACTGCAGGTAGCACAATGAAATGCTAGGTACTTTTCAGCCACCTTATCGAAGTTAAATTTAATGTAATCCCAATCTAGGGAACACTAAAATGTCTCAATTAAGTTAGCATTGAGTAATTAAGAATATGAATATTTTTAATATAGAAAGCACCAAGATCCATTTTATAAAAGTTGTTTAAATATAATAACAATCAACATCAGCATCGATGATCACATGCAGGGCATACTAATGAGCAAAAAATATATAATCATAACATAACGGCCATAACACGTTAAGACTAAAATGCTTCAAAATTAGCAACATAAATTCATTTCTTACCATAGTCTTAAGTGAACAGATTCTGCAATGTTGTCACTGGCTTATCTTTTACTTCTCTGTTGGGGGAAAAAAATGCCCAGCATTATAATATTTAATGACAGCAATTCAATAAACATTAACACAGAAAAACATATTGACTTAATTCTCTTTTGATGAAGAACTAACATCAAACAAGAGTAGCACATCCTTTGCAGATGGAAAATGAAAACGAAAAACATTTCATTAAATCATGGAATGAAATTCATAATCCTTGGATCACAATACATGATGTGTCAGAGCCTGAGCAATAATTTGGTTTTTTGAAAACACAGGAAATTAAGAGAAAACCGCATAACTCTGCCGCTTGATATTTTAACTGTTAGCATTTCACTATTTGCCTTCAAAAAGACATTCTTTTGTTAGTTGGCTTGCTTGTTGATTTGATTTTTATTGTTCTCCAATGTACTGTAGCCAGGTTGTTACAATCTCCTTTGGCATCTGGTAATCACATATTTGAACACTAAGGTCATTTTACCACTACCAGTTCTTATTAACTCCTATTTTTTTTATATTTTTCTGCACACATCTCTGAGTTCATATTTTTCCATGAACTGCAGCAATTAACGCCATAACCCAATAGTTCTCCTGGGATACAGGCCAGCTTGCCCAAATAGAAGATGGTTCTTAAAATCAGATAAATATTTGTTAAAATTATGCATCCAGAAACTAGCTTTTAGTCACTTAAATGCCAATCAGTAGCCTGAATTCTTTAGCTAAACATGCTGAATCAAAATGTAGCTCACAGCATCTTACTCTTCATTCAGGGCACTGAAGTATCGTTATTAAAACGTCTTGCCAAATAAACAACACAGCCTTAATATTATTTAAACTGCATATACTGGATAAAAGTAACCCACAGGGAATTTTCTCTGTACATCTGTACAGAGGCCTCTCTGGGTACCTCAGAAAATACTTGATTCTACTGGTATTTTTCTCCGACATCTCACGTACATGACTTGCATGAGACATTTCAACTTCTTTCCTCCCTTCTCATTAGCAGAGAGTTCTAGGTAAAAGGCAGAGCGGAACATTTTCTTCTAGTTCGCTTCCAGGCACAACTCCTTTCAATTCCACTCTTTTCTAATTAAGTACTTTTAGCTAGAGCACTTTAGATTCCAGAAACAGAAATTAACTTGAACTAGCTTAAGAAAAACAGGACTTTTTTATTTTTTTATTTTAAGTACCAAGGGATGTTATATCGGACCAAAAGTAGCTGGATCTGAGGAAGGACTATAAACAAACAGGGAGAACTATGAGAAACAGAAAACATACACGTTTCTTTGGTTTTAAACATTTCTAATGCCTTTGAATGGGCTTCCTGTGGCTTTTCTAACACATCTGCATTGTCTGTTATTCATTTCACATATGGAAAATATAGCCACTCAGGTCTAGACTGGTAGAAGGGTTTTCTTTTCTCCTTCCTCTTGGTCCCAATTCTAAATTTCCAGGGCAGGGTCTTTGAGTGACCAAGGGCTCACCTGCTGAACCAGACACAGTGTGGCCACATTTCACATCAACCAAATATATTCATTTTAGATGCAAACATACGCTCACAAAATTGACATTGATTTACCTCTTGGCCAGAAGCAAGCATGGGAAAGGGGAAGCCCTTTTCTGGGCTGAATTCATTCTCATAGAATGAGAGAAAATTGGAAATCAGTACGTTTATCAAAGGAAGAAACAGAGAGAAAGTGGGACCATCGGAAACAGCAATGTGTATGAGCTAGAGACTCTACGCTCGGTCAAATCTGCATTCACATCCTGGCCAGGCCATCTTGTGGGTGACCTTTTATTTCCTTGAGCATCATTTCCTCGAATGAATAAAAATGATACCTATGTCATGAAATTGTTTTGTGGGTTAAATAGCATGTCATCTGTGAGTTCCATGTGTGGTGCATAGATTCGGCTGATACAGGGCATCAACATGCTAAGCCCTGCTAAGGGTTCAGGTCTCTACTCCACTGACCTCTCTGGGAGAAAACCGTCTCAGGTTGTCTGACTCCTCGCTCCGCCTTATGTTGCTGGCTGCACACTTTACTGCTTCAACCATGTCATCTCCGTGTCTATTTGTTCATTGCTCCCTGTCCCATCACAGTGTACTGTTCGCTAACGCAGTCCCACGTTTCTGGAACAATGTCCAGGGTGCGACGTTGTTTTCTGAAGTTAATGTGTACAAAACAAATTACAGCCATTGCATTTCTTTCTCTTTTTTTTCCCCCAATTTTTATTAATTCATTTGTGTTACAGATGTTTCTCCTTCCCCCCCCAGACACCCTCCTCCCCTTCCCACCCCCCCACCCCCAACCCACAGCATTGTTGTCTATGTCCGTTGGTTATGCATACGTGCATATAAGTTCTTTGGTTCATGTCATCTGTCCCCCCTGACTCTCTACTCTGAGGTTTGCCAGTCTGAACCGTACTCCTTTCTATGTCTCTGAGTCTATTTTGTTCATCAGCCCACCTTGTCCATTATATTCCACAAATAAATGAGATGATGTGGTTTTTGTCTTTCGCTCCTTGGCTTGTTTCACTTAGCATAATACTCTCAAGGTCCCTTCATGTCATCTCAAAGGATAAGAGATCTTTCTTTCTCACAGCTGCATAGTACTCCATTGTGTACATGTACCACAGTTTTTTTATCCACTCATCTACTGATGGACACTTGGGCTGTTTCCAGATCTTAGCAATTGTAAATAGTGCTGCTATGAACATAGGGGTACATATCTTCTTTCTGATTGATGTTTCAGGCTTCTTAGGATATAGTCCTAGAAGTGGGATCACTGGATCCAACCAGCCATTGCCTTTCAATGCAGGGGGGGGACACACAGTTCCCCTTCCACTTTGAATATATTGTGATACGGCAAAGCAATGTTCTTTAATAAACCGCTTGTACATGGCATGGGAGTTCTTAAACCTATAAGTGTAAAGAGACTGCTTCCTAATGAAATCAAAAGGAAAAATAATTAGGAAAGTAAACACTGGTTAGGAAAGGAAGTCAGTATGATCTCCATTGTTCCAAATATGGCAGAAACAGAAGGAAAGATCTAAAAATGCTCGATCTTCCAACTCAAAGAACACATGCCTGGATGGTGATGTCATGCAAAATAAATAAATAAATAAATAACTTGTTTTTATAGTTTTCTGAGCACCCTGTGTTCACAACATGGAATGTATAATACTGCTTTACGTTAGGGTGAAGGTTGTTTGGTTTTAGATAAAATACAGTATGTTCGAAATAATTGAATCTATATAAGCTACAAATCATATGGTCAATAAATCGTAAGTGATTAGTTGAGCTGCTGTGCATTTTTGCTCCAAAGTTGAGCTCAAACAAGTTTATCAATGGGAAGTTTATTACTGGGCGTTGAGGAATGGCAAGCATTTTGAAAATGAAATGAATAACAGAATATTGAAGTGGCGGTAAAAATAGTACCTACGGTAAAGAAACATAAGCCATCTGAACGCAGGCAGGCAGATACCATTATCTGTGATTGTGGGGAAGACTAGTAACCCTGACAAGAAATCTGAATGATCCATTATGGAATGTTCTCCTCGTTTGCCTTTAGAGTGTTAGCTCAGTGAATCCATGTTTACAACGGTCACAAAGGGTTGGTGAGTTAAGAAAGAGCACTGGCAAATACCTGGCAGACAATAAGAGAATCTGAGAAAGGAGCAAATGTTTCTTCAAAAATGCGAAGTCAAAATATGATGGCCAAGCCATGGTAACGTCACCAGCGTGGTGTGGCATATCCCCTTGCTTTCTGACTCCATTCTTCCTTCTTTCTAAATCCGAGCGCCTCCTCCATGTTTAATGTGGTTACTGAGAATGTTCCAGCTCATTCTGAGAATTGAGGCTCTAAGATGAAAGTCACTGATTTGCAGCCGTAGGAAAGCAAGGTAGACGAGTCCAGAGAAAAGGGAGAGGACTGTGCAGAATCAATTTCTAGAAACACAGCATCTAAATGGCATGAAAGAAATACACACTACATAGAAAGCACACATTGCACAAATAGATGCAACACAGGAGAATCATTTCTGAAGGTACTCGCAATAATATGTTGAGACTCTTTAGTGAAAAAGTGTAATTTTGCTAATTGTCTAAAACAAAGAAAAAGAATTGAATTAGAAATAACTTCATGCCCTGGCCAGTTTTGCTCAGTGGTTAGAGCATGGGCCCGTGGACCAGAGAGGCCTGGGTTTGGTTCCCGCTGGGGACATGTGACTCGGTTGTGGTTTGTCCCCGGCCCTGGTTGGGGTTGTGTGGGTGGCGACCACTCGATGTGTCTCTGTCGTGTCGATGTTTCTCTCTCTCTCTCTTCCTCCCTCTTTCTCTCCTGCTCTGTCTGAAAATAAATGCAAAAACGTCCTCAGGTGAGGATAAAAAAAAGAAATAATTTTATAGCCCGGCCAGGGTGGCTCAGTGGTTGAGCATCGACCCATGCACCAAGAGGTCGCCGGTTCGATTCCCAGACAGGGCACATGCCCAGGTTGTGAGCCAGATCCCCAGTGGGGTGCGTGCAGGAGGCGGCCAACTGATGTTCTCTCTAATCATTGTTTCTCTCTCTCTTCCTCTCCCTTCCTCCCTCTGTTTCTCTAAAATCAATAAAGAAAACAAAAATTTTAAAGAAATAACTTTATAACCTGCAATGCCTTGGCTTTATCTTAAAAGGTCAATGAAGTTATTTAGAATTATATAATATCCATACAATGTATAACATGCAATGCATTTAAAACAACACATTGTTCTCATGGTATGAGGATATTTTTAAATAAAAAAACCAAAACTTAATATCTCCCGAGGAGAGGAAAACATGTTATTGAATTCTTTTTTGTTCAAGATTAAACTCTGCCCTACCTGTACAGAATGAGAATGTATGCTAAGGTGTAGAGATTAATAGAGCTAATGCAGAGAAATGTTACTTGGAAAACACTTTACAAAACAAAGAACGTGTTTTATCCTAAGAAGCGAAGTTCATGCAACGAGCGAGACGTGACAAATTCTGAACATTGGTCCTACGTACAAGAGGTCCGAGCGCCCATCGAAGGTCCATGGCAACTTCGTTTTAAGCAGAACAGGTGTTTCAAGAGCACTTTTGTTCGGCTAGCATCTTTTTTCTAGAAACAATAATTAGCAATCACTGAACTACAGGTTCACTAACCACTCATGCATGTAGGTGCTTCGAAGAACCCTACTGGGAATAAAAGAAGCTTTGAGCCATTGTGTCGTAAGAACCGCGTCTGTTGAGATGGGATGACGTGCAGGTTACACTGTTTGGATCCGGATTTCAATCCATTATGGTGGGACGTACACTCTTGAGGATCAGAGGAAATTCTCTTCTGTTTAGATAACATTTTTCTCACTGTCCCACAGCTTGGTGTGAAGTGAAACCGCCATAAATCGTCTCTATGAACGACACCTTGTCATCGTTATAGAGAGAGATGTATAGCGCTGGATGAAGAATAATTGCAGATGCTTTTCAACTGCTTTCTGCTGTTGTAACAGTAATTCCTGGAAATTACATAGCAGACTATGTAAAGTAGTGATCCTGTCTACAGATTCCGTGAACTGTGTATTCTTTGAGGGAGGTTGGAAATTCATCTTCTGATAGTACCTGAGTGTGGTGTGTAGGGTAATTTAACTTTCTGGAGGTTTATAGATTTCCAAATTCCCTACACTATCTCTTGACAACAGAAACCAAGTGCTCTTGGTACATTATGAATGTGCCTGTAATCACCGTATTTGTATCTAATTCATGGGAGAAATCGGCTCACAGTATTCTAAATGTATACACAGAGGAGGTACATACACTAACTGTTGTTGTGGTTTGAGAAAATAGGCAATTCAACAACTCTCATATCAATGGTAAAGACGTTAAAACTTATCAAGAGCTTAAAAGAGTGCATGGCAATTTGTAAATATAACACACGTCTGCAATTTGATAGGTTTAATACATGAAATTTGGAAATACCTTCAAAAGTATTTCATTGCCTTCACAAAGCAGTGCCAACTTTTATTTCGTATTTTGATTAGGACTTCACCTTTGTTCTCCCACTCTGTCTAGATGACGATAGCTGTGCCAGACATGAATGAGCCCTCCAATTCCATTGCTTCCCGGAATGTATAATTCAGGTGTTTTACACAGTAGGATGGTACTGGAGGACTTGGCCATGTTGTATGATGATTCAAATTGCTTCAATCTTTTAGTGTCATAAATGCATGTTGTTGTACCGGGGGTGAACTTTATATCCAACGACTTGTCAAGGTGATTTCATCACCCCTGACATCTACGCTCGCTTCATTTCTCAACGGTCTCAAATTTGCCATTATTTAAAAAGCTTGATTACAACACCAGAGAGCTCCACCTCTACACCATTTCCTTCTCGTTTCAACTCAGTGCCAAATACAGAGGCAGCATCAACATTTTGAAAAACGTGTACGTTTCCATGTGAGATCTCTGGTATTTCATTTCAACCTTTACTCAAAAAATCTGGCCTATTATATAAATGTGCAAAGCGACTCTAGAATTTATATGCAGATTTAAAGAGCCAACAATGTCAAGGAAATCTTAATGAAGGAAGACTTTTGTCCCACTCTGGGTTACAAGCCTACAGTAACTGTGGACTTGGCTGGAAATATTCAAACACAGGTCGGTGGAACTCAGAAGAAGGATTCAATGTGATTCTTATTAGTTAATTTATTTATTAAGGAAAGCCACCCTTGTAAATCTCAATAACTGACAGTTTATTTTCCAGATCCAATCGACATTATTACTTTTTAACGGATCTTTCCTCAGCCAAATGGGGGTATCACAATCTCAAGTCCGGGTCCTTATTCTTCGCTCTACAGGTTACTTCTCTTTGCGCACAAAGATGATTTGACGTCTCAGACCCTCTGTAAACTGAGAGGGTTAGAATTGGAAGGTAACTTCTACATCTTGGTCAATTTTGGCCCAAGTTTGGGAGAGGACAAACGACATTTGGTTGTTTGAGTTCACATTCTTTCAGAAAAACATATCTACATGATAAATCTATAAAATTGTCTACATTATGTAAGTATAATAGAGATAGTCTATATATACATATATTTACTCTCTAAAATAAAGCTGAAATGTGATCAACTTGCTTAAATATCTTAAAGGTCCCCCTTTTCGGTTAGTTGATAACCCACACTCTTTACCACGGCCCTTCTTACATGGCGAACAGTGAGAATTAATTTCGGAAATCATTGCTTATTAGATGCACCCCAAGAAACCCAAAGAAGTATTGATTAAAAAAACTGCTGAACTTTCTGTGATATTTGATGTTTTAAACAGATCACCTGTACGTATCCCCTTAAATTAAAATAAAAAATATTCAGGAATTGTCTGACCTTTTCTTAATTAAAATGTTGACGTATTCCGTAAACTGGAGCCATTCCCACAACGCTGGGCCATCTCAGAGCACCGGTAATGAATCGTAAATCCCAGAGAATAAAACAAGAAACGAAGCCGCAGACACCGGGCGTGGTGTGAGGGGCATAGACACGTGTTATGAAAATGCAGGCAGACTTTTAATGTCCTTTTCAATTACATTGCATGTCACTTAATATAGTCACTAAATGTCATTCAAGTATAAATAATTAAAAGCACAACGTACTCATTGTCGATAGTCCATGACGTCCTTCGTCTAAGCTGCTAAACACTGATATATTTTGTTTTCACCAAAAATGCGCAGCATCCAAGATGCTGTAGAATGTTTACTAACACAAGAACAAAACAGCGCCCTTCACCTACGATGGTTTCTACTCTTCTATACCAATAGTGATACGAATGATTCAATCTAGTGCTAACTGTGGCTTTTCTACCTATTCAAATAATTCTCCAACGTTTTACATTTAGTTTAAAGAAATTGTATAATGAGCCCGGGCTGGTTTGGCTTTAGAGCGTCGGCCTGCGGTCCAGAGAGACCTGGGTTCGGTTCCCGCTAAGGGCACGTACCTTGGCTGCAGTTTGTCCCCGGCCCTGGTTGGGGTCGTGCGGGAGGCAGCCACTCGATGTGTTCCTTTCACATGGATGTCTCTCTCTCTCTCTTCCTCTCTCCTTCCCACTCTGTCTGAATAAAATAAATAAATAAAAAAAAAAAGAAAAAATGTCCTCCAGTGAGGATACAAAAAAAAAAAAGGAAAGAAATTGTATCATGAAGCACTTCCTAGATACTTCGTAGAGGAAGAAAATACTGTGAGGTCATAAGTACATTATGTTGCAAATGTCTCGAATCCTGCAAAAAATAATCCTCTGCCTTGGAAGATGGGCGGAGACACCATTCGTTACTTTTTGTATAATACTTGGTTGTTCATGCATCCAACAGGACTTAGTTCGGGTACGTAGTTCTCCAGCAACTCCCTGGACAGGATTCAGAAGGTCCCCTCGTGAGGTGTATAGCTCTCTGCCATCCCTCGTCCCCGGTCTGTGTCTCCTCTGTGATGTCGTGTTGTCTACTCAGTATCTGGGCAGGCGTGGCTGACCCAAGCTGGGTCTCTGATGAAGCTCCAGGAACCTGATTGGTCAGCTGGCGGCTGGACCATGTAGGATGGCTTCACTCTCAAGTCCAGCACTTCGTCAGCTATTGGCTGGCTCTCTAGGGGCAAAGGATCGCATGCCCCTCATCATTCTGCAGGCTAGCCTTGGTTTTTCCCACAAGGTGGCAAACAAGTTAAAAAAAAGAAAAGAAAGTGAGAAACCCCCAATTTGTTAGCATCCCGCCTGACCTAAGCACATCATAGACCAGCCCAGTTTTAAATAATGAAAAGCACAAAGTGCTCATGGTCAATACCCATGACATCCTTCTTCTAAGCTGCCAAACATTTAAATATTTTGTTTTAACCCAAAATGCGCAGCATCTAGGATACTGTAGAATGTTTAATAACTCAAGAACAAAACAGCCACTGTCCACAGAGGATGGTTTCTACTCTATGATACCGATAGTGATGCGAATGATTAAAACCCAGTGCTAACTGTGGCTTTGCTACCTGTTCACATAATCTCTCCATTTGAGAGATCCGTCTCCCAATGTCAGAACAACTCCTGGATTGATTGATTGATTTCATCAATTAGTCACAGTGCTACAACTTTTTACCTCCACGCCCCACCTGCCAACAGAAACTTCCAACTTAGACACAGTCACTAAGGGAACATGGGCCCCCTCGGGGCAGGTCAGTGACATGAACTATATCTGCTAAGGGACTACACAGCAACTCCTTCCTTCCTAAAAAGTTATTTACTCTTGAGTTGCATTTTGACCACAGTGCTTTGGCTAAAACCACATCTTTGAAATTACTGAATGAGTCTTTATTTTCTGAGCAATAAACTTCCCTTGCAAAGAATCAAGGGCACCGTGGCCCATGCCCACGGAGTTCACGGGCCTTACTCTGGACCCCATCACCTGGAAAGCAGCCGAAACCTGGATTGCACTGTGGCTTCAACGGCTTCGCGTCGCAGCCAGGCTCTGGGGCCATCCAAGTGGCAGATGTGCCCCGAGACTCGTGCAGGCGGCGGGAGATGTCCTGTGAGTTGTTGAGAGCTGGTCACAGTGTGTGGGCTTTTATTCAGCCTACAGCCAGTGCAAAGAACCCAGTGGAAGGAACCCAGGGGGTTAGAAAGAGGATGGGGCGCTCAGTCGACAGATGGAAATGCTACCGCACCCCTCCCCCCTGCAGGTGCTTGCGCAATGGACATGCACGCGTGGCCATGACGACCAGGGATGGAAAACCACGGGGCATATTGAGCAGCGCACCAGCCAAGCGCCCCCTGCTGGACTCGTGGCGTCTGCTCCTCTCCACGCAGCAGCGGCGGCCACTTGGAACGTGTCCGCGGAGGGACAGACTGTCCTCCCTGCCCGGTGTTCCCGCCAGCACCTCGTCTCCGAAACGAACGGAAGCTGTGCTCATCACCACCGTGCCTCCCACAGCATCTCCACCGACCACAGCACGTTTCATGGGGAACGCTCTGAAGCTGTTGGCTGGCACCCACAAATTCACCGAGGCAACCGTGTTTCATCACAGAAAGAGCCGCTGGGGAAAACTGAGGGAGAATAATCCTCAGGGTTATAGGTAGTCCTGAGGGTGCCACAGATTGGGAGGCAGTCCATGACGGTCTTTGGCCCAGGTAGGATGCATGATGAGTCCAGCAAGCCAAGGACGGGGTGTGGCTGTCTCCCTGCAAAGCCAAAAACCTGAAAGGCATTGTCCCCTCTGTGTCTGTGCTGCTGGACACGGGGGTTCTGGTCCCAAGAGAGAAAGGTTTTCACCGGGAAGCCTAGTCGTGGTTCCAATAAATGGGATGCCAAGCCTGCCACTGGCCATTTATGTCCCCATAAATCAGCAGGTAGTAAAGGGGGTCACTGTAAAAGCTGGGGTGATTGATCAATCAGTTTCAGAGAGGTCATCGATTCAGTCTAGTAGCTGGCCAAATTGCCCTTCAGCTGTGTTGATTCTTCTATTCAGCTCATTTATTGGGTTTTCTCGTTCAACAGACATACTGCCATCTTGGACCAATGCTGCCCATAAATGGTTTACTGCTTTGAGCAGATGTTAGAAAGTTTATTCCCGTTTGCTACCCAGCAGTTCAGACAAAATGAGAAGTACAAATCATCCCCTTGTCGATGGATGGCACACCCAATAAGACCAGATTCTAGTTTATAAACCATCATAGGGTTTTTGACCTGGTGGATCAAAGTAAGAAAAAAGATACAATTTTTTTTTTAATGAGTACAATCAGCTGGCCTCTAAGAAAGAAAATATTTATCATGATTTCTGTATCTTTAGAAGCACTCTGGGAGAATAATTTTCACTGCGAACGAAATAAACGTGAGCATCATCAATATTATTTTGAAGACAGTATCTGTGCACGGATAACATACCTTCTTCATTCTTTTGCAGTTAGGAAATGCAAAATTCTCACAATGCAAAATTGAATGTTGTTTTGGTTGAACCTATCAAAGCAGTCTGTATGGCCATTCATTATTCAATTTTTATTTTATTTTATTTTATTTTTTTAGTTCCTACTATATGGCAGGCACTCTTCTGGGTATCGAAGTTGCATCCGTAAATAAAACAGTATATGTGGTGCTTGTAGTCTACTGGGGAGCAGACGACACATGTAAAGGAACATGACACAGAGTATGTGTAAAGTGTTACATGCTATGGATAACAAGAAATAAGAGTTTAAGGGAGAAGCAAGACTTTTTCTCCTTTCCTGGTGAAAGCAAGAAATTGGATTGCATTAGATTGTTGACATTTTTATTTACTTAAGGGAAAAAATGCCAATCAAAAATATTTATCATATGTCCTCTCCACTTAAAACTCAATAAAAGAATAAATGGTAAAAAAAAAAGACCTAGGCAGAGTGGGCCAATTTTTACCCCACACACTAATTCTCCAGTCATAGAAATCACACCTGGATAAGAGCACAGGGTGGAAATAAATCGGTGATGTTAGTTTATTTGGGGTTCTCTGCATGGAAACTTGATAAGTAAAATCGTTATCCTCTAACATCTGTTACCATTTTTTCCAAACATTGGTTGTTTTTATTCTCTCTTTGCTACTAGACTATAAATTCTCTGAAGAGTTGAAAAATGTTAAAAATTCTGTTACTTCTTACATCCCCAAATGTTTCACCTTGAATATGATCCAGCGATGTTTGTTGAAGTTTGGAAGGGAGGAAATGTTAGAATGTATCAAGGAAGGAAAAAAGAATAGAAAACAAAAAAACCACAACATTTTAAAACCACACAATGTATTGATTTTTGTAGGTGATTAAGACAGTCTGCTGACCAACCCAGGAGAATGCTTGCCTTCAGGTAACTCACTCTAACTTATTCTAATATGACACCAAAAAGAAACAATCAAATATGATACCAAAAACAAATAAGTGAAACATATCATAATCTGTCTTGAGACCCCTTACTGTCCCAAACTATATATTTGTAATTGTGTTGAGAAGGTAGAGGTTTATCATTGAATTATGAGTTGTTGGGTGGTCAGCTATGGTCATTCGTGTAAGTTCTTTGTAGATATCTTTTGGTGGTAAGGAGCAGTATACACTTTGTTGTCTTAAAAACATTTTATTAACCCAGTGCTCAGCTCTGGCGTTAGTGCCTGAATGTTTTCATCCCTCCCCACCCCCACCTCCCCGTCTCTCTCTTCTCTCTCCATCAATTTGGCCCAGAATATACCAGTGATAAGCTCTGCTTGGGTTAGGTGCCCTCTAGTGGCTGAGTCAGACCATGGATTATGTGGGTTTAGCGTTTCTGTGGCATCATTAATGCCCAAATCTTCAAGATACAGGTTTTGAAATAACGAATGGGACAAAGATCTACATTTGTTAGACAACAGATAATTTGTTCTTTCAAGTTTAAAAAGCATAGGGGGGGAAATCAATTAATAATGCAACACCATAAAAATTTAAACAGTCCTTAGGAATTAAAATGCAAATGGAGCAAGAATCCTACGGATGTTTTTCATATTTGAACCTGAATAATAGAAAGGCCAATAAAATATTAGCACAGTTCTAAGAGAAAGCAAGTTGCTTTAGGTAGCTTAGTATTGTTGAAAAAGGTTGGAGGGAGCTTTCGAAATGCAATGATTAGTAAAATTAAAATGTTCTATACCAAGTAGATAATAAGCTTAAGGATGAAACTGTTCATAATTTAAAAACGTACCCTTAAGTGAAATGTAACATCACATTAAGGAGAACAGAAGCAGCACAAAACCCTTAAAGTTTTCAGGAAACTGTGAAAAAAAAATGCTTAATATGTTTTAACATGAAACTGAAGGAAAAAACTTCACCACAGGAATTACTGAGCTCAGGTTTTACAAATGCAATAAAGACAGCATATAGGCTGAGAATGAATGACCTAGAAACGGATGTGTTTTGAAATATTCTGTTGGTTTGTTTACTTGTGTCTGTTCACAAATGATCGTTTAAGCATACAGTGATCTGAGTTTCTCTGTCAGTTGTGTCCCGTGGTTCCATTATGTTTGATGCCCATTGAGATCAATTTAAAGCTCTGTATGGATTGGGTTTTATTTTGCTGGGTTTTTTTTTTTTTTTACATGCATCATCCAACATGTTTCAAATGAAGTAAATGAAGGTAGTAAAAGTGATCACAGACCTTTATTAGGAAAAAAAGCAAAGCTGAGGGGAAAAATGGCAAAACATAGACATTATCTAATAAACCCAAACCGGATATGCCATTTTAAAAGTATTTTCTATCTGTTTGCGCTCTTTACTACAAATAGTGTTTTCAAATTTGAAAGCAGCCCATAAGCATAGCTGGAAATCAGTTGTTAATATCACATACGTTTGAACAACAACAAAACATGAAGGACAGGAGAGCGTTTTCACCATGCATCACAATATTGCTCAGCAGCAAACTGCAGACCAAAATAATTCTATCAGTCAACATTCTTAATTCTTTTTAATTTGGAAGTTTCTTGGTGTTTAAATAGACGAAAGTGCTCAAACGTTGCTACACATTAATGCGCATACTACCTTTAATGAAAATTCTTCATAATTGATAAAAGTTGTCCTTTCAAAATAGGAAACATCACAGCTTCTGAGAACTGTTGTTGGACACTAAAATGCCGAATAAATAGCATGTATGTTATAGACTGAGGCATTTAACCAATTAAAAGTATAAAAGAGTACACTTTAATGTTCTACTTTTATTCATTTGTTTCCTTGTTTGGGCTCTAATGGTGTTCCTGTTTGTTTTGAAGGCTATAACATGTATGTGGTCCTTCTGGATTCTCTAAGAAATTTGTAAGAGTTTGCAAGAGAAGACAGAGTCTCAGCAGAAAGACGAATTAGTGTTTTGAAGTTTCCAGCCTGCCGACTTGCACAGCGTATTCTTCAGGTCTAGATATCCCAACGGACAGAACCATCGCGGCTTACATTTCACTTGCAAAAATGCCTTCCTGGCTTCAAGCTTCATATATGTTATTTTACCCAGTCTTTCCAAAGTGGATCAGAGTCTGAAAGCTCAAAGGAGAACATGAAACTTCTGAACTGTTAGCAAAACTGTGATCATAATATGCAAGGTGCTGCGCGTTTCTTTGCTTAGGAATCTATAAATATGGATGAGCCACGGAGGTGTCTCCAGTCCCCAAGCCTGTTCCCATTTGAGAGCTCACGCTTGTTTCTTTTCCCTCAAAACACGGATACTCTTGTACAATGAAGTATTTCTACATAAATTAAAGACCAAAATGCCAAGATCTCCAGGGTGAATTATCTATTACAATGGAGTTTTGAATTTGAATATCAAAAATCGTAAAAAGAAAGGCTGTTAAATACAGACAAAGCATTTCATACTTTTGTGTATTTTAACAAAGTAGTTTTACTTGGAATACACGACAGTTAACTTTCTTCTTTTTGAGGGAAAAAAAAATAAGCATTAAGGAGAAAATCCCGTCATGCACCGTAAATAACTTCATACAGACATAAATTTTCACCCATCCTGTCCAATGAAAATAGTTTTTTGGCATAATATGCAGTATTTTAAATATAAACAACTAAAAACAAATTGTAAAATTATAGGACTTAATTTAATTCACAGAGTAAAACTCTCTCAGAATATGCTGGTGTTAAATGAATCTATTTCGCCATGGCTAGATTCCAGTATATTTGTAGCGAATACACTAGAATGAATGTTTTAGCACATAAACTATATATATATAGAGAGAGACACATATCATGTAATTTAATATCATATTAAATCTTTAAATATAAATATGAAATGTCTTAATGTGTATTTAACAATATGGACAGAACCGTATTTCCTTAATAAAATAGTGCACTTATATAACCTACTCACAAAGAGTTTCAGTTCAATGAAATTACAGAGCAAATTCTGGAATTCAAATGTTGGTGAAAACCTGTATTTTCCTTTAAAAAGAAACTGTGACTTCCCTGTAAATTTACTATTACACACACATGCCGTAACATCATCTCTCCTTCCCCTGGCACAATTACATGCGTGTCTCCTTTTTCAAGATACATCTCGATGCACCTCCTAAATAGTCTACTAAGCACTGGATGGATCGCCGCAGATTGATGTAGTAGACTAGATTAGAATGACTTACTGTAATGCGTCTAAGTGCAACAGGGATTGTTATTAGAAAACTAATGGATATAGTTACATTGTATCATTAAGACGCTGCATTTTGGAGATTTAGTCTATAGAAATACCGATATCTTCACATTTATTCTCATTAGCCTTTCCCATCCTCTGCCAGAATCTTAGCTTTAAGTCCTGCCTTGTTGGGTGAAGAACCCAAAAGCAGAGAATGGTGAAAACTGAAAGAAGTGTTTCCAGATGCCTCTGTCGGCATTAAAAATAGACAATATAATTGCCACCTTCAGCAACGTAGGTCCTGGCATTTAGTAGGAGCTGAAGAAAATTCCGGAAACATTGCCGCTTCATGGGCAGTGACTGCGGAGAAAGTTTGATGGCTTCCTTCTGCCTTGGTGGGAGACACTCCCCCGTGGGAGACACCCCACCTTAGCAGGGTCGCCGAAGCCACGGACGTAGATATAAGGAGCCTTAGAAATTCTAGCAAACCATAAAGTCACATACTATCACACTGAAGACTCACAGAAACAGATGTGGGGAGTTGTTAAAGAATGCCTCTCTCTCTCTCCAAGGACGGGGGGATTTGACTTTCTGTACTTGAATTGTGGCCTCGCATTTGCTAGTTGCTATTCAGACGTGACTTAGTTCACAACCGATGTATTACATGCCTCATCCGGCACCTCAATTCCAGGTGTTATGTTAGACTCCAGCTTATTTGTTACTTCTTGTTTCTGCAGCTGGAATGTACCCCTCAAAGTGCAATGGTTTGCTGCCTGTTCACGGTCGTACCCTCGTCAATGAGTAAAACATTGCCCAACACATAATAGGTTCCCAGCCTGTGTCAACCAAATAAATGAACATGGGAATGGATGAAGTAATGCATGACACAGCTGTATTTCTCTCACCAAAATTGTCTCTGCCGCCCCCTACTGTGGGGCCATGCTATGAGGAAGCCAAGGTGCCCAGGGGGCGCTAGGTTCTTGAGTTGGCCATGCTATGAGGAAGCCAAGGTGCCCAGGGGGCACTAGCTGCTTCAGTCGGTACCCTCAATCGCCAAGTCAGCCCACCCCAGCAGCTAGATACGTAACTGAAGGAGCCAGTTCTTGATTCACCCCCAGCCTCTGGTTTTCAGAGTTGAGTTCTCAGACATCATGGCACATAAAACAGCTGCTCTTCCTATAGCCTGCCTGAATTCCTGAGCCACAGAATCTGTGAGACGAAGAAAATGTTTTCAGGCCACTGAGTTTTAGAGTAGTTTGCAATCTGTAACAGTAACTAGTCTCTCCAGTGGTCATTTTCATGCCAGTATTTTAAATAGATGCTCTTTTCAAGGTCTACTGTATTTAAAAAAAAAAAAAAAAAAAAAGTAGTCAGAATTCAGATGTGAATACAGGCAGAAACCTCTGGCTTTCCAGATGCTGTATCCCTGTGCAGTGGACAGCTTGGGTCTGTGGGGGAGGGATGATTTTCCTAACGTCTGACAGTGGTCTCACCATATGCGGCCACAGCAGCTGGTTTTAAAGAGGAGGGTGGCACAGATTTGATAGCAAACTAATATTGCTGTATTAAAGCTGCGTTGTTGCTTCGTCCATCCTGTCAAAAGGCAGGTGCAGAACACATACATCTTCATTTAGGGTTCGGAGACTGCAGAAGCGCCCGCCCATGCCGCCCTGCCGATTCCGGGCCCCGCGCGTCACGTGCCCACGGAGAGGCTACAGGGGTGTGTGCCGGGCACACGTCAGTTCCCAAAAAGACATTTGCAGTTCGATCTCTTCACAGTCAAGAATGTCCTTCGTGCCCTGGCCGGTTTGGCTCAGCGCTTGGAATGTCAGCCTGCAGACCAGAGAGTCCCGGGTTCAGTTCCCGCGAGGGGCACGTACCTAAAGGAACAAGAAATAAAAAAAGAAAAAAGAATGGCCTTCGTGATGCTCATTTCTGGAAGACTGGGACGAAGACACCCTTGACAGGCCCTGTTGCTGATCCTACTGCTCTTCATCATTACTGGTGGCGTGGTAGTCCCTTAATTCGCGATTGATTGCATGACAAGATGGAACGCATTTGATAGGATTTGGATCCATTAAGGAGCATTCGCTATACACTCTTACCAATAATCTTCTAGTACTCGGGGAAATCAAAAAATTCGTGAAACTACTAAACACACAGCTCATAACTAATTCCTCTAATTCTGCAAAAGACGCAAATACGGAATTGTGTTTAGATTCTGCCTCCACAGACACATCCCTCTTTCTGTGCTATGATTGCTACCGACCTTTGGGATCGGGGACCCAAACCAAGGTCCTTCTGCCCAGGGCCATTGGTGCCCACAGGAAGGGACTGAGCTCAGGAAAGCAGAGCAGGAACGTTGTTCTGTGATCAAGGGACGGAGAAGGGTGAGCGCATGCTCTGAGGGCCCCTTCCCCCCGAACAGGAGGAGCCTCTGCATTCAGACTGTGGCTGATGGAGGGACAGCGTCCTGGAAGGTGCTTAGTCATTCCTCTGTAGCACTCGGCCCTTTTGCTCACGGTCCCTTTTGCACACGATGCCCCATCACCACTTTGGTCTTTGCACTCAGCACCTTAGTCTTTGCACTTGGCACCTCAGTCTTTGCACTCGGCACCTTTGGTCTTTGCACTCGGCACCTTGGTCTTTGCACTCGGCACCTTGGACTTTGCACTCGGCACCTTGGTCTTTGCACTCCGCACCTTGGGCTTTGCACTCGGCACCTTGGTCTTTGCACTCCGCACCTTGCGCTTTGCACTCGGCACCTTGGGCTTTGAACTCCGCACCTTGGGCTTTGCACTCGGCACCTTGGGCTTTGAACTCCGCACCTTGGACTTTGCACTCGGCACCTTGGACTTTGCACTCCGCACCTTAGGCTTTGCACTCCGCACCTTGGGCTTTGCACTCGGCACCTTTGGTCTTTGCACTCGGCACCTTTGGTCTTTGCACTCGGCACCTTGGGCTTTGCACTTGGCACCTTGGGCTTTGCACTCGGCACCTTGGGCTTTGCACTGGGCACCCTGGTCTTTGTGGTTGGGAATCCCTTTCAGCTCCTGGAAGCAAAAACAGCTGGTGACAAAGCTTGAATATTGAGAAACATGAGGGTCTTTTTGATGATAAGCCAGTGGCACATGTTTATTTCTACTGAGTCTTGATTATGTACTTAACTCACCAGAATTGGCCCCAAACATTGTTGACTCTTTAGCAGAATCCATCTCCAGTTTGAACAGATAAGGCTTGAAAACACCACAAACTACTGAAGTTAATTTGGAAATCAAACTTTTTTTTTTTTTTAATTTCAGACTTGTCTCAAACATTAACAGGCTCATTTACACAAGCACTTCTCAAACAAATGATCTTGAAGAGAAAGAGTCATAGTATTTTTAAGCAAGAGCGGTTAGCAAAATTCACACTAAAACATCATTGATGGTATCAGTGTTCCAGTTTGCAATTCCTTTGTGAACCTTGAAACATTAATACAGTGATCACATGACTGTGATCTTAGCAATTTTCTTTGTTTTACTTTGATTTCAACCAAGACATCTAACAAAGATCAATGACCTAAATCATGTCAAATATGGTCCATGACTCAGCCTTGCAGGAAAAGAATTAGAATTGATACAGTAGCAATCAGTGGGGGTAGCCTCAGCACCACTGCTAATAACTGTTAACAATCTCATCGATAACATTGGATCAACAGGCCAGTTATGCTTACCAGGGCTCTTAACTGTAATGAGCGGTATGTAGTTTGCAATAGTACTATTATATGTCATGGAGGGAAGTTTATAAAGTTGTTTTCGATATTTATGAGATAATGGTATTCGGTTATCAGGGATGGGATATATCTTTTTGGTTGTTGTGAATTCTCACCCAAGGATATTTTTCCATTGATTTTTAGAGAGAGTGGGAGGGAAGGAGAGAGGGAGGGGAGGAAGGAGGGAGAAACATCGATGTGAGAGGGATACATGGATTGGTTGCCTCCTGCATGACCCCAACGGGGGCCAGGGACACCTAGTGGGAAGTGAGCCCGGGATTCTCTGGCCCACAGGCCGATGCTCCAACTGCTGAGCCAAACCAGCCAGGGCAGAGTTTGACATTTTTATGACTACTGATGATTGGATTGTTTTAGGGTTTTTTTGTTTTTGTTTTTCCATTCAAAATCACAGGGAACATTTTTAGGAAAGTTTCTTGCTACCACTTTGCAGAAAGTAATAGAGATAGAGATGCCAAATGATACCTTTCAAACTGAGGTTTATTGGATGTGCCAAACCCTGAAATCCCTTTAGAATTATACCTGCAGCAGGGCTTGGTGTTTAATGGTATTTTACTTTTCTCTTTCTCATATGTTTTTATGGAGGTTTACAGACTAGCATTCAAAGCAATTGAACAGGGAGGTGAAAATGTATAGAGATTTGCAGAGAAGGAAAGAAAGGCTGTGTTGACAGCAGTTAGAGAATGCAACAGAGTGAAACTAGTCAAGCAGCATGGAAGGAGGAAGAACTAATCATTGAAGAAAAAGACAGCAATCCTGAGAAAATACCAGTACCCCGTAACAGCTCGCATTTTTACCAGAAAGTGTTTAAAATGAGTTTAATGTTGGCATGTTAAGAAAGTTTAAGGCAGGAAAAGAAGGTTTATTTTATTTTATTGTTTTTGATATCATAGTATATTTTCAAATATTTAGAGGGATGGGGCTGGCCGCCTCCTCCCTCCTTCTGTTGGGCTTTTCCCTGCTCATTAGCACCTTTGGCAGAGAGTGGAAGGTGAGAAAGAGCAGACAAGACCCCATCAATTATCGTTCTCATTAGGGACCCCAGCAAAAAATAAAAAAAGAATGGGTGGGGTAAAGTCTGAAACTGACTGCTGGAGATGGGGATTATCCCTGGTACTCTCTTGGCCAAATCATGCAGCTCCCTGAATATCAGAGATAATTGCATGTTGACTATATTATAATACATTTCCATAGCAATTACTGACATGTTTGCAGAAGGGAAACAAAGCAAAAGGGTGAAGTAATTATCTAGGTCAGTGGTTCTCACATTTGAGCTTGTATTGAAACCACCTGCAAAGCTTTTTTTCCCTAAAAAAGACAGACTGTGGGGCTCCACCCATAGAGTCTTTGATTGAATCGGCGTGGGTTGGGGGGCTAAGAATACGACTTTCTGGAAAGTTCCCAGGTGATGCTGGTGATGCCACTGGTCCATGGATTATACTTCAAAGATCATCGATCTAGGTAATTAAGAAAATGTGACAGTTGCTAAGGAGAAACCTAATTGACTTTAATGTTTTCTTCACATGGGGCTTATACATGCTTATGTGATTTCTTACAAGAATCCTAGCAGCTATGCTATGCTTTTCTGGACCTGCCCTCATTTCATATACAAAAAGAGAACCTTGAGTTGTATGTACCTCGTACAAGAATATCCTAAAATGCAATGATGAAAACAGACATCATATTGGCATATTTGCTTTCAAGTCCATGTCATTAAGACATACTGTTTGTCAATCTCAAACTGTTAATTCACCATTTAAGTCTCTTTTCTTTGTTTTACATTATGAGCCATCTGTTGCCTAGAAAATGCTTATTTTTTTGTTAATACTGTGTTTATCAAGATATCCTAGTTAATATGCGAGTCCTTGATATGTCAATATTGCTAACGGACATTGTAATTTCGCAACCTCAAGATCTATGACTTTATTAACCTTTTGAATAATTAATTTTTTTGCCTATTTTGTATATTTTTAGAGCCCATGATTTGTTTACTTTTTAAATGGATCCTAGTTTTTGTGCTAATGTACTTGAGAGAATGTCTGATTAAAAAGAACTCCAGGTTTGTAAATAACTTTATAGTTTTTTTAATTATAATTTTAAATGAACAAAACATAGTAAACAGTCACTGAACAATCAAATAATCTCCCACAAAAGAGGGGGTGAACAATTCACAACAGCCTGTGGGTAATATCTAAAATATTAGAGAGAACCATACGAAATCACATATTCAACTGTTTCTGACCTCAAGAAGTGAATATTTCATACACCTAATTATTTTATTTATTTTTCATAGCAGTTTACATCTAAGTCTTGCTTCTACGAGTTTCTCTCTTTCATGAATGTGTCATATATATCTTGATTATGACTGCCGTAGCTGTTTCTCAGGGGTTGGGATAGTAGTTGTGTACGTACTTCTCTGAAAATATATAGAATGCAATGATTATCTCAAAGGATTTGTCTCAAGTAGTATAATAGAACCACTGCCTGAATGAGAACTTTTCAAAACCCCAACTTCCCGGGCGATCGGTTGCAGTAGAATCAGGTGGAGCCTACTAAGGAGGCAGAAATCAACAAGCACTGGGGATATTGCAACACTGTTGCTGGGTGGGTAGTAACACTGTTTCCTCATCGGGAAAGAAAGGCTTTTAATGAGCACACTTCAAGTTTCCTTGTAAGTTCTGTGATTCGCCCTGTATCCATCTGGCCTGGAGTTGCGTTCCTTTGAATGACTGGACCACTGCCTCTGTTCCTAGCCCCACCCGGGCCAGTAGGTTTCCGCTTGAGCTCTGGAGAGCTGGGAAACTGAATTAATCAAACACTGGCTGGTGCTCACTGCTAAATTTCAAGGGAGTTTCTCCTATACAGAGTGTTTGATAATCTCGAAAACAGCATCTGTTACGGTTTTTGCCTTGTTTGCTGCTTTGTGGAGGTCAGATTGTTGGTTCTTTTTCCCCACGATGAGGCTTATTGTTTCCTGAGTTGCACGTGTAGCAGCTGGTTGCTTTCGTCCCATGCATCCCCCACCCCCACCCCCCTGGTGTCAAAACACTCCTTGGTTTACAATCACAGGTGCATTCACATGTAACTAAGGACTCTCGTGTGTGTAACAGGAGGTTCTGATGCGAACGGTAGTGGGGGGGGAGGGATGTTACATTGTGAATAAAACCTACGAAGTAAGCACAGATACTATTTGAGTAAAAGTTCTCCTAGACGAACATCACTTCTTATTCAAATACTGTATGTTACATGAAGTACGTTAACCTGCATTACACATTAACCTCGAACCTTTCGTGATGTAGACCTGTTTCCCCCTGAAGGAACTGTGGTGTTTCCTTCAGAAATTGTGTGTCTGTGTGGAGGAGGGGCAGAATTCAAAGTTACATTTTGGAATTAAATGCTTTTCCATGGAGTCCAACTGATGGACTGAGTCAATGATTCTAAAATGTATACGGAAGAGCAAAGAACTGTACATAGGTTACGCCTCTTTGAGGAAGAAAAACGTAGAAAAGCCTTTACTAAATCCTGAGATTTATTTCAAGTTCTAGTAATGCAGACAGTGTAAACAGCATGCAAGGATGAGAAAATTGACATACAGAACAAGACAATGAAGGCACAAATAGATCCACACGAACACGCTGCTTTGATTTAGGGCTGAGGTGGCAAAATGAGCTGCAAAAATGTGTTATCCATGTGGAAAGAAAAATGCAATTGAGTTCCTCCATTGCAACGTATCCATAATTCAGACCCAGATAACTTAAAACCTGAACTATCATAGACAGAGCTCCGCAGTCAGTGTTTGGGAGAAAATAGAGATGAATATATTTTTGATATTGGAAAGTGAACGTGTTCATTCTTAAAGAAAAAAAAGGCATTTTATATGTGGCTGTTCTGAGTTCAAAAACTTCTGTTTGTTAGAAGATATCTTGAAAGTAAAAAAAAAAATCAAGCTATAAACTTGGGAAAATGTTTGCAACACATACAACTCGTAAAACATTAGTATAAACTATAAAGAATATATAACAAGAAAGCAATCTGTTTTATGAATAGTTTGCTATATAACAACTATGACTCGATCGAGAATTTAGTGGATTAAAACAAGAACCAGGTACTTTTGGGGGCTGCAGTTTAGAAAGTGCTCCGTCGGGTGGCGTATTAATGGGCTACCTTGTGCTGACTTGGTTGGAAAGACAAGAGTAGAAAAATCCCTTTGCGGTGACCACATTTCTGCACAGGGTGGCTGAACAGATGACTGGCTGGGACATTCTGATTTTAACCTTATACCTGCCGGCTCGGGGCTTCATGGGTATTAAGGATTTTTAAAGCTCAGACACAGCATCTCTTCCGTCTCCTTCTACTTGTCAAAGCAAATCCCAGACGGGAGGAGAGAAAACAGACACAAACTTCTGTTGGGGGAAAAGGAAGGGACCTTCCTTCCACAGTGGGGAGATACCAGACTTTTATGTACCCTTGGGTCCAGTGGCGAGCATTGAGTTCGTTTCTAGGTTTTCTGGTTACCAACTGCTGTTATGAGCGTTTCATGCCTGTCTTTGCGTCCATGGCAACAATACTGTGCCATGAACGTGGGATCCAGTGCAACCACAGGGTCCATTATGGGGATCCTCAACTCCCCAAGGTAACGCTGAGTTGCTACAGCAATGAACACATTCATTACTAAAGACTTAAAAGGTCTTCATGATGCAAAATCTGTCAGGTATTTGGTATGGTCAGGCTTTTTTTTTTTTTGCCAGTTAAATAAGAGTGAAATGGGATCTCAATGTGGTCCCCCTTTTTTTTTTCTCTGTTTGATCATGAGGCTAACCACAAGGGTGAGCCTGTCCTTACGGTTATTTTTTTCTTTTTCCTGCAAGGGAATGCCTGTTTATCATTGTCACTCTTTTTTTTTCTACAGGTTTACATGGTAGATTGTTTTTTAAAATGACCCTCTATATGCTATTAATGCTACTTCTGATAGCTTCCATTCAGAATAGAAACAGGTTATAGTCAGCATTTTTGAAAACCCATTAAAGAATTTATATATTATCTGAAGGAATCTCTCTCTATATAAAAAAAAAAAAAAATGTTGCAGAGAGAGCCCTGACCGATCACCCTGAAGTGATATTTTGTTTCTGGGGATACTTTGTCCAATTTTAGGAGTATTTTTTATTTTTTCAAAAGTTGTAGGTGCCTGGCAAGCTTTCTTAGCCATTGATATATGAAGAACTTTTTAACAGATTGCTAGTTATTTTCACGTGGTTTCATAGGTTTCTTAGAGCAGAGATTTCAAATCTTTTTTTTAATTCTTCATATTTAATTCCATGATTGTGTCTTATCTTTCAGCAAGTTTGCGGGGGCGGGTGGGGGGTGTGCACGTCATGTACTCAGGAAAATGCTGGAAACATCGGGATGGTTAGACATTTTAATTATGAAGCTGCTCATTCCCTGCCTTGGTTTGTCATAAAGCAGATAGTTATGGAGGCCATTAGAGCTACCTGATCATAAAGAACCTAGACTCTTTCGAACGCTCATGCCAACATTACACACACATCTACAGCGTGGATGCGGCATCCATCTGCAATTACGTGGGATTGGTTTTATTTGTCATTGCCAGGAAGTCCCAGATGAATCACTGAAACATAGACCATCAATTCCCCAGCATAAGATGATTCATTATCAAAGACTGTGGTACTCTAAATGCATTGTTTCCCCAAAAAGTGATTACCTTGCGAAGGAGAACCGCCCTGTCTCCTCTGAGAGCAGTGATTCACGGAAGGAGACGCAGCTCTTCGCCTGGCTGAACCGCTGGGCGCATGGCAGCATCCTGTCTGAACACACGCACAGCCGGACAGGGAATAATGCGACGGCGACACATGAAGTACAGGACGTTCTTCTCTTCTCCAGCCGACTTTCTTACGAGTCATGCTTCCCTATAACCTCTGCATTTCATTGATTGTCTCATTGATACGGTTTAAAGAGCACATACAATCAGTGGTATGTTTACTAATGGAATGAAACAAAGGTGCAATCTAAGGATAAACATATAATGAACACATTGACATCGTTTTTAATGGAGATTCTTTGTCAAGCCCTTTAGTGATTGTGTGTGTGTGTGTGTGTGTGTGTGTGTGTGTGTGTGTAAGTAAAGGGACTTTTAAAATAAAACCAAACAAGAGTCATCACTTGGATGATGACGCAGGAAGGGAAACAGAACCAGAGTATGGAGTGTGTAGAACATCCCCCAAGCTGAAATTATGGAGTCAATAACATTGTGTTGACTCAAACTTAACCACCATGAAGGCTTTATTATTTCTGAAGGTTCTTTCCAAGAATATTGAAATAGGGAAATATACGCCTGATATGCACTTAAACCTTATACTAAACAAGATCATGGATTAGTAATTATTTTATCCCAGGCTGCTACTTACAGCCTCTGTAATTGGAGACTATTTACTTAACCTTTCTGTACCTCAGTTTCTTCATCTGTAAACTGGAATAATAAAAATCCCAAATATGGTACTATTATAAGAATTGCATGAAGTTATAAATGTCAAGTTGTCTAGAGAAGCTTAAATAGCTAACGGTTTCTCTAGTTCTTTGTGAAAGATTTGTATTTGGACCTCACTAAATCCTACAGCAATTCATGCATAGTTAAATGAGCGGTAAGATCTGACTAGTTTTCCTTCCACAATTTGTTTCTTCTTTTATGCTCATTATTTTCTTTGTCCTTAATAAAGAACCCCCAGCAATTTTTCCAGGTAGCTCTCAAGACTATAAATTATATGACTATTATAATCAAATGCCGATGCCAAATAGTGGATTAAACCAGCAAAGAAACACCACCTCTCGAATGAAGCTCTTAGAAGACGAATGTTCGTGTGCACTACCCGTTGCTACAGCAACACCGCATTTAACAAATAATAAAAAATAATTACAAAGTATTTGAGAGTTTAGTTTTTGATTCAATTCAATATCATTTCAAATGTCAAAGCAGTTATACCAGCGTCCACTTTGGATTCCATCTGATTTAAGCAGCAGATGTATTCATTTTCAGTGTTCCTGGTGATACGGTTTAAACCACGCCCTATCAATTCGGTTAAGCAGTAACATCTTTATACCTTTATAACTTTTTTAAAAATTTTGATGGAATCTTAAACTAATACAAAAGTTGCCAAAACAGTTCCAAGAGCTCCCATAGAATCTACATGCATTTGACCAAGTATTTCCAGTTTGTCCCATTTACTTGTATCTCCTATTCTGCCTGTATGTCTATAGACATGCAGATGTGTGTGTATATAAATACATTCATTTTCCTGAACCAGTTGAGGGTAAGCTTGTGGAATTATGTCTCTTTAAATCTCAATGGGTCATTTATGCTTCGTAAGGAAAAGGGTGTGATGTTATGTGACTAGTACAATTTTCAAAACCAGACAACGTAACATTGATATAATACCTCTCTCTACTGCACAGCTCCTATTCAAATTCTACCAATTGTTCCAATAATGTTCTTTTATAACTATTTTTCCTAGTTTAAAACTCAATCCAGTATTATAAATTACATTTTGTTGTCTTGAGTTTTTTATTTTTTTCTTTATTGATTTTAGAGAGAGGAAGGGAGACGAAGAGAGAGAGAGAAACATCAATGAGAGAGAACATTGACTGGCCGCCTCCTGCATGCCCCGACTGGGGATCGGGCCCACAACCTGGGCATGTGCCCTGACCGGGAATTGAACTGGTGACCTCTTGGTGCAGGGTTGACGTTCAACCACTGAGCCACACCAGCCAGGCTGTCTTGCATTTTTTGATCCAGAAGATTTTCACAAACTTTCCTTGTTTACCTTGACTTTGGCATTTTTGAGGAGCAGAGGTGAATTCTTTCAGACGTGTCCTTCTGCGTGAGATTTGTGTCTGTTTTGATGGGAATAGCCAATGAGTTACATTGGGAAGAACAGGATATTAATTTGTCTGATACAGTATATTAAATAGGTGACTTCCTTAATGTATCCACCAGGTATCCTTACTATGCAAGTATCATTCTTTTTTTTATAATGTGTAACTAATTTCATTTATCAAACTTGCTAGGTTTATCATATATATATATATATATAACGCTTTCTATATGTTTAGGGGGTTTTTTATAGGGAAAAACTTTCCTTTTTTATTCATTCATTCATTCATTCATTCATTCATTCATTCATTCATATCAGTTTGAATTCAGTTTATTATCCATTATTATCTGGCTAGCGGTTGTCCCTTCAAACTACACCTTTGTTCTTTACATATGTCTCAGTTACCTGAAATCAACTTCTTTGCTAAAAAGCTTCGATAAAGAACACAAACTATAGCCCCGGCCAGTTTGGCTCAGTGGTTGGAGAATTGGACCGTGGACCGGAGAGTCCTGGGTTCGGTTCCCGCTAAGGGTACCTACCTCAGTTGCAGTTTGTCCCCGACTTAGGATGGGGTCATGTGGGTGGCAGCCAGTCGATGTGTCTTTCTCATGTTGATGTTTCTCTCTCTCTCTCTCTCTCTCTCTCTCTTCCCCTTCCTCTCTCGCTCCCGCGCTATCTGAAGATAAATGCAAAAGTGTCTTCGGGTGAGGACGAAAAAAAAGAGTATACACTATCTTCTTTTACTTTTAAACTGGTACTTATTTTCTGTCACTTTCTATGTCATGCAAAAAAATTGTTGGAGGTGAAAGAAAATATTGAACGCAAATTTAGTATTTTTAAATTTATAATTTATAAACACTAAGACCATGAACGATTAAAATAACCAAAGAGAAGTTGCCTTCAAGTTGAATATACGTAAAAGATCATTTTAATGATCACAAAATTCTGCTGAAAGTCGCGTTTTAAAAAGATAAGTTTGTTTCTTCAGTATAAATGAGCTCAGGTCTAACAATCGGATGCTCTTTATATTGAGCAGATGCTTTCTATGTTGCGCCAACTACGAAACTTTCTAGATTCAAGGCAGATTTGATTTTGCAGTAACAAACCCAGAGGCAGGTCTTCAGTTTCCTTTAAACATTTTTCAATTAACACTCACCCTTCAGCTCAGCTTGCTTCTCCCCCAGGGAATGCTGCAGGCAGGCAAATGATGAACCTGGTTCTCAGACTCCCTCCCAAGCATTGAACTATTTTAATTGTTGATCCATGCGGAGTTATGATTGATTTGGAAAAAAGAACCAAAGTTGCTCACTATCTCCCTTTATAAAATCCCCTTCCATTTATCATTCACTGTATAAAAGCTCTCTAGATTAGTTTTGTTTAAAGATTATTTGCATTTAAATTGTCAGGATAAAATAGAGCACTTGTCCATGTGACTGAGGTGAAAAGCTGAAGTCATCAGTGACTTAATCTTTTTTAAAACAATATTCCCTAGAGCAACCCCAAGCTCTGCACATAATACAATATTTAGTGGAAATTCCTTCAACCAGGGGGGTACTGTGGAGTCAAGAATATAAAAGAGGAAAAAAAAAAAAAGTGTCTTTATTCCCCGCTTGGTTGGAGCCAAAAATATATTCAAGTAGAATAATAGCCCTTGATATGGGTTACTCTCTCCAAACAAAACTGAAGCTTTTTATTTTCTGAAATTACAATTGTGTAAGCCAGTTGTTTTTCTCCTCAGTGTCACGCAGAGTTAATTGACTAACAGCAACCTAAATTATGTTGTTACCTTACTGTTGAATTTCAAATTGTTAAGCAGAGAAATTTAGAAATGTTAGGATGAAAACATTAGTCATGAACTAGACTGTAATTTAAAATTGTAGCAATTCTAAACAGATTGCGCACAACCTAGGTTGTGTCTGGGAGTGTAAAACACAATTATCTGTATTCTTCCCTCCATTTCAAAGGCTTCACGGGGTCATTCCCATCAAGTCAACAATCATACTTTTGAGTTGTTCCCCGGAAAGATATCTCATTGGGACAACTCTTGAAAGCCTTTTATTCTCAAAGGTTTAAGTCTGAAATAATGGGTGTAGAATTCTTCAGAAAGGACCATTTTTGTGTTCGCTTTTTTTGTTAGGATAAGTTAAAGCATTTTGTTTTATATTTAAAAACTGTTTAACAAACAAGACTACTTGGCGAAGGCCTAGATTGGTAAAGACTCTACATATCTATAGTGAATTAGATGAAGAATGGTATTTACTCTGCCAGACTCCTGCTGGCGTGCTTATCTTTATGGAAAACTTACATGTCTAATATCTAATGATTTGATTTAACAATCAAATCCTTGTGATGGACTCTACTAAAGAATTACGTTTATACTCTTCTGTGTGAAACTAACAGCGAGTTGATTCAGAAAAATAAAATCGAACTGTCTTTGAAAGGAGAGTAGATGCATGGTGACGTTGAACTAAGAGTTAGGAAAGGAGATACTTTCCATAAAATATTGTTTTATATGTATTTAATTACTAAACTTAGGAAGTTCACCTATAAATAAACAAACCTCATTCTAAAAGCTGCCGTAGTATATTTCTTATCACAGAGAGAAAATACTACTGTTGGTATTTTAGCCCATCTTGCAATCTGCCAGAGTAGAATTCAAAATAATCAACTTTGTCTCACTAATTCAGAAGTCTGTATCATCAAATCAGCACCTGCATTTCAAAATACATGGGATCTATTTTATGTGGATGGGAAATAACACAATTCAATTGGAAGTGAAATCCTTTGACGTTGGCCATTGCTGTTTTGTAAATACTATGTAGGGAAAATTTTTCTTGTAAAATTTCCAAGGTCAGTCCATAGCTTGGGAAATGTGTCTGGAAGTAAAGCATATGTTGTTAAAATGGATCCGTTAAAATAATGATAAAGTAAACAGATGCTCATTTTTCCTTCTTCAAAAATTCATGTTCAGGCGCGCTATTTTGTGTTTTCTTTTCATGCACACAACCCCGTGTTTGAAACACTCTCTGAAACAGTCAGATAAACGAGGAAAATGCGGAATGTCCCAATTTGTTTCCCCCAAAGAACCCCGAGCAAATGTATCTTAAAGTCATCCCTGGATATTTTGCTGTTTAGATTTCCAGCTATGTCTGATTTCTTTCCCCCAAGTTTCTTTCTTTCTTTTTTTTTAATTGTTTTATTTTATTTAACTATTTTGTTTTTATTTTAATCCTCACCCAAGGATATGTTTATTAATTTTTTTTTTATTTTAGAGAGAGAGAAATATTGATGTGAGAAAGGAACAGATTGGTCGCCTCCCATACGTGCCCTGATGGGAGTCAAACCCACAAAGTTTTTGGTTTATGGATGATGCTCCAACCAACTGAGCCCCCCAGCCAGGGCCCAAATCACAACTCAGTTGACTCCTCACACACCGAAGCTGGATGCTGAACTATCTATAAGCGCATGTTTTCTTAGTGGGGCCATCAGGAATGGACTTTCAGCAGAAACTGGAAAGAGGTGCTTCTCATCACTTACGTTTGCTTGGATTCTAACCGGATGTAACTGGCACAGCCCGGCCAGCAGCCGGGTCACTGCAGGCCCCCAACACCATCGTCCGTACCAGGTGCACCGTTTTCAGAAACAGCCCCTCCCACCTGGACTGGGAACTTCGACCCTTGTACCTGACATTTTTGCAACTTTCTAAAAGCAATGTTTTCTTTCTAGGCAGGCGTACTCGAGGGCCATTCATTTTAGCATAATGAGCAGAAGGAAATAGGATTAAGATTCCTTTCTCATCTCAATGTTTTCTAATAATTGAAAAACATCTCATTGTGTTGAATCTGTTGCCCTTAAAGTCTTTGTCCATACATGACATTGTAATGTAGCAAAATCATGTGTAAGTGTTTAAACGAAATGTTAAAGAAAGTGAACCCACCACCCTTAAGACTATCCAAATGATGACTTATTTGTAATCCCTGCCATCCATTCAAAAGTAAACATCCTACCCCACTTGGGCCTCCCTCACTCAGTAGCTTTTATATGGAATAGTGCATGGTCCATTTCTCAAATTTATTTATAATTTTTATCACTAAGCAGTTGTAGGATGATGTTTTGCTTGTTTTTGAACGTTGCCCCCCTCAAATTACATATCTGAAATGAAAAATATTGATTCATGCAGTGGTAAATAATTTATTTCTCTGCTGAGTATTAATATATAAATATGCCATAATTTATTTTCCATTCACCTCTCCATGAATATTTGGGACATTTTCTTTTTCCTTTTACACATTATATCACTATGAACATCCTTGAAAATGTCTGCTGGAGCACCTGTCTACATAGTATAATGCCACCTGTAGAAATTTCAAACCAAACAACATCATTTCTTTACTGAATGACCCCAGACTAATTTCAAAAATATTTTACCAATAAAGACGCTGATTTGTCGTTTCCAATTAATTGTTTTAACCTGATGTGTGCAAAATATAGCAGACATTGGTCTCCGTGAACATTCCCTGATTAAACAAATTTCTGATTAATAGAGACCACTTACAAACCCAGCTTAATGCTCTTCACTAACCACTGAGCAAACCCCTGGTTATTGCGCTCATCAGCTCATCAGCGTTGAGCGTTCTACCTCGTGAAGGCAACTGTGACTAGTTCAGCTGCCAATTTGTAGCCTGATTGTCCCCTGCCTTGGACTTGCTCCTGGCTTCAGATAGTAACGGTTTTTCTCTCTGTTTGTGGGTCAGGAAGGCTTAAAGCATCATTTTCCTTGTTCTTCCCTGCTGAATAGTTTCCCTCCATGCTTTCTCCCATGTCCCTAATGCGAAAAAACATCCCTCCTACCTAAATGACCACTCGAGTGGAATGCCTTTTTATTTAACCAAGGGCCCGACTGCTGGCTTTAATCCCACTCCATCTACCCTGAACAGGGAAATATCTAAAAGAGAACGGATGGCCCCAAGCTTCAAACAATATTTCTCAGTGTACTTGGACATGGTTTCCAAATTGATGTTCACTGAAATTTTAGATCAAAATTGAGCATAAATAAAGCCAAGGTCATGACTAGTCTGCTCACCATTATTTCTGGAAGCGCTTACCTTCGGAGAGTCACCCTGCTGGGCTTTGTATCTCCAATGATGAATTAACACGAGAAGCCGAATTAAAGTATTATGAAATACAGGCCCATGATCTGGGGAAAAAAAAAAGCATTCAGGCATGACCTCGTAATGAAGGCACTGAAGTGTGATGACAGACAGGTGATCCAGGTTTAAAGAGTGTCTAGAACTGAAATAGCAACTGGGCTCAGGTGAGCACGCACAGAGAAGGTGACAGATTCGAGCAGTGATGCAGGCATTTCAAATAAAACGTCCAACTGTTTGCATGGCTTCTCCAGAAAGTTCTCAGCAATTAGGACACTCGAATATTTCCCTCTTGTACAGACATGTGATAAACACTGAGCACACATTCGTCTCCCAAGCCCACAGTTCCGAGTGCTTGCAAAGCAGATGTGGTAATGTTGTCATCACCCCGTCCAGGTTGGGGACCCAAACCAAGGTCCTTCTGCCCAGGGCCATTGGTGCCCACAGGAAGGGACTGAGCTCAGGAAAGCAGAGCAGGACGTTGTTCTGTGATCAAGGGATGGAGAAGGGTGAGCGCATGCTCTGAGGGCCCCTTCCCCCCGAACAGGAGGAGCCTCTGCATTCAGACTGATGGAGGGACAGCGTCCTGGAAGGTGCTTAGTCATTCCTCTGTAGCACTCGGCCCTTTTGCTCACGGTCTCTTTTGCACACGATACCCCATCACCACCTTGGTCTTTGCACTCAGCACCTTGGTCTTTGCACTCAGCACCTTGGTCTTTGCACTCAGCACCTTAGTCTTTGCACTCGGCACCTTGGGCTTTGCACTCAGCACCTTGGTCTTTGCACTCAGCACCTTGGGCTTTGCACTCGGCACCTTAGTCTTTGCACTCAGCACCTTGGGCTTTGCACTCGGCACCTTGGGCTTTGCACTCAGCACCTTAGTCTTTGCACTCAGCACCTTGGGCTTTGCACTCAGCACCTTAGTCTTTGCACTCGGCACCTTGGGCTTTGCACTCAGCACCTTAGTCTTTGCACTCGGCACCTTGGGCTTTGCACTCAACACCTTGGGCTTTGCACTCAGCACCTTGGGCTTTGCACTCGGCACCTTAGTCTTTGCACTCAGCACCTTAGTCTTTGCACTCAGCACCTTAGTCTTTGCACTCGGCACCTTGGGCTTTGCACTCAGCACCTTAGTCTTTGCACTCGGCACCTTGGGCTTTGCACTCAGCACCTTAGTCTTTGCACTCAGCACCTTGGTCTTTGCACTCGGCACCTTAGTCTTTGCACTCGGCACCTTGGGCTTTGCACTCAGCACCTTAGTCTTTGCACTCGGCACCTTGGGCTTTGCACTCAACACCTTGGGCTTTGCACTCAGCACCTTAGTCTTTGCACTCAGCACCTTGGGCTTTGCACTCGGCACCTTGGGCTTTGCACTCAGCACCTTAGTCTTTGCACTCAGCACCTTGGGCTTTGCACTCAGCACCTTAGTCTTTGCACTCAGCACCTTGGGCTTTGCACTCGGCACCTTGGTCTTTGCACTCGGCACCTTGGTCTGTGCACTTAGCACCTTGGGCTTTGCACTCGGCACCTTGGGCTTTGCACTCAGCACCTTAGTCTTTGCACTCAGCACCTTGGTCTGTGCACTGGGCACCCTGGTCTTTGTGGTTGGGAATCCTTTTCGGTTCCTGGAAGCAAGAACAGCTGGTGATGTAGTTTGAACATTGAGAAATGTGAGAGTCTTTGGGATGATAGCCCAGTGGCAGTAAATATATACACGTATATGAAACCACTAGACATCACCTTTTCTGTGTGCAGTGTATTTTTTATTTTTAATAAAGTTACATTAATGTCTCTATATACAAACTCCAAATGTATCCCAAAATGTTAATGAGATGAAAAAGAATTGTATGTCCAAGATTTCAAATAAGCATAATTTGTAGAAATAGGAAAGGAAATTAGGTACTAGGGGAATTACGGTTACTTTCTAATTATTGCATTATTTCACATTTCAACATCCGCACTGCAGAGAAAAATATAATTTATTTTCTTAAAATACCACATTGGCCCTGGCTGGTTTGGCTCAGCGGTTAGAGCATTGGCCTGTGGTCCAGAGAGACCGGGTTTAGTTCCCGCTAAGGGCGTGTACCTCGGTTGCCATTTGTCCCCGGCCCTGGTTGGGTCATGCAGGTGGCAGCCACTCGATATGTCCCTTTCACGTCGATATTTCTCTCTCTCTCTCTTCCTCTCTCTCCCTCCCACTCTATCTGAACAAAAACTGGAGAAATGTCCTCGGGTGAGGATAAAAAATAAAAAATTAAAAAAAATTAAATTACCACATTGTATCAGTTTTCATTTTTCTTGCTGTATTTTGTCCTCAGAGTGTATCTGACAGCTTCTTGAGATATGTGTTCTTTGACTCCTTGTGCAAACTTGTCCGGCACATATTTGTCTGACCCATGAACTGTGGAAAATCATTTTTGACTTTTTTAACCCAAGTTTGAGATCTGATTCAAGCCGGGAGAAGACACAGGCAAGTCCATAGAAACAGCAAAACGCAGGGCGTGAGGAAGAAAATGAGACCGAGAGATGATGACCTCGGAGCCCTGTAACTCTCATTTAAAAAAAAGAAAAAAATTCTGTATTGATTTTAGAGAGAGAGGAAGGGAGAGGGAGAAACATCAAAGCTATACTTTAATCTTTAACAACAAATAAAACATACACAAGATGGGCGTAGTTCTTTTACTGAGCACTGAACCCGAAGCTGACAAACCTCAGAGTAGGGGGACAGGGGGGATGGACGAGATGAACCAAAGAACTTATTTGCCCGTATGCATAACCAATGGACATACACAACAATGCTAGGGGGTGCGGGGGGCAGGGTGGGGAGGAGGGTTTCTGGGGGGGAGGAGAAACATCTGTAACAAAAATAAATTAATAAAAATTGGAGCAAAAAAAAAAAATAAAGGTAAATGACTTCACGTTGCATTGGTACAGTGAATTGTCGAGTTCAGCCAGCGGTTGCAGAGGCCCGATGATTTCTATTTTCCGTGACGGTGACACTTCGAATGCCTCTCTGCCGATAGCCTCGGTCAATTATTGCAGAGAATGGAAAATATTTGCAGGGTGTTCCTAATGAAACGCCCAAGGATTAAATGTCAATAGTAATACACAATGGACTTAACAGTGACAACCCGGAAATCACTGTAGAAGTCGAGTTTTCTCTGCCATCTGCTCTAGGATGCCACGGTTGGGCATCCTGCCCTGCCCACATGCGGCATGCCACAATGCACTTAGGGCTTGGACTGCATCTAAATTGTCTCCTAATTAGAGAATTCGCCGGAGGTTGCTTCGTGTGCATCAATTGCTTCTTTCTTTGAAGATGCTGCAGCAGCCCCTGGGACAGAGAGCTCAGATCCAATCGCCTGTCCTCTGGTTTTGGCAGCGATTCTAGAGAAGGCTGTGTCATCTCAGTAAGTTATTACAGTTGTAGGTCTCTCAGCTTCAAAAGATGCATCAGATTGGATTTATGGAAGAGACGGAAATCCATATTTATGACTCAGAGGCCACTGCCTATGATAGATTTTTCTTCCGCAATGAGAGTGTGTGATCCTTCCGATTGCATGTATATCACACTTTGGAGAGTCTTAAGTAGATAAAGGTCACAGCATCCGTATCTCTGCGTGGAAAAGGAGTCTCCTTATGAATACAATACCAAGTTCCCTTGCCAACGACAGAAAGGGTCTTTGGGGGAGAAAAATGTTTTTTGAAAGGTTTAAAGGATATCCTTTGAAAAAAGGTTTCCAAAAATTTACAGAACACACTGAAGCTGAAAGAAATAAAAAAGACTTCGTTTATATAACACTAATACTTTTGTGTGTGTTTGTGTCTGGCATTATCCTAATAACTCAACTATATTGCTGTCCTCGGGCATTGCATTAGATTCTCTTTTTTTTTTTTTGCATAATATCCAACTTTCAGGCAATGAAGCCATCACAATGGGATACAAGAAAACAATGAGTTGCATTTTCATTCTTCCAAGAAAAGTATTAGAATAAATTTCATAAGGAGAGAGAATCATTTTTAAAACATCTCGAAGTCTGGTAAAGGACTTGTATATGAATGTACAAGAGGAAAAAAAATAAATCTTATTTAGTATTGCTTAGGACAAGTAACCAATTTCAAATAGCATTATGTAATTGCATTTATATTATAGCTGGTCTTGATTGATGGTCTTATTTTGCTAAAATGAAGAATTATATCAGTGGGAAGCTGCAGAGAAACGAGATATCCTGAGAATAATGCACATAAGAGACACCGGAAATGATGATACACAGGGCTAAGGAGAAGTAACTTTCTCCTGGCTGTAATTTAAATTTTGTATGAATTCTAAGTACGTGCTGCAGAGACTCCCATGTATAGACCTCGCGCCTGCCGAATGTTCCCATTTCCATCTCCCGACTAGAATGTTGCTACAAATGTCCCTAAGATAACTTGATTGCCTGTTTATGTTTTTAACGGGTTAGCTTCAATAGCTTCATAATGTCAATAGTCGTTTAGGAAATGGTGTGATTTGGAGAGAAGGGTGGTCGTGTTCCCTCCTGGCACCTCCGGGCACCTCCAGGCTGGACTTCCACTGCCAAAGTGACGAGGGACGACAAGGTAGCTCAGCAATCAACGTGAGCACAGCCTCTTCACTTTCGTTCGGAATGGGACCAACTCCACCAAACAGCCGGCAAACACCACCGACGCCAAACCCAGAGGCACTGATTGCAAGGAAACCGGGGTGCCCCGAATTCCGCACACGGGCCGCAGGCCACGGCAAAGGGGAGGCTGTTCTAGTGATTTCTGAGAAGGTCCAACCCTCTTTTATTCTCATTACAAAGGCAGATGCCCCAGTAGCCCCTGTGTTTTATTTGTCCGAAGAAAAACCGGTACACACTTCTCCTCAAATTGGTTTTTCAAATCCAAGTTCGGTGAAACGTTCCACCTAATAAACCAGGGCTCTATCGGTAGGTGGTATGAACACGAAGTCATCGCTCAGTTTTGTAAGCGTCTCTAATGATCGGGTCTCTCTCCAACACTGGCCTGTGGAAATACTACCTCTCCGTCTACAGAAGCTGGGAGCTCCGTCGACCTGAGAGCTGAGTTTGGGGCTGTCCAGCCTGAACCCACAGCGGCTGACCGTGAGCACTGTGACCTGCGCAGGGGCGTCTGGCCTCAGCCGGCTGTGCCTTGGCTACCGCATCCCAGGTGCCCGCTTCGGATTTCATGGGCGCTATTTCCCAACCTTGTAAGTTGCACATAATTGGCAAAATTGCACAGTAATTCTTTTGTATTGACCTGCAAATGTGGTCTCTCCGGTGGGAAACCCTGTGGAAAACACGCTTTGCCTCTAAAATAATAAAGAAACAATAAGCAGTCCTGGCTGGGTCGCTCAGTTGGTGAGAGCGTCATCCTGACGGCCAAGGTTGTGGGCCCTACCCCTGGTCAGGGCACATACAACGAAGTTATGCAACCAATGAACGCGTAAGTAAGTGGAACACCAGATGGATGTTTCTCTCTTCCTTCCTCTCTCTCTAAAAAGCAATGGAACATGGTAATGTGTGAAAAGTAAAAGTAAAAGAAAACACTTGCCTCTAATAAAAGCTCTAAAGTGTGTTCCTCTTTATATTTGGATGAGTCACCATTTTATCCTTGTTGATAATAATCATATTTTTTAAGGAAATGATCATATGTCCTATGTGGCCCCCATCGGGTCAGGCTGGGAGTCCCCTCTGCCCAGGGGTCCCATTATGCAGCCAAGCTCCCCAGGGATGCTCCAGGGATAGTAAAAGGCTGTTCAGCATCCAATCCAACGTCTTATTACTCTATGTGTTCTTCAGTCCTCTTATGTAAGTCAGACTAGAAGTCATTATGAAGTTTTATTCATCTCCTGGTATAGCCAGGTTGTGGAGTTACACACACACACACACACACACTCACACACACACAGGCCAATAGAATACCCTCAAGATAAAGGGACCCCAGGAATAAGTTCAAGGCGGCCAGAACGCACAGAGTAACAACACGTTCCTCCGATCAGCGGAATTCTGACCGAAATAATGGGGAGGACCAGGAAAGCCACGAGTGAAGGAAGTCAAAGGAACATATTTTGAGCAGGAAGACTTGACCTTGTTGTCTGATTGTTCCCAATGCTTTGACTTGAAAATTCCCATTACTTTGTATTTGAATAATAGCAAGGGCGGTTGACGTTAGTTCCTTTATACTTTTCTTTTATATGTAAAAAAAAATCACTGTAATTTAAAATAATTACCCAAGGAGCTGATACATTGTGTATGCTTTTGGCTTCTGGGAGTTTCTAATAGCTGTAGCATTACAGTGAAGTGCATATCTATTTAACTAATGTAGGAGCCATATTATCCAATAACTCGGAAAATTAGTTATGCACAAATGGCTAATTATTTCAATGTACATTGAATAACATACATTTCCTCCATTTTTTTCCCTTATTCCATTCTTGATTAATAAGTATTCTCCCTACGATCCTCCTTAGGGAGCATATATTTCTGAAGAGTCCAAACTCTGTCCTGTCTGTGACTCCACAGGGTAGCGCAAGGACGTGTGTGAACAGCCAGTCAGAAGTGACAAATAAAAAACACACTCTGCTGTCAGAATGGACTTCAGGATGGGGAGCACTCTCTTCTCCTTCTTCCTCTCTCTTCCTCCCTCTCTCCTTAATGGACTTTGCCCCAGGAACACTACACACAGAAGGGGCAGCCGAAATTGCTTCTTATTCCTGTGGCTGAAATGTCTGGGAAAATGGGGAGCCCCACAGAGCTCAAAGGAAGAGCACCCCTAGGGTTACGAAATTTTCTTATTTTTAGCTCTCCCTTACTTCTTTGCGCTGGACCTGTAAAGACGGAGATTTGTTGGAGACTTGACGTTGCAGGGGAAAGGATTATACAAAAAAAGCAAAGCATGCTTGACATGATAATAGCTATGTTTGTATCTTGTTAGTGAGCTTCTTGAAAGTGCTTATAGCTTTGAGGTATAGAATTTGGGTAAACAACGTCCCCCGCAGAGTGGAAGTTGTGCATAGAGAGAAATCATGCAGAGAAACATAGAAAGCCTACATAACAAGAAATGCTTTTCTAGTAGGGAAGTCTCTCTCTCTCTCTGAACTTATACCTAGGTTGCAAAGACATAAAATGCTTCTTTATTGACAGAGACAGAACTTTAAATAACTTTCAGGTGATGTCTATACAAAAAGTCTAAATTGAATCATAATTCAAAGTTTCAATTCGATCCAGCCATCCTACACCCAGAACAGAAAACACTTCTGATATGATAAATCAAAGTGGAATACAGAGTTGACACCGTTTTCTGGCAAAATATTGGATTTTTCTCTGAGTACTACTGTGTATAAATAGCTAAAAAAAAAATCAAACTGAATTTGAAAAACACTATTTATTCAATAAATACGTGTTACATATCCCCTATGTATAGACATATTTGTGGGTGCTCGAAATACAGTAGAAACCAGCACACTCTCTGCTCATTTTGGTGCTCGAAATACAGTAGAAACCAGCACACTCTCTGCTCATTTTGAGTTACATTCTATTGGAGAAGGCAGGTTATATATATATATATATATATATATATATATATACGCAATGTATACATAATACTTTTTTGAAGAGTGATAAGTGTTATGAAAAAAAGGAGCTAAGGTCTAAGGACTAAACGGCTAGAAGAATCGAGAAGGGACCACTTTGGCTAGGATGTCCAGAAAACTGACCAACGGCCGGACTGGAACAGAGATGCGGACGCTAGGATTTAAGACACACAAAGATCTGGAAGCTATGATGAGTTTACATATTTTGGAGATGGACCAAAGCCCAGGAACATTGTGAAAATCAGGTAGAATATTGAGGGAAGGAAGCCTAGAAGTCAGGACAGATTTGGCTTCTTCAAATAAAGACCTGAATTACCAAACATCCAAGGAAGACTAAGGAAGCAGGTCAAACATGTGGAAGGTGGCTAAAGAAATCTCTCACCTTCTCCAAAAAGTATACTTAATCAACACTAGGAGAGAGACTGCTTCGAAATGTACTCTAAGTCATGGTTCATTTGATGTGTCAGCTTGACTGGCTGAGGGTCACCCAAAGAGCTTATATCGATTGAATTTGGGGTTTGTCTGTGAGGATGTTCCCAGAAGAGTTGACCCGTCAGTAGAATGAATAGAGATTCGTCTTCACCCCTGAGAGCCTACATCGATGACCCTGGGGCCTCATTTTCTCCTGCCCTCCAACCTTGACCTGTCGGGTTCTCAGACCTTTGTCCTATTCTGTCGTCTTTCTTAACCAACGCTGCCCCCGGTTCTCAGAGCTTCAGGCTCCGACTGAATGATGTCTCCTGGCTTCCTTTTTCTCCAGCTTGTACATAGCAGCGCGTGGTACATCAAAGCCTCCAGAATATGGGAGCCAATTCCCATGGTCTCTCCCCCCACCCCCATATGTATGTATATCCTATTTGCTCTGTTTCTCTAAGGAACCTTATTACAATATCTGTAAATGTCTGAGTTCCGGGGAAGACTAGCCCGGTACATGAGCGAGACATCTCTCCTCTGACAGTGCTGGACAGACAAAGGTACTCACGACAGTGGCTGCCTACACCGCCTTCCCAGGCAGCCAGACACCTGCCAGATTTCCAAGCTGCAGGGGAAAAGGTAAGAAATCAACGGAGAACTTGCTTGGGGGCAGATCTGTACTTTGCAGTCTCTTGAGGCTCCAGAGATGTAGCTCCTCCCTGTTCTCAGGCAACACCCCCAGAGGATCACACAAATGGAAACGGATCAACTATGGAGGAAGTTTTCTCAAACCTGGAGGCCAGCTCTGCCTCGGCTCCTATCCTGGTAGACGGAGGCCGTGGGCCACCCCCGCTGGGGAAAAGCCATCACCTGAAGGAGCCTCTGCGACAGTACAATGCACATGTCAAACACGCGTTTTTGTTTGTTAAATCACCGGTTAGACAAAAAGTCGGGAAACTATCACCAATACCTTAATAAAAAAATAAATATGAATAGAAGCAAGTCCAGGAATAATTCAGATTTTTGGGTAGGCAAAGACTGTAAAATACCAACATATATATTTTTTTTTTAAAAAGGGGGCATATTGATGACTAATGATGGGGCGAAGAGAAGCCCCTTCTTGGTTGTCCTTTGGTGTCTCCCTCAAGCCCTCTGCTGGCAAAGCCGACCACGGTGCCCGCTTGCAAAGGAGAAATGGTTGAGGAGAAATGGATGCTGTAAGCTTCGCAAAGCAGGGCAAAGAAGGATGAATTTGGAGGCAAGAGACAGCAACTGAGAACCGGCAGAGTACGTGATGCCAAACACTCGTGTATTGTTGATAATTCTTACTGTGAGAACAAGAAGTCTGGGTGCATGCTTTGAGATTAAAATCTTCTTTGTTATATTTGCATTATTGTGACTAAATTGATCATTTTCTTAAAAAGGCACACATATTCCTCATGTCCCTATCTCCAAGCAACAGAAGCACCATTTGAACAAATTTAACCAAAATAAAATAATGAATGCATTAGTAAAATCAAGAAGAACAAGAGTAAAAGTTGCAAAGGGACGATTATCACAGAAACCTATATCTCTCATCTTTTACTCACTTTTCTTTATATATTTTCTCAGATGGGTTTTGTTCCGTGTTATGTGTCCTGGATACTGGTAGTCAAAAGCACATAGACGTCTTTAGATCTAGTTCTCTCAAAGATGCAATTAAAAATATCCTAAAAAAGATTTGGGGTTGACATATGTCAAAAGTACCTAGTAGGATCTAACATGGGGGCCAAAGGAATAGAAGGTAATGACCGACCCAGGTTGGGGCGCTCATGACCATGAAAAAGAGGAGCATGACCCTTGAAGAATAATTATGAGCCAGTTAGCCACACACATTCTGCCTTCTAGAAACATCACAGAACCTAACTATATCAAACTGTCACTGAAGATAATATCACACTTACTCTAGGAATGAAATTCTAAAGTGTTTAAAAATCAACTTGGGAAAACATGTACAGGATTAAACGTTTTCCTCTTGACTAAGGACTAGAGTGAAAAGATGTGTGTACACTTCTCTCTGAAAGTGGATACAATCTATACAGCCTTTGAGATGGAAAACACACACACATAAAGCTAGATACTGTGTGTTAGAACTTGACCACCTAATAGTAAGGTGCTGAGGTTCATTCAAAGAAATGAAGACGTGTTCGTTTCTGGGATGCAGACGACTATCAGAGCAGAAAAACAAAACAAAAAAAGGTTTTGCTGTCTGAAATCCTCTGAGGATTTCATACGTCCAAAGCTGACTAAACTATTAATTTGAAAAATTATTTCCGAGAACCTGGTCAAGAGAAAATGGAGAGAGAGGCCGGCCATGATGCGAAGGCCCTGAGGACCACATGTCATCGACAAGGAATTATATATAAAGCCAGGATAAACTGAAGAGCAGACTTTTTTTCCCCTCAAAGCGTCTGGTCATAGAGAAGGATGCTTCCCTCAAGAATCATAAAAGCCTTTCCTCCGACAGCCAAGCAGAGAGAGAAGGTGAGAACGGCAGAAACGGCTGCACTAACAGGACCTGCCTGGGTGGAGGCTGCTGGGCTGTAATTAATGGGATTCTCACAGCTCGGGGTCCGAGCTGATGTCCCCTCCCTTAGATGGAGCCGCAGAGTGAAGAAACCAGAGAAAATACTATTTAAAAAAAAAAACAAGCTATGGGAGCTGTGTAAATGCCTGACCCTCCTGCAATTTGTAGGCTCTTGACTATTTTCCAGTTCTAGAGCCAGTGTTCAGAAAAGATTACCCACAGCCCTGGCCAGTTTGGCTCAGCGGTTGAGCATCGGCCTGTGGACCAGAGAGTCCCAGGTTCGACTCCCGCTAAGGGGCAGGTGATTACCTACACTATGTAGGATTACTCGGCCTGAACTTATTTACTGTCACCGTTTGTCTTACCGACATGTTGTCAGACAAACACACTTTCACCGCGAAGGGATATACTATTTTGAAAAATTAGTATCTCCTCATTCATTTTTACACTCTGTGGTTTCTCTATCTCATGGAAGTGGTATTTTCATACTTATGTTACATTATTCCAGCAAAATTTGGAAGCAAAAATTGTCACGTTAAGAAAAAATGATTGAGCCCTGGCCGATTTGGCTCAGCGGTTGGAGGGTCAGCCTGCAGTCCAGAGAGACCCGGGTTCGGTTCCTGCTAAGGGCATGCACCTCGGTTACAGTGTGTCCCCGGCCCTGCTTGGTGGTGCGGGTGAAAGCCACTCGATGTGTCCCTTTCACGTCGACGTCTCTCTCTCTTCTCTCTTCCTCTCTCTCCCTCCCACTCTACCTGAACAAAAAATACAAAAATGTCCTCAGGTGAGGATAAAAAAAAAAATGGTTACTCTTGTGTCAAAATAAATATTTATAAATACTTTATAGCTACACCCTCCACTGCCAGAGCCTCAAAATAAACAAAGAAATACTACTGGAGACAGTATCAAGCTGTGTCATTGCTTCAGCAGATCCTTCTTCAGCAGGAGAAACAAAATCAACCTTCTGTAGATTGTCCATCCCAGGCCCAGAGCCGAGTTATTGGCACATGGGCACACTCTCTGTTAACCGCCACTGTGCAGGTGTGTGTGGTGCACTTACCCAGGCAGAGTCCACACATGGCAGAGGACTGTTTTCCAGTGTTACTTTCCCAGCCATTGTTCCTCAGTTCCTGAAGGGCCCAGAGCAGCCTGTGATCCCTCCTTGTCTTCTGGGAGATACACCTGCGAGGAACTCTCAGCACCCACCTGTTTTAGGGGCTGGCAGTGTGTCATCGGAAGCCCACCCCGAGGCCGAAGACTTCCTCTGGGCAGCAGCACACCTTCCAGCCCCCTCGCAATCGTGACCGAGCTTGCGTCTGCTGTCCGAGTTCAGGGCTGCGCCAGTGCAAGGCACATAAGGTATCATTTAAAATTAACCATTTATTTTTCCTTTTAAATTAATTCTTTTCTAAAGACGGGCGGTGGTTATGTCAGAAGTACCATGGGATGCTTAGCTTCTCACCTGCAAGCCAGAGACTCTTCATAGCAAGACGTTCATTCATCCCGGACTGGAAGGCAAGGAGGTGTCTCTGCAGGTAGGAGGGAGGAGAAGGGGGAGAGGTTGAGTTGCGGGTTCAAAAGCCATTGCCCAGGGTCTCCGTCTACTCAGCTTGTTCCAAGAATGGCTGCGACATTCTCCTGAGACCATAAATCCCCTCCTCCGATTTAGTCCTGGCTGAATCCTGAGGAGTCAGTGCAAGTGGGGAGAGAGGGCAGAGACAGAAAGCCCTTAGAATAGTCGCCGGGTCCTCTCCGCGACCAGTGTGTATTTTCCGTGAGAGACGGGGTGGTGGCAAGGGCCAAGGAGAAGGCCTGGTCAGTAAACAGCTGCGTTAAAGGAACATTGAGACTCGGAAAAAGAAAACAAAATGAGGACACATTCTTTAAACTAAAAATACTTTTACAACAAATATGAGTATTGTGAGAAGTTTAGATCAGAAACAACACTACCGGGAAAAGCACTGTGATATAAAAATATATAATTAACACCTAGAATTTAGAGGGGAAAAAGGTAAAGAGAAAAAAAAGCAACAGAAAAAACCAGGGAGATCACAGAAACAGGTGTGATAGATGGTGATGCAACAAACCATTATTCTGCAAACCATTGATTACAAAAAAAAAAAGACCAAGGAAAATGGCATTGAAGAGGTTTAAATAGAAAAAGAATCCTGAGCCCAGAAATACCATAGTGCATGAATTTAAATACGCTGTTGTCCACCAAGATAAATTAGGAAATAATCCAACACACACACACACACACACACACACACACAACCAAAAGATTTTGTTGTGTGAACGCTGACAGTTAAACTTTCTTTTTTTTTTAATATTATTTTTTTAATCCTCACCCGAAGATATTTTTTATTTATCTTCAGATAGAGTGGGAGAGGGAGAGAGAGAGAAACATCCAAGTCAGAGGGACACATCACACGACCCCGACCAGAGCTGGGGATGAACCGCAACCAAGGTACGTGCCCTTGACCACAATTGAACCTGCGACTCTTTGGTCCACAGGCTGATGCTCTAACCACTGAGCAAACCTGCCTGAGCATGCTTTCTTATCTGTAATGCAAAAGCTTGGGGTGCTGAGACATTCACCTCACAGGTGACCACCTCAAATATAAACACAACGACAGCCACACAGGACTAGACACAAAGCGGGGCCACCCCACCCTCACTGACCATTTGGACAGCTTCTTTTTTCTCTTCCCATACATTCAATTCCTGCTGTTAGGTTTAAATTCACCAACAGACATCCAGCACCTGCAACCCACCCTCCGCACCCGGAAAAGCAGAACTCCTCCACCCGGCGCCTCTCTCTACCTGAGACCTCTCTCTACCTGGCCCCAGGGTGCTTTGAGATCTCCAGGATTCGTACACAATAAATGTGGTCTCCGTCAAAGCTTCTGAGTGCTGAGGTGTGTCTTGCAATCAGAGGACCACGAGGGCCCGCCCAGCCACAGCGGTGGTTGTTGATAGGCTGAGAGCAGCATAAAACAGACATGTTTACGTTTCGTGGGCAGCCCTGCCTAAGCCCCAAATATCAGGTTTACTCTCAGATGATGCAGTTGCTCAGTGTGGAGCAGCCCGAGATGGCTGGCTTGGGGGTTCTCCTGTTGGTTAAGAAGGATGTACGCACACCTCCAAAATTCATCTGTTACACCCCCTATCACACCCCCAGCTAACTTAATAAAGCGTTGAATGACGTCACGCTTCTATCTACAAAAGACAGTTTTCTCAGACAAGAGGGAGCACACGCTGAATTAAGGGACCAGTTTACATCAGAGAAGAAAGAAGGGTAGAGAATCATGGTCCCGACACGTCACAAAGCAGTCATGTGTTCAGTGAGCTTGTAAATGTACCCAACCCTGTGAAATACAACACAAATGCATTTCTGTGTATCTCTACACACACCACCCCTGTTCTAGTACAGAGTAGCCTTCTCCTTATTAAAAGGGGAAACGCTACAGAGTTTTGACAGGTAAACTTCAATTTCTTTCTAACTATTCATTGTGATAAATGTATGTTCTGTTCACATCTTGCCCCATAGAACTTTTTCCTTTTTTTTTCTTTTTTTTTACGTGTAGCTGTGGTACGATCTTTATTATCTTCTGTTTCGCATTTTATCTTATTTTATTTTTCTTGACTGATTTTAAACAGAGAGGAAGGGAGAGGGAGAGAGGGATAGAAACATCGATGAGAGAGAACATAGATTGGCCGCCTCCTGCATGCCCCCCACTGGGGATCAGGCCCACAACCTGGGCATGTGCCCTGACCGGAAATCGAACCGGTGACCTCTTGATGCAGGGTCAATGCTCAACCACTGAGCCACACTGGCTGGGCTGTTTTGCATTTTAAAGGGCTTCATTAGGTTTGAAGCTTTTCATTAAGTTGTATTATTTGAGGACACATACAAGCTGGAGGCAGAGGAGACAGCGATGTTTCTAGGAGGGAGAATTACAGGCAGCCCCCAACCGCCGGGAAGGACAAGGAATAGAGTCTTCAAGACCCTCTGCAGGGCACCGGAGCCTGCCCGCCCCGATTCTGATTCCTCCTTCTGGCCCCGTGAAGTGCGAGCAAATACTTGCAAACCGCTTCCCACGCCGAATGGTGGGAATTGGTCACAGCGGCGGGAAGTGATCGTCGCTAACTCATGTGCATCGAGGCTGTGCTCTGAGCGCCACCGAAAGTCACGGAATGAATGAACAGACGGAGGAAAGGAGCCGGGAAGGCGGACATTAGGAACTAAGGACCCAAGTGACACGGTTAGTATCTCAGAGAGTAATTTAGTTGCAGTGTTAAGGATGTACTAGTTCACATGTGGTGAAAGAAGAATTAATTCCCAGGGTGTGTTTTTTTTTTGGTTAATCCTCACCTGAGGATATTTTTCCATTGATTTTTAGAGAGCATGGAAGGGAGGGAGGGAGGGAGAGAGAGAGAGAAACACCGATGTCAGAGACACATTCATCGGTGCCCCCCCCATGACCCCCCCTGGGCCGGGAATCAAACCTGCTGCGCGTGGGCATCTCAGGCCACAGGGCATTTGCTTCACCTGGAATGTCCTCTCATGCCCCTGCATGAGGCGCCTACTCAGATTTTAAAGCTCAGCTAGAGGCTTTAAAATCCCCTCTAAAATTAGGCAGCCACTCTGCCCCAAAGAAGGTTCTGTCCTTAGAATCAGTCTGCAGGTGACGTCACAGAAATGTTAACGCCGAGAGAGAAGGTAAAAGGAAGGTAGGCACATGTTTACCTGGGGGGGACTTGGGTTCCAGAGGATTTCAGTGATTTACTCATTTCAACAAGGTGCTGGGCACACAAAAAAAATAAAATAAAATAGATTTTCTGACTGCAATGTATCATTAAAATAGTCTTTTTTTCTGTAGTGTGTGTTTGCACGGTTGGGAGCGTTAGAGGTCCATGGGAATCAGTCAAGTGCCAGCAGAAACGTCTGTGGTCCTGCTAGAAGACGAGGCCTTAGCTTCCCACATGATACTTCAGTGTGATTTCAACCACAATCGAAATCGGTTTGATTTGTATTGATAATAGGGGTTTCAGTCAGAGGGAAACATCTTGTTTAAAAATGAACATAAACTAGAATAAAGTACCACATTGAAACTTTTTCTTTCCCATGTGTTCTTGCATTGTATTGATATCTATTTACCTGTCTGCCACTTACACAGGTAACCAACCATCCATCTATCTGCAGCTGACCCTTCAACAACTCAGGGGTTCGAGGCACCCACCCCTACAGTTGAAAATCTGCAAATAACTCTTGACTACCCCAAAAGTTAGTCATCCTTAGTACCTGTGGAGGATTGGATCCATTACCCGCACAAATATCAAACTCTGTGGGTGCTCAATTTCCTGTATAAGACGGGGTAGATCAATGCGTACAGTGGGCCCTCCGCACCCCAAGTGCAGATCAAAAAGAGTCCAGGTGTGTATTGAAAAAAATCCAGGTGTAAGAGGTCAAACCTGTGTAGTTCAAGGGTCAACTGTATACGAAATAGAGGCAAATAAAGATAATATTCCCCATCATGTGATTTTTTTTTTATCCTCACCCGAGGACATTTTTGCATTTTTCTTCAGATAGAGCAGAAGAGAGAGGGAGGGAGAGAGAGAGAAACATTGATGCGAGACAGACACCTCGACTGGTCGCCACCCACACGACCCCAACCGGGCCGGGTATGAACCACAACCCAGGGAACCAAACCCGGGACTCTCTGGTCCTGGGCTGACGCTCTAACCGCTGAGCCAAACCGGCCAGGGCTCGTCACATGATTTTGACGTCACTGCCCTCAAAGGGGCTGGCAATGCTTTCTGTCACCCACCAGCCACCCGCCTGGGTGTCACACTGCCCGGAACAGACGAGGTGACCGGCACAGTTTCCGACACTGGCTAACGAGAGTGGCGAAGTCAGCTGACGAGGCAAGAGCATGTAACATGTATATGTGTCCACAGTCTGACATAACTGACGTCAATCTCGATTAATGAAATTAATGATTCATTACTTCAGATACCAGAGAAACGTGTCTCTGTGAAGCAGGTGCAAGGCGCCCGGCTCATGCCTACTAAAGGGAGTTGAGGAGCGCTTCCATCGGTAACTTCCGCTCAGTCTCCCTCTTCCGCTGCCATTCCTATCCCCAGAAATCAAACATGATGATAATGAAAACTCAACCACGTGTGTATTGAAATAATATATTTTTATTCTGTTAAGGCAAATTTACAAGGTGGCCTTTCATAACGGAGAAAGAGGTCATTAGGCCAGGGATCCGGGGTCGCTGTCTCATTCCAATCACATGGCTGTTATCTCTGGATCGAGGGCTCTTCCAGGTCCTGAGATAATTGTCTTTGTCAGCCCAGCAAGTGAGGAAGGAAGAAAAGGACAAGCAAGGACAAGCTGCCGTGTCCCTCATAAGAACAGGCAGGGTCGCCCTGGCTGGTTTGGCTCAACGGTTGGAGCGTTGGCCTGCAGACCAGAGAGTCCCGGGTTTGGTTGCCACCAGGGGAATTTTCCAAAAAAAAAAAAAAAAAAAAAGGACAGGCAAGTTCAGCTTCATGAATGTGCCACCTCGGACGATTCTGAGGACCCCACACAGCAAAGGACTCATGCCTGGTTTAAAGTGCTACTGTCACCATCTGGAAATTCTTAACAAGGTCGGACATGTACATTTTCATTTTGCATTGAACCCTGCAAATCATGGGGTTGGCTCTGAGAAAATGGGCCACGCACACATCCCTTCTTCTTGCCTCCTGGTTGCCAGAATTTGGGCGGATGACTGCAACGGGTCACAAGACATGCTAAGGGATCAGCTATCTTTTGTCGTTGTTGTTAATCCTCACCCAAGGATATTTTCCCATTGATTTTTAGATAGAGTGGAAGGGAGAGAGAGATAGACAGACAGACATCGATGGGTTGCCTCCTGCACCCTTACTGGAGGCTGGAATTGAACTGGGGACCCTTTGGTCCTCCAGCCAATGATCTAACCATTGAACTAATCGACCAATGCAAGGTGCACTATCATTAAGGTAGAGAGTGCCAGCTAACACTCGGGGGTTCTAATAATGAAAGAGGTAAAGAGTCAATACGTATTATCCATATCAAATAAACTCAGCCACCCTGTGCTCATTTTCCATTGTTTTATCCTTGGAACCTAAGGCAACAGGCACATGTTTAGGGCTTGGTATGTTTTTTATGGAATAAATAAATATATGGTTCAATCACTGTATCAACAGAGCAAAAACAAAGTTAAGTCTTTTGATTTTCGGTAGATTCATATCCTGAAGGCAATGAAGAACATGAGACTGGCCCAATCTAGAAATAGTCAATATTCGCTACACGCTTTTCAGATCATTGGCCCACCATAAACAAAAGTGAGTCCTGTGGAGGTCTATTTTCATAACTCTAAATCCTGTTGGACCAAACTAGACGTTACAGAGGTGCACGAGCTCAGATCACTGCTGGGTGAAGTAGTCTCAATTGAGACACAGCTGGGTACCTTAACTTCCTTTCCATACCCACCTTAACCAAGAGCGATATATTCAAAAACCAAACAGCCTGACCAGTGTGGTTCAGTGGTTGAGCGTTGACACTGCACCAAGAGGTCACCAGTTCAATTCCCAGTCAGGGCACATGCCCAAGTTGTGGGCCCGATCACCAGTGGGGGCATGCAGGAGGCGGCCAATCGATGTTCTCTCTCATCGATGTTTCTTTCTCCCTCACCCTTCTTTTCTCTCTAAATTCAATAAAGAAAAAAATAAATAATAACAAAACAAAACAAAAAAACCTGTTAGAACAACTGTACGTAAGGCATAGACCCAAACGATAGGCTGCCACGTGTGAAAGTGGTGTAAACATCAGAATTATAGCAACACGGAGCCATCTAGTATTCAGGAAAGAAACTGCTGTCCCGAGAGAAGGACCATGTAGAGAAGAACCATGTAGGGAAGGACCATGTAGAGAAGAACCATGTAGAGAAGGACCATGTAGAGAAGAACCATGTAGAGATGGACCATGTAGAGAAGGACCATGCAGAGAAGGACCATGCAGAGAAGGACCATGCAGGGAAGGACCATGTAGAGAAGAACCATGTAGAGAAGGACCAGGCAGAGAAGGACCATGTAGAGAAGGACCATGTAGAGAAGGACCATGTAGGGAAGGACCATGTAGAGAAGGACCCTGTAGAGAAGGACCATGTAGGGAAGGACCATGTAGGGAAGGACCATGTAGAGAAGGACCATGTAGGGAAGGACCATGCAGAGAAGGACCGTGTAGGGAAGGACCATGTAGAGAAGGACCGTGTAGGGAAGGACCATGTAGAGAAGGACCGTGTAGAGAAGGACCGTGTAGAAAAGGACCGTGTAGAAAAGGACCGTGTAGAAAAGGACCATGTAGAGAAGGACCATGTAGAGAAGGACCATGTAGAGAAGGACCATGTAGGGAAGGACCATGCAGAGAAGGACCATGCAGAGAAGGACCATGTAGGGAAGGACCATGTAGAGAAGGACCATGTAGAAAAGGACCATGTAGAGAAGGACCGTGTAGAAAAGGACCATGTAGAGAAGGACCGTGTAGAAAAGGACCATGTAGAGAAGGACCATGTAGGGAAGGACCATGTAGAGAAGGACCATGTAGAGAAGAACCATGTAGAGAAGGACCATGTAGAGAAGAACCATGTAGAGATGGACCATGTATAGAAGGACCATGCAGAGAAGGACCATGCAGGGAAGGACCATGTAGAGAAGAACCATGTAGAGAAGGACCATGTAGAGAAGGACCATGTAGAGAAGGACCATGTAGGGAAGGACCATGTAGGGAAGGACCATGTAGGGAAGGACCATGTAGAGAAGGACCCTGTAGAGAAGGACCATGTAGGGAAGGACCATGTAGAGAAGGACCATGTAGGGAAGGACCATGCAGAGAAGGACCGTGTAGGGAAGGACCATGTAGAGAAGGACCGTGTAGGGAAGGACCATGTAGAGAAGGACCATGTAGAAAAGGACCGTGTAGAGAAGGACCATGTAGAAAAGGACCATGTAGGGAAGGACCGTGTAGAAAAGGACCATGTAGAGAAGGACCATGTAGAGAAGGACCATGTAGGGAAGGACCATGCAGAGAAGGACCATGCAGAGAAGGACCATGTAGGGAAGGACCATGTAGAGAAGGACCATGTAGAAAAGGACCATGTAGAGAAGGACCGTGCAGAGAAGGACCATGTAGGGAAGGACCATGTAGGGAACGACCATGTAGGGAAGGACCATGCAGAGAAGGACCATGTAGAGAAGGACCATGTAGGGAAGGACCATGCAGAGAAGGACCATGTAGGGAAGGACCATGTAGGGAAGGACCATGCAGAGAAGGACCATGTAGAGAAGGACCATGTAGGGAAGGACCATGCAGAGAAGGACCATGTAGGGAAGGACCATGTAGGGAAGGACCATGCAGAGAAGGACCATGCAGAGAAGGACCATGCAGAGAAGGACCATGCAGAGAAGGACCATGTAGGGAAGGACCATGTAGAGAAGGACCATGTAGGGAAGGACCATATAGAAAAGGACCATGTAGAGAAGGACCATGCAGAGAAGGACCATGTAGAGAAGGACCATGTAGAGAAGGACCATGTAGGGAAGGACCATGTTGGGAAGGACCATGCAGGGAAGGACCATGCAGAGAAGGACCATGTAGAGAAGGACCATGTAGAGAAGGACCATGTAGGGAAGGACCATGTTGGGAAGGACCATGTAGAGAAGGACCATGTAGAGAAGGACCATGCCTGGTACGTTATTGCAAGGGCATTGGGCCACACGGGGTCATTGTGCTGACCTCAGGCGTTTGTATGTGAAATTTCCAAAAGGTTCATCAACAGCATGTTACCCAAAACAGATTTAGGCCATAAAAGGGGTATAAGATTTCTATTTCTGGATAATATTCTTAAGAAAAAAAAGTTTAGTTCCTGCTAAGTTACTGAAGACATGTAGCGTTGCTGTGTTTTCTAAATTGTCGACATCCCATCCCTACAAAAGTGCATTAGCGGAGCCACGTGCGCGATCCGAGGTGGCCCTGCAGAGACACCTGCAGAGGCTGTGTTACTATCACAGATGAACCAGCATCTCAAAGGCCGTGAAATGCCAGGGCTGGAAGAGAGGTCCGTTTGTTTCTCTTGTACAACGTGCAGGATGGGTGTGTGGGAGCTGCTCAGAGTCTTCACTTCAGGAATAGCCTGGGCTCCTCCACCCTTGACACGCGATTTTCTGGGTGGCTCCTCTCGTGGCCGTTCACAGACAGGGCAGCAGGTGGGTGGTGGGAATTTAGACCCAGAGCCACACTTACCTCCAAGCGGGGGAAGGAAAAGTGATTTATCTGGGAAGCTTTGTACCTAGGGAGAAGGAGAACATGGACTTGAGGGAGTAAACAGGAAAATGTAACAGTTTTTCCCTGGATACATTTTGTAAAAGTTGAGCTGTTTGCTTGAAAGGATTTGTGCCTATGGAACTTCTAGTGATACACTGGGTATCCTAGGAATTATGAATTCTAAAACAGCTTTTATGGAGCTTGGATTTACATTTACAGAAAAATTATAAAGATAGGAAAGGGTTTCTATACCCCCTCCCAGTTTTTCTTGTTATTAACATCTCATATCATTGTGGTACCTTTGTCACAATTAATAAATACTGTAACATTATTATTAACTGAAATCTCAATCCAAATTCCTTAGTGTTTACCTATTGACTTTATTTTTTTCTAAATAATGTTTTTAAATTAATTTTTGCAGAGAGAGAAAAGGAGAGGGACAGAGAGAGGTAGAAACATCTGAGAAAGATACATCGATCGGCTGCCTCCCACATGCCCCCTACAGGGGGTAAAACCAGCAACCCCGGCAAGGGTCCTGACCGAAATCAAACCCATGACTTCTTGGTGCAGGGGCGACACACAATCCACTGAGCCACAGTGGCCACACCTAATGACTTTGCTTTATTGCTGGTGGTACTAAGGCAAATTGAATAGTAGAAACCTGTTGAATGTTTTTTCCAAAAAAATCCAATCTAATGTTCAATAATAACAAACACACAAAGCAATGTTTGAATTCATTTACTGGGGCGTCACTCTGCAATCCACTTCTTGCTATTCTTCTGCTTCATGTATGTTCATTTCCTGGTCAGACAATGTATTTGTGAGTTAGTATGTCCCATCTAGACTGTCGCTGTTTCCAAAGAAAGTATTGACTATGCTAATGAATGAGAACATGTTTATTAGAAAGAGGCATTTATTAAACTGTTTATGATTTCAGCATAAATGATAACAGACTACCTGGCAAAAAGTTTTGGGAGACAAAGAACATAAAATGAATTATTGAATGATAGACATTATGTCATGAATTATAAATTTTCAGCAATACAGTAGACTCACCAATTTGAAAACAAAACCAAAACCAAACCCTCCCCTTAGTAGCAAACTTTTGGAGACCATTCACGATTGTTTTATGCCCATAATAATGCAGGTTAGAGGGAGAAGCAAGTTAGAAATCTGGGGTGAGGTCACCATTTTACCTTGTAGCCCTACTGCATAGATATTTAATTTATCAAGCATTAGGTAGTATAGTTATTATGTGACAGTCACATTGTATAACCATAGAATGAAATAGTACTTTGGCCATAAAATGGTTACTTTGATTGCCAGAACACGAGATCATTTTAAATGTGGAATTTCTGCTTCAGATTGAATTGCATTTATATGTGCTAATTTATCTCATGTCCTCAGTATCAAATAATTTGACATGGATATTCTAATTCATAAGCCGTTCATCGTTCATTGAAATAGCTGATGTTGCCTTCATGTGTAAGAAATGGCGATGTAAGAATTTCCAGCTGTTATGCATTTACCAAATATTGAAATACTAAGTGGATTGATTATAGTTTATGTTTCTATCTCTAGAAGCCTGGAGGAGAGAAAAGTTGAATGTCAGCAGTAGAAGAGTAGACAGTAAGCAGGCAAAGTATCAACTCCCAGGTTTTAAAAATGCAGTCAATTGTACTATTATTGCCAAAGAATACCACACGCTTCACATCTGTGCCCCTGTGACTACCAGTTGTAAACGCTGTGCCTACGGCCAGAGGGCAGTGCAATTTTGCTAAAATATTATTCTGATTAAATGATCCAGGCACCGAATCAGGATGAGGTTGTTATCACAGTTTCTCCAAGCTTGATTTATTTAATGTTCTTTTCAATGGTCACATTGATTTGGGAGACCTATCCGTACCTTCTTAAAATAGCAAGACAAGTCTATTATTTAAAGTTGCATATTCTACTAGGTTTCCAGAATTCTCAACTTTCTTTCCAGTTGCATTTCTATTTTCCATAACTCCCACTTTAGCAAATGTATGTATAGTTTTATTTTGATTTCAAATTGTTTCAAATGTTTTTTTTTTTCTTGAAATGAATACATGTTTGGTCTGTTCAAACTGAAGGGACCTTCAATGTCCTTTATAAGAAAAGAAAAGGGGTCATTTACAAAAACAGACAAAAAAATCCTATATGGCTAGAGAGCAATATATGGTCTTGGTTCCTTCCAAAATATTTCTTCAATGTTGACAAGAATTAAAAAAATAATAACTTTTTTGCATTGTTTAAATGCAGTTAAAAAAGACCACCAGCTGTTGGGAAATTGGACAGATATATGCAAAAACAAAAACAAAAAAACTAGACCACCTTCTTACACCATATACAAGAATAAACTCAAAATGCATTAAAGACTTGAAGACTCAAAACTCTAAAACTCCTCAAAGAAAACTTAGGCAGTAAAATACATTTGTTTTAACAATATTCTTTTTCTGACATATCTAATTTAGACAATAGAAAAAATAAACAAACAGAACTACATCAAACTGAAAACGTTTTGTACAGCAAAGGAAATCATTAATAACATGAAAAGATAACCTACTGAATGAGGGAAAATATTCACTAATTATACACCCTCTAAGGGGTTAATATCCAAAATGTATAAAGAACTCAGACAACTCAACACCCCCCCACACACACAAAAAACACACACAAAAAAAATCAAATTCAGAAGTGGACAGAGGACCTGAATAGACACTCCTCCAAACAGGACATACAAATGACATATGAAAAAATGCTCAACATCACTAATCATCAGAGAAATGCAAATTAAAACAACAATGAAGTATCACTTCACATCTGTCAGAATGGCCGCCATCAACAAATCATCGACAACAAGTGTTGGCGAGGGTGTGGAGAAAAGGGGACTCTAGTGCATTGCTGGTGGGAATGCAGACTGGTGCAGCCACTATGGAAAACAATATGGTGCTACCTCAAAAAATTAAAAATTAAATTGCCATTTGACCCAGGGATCCCCCTTCTAGGAATATACCCTAAGAACCTTGAAACACCAATCAGAAAGAATATATGTACCCCTATGTTCATAGCAGCACTATTTACAATAGCTAAGATCTGGAAACAGCCCAAGTGTCCATCAGTACATGAATGGATAAAAAAGGTGTGGTATGCCCTGGCCAGTTTGGCTCAGCGGTTAGAGCACTGACCTGCCGTCCATAGAGACCTGGGTTCGGTTCCCGCTAAGGGCATGTACCTCGGTTGCAGTTTATCCCCGGCCCTGGTTGGTGGTGTGGGTGGCAGCCACTGGATGTGTCCTTTTCACGTCAATGTTTCTCTCTCTCTCTCTTCCTCTCTCTCCCTCCCACTCTGCCTAAATAAAGAATGGAAAAAAAGTCCTCCGTTGAGGACAGGAAAAAAAAAAAGCTGTGGTACATACACACAATGGAGTACTATGCAGCTGTAAGAAAGAAAGATCTCTTATCCTTTGAGACGACATGGAGGGACTTGGAGAGTATTATCCTAAGCGAAACAAGCCAAACAGAGAAAGACAAATATCACATTATCTCACTTATTTGTGGAATATAATGAACATAACAGTCTGAGGAACAGGATAGACCCAGAGACATGGAAGTGGGGTACAGACTGACAACCCTCAGAAGAGGGGAAGAAGGGGAGGGAAGAGATAAACCACAGAACTTATATGCATATAGGCATAACTGATGGACACGGACAACAAAGCTGGGAATGAGATGGGAGGATGGGGAGGAGGGTGTCAATGAGGAAAAAGGGGAAACATCTGTAACAAAAATAATTTTTAAAGAAGAATTTGAGGGAAAACAAATTTAAAAAATTAAAAATAAAAGTTTATTTCCCTCGCCAAAAAAAAAAAAAAAAAAAATCCTCAATGAGATATCACCTCACAACTGTCAGAATGGCCATCATCAATAAATCAACAAACAACCAGTGTGAGTGAGGATGTGGAGAAAAGGGCACCCTTGTGCACTGTCGGTGGGCTTGCAGGTTCCCACCAACAGTATCGAATTTCAGTAGAAAACAGTATGCAAGTCAACAGAAAACAGTATGGAGTTTCCACAAAAAACAAAAATGGAACTGCCTTGTGACCCAGTGATTCCACTTCTAGGTATATATCCAAAGAAACCTGAAACACTAATTCAAAAAAGGATATGCCCCCCTATGTTCATTGCAGCATTATATCCAATAGCCAAGGTTTGGAAGCAACCCAAGTGCCTATCAAAAGACTAATGGATGAACAAGTAGTGGTACATACATACAAAATAAAATACTACTCAACCATGAAAAAGAAAAGAAATCTTACCATTTGTAATATCATGGATGGACCTAGAGAATATTATGCTAAGTGAAATAAATCAGGGAAAGAAAAACATACCATATGATTTCACTTATATGTGGAATCTAAAAGGCAAAGCAAATGAACAACAGAAAAATAGAAACGGACTCATAGATGCAAGGAACTGACCAACAGTCGCTAGAGGGGAAGGGGTTGAGGGGCCAAGTGAAAAGGTAAAGGGGTTAAGAAGTACTAGTTGGCCCCTGGCTGGTTTGGCTCAGCGGTTAGAGCATTGGCCTAAGGGCCAATTGGACTGAAGGGTCTCAGGTTTGATTCCGGTCAAGGGCACATACCTGGGTTGCATGTTTGATTCCTGGCTCTGGTCAGGGCCCTTTGAGAGGCAACCAGTCAATGTGTCCTGCTCACATCAATGTTTCTATTTCTCTCCCTCCTTTCCACTCTATCTAAAAAAAAATTTAAAAAAAAATTCAATGGAAAAATATCCTCAAGTGAGGATTAACAAAAACTTTAAAAATAAACTTTAAAAAAGAAGTACTAATTGGTAGTTAAGAAATAGTCACGGGAATATACAGTACAACATAGGGGATATCATCAGCAATGTTGCAATAGCTAGGTTTGGTGCCAGGTGGGTACTGGAAATCACTGTATAAAGTGTATGATTGTCTAACATCTAAGCTGAACACCTGAAATTAATATAAAGGAGTGTTGACTGTAAACTGTAATTGACAAATAAAGTAAAATTAAAACAAGACCAACAGCTATTTCAACATTTTCTCTTGAGCTGACAGTGATCATTTGAATACCGCTTTAACTTGCTAAAAATCTACTTGAGATTCTGGTGGTAGGAAGTAAAGTCAGGATAACCATCAAAACAGCTAAAGCAGGATGAAAATGTCCTTGGAGAAAAGGTTTCCTAAATATATTCTTTATTTTCAGAATTCCAAGTTTCACTGAATGTATTAATTCCAATCAATTCCAAATTAATGACCTAACTGAGGACTATCAGAAAAAAAAACTCAAATGCCCTGTCTTTTAAATTTTGATTTTACAAATGCATCTCTCAATCTTTGGCTCTAAATCAGATTTTCACAGTAAAGTTGTTTTTATTAATAAAGATCAAATTCCGAAAGCAAGAATGAACAAAATGTTTGCATATAGCCCAACTAAGGAAAAACGAAATGCTTTTCCCCCATACATCAGCAAACATATGTTGTATTGGGTAAGATTATACTGTCTGTTGCTCAGTGGATGCTATTTCATGCCTGGTCATATACGAGAAACAAATATAAAAATATGTGTTGATCATTTACCCTTTAAGCCTGTATAGCACTTTAGAATTTGCTTAGTATGTTGACATACACTGGATTCATTCAGAGAAAAGCACTCATAATACTTCTCTGTTTCAAGGGGAAAGTAAAGGCAGATATAAAAGTTACAATGACACTGTTAACAGGACAGTTGAGCCTGAGATAATCTGATCCTGTCCAATGGCACCTCTGTGCCAACACGTGCCAGGCACAAGAAGTCCCGGGATACAAGCCTAGTTAAGTAATTTCTTACCTGCAGCCGAAGGGTCTTCTCTCCCTAAGCCAGGCTGGACAGAGGGAGCTGCGCATTGCTGACAATTTTCTCGAGTTCCAGGGAGTGACTGCCCGTCAGTGTCCATTGGTGACGATGCCTGTTTCTGGGCCTCAAAGGCTCTGGTCACAAGGCCTCCAAGACTCTTCTGGAAAGAGTCCTAGTGGAAATTCAGACTTTTCCAGAAAAACCTGCATTGCAATCTTGTTCTTGCAACTTCTTGAATTGTGATCTCTGGGAATTTGACAAACCACTCTGAACCTGTTTGTCTTTCTCCAAGACAATGGGAATAATAATCCATAACCTAGTGAACCTAGTGTTGCTCTTAGAATTAAATGAGGAGAGTATCTGACATAACACCAGAAAGATGGTGTGTACTATTGTGTATATTTTCTGTTGAATTACCTACAAGCTACCCCAATCAATGGGAGAACAGTGCTTTGCTTAAGGTAGGTTGAATAAGTATTTGTTGTCGGAATGTCTACTTGTTAAAATGCCTTGGAAATAAAAACAAACATCTCAAGAATCCAGCATGCCTGTGTAATGTCTTTGTCATCAGTCTTATTATTTTCATTTATTCATGGATTCCTTTCTCCGTGCCCTGAAAAATGACCTGATGACTTCAGCAGGAAGGCTGGGCCGGTCGGTGCATTTGTTTAAATAGCAAGAAATGCTTATAAAGTATTTAGACAAGAGCTGAGTGATAAATATCATAACTACATGTGACAGATACATCCATACAGCTAAACAAAAATGTATCTTAAATCCACAGGAACAAAGTACTAATGATGTATCTAATATTAAAGAATGGGTAAGATGGGAACTCAATTTAAATTTCAAAGCAAAAGTTCATAGTAAAATTAGTTTCATATTGAAAGAGGTTTCTTTTCAAAATATATTTGAGTAATAGTTCCTTCAAGAGAAAAAAAAGTGTAACATTTATTTACATGTTATTTGATTATTTATTTTATACCAACACATTACTGTTGTGAGTTCTAGATGTTAAGTAATTGACATTGATAAAATGCTGGAATAACTAGGTTTTCAGTACATGAAAGAAAAATGATTGTGGAGTGTACTGATTATTATTAGAACTTAGAAAGTGAATGACTAAGCAAGTTGCTGACAAAAAAATTAAGGGTTTGCTTTTTCTATGACATGCTTATAATCACATTTTTTTTTTTTTTTTGGTATGTTTCCTAAATGGTTCTGATATTTAGTTGGGAAGCAGTTTACCTGCTTATTATAATAATGATGGTGTCTCTTAGACTGGTTTGGAAGTATGGGTAATACCGTACCAACTGCTTACTGAGCATTGTACCTAGTTGGGTTTTCCCGAAAGACTACTGCAAGGGACCTTCAAATATTTCCATTTAAAAAAATCTTGGTTAATTTTCCCCAGGTTCTAACAAGCAATGTATCAAAATAGAACTCATTTCATGAAAAAAAAAAAGAAAAAAAAGAATCCCACAGTACTTCTTTTTAATAACTGTTCAGCTACAAAATTTTATTGGTATCTTTTTTTATGTTCCCTCTAGAGGATGTAATAATGCACAAAAGCATCGCCACGGAACATATAAAATTACAAATGAAATTTATTGTAAAAAGTAGAATGTCTTCTAGACGGGTGTCAGTATTTATTCCATTCACCAACCAATACTGCAGGATAATATATTCATTGTCAGCAAGTTCACCTGTGTAAGTTGCCAGCCAGCGTTATTGACGGATATGAGACAGAGACTGAAAAGACAATTGTAATGTACTCTTCCAAACAGAAACTGGTCCACAAAAGCACTGTAAAAACTCCTTCAGGATTGTGGGTTTGTGCTTGACATTAATGGTTAACTACATAATTTGGTCGTGTCGTAATCCACGGTGTTCGGCAGTTTGGCGTTGAAGGCCTGGAGGGCGGACTGGATCCTCAGCACCTCGCTGGTGGACAGCTTGAGCCTGTGGCGGAGCAGACAGGAGAAAAGTTCCAGGCGGCGCTGCCCGGGCGGGGAGAGCTTATTCACACGGTCTCTGATCTCCAGAAGCTGCAACAGGGCCGAGTCCTGAGATCCCTGAGTGTAGGGGTAGTCCAGCTGCAGGATCAGGTCCCGGATGGCCTCGGGGTCGAAGTGCATGCTGTAGCCAAACACTTGGATGTGGTTGATCTTCATGTAGCCCAGGTTCCGGGAGGGGTCGATGAACTCCAGGGGTTCGTAGTAAATGCTCTCGTTGCCGTTGGGCCCGTTGGACTTGATGCGGCTCCGCAGGTAGATGTGAACGGTCTCGAAAAACGTCTTCCACTTGTTGCCCAGCGTCAGGGACCAGTTGTAGCACTGCAGGGGCAGGTCCAGCCTAGTCCGCTCCCAGTCGGGGAAGCTGTTCTCACTCACGGGCATGAACCAGCTCTCCGAGTGGCTGCCTCCGAACGGGTTCACGTACACCGCCAGCACCGGCTCCAGCGTGCTGTTCTTCGTCAGACAGATCTGCAGCGACAGCCCCAAGATCATGTGCACCAGGCTGGACTTGTACTTGTTGCTCTTCAAGGTGAGAAGCATCCGCTTGCGCCAGGACGGGTCGAACCAGCTGTTGAGGCGCATGTCGTTGCTGATGAAGATGGCGTGGACTTCGATCCGCCTGTCGGTCTTCTGCAGCAGGTACCGCAGCTCCAGGTCTTGCAGGTCGGTCTCGAAGCCGATGTAGTGGTCCGTGGACTCGGCCACCTCCGGCTTGCAGAGCCCCTGGCTCAGCATGTAGCCCGTGTTGCAGGTGCCGCAGCGGGTGCGGTTGTCGGGCGCGCAGGACAGGCAGGCGGCCGCGTCGCCCACCGTGCAGGGCAGGGGCGCGGTGCACGCCACCTGGTCGTTGGGGCACGTGCAGGAGTGCGTCTCCTCCGAGAAGCTGCCCAGCAGTCCGTTCTCGTTGCAGTACAGGAAGGACTGGATGCGGGTGAGCCAGTAGGTGGAGGTTCTAGAAAGACAGAACAGAGGGGGTCTCGATCAATACAGACACGCTGTGGGTCCCGCGACCAAGCGACACTCTGCTCTGGAAACCTGGCTGGCATTTCTGCAGGTCGTGTCCAGCCCGTCACTTAACTGCGACAGATCCATGGCGTTCATCACCGAGAAAATATCAGTGTAGAGTTGTATAATAGACTTGTTACAAGTTATACAACATATACAATGTATAAATAGACAGCATGCATCAGTATATAATTATGTTACACAGTATATATTTTATAATATATGACATGTAGTATGTACTATGTATTTAGTATATAGTTCTCTTTCATCCCAGCACAAGCTCAGCTGTAGTACTTCCTTCTGACGAGGTGAGGTGTGTCCCTAGAAAACGTGGAAACTGACTGTGATATATTGGGTCACTTATTGTATGGAAAGATATCCAACAAGAGAAAATAAAAGTGGTTTTGGCCCTGGCCAGTCAGGCTCAGTGGTTAGAGCGTCGCCCTGCGGACCAGAGAGTCCCCTGTTCCGTTCCCACTAAGGGCATGTACCTCGGTTGCAGTTTGTCCCCGGTCCCGGTTGGGGTCCTGTGGGTGGCAGCCACTCGATGTGTCTCTCTCACATCGATGTTTCTCTCTCTCTCCCTCCCTCTCTACCTGAAGATAAATGCAAAAATGTCCCCTAGTGAGGATAATAAATAAATAAATAAAAGTGGTTTTATCTAAAGGAGAATTAGATCATATAAATGATTACTGTTCATTCACCCCTAGCTCCCCTCAGGTTCCAGAAAGCCCTAAATAGAAAATGAAAGAAAAGCAAAAGAAAAATAAACAACTCAGAACTGTCAATCGATGGATGTAAATCCTAGGGTTTTTATTAACATGGAAAGAACAAGTACCTACTGAGAGGAAAAATATTATTAAAACATGTTTGATTTTATACTTACAGGGTGCTCAAGGAAATTGTTGAAAATATCTCGTTAAAACCAACTACAAGTTCTTTTAATAAGGGTTAAGTGTGTTAGTTTAATGTGATTGATTTGAATCATTAACAGTTTTTTTTTTCTTATTTCTTCCCAGAAATCAGGCTAATCCTGATGCAAATTTAAGAAGTTATTTTCCTGTTTCCCCATATTATCCAGACTCTCTTGGTGTGCTCACAACCCCAGTAAAATAACGAAGGGACGTGTGCGGCTGTGGATTCAGAGAATTCTTTGTTTTCCTCATGATGTTTTCTCATACTAGCTGTACAGGTGTGCAAAAGTAGGACAGGTTCTGTAACCCACTTTCTCTCATGTGAAAAATGGGACTAGTAATATCTCCTGTACTGTGTTCTTGGGAGCGTCATTCGGTCGACTCTAGGCATGGCTGAGAATACTGCCACACGTATGCCTCAGACACAAAATCCTATCTACTTTCGGTGTTCTTACGTCTTTTCAGTGTTCCTTGTGTAGTACATAGGATATTTTCTGCAAAATGTACTCAATATTGGACTCAATCTTTTGGACATGACACTGCTACCATTTTAAAGGATTTGTATATACTGAATACTGGTAGAATAGAGGTCTTAATCTGTGTCAGTAATCAATAAAAACCATTTAATATATATGCATATGCATATATATATACACACACACACACACACACACACACACAACCCTTTAGTTCCAGTTCATCCATCCCTTGCAACATTAGCACTTTTTTTTTAAGTAAGCTCTTCTCTGTTTCTCCAAATTAAATAAATTGAACAAGTCCTTTATTCCTGCTGATACATTTACTTACTTTACTTCATAGTGCCTTTTTCCGCTTACAGTTTTATATTGTTGTGTACTTCCTTGTATACACTCCATTTATCCCATTAAATAGAACATACAGCTTGTCAGACCCAGTAAGTTTTGTGTACGGCTATAGATCCAGTGCCGAGTAGGATGTCCAGAGATTGCTGCCCTTCAGTATTTACTGAGTATTGAATCAAGTGCATAGATGAATTAAAGGACCATATAATCAATATGTATATTTTTAAGTGAAATTTACAGCCTAATATACACATTTAATACGGTTGTGAAGACCTAGCTCCCAAGTTCCTTCCTTCCTTCCTTCCTTCCTTCCTTCCTTCCTTCCTTCCTTCCTTCCTTCCTCCCTCCCTCCCTCCCTCCCTCCCTTCCTCCCTCTCTCCCTTCCTTCCCCTACACCCTCCTTTCCCTCTTTCTTTCTCCAGTTCTATTTATGTCCACCTAATAGAAAGACTATAAAATATACATCCTGTCTGGATGGAAAATTGTATTTTCTTCTCTGAAACCAAAGCATACATTTCTGAGCCAATGCATCCCTCACTGTAAGCTCTAATCATGAGGACAAACAAACAATGGAATAAACAGACCTGGGAAGAAAGGCTGAGCTCACAAACTAGGGCGCCACAGAAAGGGAGAGCACTTTGGACACTGTTCGGAAAAGCAGTGGCTTCTCCAGCTCTGTCTCCCCCTCCCTTGCAGGGCCTTGCAGATGCCTCCCTGGAGGGATGCGTTTCGGCCTCGTGCACCTGGGCTTGTCCCTTGTGAACGCTGAGGACCCTGTGCTGTCTCGTCCCCGGACCTCCGACGCGGGAAGCCAGCCTGCGGATTTCCTTCCCTGCTGCCTCTTGTTTTTGACTATTTTGCTGTCTTTCACAAGGAGGGAACAGATTTTTTCAAGGAACAAGAAATACAATACACAGTCTTAACTCCTTGTAAAAATTGCATCCAAAATAGAAGACGGAGCAGATGTCGAGATGCCATGTAGATTTCTCATGTACCCAAAAGATCACGAAGTCATTTTCTTTTCCATGAAAGTAAAATTTAGCTTTTTCTAAATTTTAAAACAGCAAGACATGTTCAGAGAAATAGCTTCGAAATTAAAAGAGAACTAACTTCCAAACTGAAGAGAAATAGCTTCAAAATTAAGTTGTATCTAGTATTGGCCTGGGGGTGGGTGGGAATGGGGTGAAGGGGGTCAGAGAGAGGAAATGGGGGGACATCTGTAATACTTTCAAAATAAAGATACATTTTTCAGAAATGTTTCCTTTTATACCTAAATAAAATACTACACTTTTCTTCTCATTTACAAATTTTATTGACACAAACAAATGATAAAAAGTTGGGGCTCCTGGGTGACAACGGTGGGCATGGCTCCCTTTTGGGAAGCCAAACCATCCACTTTGAATCTGGTTTCACTTGCCTCATTATGTAAAACAGAAATTAAATATAGGTTGTTGTAAGAATTAAAGCACAGTTGGAGGAAAAAACATTGAAAAGAGTCCCCATGCACAGACTAAACATGAAATAAATGTAAAGACTTCTTATTACCACCATTACTAATACTGTTATCTTTGAAAGGGATATCACGGTATGCAGTTTCGTGACGACAAATGCTTTTTCTCTGTCTACAAAATGGAAAATTTCTCTTTAGAAATTCACAGTCTATATTTAAAACTCCATGCATGGCCTCTTTGTGATAACCTTGAAAGTCAAAAATCTGCAAAATAAAAAAAAAATTGCTCAAGTTCAGGACATGTATTCTGACATGTAATGGTTTGCACTGGGGTATGTTGATACAAAAACAATGACTTCTTCTGCTGGTTAAATCCTCTCTGAGCACAAATAATCTGATTTTAAAGGCCTCTTATTCCAACTCTCTCATCTTTTATTGTTCTCCGAAGCTGTGCAAGGTGTATCTCAATTGTAAAACCTAAACAATATAATTTTAATATCTTTAAAAAAATTAAATACTATTCTTTTTGGGCACAGCATTTCATGTCAGCCTTTGTAGATTTCCTCTTCTCAGACCCTAATACTTTAAATAAATATGAATTTGAGATTAAGCACCCACAGTCATTTTAAAGAAAAAGCTGATCATTAGCTCAGTCACAGACGGATGATACCAAATACTATTCTATTCCTCCCCCCGTTCCGACTGTGTGGTTCTGGCCATCTCAGCCTGGACAGTGTGGCCTGGGCTCGTGGTGACCGTCCTGATACACAGCAGCCTCACGACTGGAAATAACTTTACACCCTGAGAAAAAGAATGTCATTGTCAGATGTCACTTGACAGTAAGTCTCCCAAAGAAGTGTATATATATATGTGATATATATATATGTATATATATGTGTGTATATATATATATATATATATATATATATATATATATATCACATGTGCTTGGAGATACATAGCTACAGACCTACAGACACACACACACACACACACACACACAGTTTCATCCATCACCCCACACTCAAGTGTCTACTAATTATTGGAACTTATAGAAGGACAATGGGAACATGAGTGAAGCTGTTGAAGATGCAGGTGATATTTTAGAGATAACAAACATTAGCTGATGAGAACATTCTCTGGGGTTTTATCATGCTCATGGTCCTTTTCTTTAAAATATATTTTATTGATTTTTCTTAGAGAGAGAGGAAGAGAGAGAGAGAGAGAGAGAGAGAGAGAGAGATTGGAGAATGTTCCTTGAGGTATTATCATGCTCATAGTACTTTTCTTTAAAATATATTTTATAGATTTTTTTTTTTTTTTAGAGTGAGAGATAGAAACATTGATGTGAGAGGAAAACATCGATTGGCTGCCTCCTGCATGACCCCACTGGAGATCAAACCCACAACTGGGCATGTGCCCTGACTGGGAGTCGAACTGGGACCTTTCAGTCCATGGGGTGATGCTCAATTCACTGAGCCACACCAGCCAGGCTGTTAGTACTTTTATGAGCAATCTATCATTAGTCTTCACAATTCTAACTACTCCCCGAGTAAGGACGCTTGTTACTCCAATTTGTAGGTAAGGGCATGAGTTGTAAAAAAGTTAAGTAACTTTAACTTTTTGAAGGTCAAACAGCTGGTAAATGATAGAATAAAAAGTTCCCCCTGGTCTTTCTTACTATCAGCAATTTTTTAGATATGACAGCAAACACACAAGGAAAAAAAGCAAAAAATGAGTAAGTGGGACCACATCAAACTTAAAAGCTTGTTATGGTCCAATCAATTAACACTTTATTTGGTTTGAGTGGTGGATGCAGAAAAACCTATTTTTGAAATATCGTGTCCATATCTGTACTGCATTTGTATCATGGTTCAAGAAAAATCAATGTATCCTTCTTCTATATATGACACAAATTATGAAGAGAAACAGGTCAACATTCAGGGTGTGAAATGTGAGACACACGAAAATGACCACCATTACTTTACTGGGAGCAAAAAGAAGATACATTTTTTAAAAATTCCCAACTAGAGTCCACATGTATTTTTTTTTTTTTTAATCCTCACCTGAGGACATTTTTTCCATTTTTTGTTCAGATAGAGTGGGAGGGAGAGAGAGAGAGAGAGAAACATCGACGTGAAAGGGACACATCGAGTGGCTGCCACCCACATGACCAACCAGAGCCGGGGACAAACTGCGACCGAGGTACATGCCCTTAGCAGGAACCGAACCCAGGTCTCTCTGGACCACAGGCCGATGCTCTAACAGCTGAGCCAAACTGGCCAGGGCCACGTGTATTTTTATTTATTTATTTTTCATATATGTATTCATTATTAATTTAGAGAGAGGAAGGGAAAGGAAAAGAGAGATAGAAACATGAATGAGAGAGAAACATCAACGTCAATCAGCTGCCTCCTGCACGCCCCCTGTTGGGGATGGAGCCTGCAACCCGGGCATGTGCCCTGACCAAAAATCAAACCAGTAACCTCTTGGTGCCTGGGTCGATGCTCAACTACTGAGCAACACCGCCTGGTGAGAGTCCACATTTAATTTCCCTCTAAAGATGAACAAAAGTTGAAATATTTTGCCCCTTAAATCACATTAACTATTGAATTAAATAGTAGGCACGTGTGTGAGTGCTAAGTGGTTAGTGTAATTCGTGAATATTGACACAAATGTAAGTATTTGCAAATATGGGTGAATTCTGCCTGTCCTATGTGCTTCCGTGATGTCCTGGTTTCCACCCACGTGCATTCAGTACACCAAGTCGTTACTGCTCAATCATCTGAATCTCTCATTCATTATGCATGCAGTGAGGAAAAGATACATTTCTTTCCTTCGCCATTTTATTATCATAACTTACCTGAATTTTTTTTACCGTGCTTATGCTTAAATTCCCCCATTAAAACCTTCTAAGCCTTTATTGATCTTAAAATCTGTGCATTATGGATCCAATTTTGAAAACTAAATGATATAATTTAGAATTAAAAAAAAATAAAATATTTACTGGGACCATTTCGTTTCATCCTTCACAGATCTAGTTACCTCTGGCCCTATTATTTCAAACGAAGTACAAATTAGACATGAACTAGTATATTAATTAAAAACAAAGAAAATAAGCTGAAAAAGCAAATTCAAGACTAAACTGGAAATGCCCCCCGCCCTTTTTCCTTTTCTTTTTCTGGAAACCAACTATGTGCCTTTCTCCCCAATCCCTGCAAACAAAATTGCTAAATCAAAATCGAAGTATGGACTTATGTTCATGGAAAACTGTCAGAGGCAATACTCTTAAAAACTACTCAACACAAAGTGCTGAATAATTCCAGCAATAAAATTTTTAAAAACTTACTCAGAGGCCGAACTTGGTGCACATGAATGTATCGGATATCAAAAGGCAACGCTCATGGGAAAGAATGCCAATCAATGAAAACGCTATTACTCCTATTTAATGATAAGAATTTGGATTCACATAAAAGTATCCTACAGAAGCAAATCTAACTGACCAAATTCGATAAGTATTATATAGGTCAGGCAATAGCTAAGTCACCCAATAACCACATGACATTCTGGGCTGGATGTTATTTTTTAGGAATATGGTTCCCTGGACTGTAGTCCCCAAACTGGTCGTTTTTGAGGTGCTAACGTAATGGAGATCCTGAAGCCTTATAGTTGTTAGAAACTGGACTATTGTGGGTGGGGGGTGGGGTGGGGAACACCAAGAAAGACCACCCTGCAGGAGTCCTGCTTAGGTGACCTTCATTCATAAAAACAGCCTCTGAAGTCACATGCTCAATGCAATGACTTTCTATGACTATTACCTAGTGTTGGGGATAGAGTCTCATATTCTTCATCATAAATGTGGATAGTGTTTATGTCATGAAATCACCCGAAAAGAATGGGTGCTCCAAGCCCTCAAAAATGTCACCTTTTATGGGAATAATCAAAATACTGTGTGCGTGTGTGTTAAATGTTGCAAAATGTGTACAACGGTTGAAGGAATAACAAGTCACCCCTTTAAACGTTGCCCGACTAGGCGTGCTGATACAGTAGTGACGTGTGGCCCTATTTCACACGACTTTGCTCATGAGGATGAAGAAGAACACAAATATTGCCACAGACTGAGTGTTTGTATCCACTTAACTTTCATGTTGCAATTCTGCTTCCCAGTGTGACAGAGTTAGGAGCTCAGGCCTCTGGGAAGTCACTGGGAATGAGGGTGGAGCCCTCATGGATGGGATTAGTGCCCTTATAATAAGCAAAGCACCCCCTTTCCATCATGTGAGGACACTGGGAAGGTGGCCATCTATGAACCACTCCAGACACCAAATCTTTGGGTGCCGTGACCTGTCTTCCAGCCCCCAGAACTGTGAGAACTAAACCTTTGTTGTTTGAACGCCCCTTTCTATGGCACCTTTGTTAGAGCGGACTGGATTCACTAAGGTAGCTGTTATCTCCTCATCTTCCTACCGATCCAATACGACATTCAAGTCTGTGAGGAATAAAATGAGAATGTTCCCAATGACTGTGTAGAACACAGAAGCAATCCGCCTTCTCTGGCCTCCGTATGTTCCCGGTGAGGTGACAGACACTGATGAATTAGCTTTGGTGGCTGTTTCACATCCGCTCTGGAAACCAACAGGGGAGCCAGCACTTCGGTCCTTGGTTCTCAGCAGACGTACGTAGTGAACATCTTACTTCTCAGCGCACAAGGCTTTCCATGAACCAAAATATCATCTGAGTGGGGGAAAAATGAGTCACTCTGGATGACATCAGCAGTGACAGAAATCCAGTGGGTATTCAAAATGTCCAGCTACTTTTCCCTCGCTGTGCAAACCCGCCAAAACCAATGAGGGTTTCTTAGCAGTTGGCAGGAAGATAGAAAAACGTGTGTCACTTCGAGAACTCGATCGTCTGTTGGCAAGGGGGACATTCCCCAAGTTTGCCCACAGTGTCGCCAGCTTAGACCTAATTTTCAAATCATTGTATAAGCAGGTATTATGGTTTTTGGCTTACAAATGTACTTGAAGTTGTATCTGTTTTTAATTCATGTATTATCTTTGCGTTTATTACCTTGTTATAATAAGGTAATTTCATGTAGGATAAAAGGAAAAGATACATTATTTGCAAATAACCACTGAAACAAGGATATGAAAAGATTAGATGATTCATTTCTTTCATGTGTATCATATGTAAAATATGATAATACCTGGAGTAAGAATTCTAATACAAACAAAGTTTGACCTTAGAAAATCTTAGGTAATTTGCAAGCCAAGGGTTAACAGAGGTCATTCAGGAGCGAATTCATCAGATCCACAGGATGTATCTACTTGAGGTCAAAACCACATTCTCTCTCGTCCTCAGAGCCGCCGAAATAATCACACACCCCTCACATGCACCATTAATAATCACAAACACGCAAAGAACAGTTCCTATGCCCAGGAAATATTAAAATGTTTTACATATATGAACACCTACTTAGTCCCCTCACCAGTAAATGGGGATAATGTTGCAAGGACTAAGTTTCACAGGGTGCCCCTGATGTGGTAACACAGATGGTCCATAAAAACGAGCCATGGCTTACATTCTTCACCATGGCCACTATATATCGGTGATGCTGCTGGCCCAAGAGAGACACAGAAAATTTCAAAAAAAAAATGTAAAGAAAAGACATTTTCCTAGGTGATTATAATTTCAGTCTACCTTCTAAGGTGACAGTGACCTGAAATGTTTTGGCAGCTCGGATACATTGCAGGGAAAAAAAAAAAATGTGAGCTACTAAACTGTTTCTGGATGATCCAATACCACATGACACGAGGGTGGAACTCAGACAGGCATCTTAATAGCATGATGACATTTAATAATCTCTACAGTTTCAGCGCAGGACACGCTACCCATGTTTCATAAATTAGGTGACAGTCAGGTGGCTTGTATAAGTGGGATTCTGAAGTGACTTCCATTAGGCCATTTTAATTTATTTCGGTGAAGAAAGAGTGGACCCAATTCTTCTATGTCTGGAACCATAGTAGATTTTTAGGTCACTTGTGTTATCCATGAACGTGTGAAAATTAGTAAACAGAAACCTCATTTAAAACGGAGTTGGAAGGCTAGAAGAGAGAACTCTCATGCCCCCAGCACTCAATGCACACTACTGCCCCCACCAGGAAGAGACGTGCCTTGCATCTCCAATAGGAGGCAATACCCCATGAGACCTCAGCAGCAGGAAAAAAAAGACGACTCCTTGCACAGTAACAGCCCAGCCAATGGGAGACTGTCACTTAGCCAATGAAAAGTCACTATGCCTCACACTTTTCAATGCTTGTTTAAAATAAAACCCAGAGGCATGTTTTGTTTTGTTTTCTAAAAGCCTTTTAAAAAATTAATATACACGTTTTTAAGCCCCGGTTGGCCATATGCCATTAACGCAATTGTTTTTGAAATTATGTTAAATTAATGTTGAGAGTATATGCTATTTTCTTGGGTCACGAGGATGTCTTTGAATTTCAAATAATAATAGGTCATTAACTGAGCTGATACTGAAATCGCTGAGTATTAGCGTATTATGAATTCCTTAACTGTCAGATCACACCAACTAGAACAGCCTATATATTTCACAATGCCTTTTGTTTTTGCACTGAAAAGTTTAGAGAATCCATTTGCGAAAAGTCAGACAACCAACAAATACACACTGAATTTTTAATCTGATGCCTGCTTTCCCGCTGCCAATGAATTGAAAGTCTCTTTTTTCAGTGTCTTCTAACAGTATTTGGACTTTTATAAGAAATGTCATTTCTCACTTCAGTTTATTCCCACATCTATCACTCCTGCAAATGGTCTGGAGCACAGCCTCTTTGTATTCCTGTAAATTGAAAATATGTCAATGCCTTATTTTTGGTGAGAATTATGCTGATGGACGCATTGCCTTGTGCAAGGAAGGCCCAAGGATACAATCAAACCCACAGCTTTCGTTTCAGAATTCAAAGCATAGTTTTTCATGTTAAAAGAAAACAACATAGTATGTTTTCTTCATAAAAGTAGTCTAAAAAAATGATGACAAATCCTTCTATTTCTCCCAGTCTAGTCATCATTTCATTCCCTCATCTTTTTTTTTTTTTTCCTTAAACCATCTCTGAATACATAGGCAAAGTGCTTGAGGTTATACTGTTCTTACTTAGGGATCATATAGGCTGAGTTGGCACAGAGTGTGTGTAGGAATATTAGGTTCCCCAACAACCAATTCTTTCCATTGCCGAACAGCCGGTCCGTTTAAATTATATGTAGAAAAGAAAGAAAATAAGGCCAATCTCTCGCCCAGAACTGTGTTCATTAATTAAATCAACAAAAGAGTCTTACTTTTAAGGACTCACATTTAGTAAGTTTTGCTAGAGAAATGGATGATCAGACATCTGGAATGCCAGCAAAACATTCTTCCCCTTTGCTCTGAACCCTAGGTTCTGTGCTTCGATGATCAGAAATGCCAATCGGTTTTCTTTTACAAGCCTGGGATATTTGAAATAAAAACACCGCTTGGGAGCTGTTGTAGAATCAAGCAAAGGGCAAAGAGAAGGGCCGGTTTTTTATTATATTTATCACCTATCACTTGACAAATGTTTCTAGATCCCTGCTTCTCAGAACATGCTCTGGATAGCACCCACAGCCTCGCCCCTGAAAAGTGCCCGAGTGTTCCTTTCTCCCACCCAATACTGAAAAATCTCGTTCAGTCATCAGTATCTGAGTTCATCATTCTCCAGTCCCTTATAAAATAGGAAGACATGTGAAAGCAATTTCTATGCTTCTGCATGATGTGAGCAGTAGAAATCGAGGTTGAACTCTTCAAACAAGAATAACGTAGGAGCCCCACATGCCGTGCTCAGTGCCTTCTGGACAGAGTAATGGGCTCTGGGACCGAGAGGGGCATCCCACCGGTCTCAACAGCCAGCCACCAACAGATGTCTTCTTGTAGCTCTGCTGTATCATTTAAGAATATTTTGAGAAGGAGAGAAAGAGAAATGATAAACAGTTCTGTTTCCTGTCTCTACACATCAAATACAGTCGATGAAATGGAACATCTTCCATGGAGTTTTCTATTCAGCCTCCTTCCACATGCACAGCAGAATGAGATTGGACGAACCGTCTGGGAAACAAAGCAGCTGTGTTACCTCAAAAAGCCGAGACAGTGAGGGAGTCGTGTGATGCTTTTTTGTGGCTGTTGCATTCACTCTGTCCTTACCCTGTTCAATGCATGCCGGTAAGGAAACCCAGAAGTCATGCCCTCCCGTATGCTGTGAGGTCAGTGGGAAAATGAAGTTGTCCCTAAAACTGCATACATGGTTGCCTACACGTGCTCATTTTCACCTACGTGCTACCTTAAATTTCTGGCAGCCTTCAACTTCTCTTCTGAGTAAAGGTCATGTTGCTCCCGAAAAAAAAAAAAAAATCTAATTAAAAGTATCCGCCTTTCAACGCAGTAGGTAAAAGCTAGCGTTAATAGCTGAAAATCGATTGGAGTGGACAGCGTCTGCTTTCAGGACGAAAGGCCCCCACAAGCAACGTGTTCTCCAAGCAAATGGAAATACGCACACTTCAGCTCTGCTGTGGCATGTCACACACACAAGAAAATTAGCTCTCAAAGCGCTGTGTCAACATTCATTTTCATAGTTGTGTAACACCTCTAATCATAACCAATGGGGTTAGACAAAAACACCTGCTGTCTCTTCGGTAATTTGTGTGACCAATTAAAGGTAGCAGGACAGCCATATAACTGGATACCTACCCTGGGGTAAGTCTCATCAAGCCTTCCTGTAATGTCAGCTGTCAGAGCACACGCAACCTTCTAAAGGGACGAGGCACAATTTCAAATGAACACATTTCCATTACCATCCTTAATAGATTTTCTGATTCAAATATTGAGTGAGATAAATATGAGTTTGCATTTATAGAGTAGTGACCTGAAGAGACATTGAAGGGGTGAGTTGCAGCTACTTAAAGTCTGTGGTTCTTTGCACAAGTAATGTCTGGGATTCCATCATGTTCAATGAATGTGCATGTGTGTTTCCTGAACACACAAATTTTTCTGCACACAAATTTTTCTACGGGACTGTAAAACACAAGGCTTTGGGTATCGGAACACCATCATCCTCAGTAAGTCTCCAACTTTAAAAGGTTATTACTTTTTGCTTGGGATGAATAAAATAGACCCAGAGACAAAAATAAATAAATAAAAAGTACTGTTCAGACTGACAGAACTCAGAGAGGGGGGATGGGGGAGGATGGATGAAATAAACCAAAGAACTTATGTGCATGTAAGCATAACCAATGGACACAGACAACAATGCTGGGGGTGGGGGGATGGGGAGAAAGGTGTTTATGAAGGGAAAAGGAGAAACATTTGTAACAAAAATAAATTAATAAAAATTGGAAAAAAAAAGGTTACTACATTTTTAAATCAAGTTGTAGTTGGCAAAAAGCGAGTTATTGCCACTACTAGGAGTATTTAAACGCCTACTCTATGCAAGATGTACTTGAGATTCTCAACCTAATTCCTGTACAGCACCGAAAGGTTTAAATTTTTTTGTAATCTGATTATGAGAAAAAAACTGTCTCCTTGTTTTCGGGGCAAACTAATCTGAGAAGAAACATCTTGCTAGGGATTTTATAGTTGCAGTATCAACCTTTAATTATTTACATTTTACAAATTTCTACCAAGAATCTCATGGTACTGAAACTAAAACTCACATATAACCATATATGTGATTAAATACGTGTGAATGAACTTCCTACTCTATAAATAATTGTTTAAAGACATAGTAGCTAACCTTAGAGAGCTTACATTCAATTTTTTACTAATTTGTAATGTTTGTGACATTTTCAAATGCCACCTGAAGTCTCAGATATTCCTTAGCCAGCCTCAACTCAGATCGCTTGTACACATGTCTATATGCATCTCAAACATTAAAATGTGAGAAGGACATTAACTTACATGATCACAAGAGCCATGATCACATAATGAAATTAACTATAATCTATTGACAGCGATAGACTCCCAGGCCAATTTACCTGAAAATCTTAAAATAATTCTTTTTAATTTTTAAAATTCAAAATCCAAAGACAGTCTACTGATTGCATTGGGTAGTTATGTCTCTGAAGTCTTTTTCAGCCTTTTCTTCTTGGCTTATTCCATGCTGTTGACTTTTTTTAGAAAATGAGACCCGTTTTGTAAAATATCCCGCTCTCTGGATTTGACTGACGGAGTCCTTATGGTGTCATTTGACTTGCTCAGCTCTTCCTCATTAACTACCCAGAGATAGAAGTTGACGTCAAAGGTCAAAGGTAGGATTAGATCCAGGTGTGTTGTGTTTGGGAGAAGACAGTTCTGAGAAAACACTAGAAGTTGACGTCAAAGGTGGGATTAGATCCAGGTGTGTTGTGTTTGGTTCTGAGAAAACACTAGAAGTTGACGTCAAAGGTGGGATTAGATCCAGGTGTGTTGTGTTTGGTTCTGAGAAAACACTAGAAGTTGACGTCAAAGGTGGGATTAGATCCAGGTGTGTTGTGTTTGGAAGAAGACGGTTCTGAGAAAACACTAGAAGTTGACGTCAAAGGTGGGATTAGATCCAGGTGTGTTGTGTTTGGAAGAAGACGGTTCTGAGAAAACACTAGAAGTTGACGTCAAAGGTGGGATTAGATCCAGGTGTGTTGTGTTTGGGAGAAGACGGTTCTGAGAAAACACCAGAAGTTGACGTCAAAGGTGGGATTAGATGCGGGGCATTGTGTTTTATAGAAGAAGATGCAGAGAAAGCTCACAAGTGATTCCAAAACATTACTACTTTTTATATTTAAGTTCATCACCTGACCTCAAATCATAAAAACACACACAATCACAGTTTATAAGGAACTCTGATTTCAGACCACAGTCTATGACTGCCTAAAAAATATTCATAAAAACATAGTCTGCACAGTGCAATTAAGCCAGATACCAGGCCGGTCTGTCTATCTAAACCTACACTTCTGTTTCCTCCTGTGCAAATAGGAAATAAAAGGGAAGAACAGAACGGAAACCAGGTTAGGAGAGGGGTGTGGTGTGACACCCAGACCCGCACCCAGGCCCCAGGGGAGCCGAGAAATATAGTAACAGCTATTCCACAGCTATTTTAGGCCCTTTACCTAACGCAGTCATTGAATTCTCACTTCTCCAAGGTGAATACTATTAATACCGTTTTTTTCCCCTACAGAGCAGATCGCTGAGACTCAGGGAGTTTGGGTCACTCTCCTGAGGTCATGTAGATAATGGGTAAGTGGCGACTTAGGGATGAGAGCCAAGAATTTTCTACTCCTGAAGCTTAACCTTGGAAGTAGATCCATGAGCACAATTATAGAAAACACCCCAGCCCCAATGGCTGCTTCCTGCTTATAATCTTCCCATTATAAAACAAAGTCCCTCGCATCCAGAAAGAAATAGTCTGTGCTTCAAATGAGGTAGTTATTTAAAAATATGGTACCAAGACTGCCTGTTATAATTGAAAGTGTTTGGTTATATTACCAGCCTGACTACAAACTAATGCTCAGTTTTCCTTTAATTTGAGCCTTACAGTAATTACTTTGTGTAGAAACAAGGATGCTTATTTATTTATTAACTGGTGTTTATATTTTAATTTTGTAATAGAGAAATATCTTTATGAGAACTTAATTTTATCATAGCAGCCAAAATTGATGATGTTTTAGGTATTTTCTAAATACCTCCCTTTTATTAAGTCATTTAAGGCTTAACATGAACCCGAGACAGGTACTAATATCTTCACCATTTTGCAGATGAGTAAGTGAATTGCAGCGTAGAGTGATTTTGAACATGAACCCTGGAATGGATGAACTGGGATTTAAATTGGCAGTATGATATTCTGATGTGCTTCTTAATACTGCATTCCCATAAAACTAGCTGCTTTTTAAAGGCACAATAAAGGGTAATGGTATTTCCTCCAGGTAATTAAAACTCCAGTCGTTTCCGAAAGACCCATTTGTACAAAAAAGTGCCAAGAACGTGTGTCAGTACCAAGAGGAGATGGAGAGAAAAACAGAATTTAATAGGGAGATCGACAAACCTTAAATGATCCGTTCATTTGTCCATTCAGAAAATACTTCCTGAGCGGAGAGTTTTAAATTTTATTTCTGTCCTATTAATCACTTCGGTTTCTAAATTTCTAAGGTATCACAGTAGACTAAACGTGTGTTGGTCCTTCCCTTGATCGTTTTAAGAAGCATCGACTAACCACGAAGTTGACTCACACTGAATGCAGATGTCTACATTTTAGCGAACTTTCTTGTGTTTTCTTAAGACATGTTCCTGGACAAAATTATGGGAAGTGCGGGAGAGTGTCCGTGGCAAGATTTAGCTATACTTTATTTTGATGGAGTAACTTATCAGATCTTCTAGATGGAAGGAAGCCCAGGACATGGGATTAGTCAGCAGCATTGGAGATGGAGAACCATGTGCTGCTCGCGGACCACTCAGCGGGGCCCCCTGCAGGCCACTCCGGGGTATTGCTGTGATCAAGACGACGCCCTTACACTGGTGTCCACTGGGCCTCACAGGGCAGCTGTTTGCTGGCCTCATCACTTTGCACTAAACTCGTGAGTGAGTGTGCGACTCCATCAAATCTAGTGAGTCAACATCTCACCGCTGCATGTCCTTCTCTTTGCCCTTCAAACTGCTAGATCGGAGTTATTTTTCATTTACTTTTCTCTGGCCATTACAAAAGGTATACTAAAAAACAAACCAACCCAGAGGCTAGTGATAAGACGCTAGGGAGTCTGAATTCTGACAACACAGAAAGCTGGAAAGGACTTTCTCCTCAGCCCTTTCTCAGCATTATCTTCCCTCCACTGCAACGTTGCTTCATTGCAGTCAACGCCAGATGAAGTATTTGGTGATACGATGTCACCATTCCATGAAAACGGACAAGAAAATAACTTGTTGTATGGGACACATGCATTAGAAAACACAACATATGAAAAAGAAGACATTTAGCACATTCTTTGACTAAATATTGATTTTCTTTTCTTTTTTTTTTTTTTTTTTAATCCTCAACCGAGGACACTTTTCCATTTTTTGTACAGATAGAGTGGGAGGGAGAGAGAGGAAGAGAGAGAGAGAGAGAAACATCGATGTGAAAGGGACACATCGAGTGGCTGCCACCCGCACGACCAACCAGGGCCGGGGACAAACTGCAACCGAAGTACGTGCCCTTAGCTGGAACTGAACCTGGGTCTCTCCGGACAGCAGACCGACGCTTTAACCGCTGAGCCAAACTGGCCAGGGCTAAATATTGATTTTCTAATTGATGGCAAGCATTTCCATACAATTTCCCAAACCTTGTGCAGAATTTGCCTAAAACTGATTGTATTAAAAAGATTGTAGCTTTTAAAAATAGCATTTGAATTAAGTACATACAGTATTCACAATAATGCATCTCTTGGTGTGTAAATTCCCCCCTCTCCCCCAAAAAAGCATAACACTGTGACATTTCACCCAGGGTTGAAATTAAACTAGGAAAATGCAAACAAGAGACCATTTAATACAGCACACCATGTTGTCCACCAAGGTGAAAATGCCTTGAAATGAAATTAAATATGGAATGACGACTAGATCAGATGAATTTGCAGAGTTGAAAAAAAAAAGTCTTGAAAGATGACCTCCTTCCTCCTGGCTCGGACACACACTGTGTTGGGTTGGAATTATCCTTTGCTTGGTTAAGGTCTGACTGTGCCTGTCATAACCTCCAAGAACACAGCCAAATCAGTTTCACTGTTTGAGGATAAGATGATGAAAATGGTCTATGAATATTAAAGATAAAACAAAAATGGTAAAAATCAAAGCCAATGGATAGCCACTGTTGTTTAAAAGCTATTTGCACAGAAAATGCTACTGAAATATGTCTTTTCATACACTTATTTCTAAAAACCAAGAATATTTCTATAAATAAATGCTAAAAATGTTACTACCTTATCCCCCTACTTTGAAATATGTTAAAATTCAGACAAAAGAAAACCCGAATGAGTCTACTCATGGGAAGCTTGCATCAGCATGAATATGAAAAGTGTAGTCAGTAAATACTTATTAAGTTCTAATTATACATCTAGCATGATTTTAGATAATATGATGTGAGGAGAGTGGGAAAGTGAGGATTAAAGAAACAGGAAGTTTTCTTTGTGAATTCCAAGTGCATGACACTAGAAATGCATAAATATATGTAATAAACATATAATCTAAAGGAAAAGTAAATTATAGATATGCTGGCATACATTGATGTAGGAGGAATTTTAAATTACAAGGGTAGAAAGAGTTTTAAAAATACAAATCATAGCCCAGCTGGTATGGCTCAGTGGTTGAGCATCGACCCCTGCACCAAGAGGTCGCCAGTTTGATTCCTGGTCAGGCACATGCCCAGATTGTGGGCTAAATCCCCAGTGGGGGGCATGCAGGAGGCAGCCAATCAATGTTCTCTCTCATTGATGTTTCTCTCTCTCTATCCCTCTCCATTCCTCTCTCTCTCTAAAATCAATAAAGAAAAATAAATAGAGAAATAAATAAAAATACAAATCATAGGAGTAGACTAAGCACAAAGAGATGGTACCCGAGTGGAGGCTGGCTCAGTGGATATAGTATGGGTTAAGTGGAGGGGAACAGACATGAGGGTGACGTTATGAGGAGAGTGGTGTGTGACAAGGATGAGTACACCATGGTATGGCTACACTCACGTTTTGTCCAGCTGCCTGGGGGCCCTCTCTACCGTAAGCCCCATTATCAAGCTAGTTTGAATTCTCCTGTTTTTTTTTTTTTTTTTTTTAATATTTAATATTTTTCTGTCATTGGATCCATTGTTCATCCAATGACATGGTCTTGAATCCCTTCAGTTGTTCATTGGCTCAATCCTGGGTTGATTCACTTGTATATTCACTGACTAGAGATAGATGTAGGTGTTCAACAGTGTCCCCAAAATTCCACCTGGAACTTCAGGGTGTGACCTTATTTGGAAACAGGGTCTTTGCAAGGCTGGATAAGGGTGGCCTCTAAATCCAAACACTGGCGTCCTCAGAAGAAGAGGAAATGACACAGAGACCGTCCAGTCCAGGGAAGAAGGTCCTGTGACAATGGGGACAGAGATTGGAGGGATGCAGCTCCCAGCCAGGGGATGCCGAGAAATGTAGGCAACCCCCAGACGCTAGCAAGAGCAAGAAGGGGTTCTTCCCTGGAGCCTACAGAGGGAGTAAGGTCCTCTTCACACCTTGATTTTGCAGCTCTAGCTTCCTCAACACTGAGAGAATAAATGTGTTTTTTTTTTTTTTTTAAGCCACCCTGAGAAAACTCAGAGAGATATAGATATACACAGAGATAACGATAGATCATGCTTAGTCTGGACAGGCCACTGAGATTTTAAATATGGTTTTATAAATTTTTTTAGAGAGAGGAACATCGATGTGAAAGAGAAATATTGATCAGCTGCCTCCTGCACGCCCCCTACTGGGGATCGAGCCGGCAGCCCGGGCATGTGCCCTGACATGGAATCGAACCGGGACCTCTCAGTCCATGGGACGATGCTCCACCCACTGAGCCACACTGGCCAGGCAGCCTTGAGAGTTTAAAGATGATGGAGTCTGAGGCCGTGCTCTTTGGAGGCTGTCCAGTTTGGAAAATCTGGGCATCGGCTTGGAATTCTCCTTCTGTGAGGACGGTCACCATGGATCTTCGACTTGATGGCACACTCTTGCCGAGTGAGGCAGATGGCAAGGCTGCTCTGTCTCCAGACACTGGGCAGTTCCTGTCGCTGGTCACATAGGCGGCTAAGTAGGTCAAGGCTATGCCGGCCTGATGGTGACTACTGTGGTCACCCCCAGGGGGCGTGGCTTGTTTACTGACTGTCACAACGCTTGTTGTTTTTGCTCCACAGTGTCGGACATTTGGTGCTGGGTTTCGCTGCTCTGATGGAAACCTACCACCTGGAGGCCTCCAGCGGCCCTGACATTGTCCCCGTTGTGCTCAGGAAGCAACAGGACCCGATGCTGATGTTGACACGGCTGTGCTGCCCCTGAGCGGTGACTCTTCGTCTCTGACTCAGGAGTCTCGTGCCTTCTGTCAACCTCCATGCAAGGCGACAGGCTAACATAGTTGTCTGCAGGTAGGGTCAAGTCTCAGAACCCCGCAGCACTGCGACCCTTCCTCCCTGTGCAATCTCCTGAACTACATCGTTTCACCATTTTAACTGTCGCTCAGCCCTCCCCACACCGTCACCAAATCTATTCTGTGGTTTATGAAAAAAAAAAATATTGAAAAATTCGTTTCTAAATGAACATCCACCTCATTCAACAGGCAGGGGAAAATGAGTCCCCATTGCAATGCGCCACTCCAGGTCCTTATTGGCTGACGCCAGGGAGGACCTGCAATGAGTATTTTACTGCCCATCTTGAGCATTCTCTTCAAACCGGGCCGGTTTGGCTCAGCAGTTGGAGCATCGGCCTGCAAACCAGTGAGTCCTGGGTTTGGTTCCTGCTAGGGACACATACAACAAACAAACAAACAAACAAAGTGTTAGCTAAATGCACTCACTCCTACCTCTTTGTTTAAGTAGTTTCTCTCGTTTACATAGCTGCGTCCAACCTTGCCTAAGTCCTGCTCTTATATTTATGGACAAACCCGGGAGAGATTTTTCCAAATCATCTTCAGCTCCCCTACCCCCTCGTGATCTGAAGTCATCTAAAGTAGCTCTATATCGTATATGCCCTTGCTAAGCCCCTACAGGATCCTAAGCTGGTGAAGACTGGCTGACGTCTGATGTTTTCATTCTTGGAGTCCAGCAAAACGGGCAACATGTAGAAGCTGCTCAATAAATACTTACCTGCGGTTTAAAGAAGAAGGGGATACGCGAAAAGGATACCTGACGCTATTTAAAGAAATCCTTTTGATTTAAACAGCTTGCAAACTATTCTAGAAAGCTCGCGTGTTTGTACTCTGTATTTAAGAAACAGCTCTGAACACGAAGCATTGTGGGGATTAAAATGAATTCGACACCCTTACATGGCTTCTCAGGAGGGAGAGACGTTCCCCATCGACGTAGGAAGAACAAGAGGGACAGGGGTGTCCCGTGCAGTCAGTGTACGTGATCATAAAGTCGTCTGTGTGCCTTTCAGGAAGCCCAACTACGGTGTACACGTAACTGAAATCTTTGCAGCCACACGAGTCCTCTTCTTGAAATTCATGGAATTCACGTATTCCGTTGAGTCTTTGTGAAGGTGACGAAGAAAATTAATTAGACCAGCATTCACAATGTACCCTGAGTAAGAGGATCCTGGATATTAGAGTGGAGGGGCGCCTTGGAGATCACCTTGTCCAACACCTTCGTTTGGCAGATGAGGAGATTGAAACTCGATGGGTAAGGATAATTTCCCAAGGTCGCGCAGATAATTAGTAGCGGAACAAGGTCTTGAACAGAACCACTCAAGCTCCTAACGAGGGCCCTTCCCTCTGAATAAAGGTCACGCTGTTCCAGAGCATTACAAAGTGAGACAGAATCAAGGGATTCCCTATCAAGCACATTCTAATGAAGTAAAAGTGAATATAGGTAATTATATAAGAAACATACGAAACGCAGAGATGTGCAAAATATTATAGATAGATATGTAGACAGACACATATATCTTTGCTCTCTGCAAAAAATTCCTTAAAGTCTATCTTAGTTCTTTTAGATACGGTGTTGGACATCTCACATGAATAACCCTTAACATAAGGCCCTTGTTGATAATGATAAAGACATAAGCCGGGAGAAAGAGAGAGCTAGTCAGAATACGTAATCGCTTTTCTGCACAGTTCATCTGATTATATTTTATGGAAGTTGCTCCATTTCCAAAAATGAATCTAACACTTGAAAATTAAAATCGCGATGGGACGGGATGGCAGACACTCCCCCTTGTTTCTTAATATTTAGTCGTCCTTCCTTTGCATAGTTCATCACTCTTCGGCTGAGCCGTAGCCTCTCCGTCCAAGGCTGCGTTTCCTAAGCTTCCTTGCGGCAAAACCGACCTAAGAAGAACTTCTGGCCACTGGGTTGTAACTGGGATGATGGAGTCGATGTTCTGGCTGTGGCTTCAAAGGGAGGAAGTGTGCACTCTGTTATATTTCGCCCTCATAGCTGCTGGAATGGAGTTACCATGGTGATGGCTCAACCATAGCAACCCCTGGTACCCTAAGACGAAAGCATGTGTAAGGAACATGGCCAGGCCACAGCTAGAAAGAACCTAGCTCCCTGACACGATGAAGCCATCAAACCAGCCCTAAGAGCCCTACCCAGTTATTTGAACAGAGAGAAAGACACACGCAGACTACATCAACTAGCGTCTGGGTCTTCGTCCTCACAGCAGCTGACCACCGACACCCTGCCTACTACGAAGGAGACCGATTTGGCTGGGGGATTTAAGAGTTTACATTCATAGACAACTTAATGTGCAGACAAAATAGGACAAAAACAACAAAAAAAGGTCTTTTGCTTGACTAAATACTGAGAGTAATTCTTCCAACCTAACAATTTGAAAACCTAATCACATTAAATGACTCATTGCACTGAAACATTGATTGTTTTTCAAACAAATGAATTATTCTGTTAGAGTGTATTTCTATACTTTCCATGTGCTCGCCTTGGATGGACACGTCTGGCTGCTGTGTTGGGGAGAAGTCAAACCCCCCCCCCCCGCGCTCCCCTACGGCCCTGGTGATACATCTCCTCTGTGGGACTTACCAGCTGGTATGATACTTGATCATGTACTTGCCTTTACTTTCCATTAAAGGTAGCATGCCTCAGTCTTACATGTTTTAATTCCCAGCTTACAGATGATGAGCCCTTTCTTTTGTTATTATTATTATTATTTTTAATCCAGATCTACATACCCAAGCTCTCACTCATCCTTCATGTCTTGGCTCAAATCACACATCATCAGGGAGACTCTCCTATGTAAAATGGTACTCACCTGCCCTCTCTATCATAATCATATCCACCTGTCCATTTTCTTCAACAATGTAAAAAAAATTTTTAATTGATTTTAGAGAGAGAGGAAGGGAGAGAGAGATCGAAACATCGATGAGAGAGGACATCGACTGGCCACCTGCATGCCCCCACTGGGGATCGGGCCCACAACCTGGGCATGTGCCCTGACCGGGAATTGAACCAGTGACCTCTTGGTGCATGGGTTGACACTCAACCACTGAACTACACCGGCCGGACTCCTCAAAGATTTTAATCTTATCTAAATTATCTTATGTCTTTAATTGTTGATGGTTTATCACCTGTGCTCACTTTGCTGTCTGTTAGAATGAGCATTACGTAAGGAAGGGATTCAGCAAACTCGAACCTGGACACTTTTCTGTCATTGCTGGAGTTACAGCACAGTGAAGAAAGTAAATGTTTAATAAATCATTACTAAAGAAATCACAAAGAGGGCCAGGTGGGTCTTATAAAAACACAGTATTGAATTCAGTCAGAATTAGCTCTCATCCATCTCTTAAAAGTTTAAGTCATAAGCTCATTGAATCTCAGCATCATGCATAATATGGAATAAAACTGAGAATATTCATAAATCAGTAACTTCCAGTATGATGAGTTTTTTCTAATAAACTATAACTTAAATGGATACATTCCATATCTTTTTATATGAATGTATTTTTATTTCTCAACTAATCTATTTGAATAGCTATTCCAAATCTTGCTCTTGAAACTAGACTACAATTAATTCATTTTATGTGTATCTATTTAAGTAAAGAATACCTAATGAAAATACATATGTGCTCAATAATTTAATTCTAAACATTAAAGTATTTTAAAATATTTTTATGCACTCATATAAAATGCAAAAGTTTGAGCTATTTAAAACGTTTTGTAAAATAAGATCAGTCCTTCTCTAGGTTAATAGTCGAATGGCAGGTCTACCCACATGCATTTTCTTTTTGAAGTATCTTCTTTTCTTTTACACAGATGTCCTAACGATGATACAACGGTGTTTTTGCTGCTCTGCAATTGTTTGATGGAATAACTAGATGCTGTAACAGAGCCAGGCTGATGTAAAACCGTCCATCTCGGGGGCCAAGTGAATTCCCTTATCCATGAATTAAACATAAAGGTGACGGGTGTCACTCCGGAAAGGCCTAAACACCAGCGCATGGCTTTGTTTTATCTTCTGCCCGAGCAATCGTGGAAGCTTGTTTTGGGAAGCGTGGCTGTCCACCTGGGGACCCGAGTAAGCTCGAGGACAGAGCCCCCGCTGACTCCTTGTTCAAGTAGCATGAGGAACACTCCGATGTTCTATCATGGACATTTAGGGTTTATTTCTTACAGCAGCATAACCTAGCCGATCATCCCAACAGAAGGAATGGAAGCAGTAACTAGCGCTCTACACCCTTAACCAACAGCTGGATCTCGGCCGTTCTCTCTTTTTTTAATGTTTTTTTCTTTCTTTCTTTTTAGAGAGAGGAAGGGAAAGAAAGAGATAGAAACATCAATGAGAGAGAACATGGATGAGAGAGAACATCAATTGGCTGCCTCCTGCATACCCCCCACTGGGGATTGAGCCCATGACCTGGGCATGTGCCCTGACCGGGAATTGAACTGGCGACCTCTTGGTGCAGGGTCGACACTCAACCACTGAACCACACCGGCCGGGCTGGCCAATCACTCTTGTTCCTATTACTGGCTGCATGTACATGTCTAGTTAACCTTGGAAGTCACTGATTGAAAAAGCAAAGCCCCTCAAATCAGGACCCCTGAGCGCCTGTGTGGGGCAAAGGCAAAGCTCCCCCAGCATGAAATCCTGCTCCAAGTCTGCTGCCAAACTAGAACCAACCTGGGTTCTTCTAATGAGGGGGAAAGATCCCCACTGTGTTTGTTTATTATACATTATGATACAAAGAGGTCGTCCTATCAGGGAACTGAGACCTCCTTCCCATGCACATGTCAGTGACATTCTGGGAGTATCGCCTCTAGCCCAGCCAAGCCTTTGGATGACTACAACCTACCCGTCAACTTCATGAGTGACTCTGATTAAAAAGAACAAACACCCAACTCAACACTCCCCAAATCCAGACTCACAGAAATTATGCTATAATACATATTAATTGTTCAAATGACTAAATTGTAGAATAGCTTGCTATGCAGCCACTGATGAACTCTATCGGACAGTCTATAGTAAGACTCCAAGCTTATATCCTCCAAGAACTTGTGATATTTTGTGTATGGGGGATTTATACTTATAACAAAAATATACTGTAAAATCGTTTATTATATAATGCTAAAATAATGAATTCTATAAATATGTATTAAACAACTGTTAGGTCTAATTGAATAGTATGTATATGTATTGTGGCTTCGGAATTCTCCTCCTGAGTGTGTGCGTGTGTGTGTGTGTGTAACAAAGGAATTTGTCACACAGATCAGAGGCTGAACATGGACCTGTATGCTCACATATATGGTGGTGGTGCGGGGGGGAGGGGTGTTAGAGAGAGTTTGGGTGCCAATCACTAAGGAATGCATGGCAACTATGGTGGATGCAAATTAGAATACATGCTGCAACAATTAGAACCCACAAAAAAGTAAGGAAGAAAACAATGCAATTAATGCAAATGAAATATGATATTTGCACATCATTACTGCACGTTTTATAATGGCACGTCCACATTTAAAGACGTCTACCAAGCCCCATAGAGTGGGCACCCATCAGAACGGGCATGGGGGTAAAGAACCAAGAAGTCTGCAATTCATGCACACAGACACTGAGATAAGAAAGAAATTAGCACCGAAAGAAAATTATATCTATGAGCTTTATGTATGCTTAGCTCACGTCTTTATACCTAAGGTCTCATAAAAACCAAATCCAACAAAAACAAAATACATTTTTTGAAAGAAAAACACCCACCCACGCTGTGGTTTTTGTTTTTCAGGTTTTTTTTTTCTCTTTGTATTTTGGGATTAAGACTAAAACAGTAAAAAAGAGGCACCGTCCGAGTGTGGCTTGAATCCGCAATGAGCATGTGAAACAGTAAGCAGACAGGAAGTGTTAACCATGCAGAAGAGCTATAGACAAGACGGAGCTCAAATGTGATGGGGAACAATGCCCGGGGGCCGGGGCAGCTGCTCCCGGAGGCCGCTTTGAACCGAGAGCCAAGGGGGTAGCATCTGCTGTCTTTGCTGAGTGGGGCAAAGCCGCCAGCAGAAGCTTGGCGATGGCCTGAGAGACCAAGAGCAGTGTGGCTGCCGCCCCATGCATTTGGGGACAGTGACACCGCAGGGCCAGCTCCAGCAGGGTTCTGTCAGCCCCAGGACGCAGGCGTGCACTCTAGACTTCGTGTGATGGAAAGCAAGGAAGAGGAACAAACAGGGGTTACCAGAGGCGCACCCCGTCTGCTGTGGGAGGCTGCAGAGGGCAGGGCGGAGTGGAATGACGGAGAGGTTGGCATGCGACAGCTTCACTATCATCTCGGGAGCCTGGAATGTAGTGTAGGCCGTGGAGTGCCCTGAGAAAGACCCAGGACCACGGATGATGGATACTTAGATGCAAAGCGAACAGGGCTTGTTGCTGGATGACGATGTACGACGACGGAGAGGGAGAAGGCAAGGGCGACTCGTGTTTCCTATTTGAGCAACGAGGCGGATGGAGATGCTGCTGTGTGGTGGGTGATATTATGTTACGTACGGTTTGGTTTAAACAATCTGCTGAGTATTCAATCACTTATCTTTTTTAAAATTTTTTTTCCCTTTATTGATTTTAGAGAGAAGAAGCGAGAGAGAAAGAGATAGAAACATGGATGAGAGAGAACATCGATTGGCCGCCTCCTGCATGCCCCTCACTGGGGATCTGGCCCACAATCTGGGCATGTTTCCTGACTGGGAATCGAACCAGCAATCTCTTGGTGCAGGGGTCAATGCTCAACCACTGAGCCACACCAGCCGGGCCCATTGGTATTTTGATAGGGGCTGCACCGAATCTGTAGGTTGCTTTGGGAAGTACGGACATTTTAACAATATTAATTCTTCCTTGAGCATAGTGAATTCTTCCATCTACTTGTATCTTCTTCAGTTTTTCTGTAGCGTCTTAGAGTTTCCAGAATACAGTTCTTTCACCTCCTCAGTTAAATTTATCCTGGGGTGGTCTGTTCTCTTTGATTCAATTTAAATGGGATTTTCTTAGTTGATTTGTACTCTAAAGTGTATTTGTATTTATTAGTCTAAAGATAAAGATTCTTATGTGAAGATACAAAAATCTATTTTTACGTGTGATACTGTTGTCAATATTATATGTCTGTTGTTGGCAAAAGAGGTCATCTGCCTTGAATAAGTAATTTTCACTACACTACATGAATAAAAATGTGCCACACACAGGACTCAGCTTATGCATATAATGGATTATTAACTACTAATCCTATTGCAAAACCTAAACATTAGTTTTAGATTAAACGAGGGATTCGTTTTATCTACTCCAACTTGAAACTGCAGGATGCAGATGTAACTTAATTTTGGTATCTTTCTCAACCTCACAGCACTCCCTCTGCGAAATTAAAATTCCAAAATGTTCAAGCCAAAGGGCATGCTTTCAAACTCGGGGCGATGAAGCGCACTGTATTTCTAAGCAACCAGGGACGAGGGCGCGCCTTCTATGAGTCCATTCATCAGAAGGGACTCGCTGCCTGGTTCCCCCTTACTCTAAAGCTGTTCCGAAATCCCAGGAGGCTGAAGGTCGCCAAGATTCACAGGTGTCTCCGCACAGAAAGCTGTCACAGTCTGCCCCTGCCCCTCGAAAGAGAAAACTCTCTATTCACGAGGGAGAGAAACTTACCAACAGAGAGGCCTTTTTTTTTTTTTTTCAAAATCTTTGAAGCCAATTCAACGTGGAGCTTGAGCAGTGGGACCCCCTCTTAACAGGTGCACAGCGATACACTGGCACCCTTAGAAACATCTTTGAAAGAACCTCTTCGCTTCAGCATTTTAATGCCCTGGCTCTGTACATGAGGCCACTCTTCATGGGACGCCTCATTCACATGCATCAGCAACTCCAAACTGTCCGCGCTTCTCATTGACTTTCCCAATGGAAACATAAAAGGCCAATTGGTTCGTGTCTCGTGCAAATTTTGGCATTAAGATGTATTTATAGATCTGACGTGTTCATTTATAGGTTATATAGATATTTATAGATTTGCTATTTCTTACATTTAAAACATCCCGTTTCTTTATCTATGCTAATTTTGATTTCTAGTGATGCTATTCTGCTATCATCATTCTTCTTTAACAGATTATTTACTACTTTAGCTTGCTTGCTTTTTTTCTAGGATAAGTTTCAGTTAATGTTGCATTAAATTGGGTAATACGAATTAGAGGGAAAATAATGTCTTTTTAAGGTATTTTCCAGTCAGAATCCTGGCTTAAGTCTTCATTTATTCAAAATTTCTCTTAATTTCCTAGATAGTTTTGTTTTGGCTTATTTCCTCACTTATATTATATATTTTGACATTCTTGTGAATATTGACTTCTTTTCTATTCTATTTCCTTACTGGTTTTTACTCATTTGTTATCATGTTGTTACTAGTTATTTTAAAACCAATAACTTCACTCATTTGTTTAAGTATTTTTTTAGGTTGTTTTCTGTTCTCTATTCCAGTTAATTCTCTGGATCCTTTTCAGCTAAATAAGCAAGGCATGCAACTAATAATCACAATAATATTTAAACTTTTAAATATATTAATTCCATATTAATAATTCCATAGTCCAGTTTTATTTTACCAGTGGAAGTTCCTAAGCAAGAATAAATAAAGAACCAGCGAGTTTCTTCTCTTGGTCCTACATCTGGTTAGAATAGTTTTTTTTTTTTTTTTCATCTCAAGAAAACATTTATATACCTTCTTAAATTACTTATTTTATTACCCTCTTGATGGAATAAGTCATATTGCAGAAGGACTAATAGAGATGATAACCTCCAAGGCCCTCTGTGTAAGAACGTCCTGAGGTCTTCCCTTCTCGTGGAAATCACCTGAACTGTGCACACAATTCTTGACTCACTAATTTTCCTCTCAAAGCACTGTTAATTGATGGGCCAAACGTTAGAGTATTTTTTTTTTACTTTTTTTTTTTATCATCACCTGAGGACATTTTTGCATTTATTGTCAGATAGAGCAGGAGGGACAGAGGGAGGAAGAGAGAGAGAAAAACATCAATGTGAGAGAAACACATCGAGAGGTCGTCACCCACACAACCACACAACCCCAGCCGGGGCCAGGGACAAACTGCAATCGAGGTACGTGCCCTGAGCGGGAACCGAACCCAGGACTCTCCGGTCTGTGGGCCGACGCTCTAACCACTGAGCCAAACCGGCCAGGGCACATTATAGTATTTAGCGTTGTACATCAATGTCTGTTTTCATGGTTACATTTGGTTACATTTCACTTGGTTACATTTCCGTTGAGTGGGGGTGGGGAGACGCTCTCACCGTCACCGTCTGGGAAAGTGAGACCTCCCTCCCCGGTCCCCGATGGCATGGCTGCATGTGGCCTCGTACCTGTGTGCTGCGTGTGCCCTGTCCAGCTGCTCGTTCCTCGGGGTCTCCCCAGGGGAACACAGGTAGGAAGTCAAGGAGCCACGCTGTGGTCCAGAAGAGCCACCGTGTCTGTCCCCGTTACCCCAGCCAGAGATGATGCCGCCTGGATCTATGATGGACGCATGTCCTCATCGTCAACCTTGGGGCTAGGCATGTGAGATGCCACAGGGCCCACTTTTCGCCTTTTCCTGTGTCCACGCACACAACACGTTGGCTTTTCAGATGTCCCAAATTGTTCACCTCTCTGGTGAACTAGAAAAAATACTGGAATGGTTCCTTCAACTCAGAAACCACCTGATGAGACAATCCTTCAGCGGATTGGTTTTGAGTGCGCTCCATCTCTTTCCATGTGGATTCGAGATTTACAGGTTTTCTCTCTCCCATTGATTGTCTCAGTCAAACATCAGCCTGCTCTTGGGGAAACTCCATTAGCACCCCCCCGCCTTTCACCCTTCCACGGGTGTCTCTATCCCCGCCTCCCCTAAGTGACACCTCCCCATTCTTGACTAATGATACTTGAATTATTCTTAAGCTTTTCTTCAAATAAACCAGTTTTCTCTAACAGTCCACTGCCTATATTTCAGTTTTAAAATTTAGTGATCATATTCTTAATCTTCCCAGACCTTTCTTGTTTGCTGGTTATTCCATCTCAGGACTTCACACTTTGTCTTGGTTCAAGTTCTCATGACATTCCGTGGGGTCGAGGGCTGAGCGGCAGCTGGGATCCCTATTCTATTTTTTTTTTTCCTAATTATTATTTTTTCTTTTATTGATTTTAGAGAGAGAAGAAGTGACAGGGAGAGAAAGAGAAACATCAATGAGAGAAAACATTGACTGGCCAGCTCTTGCACGCCCCCCACTGGGGATCGGGCCCACAACCCAGGCATGTGTCCTGACCGGGAATCGAACCAATGACCTCCTGGTGCAGGGTCGACGCTCAACCACTGAGCCACACCGCCCGGACCGGGATCCCCATTCTTAACAAACACATCAAACCTGGGAAGCACTGTGGGGGAGTGGTTGAGCACCCAAGCTCTGCCTAAGGACTTGAGTTCGGATCTTAGCTCTGCCGCCACTTGTTGGGGAATCTTAGGGGAAAAACACCAACTACCTTGTAACACTATATTTAGGGAGCAAACACAGGTACGTAATTAAAGGAGTCTGACTATAGTGTGTGCTTAATACATGTTAGCTAGTAACTAGGTAACTATGGATGGTTCTCATTAGCAAGTCAGCCCCAGGGCCATCATCCTTTATTGTGGTGTCTGCAGCTCAGAATGAAGGCTGTTGGTGGGTCCCCCTGGAGGGCTCTTCTGTTGGCTGTGCAGGTGACTATTTCATGTGGGTGTGGTCAAGGGGGGGTTGGTCAGCTGGGTCCTCTTTCCTGTTTGTTTCCTGCACCAACTCTTTCCAAAAATCTCCCCACATTCCCGCACGTGGATCAAACAATTTTATAACATTTGGTCATGATATAATTTATTTCATTTCAAGAGGAATTTAGATGAGGTTATGAAACAAAGAAAAATATCTGTGTTGATCATAATCATGCCTTGTCCTCCGTATGTTTCTGACTCATAGTTGAAGGTGTGTGTTTGTGTGTGTGTGTGTGTGTGTACTCAGGATAATATTAAGGACGTTATTTTATAACTAAAAATCTACCCTATCATTAGTAGGCTTTCCTTATATCCTTAATACTTTGTGTTTAGATTGTTTATGGCGAACTTCCCTGCTTGTCTGAATTAATTTTATTGCAGCTCAATAAAAGGTACTGTCTGCGACTTGACCTGTTGAGTCTCCTTTGAGAAACCTACATGGAGGCTTCCTGCTGGTTTAATAAAACTAGAACAGCACACTGACCTTCATTTTCCCCTGTCCCTTCGTCATATCGACGGCCTTTTGCTCAGTTCTGGTCGCCGCTGCCTGAAATACGTCGAGATTGTGAGAAAGGGGATTTTGATTTCAATTGGCATTGATTCTTGAAATGCATTCACTGACTTTATCACTTGTAGTGGTTGCCTCAAATGAACTCCTTCAAAGTTGTTGTTGTTTCAGTAGTATAGAGATTTGAGCTGGCACCTGTCTTGGTAACCTTTAGTTTTTCCCTTCTTGATTTATAAAGCCAATTGGTTTTAGGAAATGTTATCTTTGTTTAACGCTCAAGAAGAAAAACTCTGGATTTCAGCCATGCACCATTTTTAATGACTTGGTGCACATGAGATACCTTCCATGTGTTTACATACACACAACACATACAATAAATGTGAGCAAGGCATGGAAGGAAAAAATAATTTTGAAAGGAGGTGAAAGAGGTTTTTTATTTGTCCTCAGCATGAAAAATATTATACATACTATGAAGATTAAAGATTTCACATTATCTTTACATGGTGCTATCAAATTAAGCATTCGATGCAATGCATCATGAAACAGCCCTAAGGAGAGTTCCCCCCACCGAATGGAGAAGAATTAGTTGGATAAAGGCCGTGTCTGTAAGATTTACCTGATTTTCAGTCTTTAGTGCAACATCAAGTTTATTTATTTTATTAGTGCCACTATTTAGAATGAAAAAGAGTTTAGAAAAAATACTATCTTATCAATATATTTACTAGTGACAGTTTTGACATGACCAATTTTGTCTACACACATTGAAGACAATTCTCCAATGTCACTTGTGTGAAAGCTGACAGAAATGACTTTCATATAGTATGAGAAAGCCCTTTTTTAATATTTCTCTTTTATGTATATACTGCAATATTTTTTACAGAATAAAATTCTAGTCAACTCTAAGTTAATCAGATCACCATTACATCGTGGTATTTACCTCTGGCTACAATGTTTTGTTGAGATGTATTCAGGGGCAAAAGTTCATGAATAACATAATAATTCTGTTTTATAAGATGAGCTTCTGTTTTGAGATAATAAAACCATCACACTGTCCCCATAGTGGGTGATGTATCTATTTTGGCAAGTAAACATGTATCCATTTCTTCCATAATATAAGTAAAATTGTTTAGAAGTGATTCAAACAGAAAGGAAACTGACTCAAAGCCCAGATTTAAATCTATTTAAAAATTGAAAGTGCATCTATTCTAAGAATATTATTGTCAATAACATTATAAGATTTGGAGAAATGTTAGTGTCTTGGGATTTATATTGATTCTTACTTTATGGTCGACATGCAAACCACCGATGGTTAATATAATAGCAACAAAGAATCAGTTTATTCCCTATCACTCCATAACATTTTTCTCTCTACAATGTAACTTCCTGTACCAATTAACCATAGCAGGGATGTATACATTTCAATCTTCCATCTCCAGCAAAATTTTGGGATGAAAATCTCAGAGCTCTGATTATAAAAAAGAAATGGGACAAAATATATGTTTGTAAACACATGAGCATTTAATGTGTAGGATGGACCACGTCAAGTTAGACCTTTATAGAGATGAGGTATTGTAATCCTCGTTTTTCTTATTTGGTGCTTAAAATAATTACCAAGCTTGGGTACCTAGCACCCAGAAACCATTTGAAGTTGAGAAAATAAAGGTCTTCTGAAATCATTTCAGCTCTAGGTAATAACCAAATATTTTATGGTGATTGAGGTGACTATATTACAATGGAGGACAATTCTAGAATCTGTAAAAGTATTAAAAATGGTGGTACAGTTTTATTCAAGTGCATACTCTGCAAAGTTAATAGGAGTTTTAGGAATTAATTTTTTTTTGTTCTTGAAAATTCTTGTATAAATAAATCTATTTTTTTTTCTAACTGTGGGACATTATGGGGTATTCTGCATGAATATACACATTGTAGATTTCTAAGAGGAGCTTATAAAAATCATAATCTCCAAATTTGCTTAACCATGGCTCCTTTAAAAAACTATATATGTTTATGTATTTTTTCAGAAAACAAACATTAATATCTCATAAGAGGCAAGTTATTTCATGAGACACAATGAGGGCTTATCATCAATTCCTTGGTGAAGAGAAAAGGAAGCTGAATTCTGTTCCATAATCCTGAGGTGGGCGAAAAATAAGACATTGATTCCATTGTTTAAGCAAAGTGATACTCCAAATAATGCAGGGAAAGGGGGTTCTTATTCTTGGATATTGTAGGCTTCAAGACCTTATTGCCAAGATTTTTCTGATAGGACTCTTTTTTTTTTTTTTTAAGCGAGTTAGCATGAGTGTTTAGAGAGTTCTCTGAACTATGTTACTACTGGTCTCAAGTCTAATTATTTTAGCCAGTAACTCCATCGAGTTACCAGGGGGTAAAAAGTGTTTTGGTAATGATACTCTTCATCTTTCCTAGAAGACAGTTTTAATGTCACAGAGATGCGGGAGGTGGTACTTAAAAGACATTAGCCCAAAGAATGGTAGAAAAAGCTTCTCTTACTGGGAATGTGTCCCATTCAAAACCACCGCCCTTCACCTCCTATGGGAAAACAAACAAATGTAAAAGGAGAATAAGACAACACACTACAAGGTTTTTCCTGAAGAAATAATGAGCTGTTGCAGGGTCCTCACAGACATACTAATATACACATACACTGAAGTCCACAGAATTTCCAAAAGTAGCAAAGCCTTTTTGGTCTGATACTGTTACTAAAAGTAGCAATCTAAGACCAGTGCCTCTAGAATTTGAATTGTGACCTCTTTCCGGAAGGATCCCTGGATGCAGACAAAGTTTTCGCAACAAAATGTCAAAGAAACTAGCTCTTTGATGGTCTCACAGGATTTTTATCCAGGAGAGGAAAAGAAGATTCACGATATCATAATTGTACAGATTTTTTTTTTTCATTTTACTATTGTTATTTTGGCTCTGCCTAAAATGCCTGCAATTGGGTACTTGGCTAGCAAGTGATGTAAAAAGCACAAACATTTTTTTAAAAAACTAGGTATGCATTAGCTTTGAAATCATTATTTTCAGCTAACATCTATCAGGATCTAATACATTGAAAGATCATGAAATGACTTCTGAGATGAAGGTTGATGCAGGAATGTTGCCGTGGAAAGATAAGAAGAGCCCGGCTGGTGTGGCTCAGTGGACTGAGCGTCGCCCCATGGACTGAGAGGTCACCAGTTCGATTCCCGGTCAGGGCACATGTCCTGGTTTCAGTTCAGTCCCCACCCAGTAGGGGGCGTGCAGGAGGCAGTCGTTTGATGTTTCTCTCTCACATCAATGTTTCTCTCTCTCCCTTCCTCTCTCTCTGGAAAATCAATAAAAACATATTTTTTAAAAAAGATAAGAACAACTTAGAGTCAGAAGAGTGGAGGACCAGGACAGATTGCCTACTTTGAAATTTGTTTACAGGTGGTCCTGTACCGAGAAGAGGGGGGCATATCCACCTTCTTTGTTTTCTTTTTCCTCCTAAAAATGTATCTTCCTGGCTCCCTTGATTGAGAATCCAAGCTGCTGTGTATTATTCTAGACTCTACTGTGTTACTCTAAACACAATACTGTGTTTCTTATCACATTGATGTTATTATCTTTAAGACAAACTTTATTTTGACTCTGAAACACCTGAAAACACATTTTGCAGAAATTTCATGAATACATATTAGAAACCATAAGAAACAGTGTTTCTTGTTTTGGAAATATTTAATAATTATTATTGAAGTACCTTCCAGTTGGTGGATCCTTGATAATTGCTAGTATTTCAGATTTCTCAAGAACACTGAACATACCTAAACATTAACCTCTTTGAATGTACTGCCTCATTATCACAAACAGGCAAGTTACCAGAAAGTGGCCAAAGAGAAAAATAATAATACTATTTTTTTGTAGCATAGAACTACAAGAAAAATTAATATCCTGACTTTTCCCTACATTTTCATGTAAAATTGCTCTCAGCAAAAGTTTCCTGTATTAATTCTATAAATGCCATTTTTAATTAAATCACACATCCTGCGATTTTAAAGGATTTGGAGGCCATTCAGTGAGGTCCTTTGATTAGTGAGGGTGAAGTTGGCGGCACTAACATGAGCCGAGTAATATTGGCTTAGAAGAGAAAAAGCGATTTTCTTCCTCTCTTCAACAGGCCAGAGCTGATGTGACAACTTCAGAGGTGGCCCTTGACTATTACTCACAAGTATCTTCATGTCGTGATTTTTCCTTCTGGAATCACATTCTCCTTTCAGCCAGTGGGAGGAAGGGAAGGTAGGGGCAGGTGTTCCTCATTCTCTAAGGACCAAGCCTTTCCTCTTGCACCCCTGAGGAATTCTCCATCTCGGGTTCAGGCAGGCTGGGCTCAGCTAAAACCAGCAGTTCTATTACTCAGGGAAGTCACCCCCATTCCAGCATCGCAACCTGACTCCCGGTCTCCTAGGTCCTTCAGAGCAGATGCAGTTGCTCTGGGCAGCGTCCTCAGAGTGTCCACAGAGCCTGGTGTGGGTGAGTGCGCAGGAGGAAGGACTGGCGAACTCCGATCCGAGGACGCATGGGAGGAAAACCGTTGTGCAGAAGCACTGAGACATTATCTTCCTTTGCATTTGGTTGTCATCTGCATCGATGGTGCCAAAAGCCACAGCGGGCAAACTACTGCAGGAGACTTGGCATGACACAGAGCCTGGAAGCAAGCTGTTGCTCTAACTGGCACATGTTACTTCCTGCCGCGTGTTCGTAAAACCAAAGGACAGCCCAGCCGGTGTGGCTCAGTGGCTGAATGTCGACCCTGCACCAAGAGGTCGCTGGTTCGATTCCCGGTCAGGGCACATGCCCAGGCTGTGGGCCCGATCCCCAGTGGGGGGCGTGCAGGAGGCGGCCAATCGATGTTTCCTGTCATCGATGTTTCTCTCTCTCTCCCTCTCCCTTCTTCTCTCTCCACAAATCAACAGAACCAAAGGAAAGCAAGTTTCACTTAGGTTCTTGGGGAAGTGGTCAAAGAAAGTTACTATATCTCCATTTTCAATGCAAACCTATTTGTCAAAGGGAACCTGGCACATGATTCAAGTCCCTGTGCTGCCCACTGACCTGACGGCTGCCTTCGGACAAAGCTCTGGGCAATGGTGTCTGGAGGCGGGGGTGGGGGGGACAAGTGCTTCTTTGTGGGCAACTGTTGTCAGTTGGAAGAATGAAGGACAGGCAGACGATGGTGTGTTTGACTTGGCTATTTGGCAGGCCTGTTATCGAAACTGAAAGAAATGAAGCTATTACCTGGGATGTATTGACATATTTAATGTCAAGACAACCGACAAATTTAAAATCAATGGGAAAACTCTAGCGTTCAAGTGAAAATTAGACCTTTGGAACACCTGTGTCTGCCCCCGGATGCTTGGCAGGTTTCCAAGACGTAAGACTTTTCTCACAAACCCAACGAGGACGTTATGGGATGAAACGTTTTTGTTATTTTAGAAGGAATGATGTGTGTCAACATTTAGATCTTCGTAACGAAGTGAACCAGTATTTTCCAAATGACCTGTAGCCGGGTCTGTCTGCGAGGGTAGAAAGTCCATTTAAAGTTCCAGACAGACCAAAGGATTTAATGTAGGAGATTTCACACTGTTAATCGCATGGTTTTTAAATCCCCATTACAACTAAATTTTAAAACTGTTCCACTTATTGAATTTTGATGTAGTATAAAAGACTAATATGCATAAGTTTCTGAAAAAGCTATTACAATAGTCACTGCTCCAGTAATTCTGGGTGAGGCTGCAAAACTACAATTCGCAACGAGCTAGAAGCGCCAGGAGCTACGAGAATCTAGCTTTCGTCTCGCAAACCAACTACAAGGAACACTCGCAAAAGTCTTTCCATTTAAACGTTACGCACACTAACGTGAAATGAGCTCTCTTGTTGTTCTTTAATTGTATGAATAAATACGTGTTTTAAAATCTGTTTTAATTTTTAGTATGGTAAATATAGATACAGACCTGTGTGTATAAATACACACACACACACACACACACGTATATGTATATACATGTATATATGTATATTTATATAAATATGTATATATACATACTTATATGGATATAGATACATACACAGATTTTTATCTCTCAAACACAAAAGCTCTTTGGACTTCTTCAGAATTTTTAAGAGTTTGAAGAGTATAAAGGGGTCTTGAGACCGAAACGTTTACATCTGCTGGAGGATTTGCACTAAGATACCAGAAAGTGCCCCAGGGCATAGTAAGCAGCAGAATGGTGTGTGAACACGTCATCGGCACTCTGTCACCCAACACTGCTTTTCTTCTCTCGAGGATAAAGAAAGAATACTGACAGAAAAATTATAAATCCCCCTAATTCTGATTTCCACTCTGTTTTAAGCATTATTAACCTGGGGGGTGGGGGGGGGCATTATTTATACCAGTGCACTGGTACATTAGGTAGCTAAAGTTGCCATATTTTAATTTTTGCAAAGATGTGGTTGATGTTTGTTCATATTGTCACAATGTTGTAGATACTCAAAAATTAACCACGAGTAGTTGACCAGTGTAAAGGTTTGTATTATGAAATATGCTGAGCGCTGGCCGGTCTGTCTCAGCGGTTAGAGCGTCAGGCCGCGGACCAGAGTCCCGGGTTCGGTGCCCACTAAGGGTACTTACCTCTGTTGCAGTTTGTCCCCGGCCCCAGTTGGGGTCATGTGGGTGGCAGCCAGTCAATGTGTCTCTCTCACATCGATGTTTCTCTCTCTCTCTTCCTCCCTTTCTCCCTCCCACTCTATCTGAAGATAAATGCAAAAAAAATGTCCTTGGGTGAGGATTAAAAAAAAATGTGTTGATCCTTTGACACCAAATAATTCTTGCCCTCCCATGCCAGGTTTAGATGCCTAATCTGAAGTCATGGCTTCGCTGTATAGTTGAAGCCACCCAGCCACACCTGAATGAATACATTTACAAGAACTTTGTCCCGGTCGATTACGATCTATGACAACAACAAAGATAAAAACTAAGTCGTTGTGACCCCGATTTTAAAATAATTATAATGCACAGTAATACATAGAAAATTATTTTTTGATTGGATACCATTTTAAAACAGAATTTTGTTAGTCTTCTATCAAGGAATTACACCTTAATTTCGGGTCACGGCAGACTGTGGGGAGTCAGCGGTCACGCTTTGAGCTTGTCCTGCAGCTGAGCAGACAGTCTGAGCAGGTGTCCGCCGGGGAGCAGGGGCTGAGGGTGCAGAGGACACCATGGCTGGAATTCGAGCTCCAACAGCCACAAAAATGGGGTGAGTCAGGGATGATAAATGGGAGGAGCTTTTTTAAAATATATGCTTTTATTGATTTCCGAGAGAAGAGGAAGGGACAGGGAGATAGAAACATTGATGTGGGAGAGCAGCATTGATGGCCTGCCCCCTGCACGCCCCCCACTGGGGATCGAGCCCGAATCTGGGCCTGTGCCCTGACGGGAAAGGAACCAGGACCGCTCAGAGCGCCCGGGCTGAGCCACACTGGCCGGGGCAGGAGTCATGAGCTCTCAAAACCGCCTCTCCCAAACACGATGGGATTTTCTTAATTCATTGTGCAGTGCGATTCTTCAAGGCTAAAGTGAAATGTCATTAAAATGGGCTGGTTTACATACACCCCACCCCAACCTTTCTGTTTCCCATCAGGATATATACCTGTAACCTGTAATTATTCTTGCCCAAGGTGGAAACGGTCTAAAATATGCTTTTATGCCTTTCCTCAACAGGTTCAATCTATGCTTTCTAGAAATAAATACTGGTAATATCATATATGAATTATTCTATCTAACCAAAATTCCTCTCTATTTGTTATTAAAGAAACAGCAAAGTAAATCATTTTTGTTGGCCAAAATTACATAATTTTTAAATACAAAATGAGAATTATAGTCCTTGATCGCTTTTATCAAATGCCTGAAAACTACGTATAAAAATGCCCTGATAGTACATTTAAATTTGTTCCATTTCTATCTGCCTATTGTTTATAAAACAGAAAATTGCAATTCATCTTCACAGATTTCCATTTTGTTCACGTGCCAAGTAAAATGGGACTTTTTCCCAACGTTTAATAGCTATATTTACCTTATATTGTTGCATTAATGTCGTGCATTTACATTTCCTTACTGGTTTACATAATGCACCATTAAGACTTGGCAACTACTTGTGCATCATCACGGTCCCCGTCCTTAGCCAGTATTCTTCCAAGCTACCTTCCTCAACATGGTGCAATAATGGTGCATTGGATGATCATCTATATGCTCTAAGAACACATGAACTTTGACAAAATTAACTATCAAAGCTAACAGCCAAAATAAAAAAAGCAAACATTTACTGTACTAGACTTGGAGCATCCTTCTCTAACTCTAAAAAACCTATGCAAGGTGGAAGACATGGATCAGCACAGGCCAATCACATTTTCATGCTTGATTTTTACTGCTTCCAGGACATATTAAAAAATGGATTCCGATTTTTAAGAGATTGTATCTCTACTAGAAAGTGGTCTTAGTTTTGTAAATGAAGAAAACCCAACCTGAATTAGCGGATGCTATCAGAAAGAATTATTGGAAGGATAATTAGATATGCTTCATGGATTTGGAAGTGTAAAGAAATATTGAAAGAGAATAATATTCTGTTACTTGTGATTCTTTAATGCATTAAAAAGAAATTCGAGCCAAGGTGGGGAGGCACTGTTTTGCTGGAGATTAGTGAAAGTGTAACAGAATATCTCTGTATTAAAAACACTTTTAGAAAGATTGCAGTGACCGGGGGGTATATTAAGGAGATCAGGGTCAGTAAAGACAGAAGGTTAAAATAAAAAATATCTAGATATTCAGCAAAGGAGAGGGGGGGGGGACTAGGCTGAAAGGGAATGAAAAGGAACTAAGGAGAAAAAACAAATATCATTAAAAGGATTTGCACATTATCACATTATCCCTGTAGGTCAGGTGTAAATATCATTCTCAAAGAGTTCTCCTCATGAAAACGTTAACATTCCCCGCTCTCTGCTCATTTGCAGTATCCATTTTTCCACTCACCCTTCAAATATACCCTCAGTTTCTCTCTACAGATTTTTTGTGATACTCTATTCAGATCTTGTGGTTTCACGAGCACTGATGGTCACCTTCCTGCTTGCTCACATCTCCCCGGAGGTTCAGATGTAAAAATCCCACTTTCTCCGCACTGGTCAAGGAGAACTAAGTCAGCGTGTTTATAACCAAACCCACCAATTTCCTTTGGGAGCCTATTTTGTTTGATGGGTAGAACCATCAACATGGCTGATTTACAAACTGTATTGAATCCAAACACAAAGCATACCGTTCATTATACCTGAATAACAATGTCTCCCCCCAGCCAGGATTCTCTTTTTGGGAATGTTCCCTGGGCGTATGCAGGCAGATACACATAAAACAATCTTATGGGCAGAAGAAATAAGAAATTTTAAGAAATCGTAAAATAACAAACGCGCAGTAGCGCTCAAAGAACAACAACAAAACATGATAGCTGTGAATGTTTATTTTTAAAAAAGATGAAAATTCTTAAATCATAACCTACCGCCCAGGCTGGTTTGGCTCAGCAGTTAGAGCGTCGGCCTGCGGTCCAGAGAGACCCGGGTTCGGTTCCCGCTAAGGGCACGTGCCTCGGTTGCAGTTTGTCCCCGGCCCTGGTAGGGTTGTGCGGATGGCAACCACTCGATGTGTCCCTTTCACGTCGATGTTTCTGTCTCTCTCTCTCCCTCCCACTTTATCTGAACAAAAATTGGAAAAATGTCCTCGGGTGAGGATAAAAAAAGAAAAAAAAAAATCATAACCTACCTTTTCTCTCTATGAAACTGAAAAAAAGATCACAATAAACCAGACGAACAGAAGGAAGGAAATAAGGATTACAGTGCAAAAATTAATCAAAGAGGAAAAAATAAGAATATGAAGAAAACCAAAAGTTAATCATTTTAGCGAAACTAAAGAGAGAAGACAGAGCAGGAAAGTGAAAACAACATCTCAGAGAATGGAAGGAGATATCTGTATATCATGTAGCTGATAAGAGACTGGCATCCAAATATATAACTTACTCTTACAACTCAACAAAAATGAAAACAAGTTAAAAATGGGTGAAGAGTTTGAATAGACATTTCTCCAGAGAAGATGGCCAACGAACGCCCAGCACATGAAAAGGGGCTGGGCATCGTTAGTCACTGGGGAATACAACTGAAAACCACCAGAAAATCCACCGCACATCCTCCAGGGTGACTACGTCCAAGGACAGAGGACACCGAGGTCGGTGAGGGGGGAGGCAACTGGAGCTGTCTCTCGTGGCTGGTGGAAATATAAAATGCTGTAGCTGCTCTAGAAACCGATTTAGCTTCTCCTCCAAATGTTACCTATCATTCCCTTGACTCATCAATGTCACCCTCAGGTATATTCCCCAGGACATTGAAAACATAGGTCCACGTTAAAAAACATACATGAATGTTGGTAGCAGCATTATTTATACTGGTCCAACAGCGGAATCAACCTAAATGCCCATCAAATGATTAATGGACAAACAAAATGTGAGAGATCCAAACTACTGAGCCGTGCCACATGGACGGCCTGAACGCACCATGGTAACTGAAAGAAGCCAGTCGCTAGAGACACATATTGTACACGTTCATTTATATGAAATGTCCAAACCAGGCAAAGCTGTAGGGACAAACAGTAGTTTCGACCTGTTTCTAGAGACAAATAGCCTAGGGCTGGGTGTGTCAGTGTGGGGAGTTACTGCTAATTGGTACTGGATTTGTTTTGGGGACAATAAAAATGTTCTCAGCTTAGATTGTAGTGATGGTTACATTAATTTTGAATATCCTAAAATCCAGTGAATTGAAAGAAATGTCAAAAATTTATTTTGAAATTGAATTTTTAAAAATGTAGAGTTTTAGTTTTTTGCTTTTTTTTTCCAGGGGGAAAAAATCTATAATTATAGATTTCTCCTCTTAATGATTTAAGCATCAAGTCAAAATCCAAGGATTTTATAACAGAGATGGTGCAAGTGCATATTTTTGGTGATATCATTCTATATTTTCTGTTAGCTTTTTATTTTGATGTATTTTTAATCTGACTTTGAAAAAATAAATACAATTTTTATTGCACTGACTGGTCAATACATCTTAAAGTAGCCAATCTAAAAACTGTGCTTCTCAAAATTAGTTCAGACACAGTATTTTAATAGTCTGTCATCATTCACATAAATTGTTAGTAACTGCCCCAGCAGTTTTCCGAGATTCATGTTGAAGAAAATAAACTTTAAATTCTTGTCACTGGAAATCACATACTAAGAAATTTCCCTCTGTGGTCCAACTGATTCTCTGTGCTTCCAATACAGCCTTAAGGCTCAGTGTTTTTCTATTCACTGGGTCCACTTATTGGTTGACTAGCACACATCACAAATTAGAACGACTTCTCCATTTTAATAATGAAAGAAAAGACCTGGAAAGTATTATCCTGAGTATCCTGAGCGAAACAAGCCAAGCAGAAGAAGACAAATACCACATGATCTCACTTATTTGTGGAATATAATGAACATAACAGTCTGAGGAATAGGGTAGACCCAGAGACGTGGAAGTAGGGTACAGACTGACAACCCTCATAAGAGGGGGTGGGAGGGAGGGAAGAGATAAACCACAGAACTTATATGCATGTACGCATAGCCAATGGACATGGACAACAAAGCCGGGGATGGGGTGAGGGAGATGGGGAGGAGGGTGTCAATGGGGAGAAAAAGGAGAAACATCTGTAACAAAAATAAAATAATACAAAAAGAAAGAAAGAAAAGAAAAAATTAGGAAGCCTTAGGTTGATGCATTCCTCATGCCATTACGTTGGAAGATAATGACAAGTTATTACTTTGAGACTTGAGAGAAGAGGGTGTTTTCAAATCACTTCCTATAAAGTGAGAACACCGCACTGTGGTTATGACCACACCCGCGTTCAGAATGAACAGGTCCCTGGGAAAACAATGTCGTGCGTCTGCAGGGCCACAGTGTTTTACCTTTGCCTCGGCAGGCTGATGAGCGGTTGCTTGTGGCATCTCTTGCTGAGGCTAAAGAGCTTATGCACAATTTTCTGCGCTTTCAGGAAAAGCTGTTTCATGCTGTTCTCCAGTTGTTCATAGCGACGCTGGAAATTGGAATCCATCGTCCACAAGTGCATGATGGTGGATGTGTTGAGGAAATAATTCATGGGCAGCCTTTTCATATAGAGCTTGAATTCATCTGGGGAAAAAGTGTCAACATCCAAGATTATTATAAACAATTATCTTCCTTTTCCTCCAAAACACATTTCACATGTTACTATCAAAAATATATACATACACACATACATGCAAACAATCTATTATTTGTGAGTAGCAAATTAATAGAAAGATTTTTAAGGCCTTAATAATATTTTCTTTTGTGTTCCCCTTAAAATAGAACTTTCAAGAAAGAGGATAATTAAAATAATTTGTGCTGAAGTAATGGTTTGAGCAGAAAATTTCATCTGAACCTGTTCTTTTTCATGTTTTTCTTCTGATGATCTTTGAATGAACTTTCTCCATAGGTAGCGGTCATTCATTCACCCTTCATCCAAATGTTTTATGTCAAAGAAATAGTTCTAGAAAATTTTATTAATATAGTATAGAATATATATAGTATTATGAAATACATTTATTAATGTTTAAAGAAAGGGTACATTTTTTTAAAGAAAATTATAAAATTCGACTCTACTCTGATTATTCCCTTTAATTAACCATTTACAATTTATGATAACATAATAGTTTAAAAGATAAATGTATACTAAAGAGAAAAAATTAAAAAATGTAAAGCTCCAATACTGACTTCTTGTTATATTAATTATCATGCCTGAAATCGCCTCACTTTGAGATGATTAACCCACAGGAGCAAAAGTTGATGCTACACAAAACCAAATGATAACCTAAAAGGTCTATCGATTATCCCCAAACAGGAGATAGCTGAGACTATACCCGAAAGACAGACACATTGCAACTGTCCATAAACATAAAGGAAGTTTCGGTACCTACAACACAACAAATGCACTTTTGTGCTAGCTACACTGAGCCAACACGGAAAGACAAATATGGTATGATTCCACCTATATAAAATACCTAGCATAGCTAAGTTCACTGAGACGGAAAATAAATGAGAATTTACCAGGGGAGGGTGTACTGGAAATGAGAAATTGTTGCCTAATAGCTACAGAATTTATGTTTGGGGGAAAAGAAAATGCATTGGTTGCCCAACATGAGAATGTAGATAATGTCACTAAACGGAACAGTTAAAATGATTAAAATGGCAAAGTTTATGTTATATATATTTCACCACATTAAAAAAAATTAAAATAAAAAAAAAAATAAATAAATAAAAAAAAAAATTAAAATATGATAGTTGAGCCTTCCCCTCATCTCTCTCTCTCTCTCTTTTTTTTATCCAAACTAAATACTATAAACTGAACTCAGAACATGAACTTTTTAGTGCTTTTAGTCCTTGTTGAAAATACTTATTTTGTTAAAAATATCATGTTGCATCCCATTTCCTTGTAGTACTTGTTGGTTAACCCCACAAACACACAACGTAGCTCAAGATCTGGGAAACACTGTCAGTGGCTGAAGAAGCAGTACTTGGCCAGTGAGGAAAACTATAGTTTAGTCCCTTGTCTACCCATAAACACGTTATATGGGATGCAGTAATCCTCAGCCTCTCTGTGCCTTGCTTTCCTCCTTTGTAAACAAGAGAGTAAATTCCAGATGGTAATCTGGCGTAACTTTAAAAATCTATGATGTATGAGCAGTTGTTTTTAACTCCCATTTAGTTAATTTTAAATAGTTTATTCAAAACAATTGTTTTCAAATGTCATTATGGCTATTACTATTACTATTATTATTATTCAACTGAATTTGGAGAAGGTGTATTAATTTTTATTCTTGTATGTAGGCACCATCTCTATTACAGTTTGATAAAACTACCATATTAGCATTAACACATCTTAAAATATGCCATTTCTCATCTAATAAATAGGCCACATTAATTCAGACAGATATTTAGAGCAACTGATTTATATTTATTTCATGTGTTAGGGCTATTCTGATGTTCAGATCCATGTTATTTCATCCATGCTAGAACCTGCAACTTTTTAACAACGTAACAGAAAAGTATATTGATGGATATTAGGGTTGTTATTTCTTCTACAACAAATAAATACAAAGCCCTGGCATCTTTTGGACACTGGGGGTGTCGACTTTGAGTAGGAGAAGGAAAAAGGAAACTAACAAACAAAATGACACTTTCTAGCAAACAATTAGGAGGAAAGATGTTTCAGGATACATCCATTTGATATGCTTCAAGTCGTTTTTTTTTTTTTTTTTTTTTAAGTAAGCAGGGTATAAATAAGAAATACATTTTAGAATTTCAATTTCACAGTACCCTCCGTTGTGTTTGGTCCCATATGTCTCTTTTGAGAGTTTCCCTCCTTTGAATAAAGGCGCCGATGCATGGAACCAGGAAAGCATCCCTGGGATTATTCTCAGAACAGATGCCACCACTTTGAAAACTAATAATTCATTTCATTGCCATCTTTGACTGGAACACTTCTGCTAAGTATGCATTGTCTCATGGGTATGCATATTTTAATTCTTTTCATTGTTTGTCATAATAGTATTCTGAAAGTCTCTAAATCCGTAAATTAAAATCGAGGTAAAGGGTAGCTCAACATAGAATTGAATTTTATCAAAGTGTACATAGATAATTGCGGCAGCTGAAAACCGTCACTCTGTCATTTCTAAGAAACAGTTTTAACATAACACTTGAATAATTACCTCATGATAAAGTCATTAAGAATCAACACTGATTGTCACCCACGACATTTATTGGACTCGTGTTATACACAGAACAAACAGATGTTTCAGTCTATCAAAGTGAATATGGATAAGCCTTTCACCTTATTTTTTTAAAAGGACATGAAATATTTTTAAGTGTTAGAATAGCATCTTCAGTGTCTGAAATTCATTCTGTTTCGAAGTCGGCAGAATCCCCTGAATGATTCCTGTGAAGATTTTTTTCCTCTCATGCTCGGCAATTGGTAAAATTCATATTTGTAGGATATAAAAATGAAATATATATGACACATTAGAATTATTATATAAGTTTAGTGATTTACTAAGCTACAAAGAGGGGTACCAGAAAACATATTGTCCAAAAATCATTTCCAAAGTCACGTACAAGATAAAGGATTATTGCTCCCCCTTCCCTTTTTTTCTTAATCTACTATCACTTTTCAAATGGAAAATAAACAGGCTCTCGCGATAGTTTGTGGGGAGAACATAATTATACAAGAAAACAAAGTTATCTCACATAATCTGGAAAGATCTGTTTAAGTGTGTATCTACTGAATAGCTTTGCCCTGTATGCTCTTGAGGATTATAGAGAAAATCACACCAACCACAATAATAATAATAGTAATAAACACCCTCTGTGTTGGAGGAAATTTATAGTCACTTAGTCTTCTTAGCAAAACTAATCCACACGAAGCCAAGAATAATGCAAAGGGAAATGCATGATATTAATGGATTCTGTGTGGATTCTGTGAAGGCAAAAAAAAAAAAAAAAAAAAAATCAGGCCAGGTGACGTTTCTGATAAGTTATAGAAGACTAGCTAGGCAGCATGTTGACTGTCCCAACTGCTACTACTTTTCCATTAAAAGTAAAGTATTTTTAGCCTGGCCGCTATGGCTCAGTGGTTGAGCATCGACCCTGCACCAAGAGGTCGCCGGTTTGATTCCCGGTCAAAGCACATGCCCAGGTCGTGGGCCTGATCCCCAGTGGGGGGCATGCAGGGGGCGGCCAATTGATGTTCTCTCTCATCGATGTTTCTATCTCATCAATGTTTCTATCTCTCTCTCCCTAAAATCAATAAAGAAAACAACAACAACAAAAAAAAACACATTTTAAAATAAATAAATAAATAAACAATTTTTTAAAGTAACATAACCAGATCTGTTGTTTTTTCCCTCTACCCCCGATAGAAACTCTAATTAACACTTGCTGTCTAATTAGCTAATTTTAAATTAATGATCTGTCTCTCTCTATTAATGTGAGTTCTTACTTTGGGCAGGGACTCTTTTAAGTGTTTTAAATATTAATTTAATTCCCCCGATAACCCTTCGTGTAAATTTTATTGGAGTAGTTTTGTGTGTAGAACTCAAATTATCTTTACTTTCATAACTCTGATGTCAGCAAAAATCTTACTAACACTAATCTATGTAGATATTGAGCCCATGTAATTGTAGATCATTTATGCTCTTTATGCTCACTTTCATAGGTGAATTAAACAGGTAAGAATGGGGGAGTGAACATCTTCAGGGTGTAAGGGAACCAGCATAAACATACATCCTGGCTGGTGTCTACCTGCTTTGATGACTTGGGAACATGGACCAATTCAGGTGATTACCTATTTTCACGTATTCAGACTCTTCCGAGCTGCTTTCGAATGTATTTTCAAAGATGTTCTGACACATTCTAAACCTTTGAAAGCATGTCATTTACTTCCTCAAAAGTATAAAAAGCAGGTACTTTTTTTTATTGTTTAGAAATAATTGAAGTGATAAGTCCATGAAAATAATTCAACAGAGAAGCTGCTCCCTGTAGAACATGCACCACGAACAGAAAGACCTGAGATGGAAATCGGTGCTTGTACGGCCTTTAATAATTTATATAAATGTGCTCTTGCATTAAAATGCAAATAAATAGCGTGAATCCTAATGCACACGTAGTCAAAACATACTCTTGAATTGTCAATACACAATATACGTATCTTAGGTTTTAAAAATATTGAACAAATTTAAATAGATATTTAAATAGGATAATATTCTAGATGCTCCTGTACTTATGATGGGGTGACATACCAATAAACCCATCTTGAAAATGCATGTAGTACACCTAAACCACCAAAAATCACAGCCTCACCTTGCCTACCTTGAACAAGCTCAAAACTCTTACATTAGCCTACACCTGGGCAGCTTCTTGAACATCCTCCCCAGAGCAAATACCTTCCTCTTCTCACCAGAAGCAGGAGACACAGACGGGCATTTCATACACACGATGGGATGTGAAACACAAAATATCCAACAAACACTGTCAACACAGGACACTGTAGAGGGTCAGTTGTTCACCGTCCTGATGGCTGGCACACAGTCGATTTTTTCCTCCAACCAATGAACATATTCACACAATCAAAGTACCTTTCCAACAAAAATGACACGGCAACATGGATGATCATTTTAATTATGATGAAAGCATAGTCTTCCTACAATAACAGAAGATTGTGCGATATCTAGAAAAACGTGGAAAGAAGGTGGACACAGGGCATCTGAAAATGAAAGGTGACAGGCAAAAAAATGAGTGCCCGATATATCTGAAGAATCCGTGCAGACGACTGTGTTCAAGCAGAGAGGACCATCATTTCTGATAAAGCGATGCTCCCGATCTAAGGCCTTCAGACATATTTTCCCCTTACCTTTGTGAACGCAAGTTTTCTGAAATAACACACATTAATAACGGCACTCTAGCGACACGAAGTTTCTGTAAGCAATAGCTAATGGAACAGATATCGCTTCCTTAAGACTGAAGTACTGTGGCCCTACCTATCAATAATGCATGGCAAATATCGTCTGTTTCTACAGCCACATTTTTATTCCTTTGTTGGCTTGTTTGTTTATTTAGTCTATAGTAAGTTTATACCTGTACTAAAGTACCTCCAAAGCTGACAGATGGACATCAAACTGTATCTCCCTCTGACCTTCAAAGTTATTGCCCCCTAATAAAGTCCTTTCTCATTTCCCGAGAGCCACATTTGCCCAGAAGAGGGTATGGATTCTGCTATATTCTTCTGGTTTTCAACAGCCAAGATTTGCCTACAAAATAAGCAAACCTTGGCCTTGATACGAAATCAGATTGATAAGCAAGAGGGACATGAATGGGAAGGGTTGACGGGTAGAAAAGTTGTGACAGAAAATTCTGTCCTGAAGGGTCTGCCCTTCAAATAAGTAAAGGCTGAAATGAACCTCGAATCCTCAAGGAATTGCAAGCAACATCCAAAACATTTTTTTAAAAATATTTTGATTGATTTTTAGAGAAGAAAGGAGGAAACTCCCATGAGTGAGAAACTGCCTCCTGTGCGCCCCCTACTGGGGATCGAGCCCAACATGCAAATGTTGACCCAGTCCATAATCCTGGTTAGAACTGGTTAATTTTTACTTTTACAAAGATTTTTTTTTTTCCTCTCCAGATATTTGCAAGGGATCATTTAAATGATTTATGTCAGTTGAGAATTTTCTCAACTTCTCCATTAAATCATTGATACGACTTGAGGGCAACATATCAATGCAAGTCTATTTAAACCATTCTATAAGGCACGCATGTAGAGTTTATCCCGATATTGACAAAATACTATAATGTTGCATAAAGTAAATGGCAAGCCTGTTCAATCACTTGTGAACTGGCTGATTTTATAAGGCTGCCAAGTGATGGGTACCCACGGGCATAAATCAGAAACCAATCCTAATTCCTTAGCAGCTGCCTAGAAATAAGTTGTGTTTTTTCTGGGCTGTTTTCTTTTTCTCTGAAAGATACATCACATTTTTTTATATTAAAATACCTTAATATGGTAAGCCAATTAATCTGTCCTTCATTCTCTGGCCTTATTGATGAATCTCCCTTCAAGTGGTTTGAAAAATTACCCCAACAGAGCTTAATCTCGGAGTATAAAATCTGCAATTCAGATTTATACTTCCCTCTCCCAGTGCCCTTGCAGGGTAGATGCCTCGTGTGCCCATCCAGAGCCCGAATCTTAAGCTGTTGATGCAAAAACAAAGGCCATGCCTTTAGCCGTGTCTTAGGAGGAGATAATTAGAGTAGTAAATGGTGGTGTTTAGTGCAATCTAGTGTTCATTGCCGTTAGCAGTAATGATCTCATTAAATAAATCTTGTGCCGAAGTTTGACTTTGTCCAGACTGTGGAACACAAGAGTAGTCTCTCTGTGTGTTCTCCGACGCCCTCACATGCATTTCTTACTGCTGAAGGCAGTGGTAATGGCATCAGGTGTTCGACCGGTGGGTCAGATTGGACCTGGGTTCAGCTACCTCGGTACTTGAGTTCTGGGTCAGAAAGGATTCAGAGCCGAGACTCCAACTATAAAAGAATATTTATTTGGAAAATAATAAAAGTAGAAGAAATGTGCTTGGGAAATAAGTTAAAGAGGTAAAGGAAAGGCCTTTGGAGCTTAGAAGTGAGGCAGGTGCTGGTCACGTGCCTGGCAGGATGGAGTGGGCGAGGGGCGTGCTCCCCTGGGGGACAGCAAGCTGGGTCCTCTATCTTAAGGGGGGAGAGCTTAGGGGAGGTCCCAGGTGTGTCCTATCAGGGGCTAGGCCTCCACTGATTGACTGGCCGGTACCAGGGCAGGGAGTCATTGGTCAATGCAGCTGGTCCTGAGGTCAGCCATGGGGTCACTGGTCTGGTTTTACTGCTTTTCCGGACCTGGAGTTGAAATACAACTGATGCCCAAATGTTTCCTCCAGGCGGGAAGGGTTGGCGCCCAAACCACATACCCGTTGATATGCTACGGGAGGAAAATCTCCCTGGGGGCGAGGTCCCACCCTACGTGACCTTTGCTAGGCACCCCGGCCTTTCTGCCCTGGCGACCTTCTGAAACTGACCCAATGTCCTTGCTCTGCTCACGTCTGCTAACTGCCCCCCACATGATGAGATCAGACAGAGCCTGACTTTCCCCTTGCAGCAAAGGACCGAGGCTTGTAGGGTACTGATGTCAGAAGGAGTTTGGCAACAGTCTCTGTGGACAGCGGAGAATATGTACTTGGTTTTCTGGACTAGTTAGGGGTGGGAGGGGGGCTTTTTAAATCGACACAGTATTAAGGGTGGAACTTAGGACCACGGAAATACCACCTCATCTAGAACGAAGAGTTTGTTGTAGAAACAGCGTTTGGGGCTGCGCCTACACAGAATGAAGACCATGGAAAATCCAAAGACCCGGGGGGCCCTGGTCACTGCAAACAGAGACGGCTGGCTTCGAGAGCTCGCATGCCCACACTTGCTTCTCAACGCGCAGACGAAGGCCGGAAACTTTCTAGACGGTGCTAAAGAAATAATTTCCTTCCCCTGGTCCCAGGGCGTCCACACAAACTTGGATCCCAAGGTCACATTCAAATTCCTCCCAGATGTGGTTAGGGAAAAGCACGGAGTCGGCAGGAAGACAGGGGAACCTGGGACCTGGAGGGCCGATGGGAGGACCGGGGTGAACTCGCTGGGATCCCGAGCATGAGTGATGCTCCCTTGCCCTGCCCTCAAGGAGTGGAAACGTCCGCCCCGTCTGATGGACGAACCCTGTCTTGCTTTCAGCCTCGGTAATGGTCTTCACGGACAGAATGACCTTCATTGAGAATCCCGTTTATTACAGCCACGTCCATCACCCATCATTCCCAAGGGGAGTTTGTTGAAAATATTCTAAGCTAAGGCTATTTTTTTTTTTTTTCAATAGGCTTTTAAGGATTCACTAATTGTTGCTGGAGAAAGAACATAAAATGCTTTGGTACAAGCAGAGTGCCTGCCAGCATCTCCGACGGGCACCACATTGGTTGTTTCTGTACCAGAGGGAGAACACCTGTCGGTGTGGAGAGCGGTGTGAGACCAGGTGAGCTCTTTGACTTCCACGAGGTGCAATTACTCCTCTGTGACTGAGGTGAGTAGAGCTATTACCTACTAACCGGTGAGGCACAGTGGACCGACATATTGTCCTAGACAGCAGGCGCGGTGAGCTACTTAGGTGGTCTAACCTGAAGAAATGGTGGTATATTCATCACATCATGGTCCCCAGGCACTCACATATATAGGATTCATTCCCTGAAGTCCTATTTAATTTATATAATTTAAAATGGGAGGGGAGAGGGAGTCTGGCAACAGTGCCTGGCTTGAGTCATCCTGAGAGAACAATGTTATTCTGTCAAATTCTGAATCATTTCAAAGACTCAGAACCCGGGCACCACAGCTTAAGTAGGGTAAATCATTATTTTGCATTGTAAATTAATTCCTAGGGCTCCGGAATGCCACAATATTCCATTAATCAGAGTGCGATGGTATAGAAACAAGAGAAAATTAGGTTTTCTCTGAATGCCCCTCAAATGAGGACCACTGAGACCCTAACCCATGCCAGATTTATTTTCCCAGCTGCTGTCTAAAGACTTAAAATAGATCATTGGGTCCCTAACCTATTATGAAGCATGAGCTATTAAGGAAAGAAGAAAAAAATGAAGCATCCCCTTCCAACCCAAAAACTAAATCCAAAGTCAGATTGCTTGTTTTTTGTTTGTTTGTTTATTTGTTTGTTTTTGTGCTTGAGACAGTTGCAGGCATTAGAGATCAATACCTAACATTGTAAGGACAGTATTCATATTCTGTCTCCAATGACCTCACCATGCTGGTTATAGCTTTATCAGAGAGTAACCCAATTAAATGACCATTATAGATGCGGACCCCCCAGCACCAGGGAAAAAAGCTTTTTCTGTAATACACATGGATTTCTCTCTCACTGTCAACAGAGAATACCGGAAGCTTGCTTTCTTAGGCATGAGACTTAAACATTCCAATTCCATCTCCGGCGTCATCATTTCTCAGCCTCTGTGCTACAATGTATTCCACAGGAATGTAGATCATTTTCCCACGCCGCACGACTGATTTTGTGAATGACATCATACTGACAAGACCTGAGAAACCCCGAGAGGCAGGTACCCTGGCTGCCGGCCCACACTGAGCCCGTACATCTTGTAGGCAGTGGAGCACTGATCCGTGAGTGGGGCTTCCGAGAGGTGGGTGGTCCAGAGTACACCCCATTATTCTCGTCAGTCTAAGCCTCGCGGTTGCTGCATGCTTTCGGTAATCTCCTCCCCTGTCATCAGAGATCATCTTGCAATTTCATGCAGTACAGAAACAACAATGAGACCGTTATTTGATTTTTCCTCCCTAAAATGGGCTGCCAAGTTTCAAAATTGGAGCATCGTATTTATTTGATTTGCTGCAGGGGTTAGCGACTGGGACCACAGCTCTGAAAATCGCCTTTGCTATTCTTGGAGGGAAACTAGAAGGCCAGTCATAAAAGATATAAATGATACTATATGGTCCGAGAGGCGGACGCTCTGAGAGTCCCGGCATTGTGTATAAGAAAAAGTGGCCTAATAATAAAATCGTGGCAATATTACTTCTTTCTCACAACAATATTTTCAATACTAATCTAAGCAATAAAAGTAATAGCCACTCCAACACCACTGGCAATATTAAATTGAAATAGCAAATGGCCAAGCTGGTGAAATTGTTATCAGAGGGATTGATCTACAATGGAACCAATATTTCAAGCTCCCAAATAAATGGTCAATAAAGTGATGCTACACTATTCTGCAAACATTATAATGGTGATTTACCAAAGATATATCACTTAAAAACATCTTGCCATCGTTCATATGCAGGGCCAAAACACAAAGCATGAAAATGAAAATGCACTTATTTTTATGTTCCAATGGACTTTGGTAGTGTACAACCCATTACTTAACTCATCCTAAAACAAACAAGCAAAAAAAAAAGAAAAAGAAAAACTAAACTCAATTTCAAGGAATGTTTGCTTTATTGGAACCCATGGAAACATTAGACCTTACCCAGAAATGTTGCTTCTCTGTACAAATGTAGTCAATATAGTTAAGAAAGATTTAGGAACAATTCTTCACATATTAGAGACGAACTACTGTTTTCTCGGGTTCTATGGTATATTAGAAAACATATAAAAGATTACTTTTACAGGACGCTGAAAACAGAAATCTATCTCTGTAATTATTTACCATCAATATCTATCACTTATCTTTCTATTGTCTATCATCTATATTTCTATCTATCTATCTATCTATCATCTATCTTTCTATAATCTATCTTTCTATCATCTATATATCTTTCTATCATCTATCTTTCTATTACCTCTCTATCTATTTATCTATCTATCATCTATCTATCTATCTATCTATCTATCTATCTATCTATCTATCTATCATCTATCTATCTATTATCTATCTATCATCTATCTATCTATCTATCTATTATCTATCTATCTATCTATCTATCTATCTATCTATCTAATCTATCTATATATCTATCATCTATCTATCATCTATCTATCTATCTATCATCTATCTTTCTATAATCTATCTTTCTATCATCTATATATCTTTCTATCATGTATCTTTCTATTACCTCTCTATCTATTTATCTATCTATCATCTATCTCTCTCTCTCTCTCTCTCTCTCTCTCTATCATCTATCTTTCTATAATCTATCTTTTTATCATCTATATATCTTTCTATCATATATCTTTCTATTATCTATCTATCTATCTATCTATCTATCCATCTATCTATCATCTATCTATCTATATATCTATCTATCTACCATCTATCTTTCTCTTACATACTTTGTAACTGTCCAGAGAGGCTGCATTTTGCTGCTATAACAAATCATCCCCAAATCCTAGATGCTTCAAACAACAATGATCCATTTCTCACCCACATTTCTCACCCAGTGGATCACTAGTGGGCTCTGCAGGGTCCCAGGCTCACGCAGGCTCTGCCGTCTTATCACTACACACCCTGGATGCAAATAAGGCCTTCCTTCCTTCCCGGTCTTCAAAGTAGGGCGAGAGGGAGAGACTTGTGGTTCTGTTTTTATTATGATCTATTGATTGTACTGCCTTGGCTCATCAATGACACTTGACGGCACCTCCTTGTCAGAACTAGTCGCATCTCGCTATCTGATCACGAGAGGACGAGGGCAGGTAAGGGAGGGAATGAATACTTACTGAACGGTCTCACTCACGGTCTCTGCGGTCTGCCCTGCAGCTCACCAATTACTGCTGCAGCATACACTCCACCCTCCCCCAGGTAGCTGACCCAAAGGCCCCATTACTTTATCCAGGGCAAAGGTCATGTTGCCTGAGAAACAGGCCTAGTTTGTAAGCCAAATTCAGATATGGCTTCTACTGGTCTATAGGTCAACACACTAAATGGATGAATTCTTGCCTCTCGAGCCTAAAGTAAATGATGTAGGAGGGACACAATAAATACAACAAACACTATCATAGTCAGGAGTGTGACCAGTCGGTGTTTCTAGCTGTCCCGAAACCCTCCATGGCAGATGCTATATGGGCTCTTCAGCTTGGAGGTGGAGTGTGGTCCCTGATGAGGTCCTGGTTTTACTTTATAGGGGAGGACACTGCACCCACAGTTCTTTTCCAAAGAGAGTTCTTAGATGTGCTACCTTTCTGAACATGTATGCCTTCCTACCTCTTTCAGACTAAAAGGGGACTGACTACCTTAAAACAGGGAAGATGTTAAAGGAGGGCCTCATCCTCATTCTGAACTGTTAGGCTTTCTCTTAACTTTTTGATGCTTGCGGTCAAGAGAGACGTATTTTAAGTTTGGAGGCCTGATATTTCTGCTCCGTGTCCCCTTCATGGCCCCAAGAGAGCTCAGCTGTTTCTTTAACACGAAGCCAAATACATCTATGTGCAATGCCTCAGGAGGGCTTGGCTTTGCCACTTCTTTCTGCAGAACTACAAAGGCATATGGCCAGTGTTTCCCTGGCAAGTAATTGCAGATGCCAACATCACCAAAGATGGCATGGTTGGCATCTTCCCAAGTACCCAGCAGCGACCGCTTGGCCAATATCATCTTTGTTTGTTTGTCACGGAAGCGTGCCTCTTCCAAACTGCAAATTCGGCGGCCGTCAGGAGCGACAAGCTCACAGAGTGACAACAGGCCCCGGTACAGCATCATCTAAGTGTCTCTGTCATCATTTCGAGACTCAAGGCCAAACTGTTTTTAATAAAATAATCTGTAACTTTTTGATACATAATCTTAATGTAACAAATGGAAACAGGAAAAATAATCAACAAGGGTAGTACGAGCCACAAGCCCGTATCACAACACTAAAACCCAAGAAGCTCTAAGAACCCAAGGAAAGTGTGTGATTCACTTGAGAACCAGACCTAAGTTTGTTTGAAAACCAATCTTTTCTGAAGCAACACAGACCCAGATAAGTTGGGATGTTATGTAATGTGCAGTATTTGTATCATATGATCATTCTCAAACCTGAAATAGTATAAATTCAGTAACACATACACCCCAAAGGTGTTGCACAGGGTACCATGCACATGTGATTCCTAAATCACATACAACTACTTGTACATGACACATTAGCACACATTATGTCTCCCCATTTTTATTATATTTAGATTTGTAACGTTTCCCACATGCGACCTGTGTTTATTTTCTTTCTGAATACTAGTGGTCTTGCTGCCATTGTTAGTGTTAGAACCATCTGGATTCAATGGGTAATTATTTAGTGTAAGTGCCTTTCATATAAGCTATAATATCTCACTATGCAAGTACACATTTTTGTCAATCAAACATCCACTGTTACATTATTATGTATGGCATCCAGGAAAGAGTGGAGAACATATGTAAGGAATTCAGTTAAAATATTGATGCCAAAAAAAAATCACACCACTGATTTTGTATCTTCCTTGCTTTCTGATAAAGATCAATCATATCTCAGAACACCTACAATTGTTTTACGAGCACAGTGATAGAGACTGAATTTCATTTTCCTGACAGCCTGTACCTATTCCTGACATAGTATCTATAAACATACAGGGAACCACTACGAAGTTGAAAGAAAGCAGCTTTGCCAAAAATGAAATATTCAATGGGATAAGTTCAATGATCAAACAATATCTGAGTAATAATAAAAATTAAAAAAAGAGAAAAGTCAAGAGAACTTGAAGAACTATAAGGGAGGAGATACATTTAAATCCCGTAGATTTTACTTTGTACAAAATTATCTGAACTATTTCCATGAATGAAACTTGGTTATCAGCCCCGCAGTAATGATGAGATATCCTGAGCCAATGCAGACATCAATGGAATTAGATCATGCCTACCTCTCTCCTTCCTCTTATTCCAATGTCAGCATAATATTGAACACGTCTCCGCACACTCTCCCCTCCATAACTTTAATAAGTAGATTTGCCAGGTGCGATGCTGGCAGGAGGCACAGAATGTATTTAAGTTTGAAAATGAGGCAATTATGTTTCAAGGTTCTGATTGGCTCCCTTTTAATTCCGGGGCCCGGAGATGAACGGGCGTTCGGAGTCACCCCTCGCCCTTGCACCTGCTCGGTTTATTAAAGCAGGAGCACCTTGCCAGGGGGGAGAAACCGATCCTGGTCACAGAAGCCATGACAGCTCGGTCCCTTTGCTCTTCCTATTGATTACATTTCTTGATAGTCACATGGGAAGTTAATTACTAGTCGGCAATTAACACCCTTGCAGAAGAATGAAGAAAACATAATTATAGTGAGAACTCCCAGAGACTATTTGTCATCTTAAATGTGATATTCCCAGGGTTCTGCACGGCTGTGGCGACCCAAGCTTTGCCATCCCTTTTCGTCGACATGCCTCAACCCGGTCTCTGTCTCTTGCAATGAGCGGTGCACGTATTAATGATCTCTTTCCTCCTTTTAAATGATTAACAAAGAATCCCACGTTTTCATCAGTCCGATTAAATATTCCCCGTGGAATCGCCCAATAAAAACAAAATCGTGTCTGCCTTGCATATAACGTGAATCCTCTTTCTGGGAGAAGATAGATCTGCAGTGAGACTCAGGAGACCCAGTGTAAGATGAGTCTGGGATATTGTCGAAGGGAGTCTCTGCTTTCTCCCTTGCAGGGTAGGAGCTCAGCGAGGAGACTGTGGAGACAGACCGTGTAGGCTTCGGAGCCCACACTGCCGGCCGGAACCCACAGGACCTCGGCGAGGGTATTTCCCGTATCCATGGCTCAGCTTTCTGTTCTGTAAAATGGAGTCATGGGTTTTCAACATTCTTTTTTTTATTCATTTTAACCTCCATCGGCACCTCCCGCAGTCAGTGATACATAAGGCGGTAAATAAACAGCAACAAAGACCTAGGACTCACGGCGGAGCTGTCCCTCCCCTTCTGCGGTCCCCACCTGTCAGGAGTCCTCAGCATCTTGTGGTCTCACTTTCGCTTTACACATCACACGTGCAGAGTCTGGAGCTGAACTCTTGAGTTTGAGCAAGAGGAGTAGAGAAAAATGCCGCTACCCCCTTTAGTATTTTTCTTCACGATCACAAACCCATACTTAAAGGAAAAAGAAGTTGAAATCTCTGAGCTGTTACCTGATTTGTCCATTGTGCGTTGGTAGAAAGTCAGGTGATCCCTGTAGCCGGGAGGTTACAATTACAGAGATTACAAGGACGCCAAATGAATAAAAATGATGGGCCCATAACTGTCTCCTAGATTTGTTCTTACTGTCTTGAATTTCTATTATGCCATCTATGAGATGATAATAGTCAGATTTAAGGATCTGGACCCAAAAATGCAATTGTACCAAACATAAGTGAATAATGGCTTTAATTAGGGATGGGCAGTGTCTGGTCTCCAGGTGAAAGAAATACCATTGAGAAACATATTTGAAAGTAAAAACATTCAAATACATTTGTGGGACACCTACTCTTTCCCCAGACCCAAGCCAAAAAAAAAAAAAAATTGCTGCCCTGGCTGGTTTGGCTCAGCGGTTAGAGCGTCAGCCTGCGGTCCTGAGAGACCCGGGTTCGGTTCCCACTAAGGGCACGTACCTCGGTTGCAGTTTGTCCCCGGCCCTGGTGGGTCGTGCGGGTGGCAGCCACTCGGTGTGTTCCTTTCACATCGATGTTTCTCTCTCTATATCTGTTCCTCTCTCTCCTTCCCACTCTACCTGAACGAAAAATGGAAAAATGTCCTCTCCTCAGGTGAGGATAAAAAAAAAAAAACAAATTGCTGTGACAACACAGTGTGGTGACTAAGGCCACGGGGGTGGATGTTGAACCGCTGAGACCGTGGGCCCTCAGGAACCATGAGTGGTTCTGAATGTTATCTTAACTGGAAAACACATCTGTGTAGAGAAGATTGAGTTAGAAGTCTTGGCATTGACCAGGATGACCTTCATACTGCCTTCAGCTAGACCAAGCTTTAGACCGGTTTCTTTTGGAATATAGGTCCCTGATAGGATCTGAATGCATCGCCCCCAAATTCATATGTTGAAATGCTAACCTCCAAAGTGAGGGTACCTCCAAGGTGGGGTTGCTTATGTAACAAATATCTAGGAGTGAGGAGGAGGTCCCTCGCCAGACCCGCATCTGCTGGTGCCGGAACGTGGAATTCTCACCCCCCACAACTCTGAGAAATGAACTTGGGGTGCTTCTAAGCCGCACTCCCCATGCTGTCCTTGCTATGCAGTCTCCATGGATGAAGACAGCCCCTGACCTCTCTTCACTTAGAGCATTTACTTTGGAAAACTTGCCATTGTAAATTCTTTCTCTGCCCTGTTGAGATGTAAATCTCATGCCAGCGTCTGGGCAGGTTTACAAGGCAGGAATGTCTTTCTCAAGGACCCGGGAGCCATCCCTTTGAAATACCGCCATCAGAAAGACAAAGCGCCCATCTCTCATCCCCTGTGGGAAGAAGGGAGTCTAACTAATCACCAATTAGCAAGCACAGGTGACCTGGTAACATTGGCTGACCTCCCCCGGCTTGTCTTCTGCTCCGTCTCCTCCACCACACCCCCGTGTTTGAAGTGCCTTCCACCTTTTGCTGAAGCAGAGTGGAGGTCCATCTCTCTCTTGCGTGTTAATAGTCTTAAATAAAACTTTCCGTTGATCTGTAGCAAGGTTTTCTTTCTCAACAAGGGGTGATTCATCTGGTTTATTGGAAGAGTCTCTGAAGAGATCTTATAATGGAAAGGTGGAGGGAGGTTACATACAGAAGAGAAGGAGGACGAGGAACAGAGTCCGAGATCAGAGTGATGGGGTCAGGAGTCAAGAAAGACAGGCAGTGAACAGAAGCCAGAAAAGGCAAGAAGGTTCTCTCCCCTAGAACACCCAGAGGGGGGCAGGTCCAGCTGACACCTGACTCCCCACCTTTCTGCGGTGAGCCACCAAGTCTGCGGTATTTGTGACAGCAACCCTACGGCATTCAGAGTGGTCTGAAATCATTTCCATTTCCGTGTGTCATTTTAAAAGGATAATAATTAAACTATGGTAAAAATGTGAATTCCGCTTACAGCAGTTTAGAGCGAGACCGCTCTTTGATTAAGGTAACGCCATGCAAGGGCCATATGTCGATAACTGCTTGTTGTTTTCATAACAAAAAGTAGTAGTGAGTGAAGGTAGTCATAGCCTCTTGTTCCGGAGAAAGTCTGCTCTGTGTGTGTGTGTGTGTGTGTGTGTGTGTGTGTGTGTGTTTCTTCTTAGCACTATTGTTAAAAAGATGGAGTCGCGATAAGCCACTTAAGCACCTGTTTTTAAGGAGAATGCTATATAAATAGATTAATTCAGCTCAAGCCCTGGAGAGACGAATGAAATTCACCAGTTTAGGATAAACAGCTTCTGTATGGATTTTTGATAACAAAACAGCTGCTCATCTAGGAGTAGTGATAGCTGAAGTCAGAAGGCCATGAGATTTGTCTGTTCTAGAAGATATGATATGCAAGGAACAGATGGTTAGCATAAATAATTCAAAACAGCTCTCCAGTCGCTTCTTTGGGTAAAAACAAGGAGTTGAACTATGTTTACAAGGTTCCTTGGAACCTGTGGCATACCAATGATTTCTGTGTCCTCTCCATGCCCCTTTCCATATGTAATTTTATAACAAAGCAAACGCTTTTATTATTGATGTGTTAGTTCTCTAAAATCAACACAGGCAACAACATCACATACATCCTGTAACAACAGCCTTATAGGAGCAATCGCAGTAGGTCTAGGTCTCCAGTGTAAAATTTTTTGAGGCTGAAATGACATTCACTGATGGGTTCGATTACACCCAGAGATAATATCTATATTTACAGCAATCAAAGTGAAATCAATAAAACTAACTTTGGCATAGCATTGTATGGTTTACAAATATTTTTCGACATACGCTGTCTCATTTGGTATTATTTTATATATAGACTATCGGAAGCCCCTCCGTCAATTAAAAAAATATATAATGCCCGTGCTAGAGTTTTACATTCTTACTGAATGTTTACATTTTATGGTGAAGTTTTTGTATAGCCCTTGCTAATTACTCTGATTTTTCTTCTCGTCTTGAAAAATTGACACTTTTTTTTCTTTTACTTCCAATTTTTTTTCTTTTAATTCAAATTATCCAATGTACCACATGCATGAGGGTTTTTTAAAATCCTGTCCAATAGAAAGATATATACATGTACCTTTGTCTGTGCTCATCAGTGGCCACGGGCCCTTATGATTCCTAGTGCCCCACCCTGCCCCCTTGTTAATTGATGTTCGCTTCTCCATCTTTCATTCCCTTTGGTGTGGCAATAGGTCTTGAGACTTTTCTAATCAAGTGATGTTTAGCAGAATCTGTTTTTCCTCAATGTACCACATTAAGGTTCTTCTTCTTTCCATAATTAAAGTTCTTCAACAACTGTATTTCTTGTTTCCACTCAAGTATGCTTAAGCTCATGTCCAGCTACACATCACGGACGACTTTGCGTTTGTCACGTGTCCTCAGTCCTAAGCTCATGTCGAGTAACAGGTGCTGGCAGTTGCCAAGAAGGAGAGTTTTCCGCTCCGTGTCCTCAGGGGCTTTGCATCTCTCCTCTGGCAACTCCTCTGTGTCGCTCTCCAGCCCAGACCTTTAAGTGTTACAGATTCCAACCCGATAAAGAAGAAACCGTTGTCTATCTCTGATGTGTTACTCCGACTCTGGCTTCCAGACTGCAGGCATGCTTGTTGGAGGACAGATTCTGTTCCTTCCGGCTACCAAACAAAATAGAGACAGACTCACGGAGAACAGACTGACAGCTGTCAGTCACGAGGGGAGCTGCGGGGCTCGGTGAAAAGGTAAAGGGATTAAACAAACAAACAAAAGAACACCACCACCAAGGAAAACCCTCGCAGACACAGACAACAGTGTGGTGGTCACCAGAGGAAAAGGGGGTTGGGGTGGGAGGTAGAAGAGGGTAAAGGGGGGTAAGTGGTGATGGAAGGGACTTGACTTGGGGTGGTGAACACACAATACGATATACAGATGATATATTATAGAATCATACACCTGAATCCTATATAACTTTACTAACCAACGTCACCTCAGTAAATTCAATAAACAAGAAAAATAAATCTACATGAGACAGATTAACAAGACAACAAAACAAAAAAAGACCCATGATTTTTCTCACCTACCAATTGCACCTTGTTCCCTATTGTCCCTGTGCTATTATTACTCGGGTGTGTCACCAGCGGAGGCACAGAGATTTAGCTCGTGTGCTATAAATCAAATTGTCAAACGGTTTGCCCAACAACAGATAGCTGTTGGGCTATGATGAGATTTAGTAACTCTCTGGATATTTCATACAAGCTTTCACAGGGACCTTGCAACAACAGTGTATCCCTGTCCTCCAGAAATGTTTAAATGTGTCTTTGTATCCCACAGTCAAGTTACAGTAACACTTCCCTGAACCAGAAATCCACCAGAGAAGCACACACCTAGGCACTGCCTTTGAGGAGGGTCTGGACAAACATAATCCGGGGCTCGGGTACGTCAGTTAGGATTGCTTTAGGTTCCCACGGTGGTTGGTCAAATTAAAAGATAATATTATTTTTGCTTGTTTCTGTTCTAGAGGTGTCTGGGAATTTCAGGAGCTATTCCAGGAAGACATGTACACATTGTATTTCAAAAACAGTCATTGAATTTTAGCATCAGTCTTCTTAGAGCTGTACGTGACCAAGAGAGAAGGTCATCCCACGAGTGAAATCTCATCACTAGGAAGATGTCACGGGGATACTTCCCTCTGCAGTTGCTTTTTCAAATAAATACAAGCAGGATCAGGCCCCAAACAACCCATGGTTATAATAAACAGGACTCTGCATTTTGTTATCAAACAGGCATCTGATTGTCCCTGCTAGATCACCATTTTCTTCTCTCTCATCCCATTACCCCAGAAGGTATACGAAGCTGAAAATAACCCTGAAATGTTACATCGTCCACCACGAGCCTGAGGCCAAGGAAGAGGGGAAACAAGTACCATTGGGCTGGTCAACCAGAACATTTCACCCCTACCAACCTCAGCCCCCTTGACTATAGTGAATCGTTCAAAATGTACACAAGTCCAAACCAAAATTATAAGCCTTCAATCTATTGCTTCTTCTGTGATATTTTGGGGAACATATTCTTTATCTCTTAGGCTAAGCTGATAGGAAATCATTCTAATGCTGCTGGTAGCTACCTTTGTTAAAAAGAAAAAAAAGGGAGAAAACAGGCCAAAATGAAAGTCAAAACAAAGAAGTGATAATTCACAGCAGAGGTTCCTGATGACTGAAACTTGCTCTTCTGATCAAAGCACATGGTCTAAACTAAAAATCTAGCCATATTCCGTGTTTCCTTTTTTTTACTTCTAATTGACTAAGTATGAACGAAATATTTTTAATACGGGGGAAAAATGCTTTCAATCCATGACAAAAAAAGCTGAATGACCAGTTTTCTTTTCTACCATTTTTTTCTCTCTGTTTCCTTATCCTGCAGGCCCTGACCAGGACAGGAGTTGGTTGGCCTGGCCAGTGCCTACTTACCTGCCCAGGTGTCACAGAAGTGTTCACTCCCCAACATTTCTCACCACTGCTCATCAACACGCTTGGCTTTGTTTTTCTTCCTCGGACCAACTCATTCATGCTGGCGTCAGCTGTGCAAATCTGCCCTCCCGACAACCTTTGAGTTTCTTAAGGGTGTAACTTCATCGCATCATCTCCTCCGCCTACTCAGTTCCGATGTCTCAACGGCTACTGTTGGTGGCTCTTGCCAAAGTCCCCTGGAGCCTTCTGCTGGTTCCAAACACTATCCATTTCATCTCGAGATGATTTTAGAATCCTCAGTTCATCTGGAGCTGAATGGAGAATCTCACTCGCACAGACTCTACGGAACATGAACTCGGACATCACAGGGCTCGTAGTTGAGTCTCTACCCACACAGAGCACAGCGGGCAAGTAGGGGGTCGGTTTTGAATCACCTCCCTGGGCCTGGAGACATTCAGGAAACATTTGCTTTTAGAGATGGGACTCAGCTAAGTCTGCTGAAACACTGGCATAGTCCCAAAGCCTAAATACCTACTGATTCTGATCAAATAGTCATCAGATATTGGAAGAAGAGGGCAACTATGAGGGCAACTTGCTCAGCAAGCAGTACTACTTATAAAATGTGTGAACAGATCCACCACACTGAGGCATTGTGAGGATACGCAGGGCACAGGCAGTTGTAATTTTCACAGGTCACCACCCTGCGGGTTTCACGAGATCTGGAAAACGTGTTACTGTATCAACCCTGTTCACTCTTCTTCACTTCTGTAACAAGAGGATCTCCGTGGAATTCCATTACTCACATTGATGTATCATCGTCTCCCCCCAAGAGTATCACTAGACGTGCCTGGGCTTTATTGTTGATGAGAGACGAAGTTATCATGGCTGTGTTTTATAGGGAGAGAACACTTTTTAAAGCAGTGAGATTCACTAAGAATATATATACATTGAAGGATGTTTTGTTTTGTTGTAAATCTCTCTTTGATTCTTTAAGGAACGATGGGATGGAAAAAGAACAAAGGACATTTTTAAGAGACACAAACGTATTTCTCTCCCTCTCTCTCTTTTGTTTTAAATCAGTTTCTTACAATTTCAAGTAACTCGATTCCTCTACTGCTCCCCAGCCCCCTGGGAAGGATTTTCACGTCCTCGAATGTTATCATCAAAGCTGACACGGAATTTAAAAATGCTGCGAAGTTCAAGCATTGTTTTCAAGATTGCTGAACAGATGTGCTTTCTCCCAGGAGACCTTCTTGATGGTAGATACCTTGTATTTGGCGTAAGAAGTTCAAAACACAAGTATGCATTTGAACAGAAAGTAAGCTATCAGGAAAGAAAAAACATGAGCAAGCAGAGAAACTCAGGACATGTTGGTGTTTTATCTGTGGCTGCTCCTGTGCTCTTCATGACACATTTCAGATGGAAACACTGGTGAACATTTTGCACAGAAATAAGATTATCCCATCAGAAGTAGCATATTATATTGCAGATTGGCATTTATATTATACCCTGGGCTTGAGGGCATTTTCTTAGAATTGCTCATTACATGATTTGATAATAATCTTTTTTTTTGAAAGAAGTAAAATGGAAAAATGCTTGGGTGTGCAGATATCGTTCTAGTTTGGTATTAATTAGAAAGAAAATGTGACTTGAATGAAACAAATCGAAATGAAATAAAACTAGCTGACTTGTGCATTCACGAAAGACATCTTGTTGAGACTTAAACCGTCAGATAAGATCCGAGCTGGGTTTTGTTATTCTGTGTAGAGGAGTTTATACCAGGTGTCAATAAAACAAACTTTAAGAGGCAAATTGAAAACGGGTATGGAGCAGGACACCGCAGAGGACACCGCAGAAATTCGAAGCCATCTATTGGAAAGGATAACAAGGATTACGTAGCCTGTAAAAAGAAGACTCCGTGGTAGTAGTAATTATTTCACATCCAATACTTTAAAGGTGAAATGGGACTCATTCATTCGGTATAGCCCCAGAGGTCAGAACTAACGTGAGTGGGTAGAGACCCGGGGGCTGTACATTAGTAGAATTTAAGGGGAAAATGTAAGATTATTTAAAAATGGAAGTGGTTGTTAGCAGTGAGCGTGAGTAACCGGGTCACTTTTATTTTATTCTGAAATATTCTTTCTATTAGAGAGAGGGAGAGAGAAACATCGATGGAGAGAGAAACAATGATCAGCTGCCTCCTGCACGCCCCCTACTGGTGATTGAGCTGCCGGGGAATCAAACCAGGACCTCTCAGTCCGAGGGACGACGTCCAATCCACTGAGCCACATGGCCAATCTGGTCACCTTGAGAAGCTCAGCCGTCAGTGCTCCGTGTTGGGAGCAATGCTCACACCGAAGGGATAGGTCATCTGTGTGATTCTACGTATTTACCTAACATTGGAAAATCGTGATACTTTCAGGAGATTTCAGAGTCTGTCCACCAATTATCCCCCTGTACCATCCACCTCACAGCCTGGGTTTTTCCTGGCATTAATCTAAATAATCTCAACCTCAGTACTTAGAGATCCCTGGGAACAAGAAGCAACTTCCCTTAAAAATAACAAGAATGAGGACAATGTTTAAGAATGATCAGTTGCCCATCTGGTGTGGCTGAGTGGATGGAGAGTCACCCCATGGACTGGGAGGTTCCGGTTTGATTCCCCTTCAGGGCAAATGCCCGGGTTTCAGGATCGATCCCCTGTAGGGGGGGCGTGCAGGAGGCAGCTGATCGATGTTTCTGTTTCACATCAATGTTTCTATCTCTCTCTCTCCCTTTCTCGCTCTCTAAAAAAATCAATAAAGCCCTGGCCAGTTTGGCTCAGCGTCAGCCTGCAGTCCAGGGAGTCCTGGGTTCGGTTCCCGCTAAGGGCACGTACCTTGGTTGCAGTTTGTCCCCGGCCCCGTGTGGGGTTGTGTGGGTGGCGACCGCTCCATGTGTCTCTCTCACATCGATGTTTCTCTCTCTCTCTCTCATCCTCCCTCTCTCCCTCCCACTCTATCTCGAGATAAATGCAAAAATGTCTTCAGGTGAGGATAGAGAAAGAAAAATCAATAAAAAACATATTTTAAGAGAGAACGATCAGCTATTAGATAGTAACACGGACTGGTTCCTGCAGGTGTCTTCTCAAAGCTCACAGGAACCGTGCTGGGCTTAACGTGTGCTCACCCATAGTCACTGTCCTTCCCTAGGGGTGAAGCATGCATCCCCACCCTGTTAACTGCAGGACCGGCCTGGGAGCTTCCCCTGGCCGACAACATGTGAGACCCCACGAGGCGACACTGCTGAGCCGCACTCTGGATGCGCAGTCCCCGGGGTCTCTTTCGTCTCCTGGGACTGTGGGGAATGTTCCCACGTCAAGAGAGAGACGGTTCCACCAGCCTGGGTCTGTGTGACGAAGACGCAGGGGACAGCGGACTCTCAGCGCATGCCCGCTGCCAAGGAGACACAGGGCGACTCTGCAGGCTCTGAGCCCCTGAGGTCATTTGTTACTTTGCCTGATCTGCCTGATAGGAAAACTGAAGCCGAGTAGGAGATGATTCTGGGCATGATGCATTTTCAGAAGCAGGTGATGGCCCCGGGTGGGGACAAAAGTGACGGAATCAAAGCGGGGGTACTGGTCACATGTGAACCTTAAGGAACATTATATAATCAACACTACCCTCTAGAGAGCAGAGGGTTCTCCACCAGCAGAAGATTTTACCAACTGGACACTCAAGCCGCTGTTTGTTTTCAGGAGTAAGGTGCGTCTTTATGCTTCCGTGGTGCTTGGGGACATTTATCACATTATTCTGTGTGTTATCTTGCGTAGCCCGGGCAACAAATTTGGTCAACCTGCCTAGGATGAGACATGTTCCGAGTTCACACAACAAAGCTCCCGGACAATCTGACATAACACCACACCTCTGGTTAGCTGCCAATTAACTTCAAGATCTTCCCACTAACACTCGGTCAACCCCTTAAAGGTAGCGCCGACTTTTGCCAACAGAAGGGTTATTTCTTCTCCACAGCAAGCTGTTAAGTCATACTAGCAAGATAACACAAATTAAATGAGAGTCTCAGTGACAGGCCGTGTAGCCATATGGCGGATGTCATAGGGTATCACTATGAGGATGGACGAGGCTGAGGGGACGATATCTTTCGAAAACAGAGAAAATAACTGTCACGCGGCGTCTGAGAATGCTCCCCCTACTTGCAATTATCAACATGCATACACGCTCGAGTCGTTGTAACAGTAATGAACAGAAATGTTTTCAAGAAAAAGTCAGAGATATAAAAATCCTATGATTATAATTCCCGTTACAGCCCAGATTCCCACCTTTCTAAGTGACTAAAGTCTTGCTGCAGTGTAGACAGACAATATTAATAGCGACTGAGGCACCCTCTATGCAGTGCAACTCGTTCTAAATAAAAATAGTGTCCTTTTTTTAGCTCTGGAGTTTTTCATCACTCCATATTAAAATAAGCAATGCTGACATACATAACTTGCTGTCAGCACCTAGGAGAATTTAATCATGCAGAATTACTTGTCAACATCACATCCATATAAACACACACACACAATGACAATGCTGTTTCAGGTGTCTATCTCTGGTCATTGTCTACACGTGTTCAGTTTGGATTATTAGGGGCTGATCACAACCTCTAGACCATAACAAGCCACCCTCTAGGTTAATATATGTAGAGATAATATGAGCTAGGACATTCAGGTGAGGACTCCTATGCAGTAGTAGCCCTCGCTCACAGAAGAGCTGGGCATGGATAAGATCCATGCACGTTGGCTGAGCTGGAGCTTTTGCTTTGCCCCATATTCGATGTGTTGAACAAGTCACATGCCCTGTGTTAGCTCTGGCTTTCTTATTTTCAGAGTGAAAACAAAAGACAGTCATGTTAGTACTTTGCAAGATTCAAGAGTCAAGGGCATAAACCCTAAAGCGTGCCTAAATGGCCCATGTACTTTCCATTAAAACCACTAAAGAATACGTTTGGAAACTATATCAAACATTTACCAGGACTTCTAAGAGAAAGGGATCACACTAAAAGTCTTAGAATGCTACTTATCCATCTAGATGAATCACCAGTCTGCTTTTTTCACTCAGGGTGAAATAGCATAATCTTCTTATGTGCAAGTCAGCCCAGGCTGTTGTTCCAACATAACAAGCATCACCAAAATATTGCTAGGCGTCCACAAACAACAGGGATTTATTTCATGCTCATATCACATAGCCACCTCAAGGTGGCCGGAATCCACTGCCCACTGTTCTCCTTTAGAGGACAAGCTGTCTGAGACCTCACCATCTGGGACATCGTTAGGCTTCACCTGACAAAGAGACCTAACAAATCCTGCCTGGTTCTGAAAGGCGTCCTCCAGAGAATGACACGTGTTGTCTCCTCTCATGGTTCCTTCATCAAAACAAGACACACAGCCATATCTAACTCCAAGGTCCTTCAAGGTCAGTTTTTCTCATGTGCCCAGGAACAGTCACTGAAGAGCATGAACAAGTCCATATTATGGGTCCATTTCAACTTAGCCACCTGGGAATTTGTGCAATACGCTTTCAATGCCTAATTTTAAACATATGTTGACCCAATGCAAATGTCATGGGCTGTTTACCTTGATTTTCTGTTCATTTCTAATGCTCTCCTATCAGATTGTGTACATGTACCCCAAGGTCAAGGTTCGAATTCCATATAGTGCTGTCTTCATGGATCAGTGAAGTACTGCCCAAGCAGTTCATGTTGGAAAACGTCAGCATCCACTGTACACCCATTTAAAGAGCTCACTCGTTTGTTTTCAATTAAATTTAAAAATAGAGGACATTCTCTGAAAATGAATTGAGTACAACTACTCGTTAGTTTGTCATAAGGGAATGCTGCCTAAAAATTAAATGCGTACACTAATACCACAGTCAAACACAGCACAGAAGTACTGCAGAGATCTTCACAAGACTACGTGACATGATCAGATCACTGTGGCGGGAAGGAATTTTTCCAGGGCTCCGTGGACTTCATGGTTGACATGAATGACCATTTGTATCAAAATGACCCAAGTGGTACCATGAAGTGCACACAGCCTGGAAAAGTCATCACATACAGTATTTTTTGTAAATAGCGACAAACCTTATTTTTTCATTGTAAAATTGCATTGAAAAAAATTTTATTGGATTTATTGGGGCGACATCATGTAATAAAAGCATATAGGTTCCAAGTGTGGAACTCAACAAAACACCGTCTGCGTAGTGCATCGTGTGCTCACCACCCAGAGTCAAGTCTCTTTCCGACCCATGTATCTCCCCCAATGCCCACTGCCACCTGCCCCACCACCTCTCCCTCTGGCTATCACCATAGTGTTGCTTGTGTTTATGTATCATGTATGTACATGTATTCTTATAAAACTGAACATACAGTAGCGAGTAAAAATGCTCTGGCCCTGGCCACTGTGGCTCAATTGGTTGGGCATCATCCCATGTACCCAAAGGTTGAAGGTTCAATTCCTAGTCAAGGCACATGCCAAGATTTCAGGCTTGATCCCCAGAAGGGGGTGAGCAGGAGGCAGCTGGTCAATGTTTCGCTCTCACATTGATGTTTCTCTCTCCCTCTCCCTTCCTCTCTCTATAGAAAAAAAATATATATATATCTATATATATCTATATATAATACTGTTTTTCATTCTCTGAATATACAGTATTATTTATTAATCTTCCTTCACTATAGTCCATGTCTACATAAAAAAAATCTAACATTAAAACACTTAATCCAGTACCCATCTGTGTTATTTTGATGAGTACTGAATCAAGGTGTTGAATGATTTGTTTCAGACTAACCTGGATAGTTGACAAAATTATGAATTCTAATAAATACAGACTGTGATTGCATTGGCACAGACGTATATGCGCAGAGATAACTTTTCACAATGAATACATTTGAACTCATGGAAAAAGCACTGTGTCTTTGTGTTTTGTTGCATCTGATAATCTATCACCTTACTGGTCATACTCTTACTCAGATCTGAGTGATAGAAAAAAAACAGACCCTCACAATCCCTAGGTAAAAACAAAGCAAAACAAAACACAGATGTAAACTGTTTTTGGTTCTTAGCATTGTTTCTTTGAACATGCCTATTGGAAAGATCAATTACAGCTGCTGTAGTATCCCAAGAGGCAGTGAATGAAGGAGATTAAATCAAAGCCCAGGCACACCTGGACATACACATATTTTATTTCATTCATCTATCAATCAACATATATTGTGATGTACAATGTGTCTACTAAATAAAGCACCATTTCCTAGTTTTTATGTAATGATAAAAAGAAAGGTGCTATTCCCTGTGTTCCAGAAAACGTCCAACCCTTTTCAGACAGTTGGGACAGGGCCTCGATCTAGGGACCGAAATACATCAGGCAGAAGAAGCAGGTAGACAGTGTTTGACAGAAAGCCTTTGGGGACGAAATCAGGACCCCTTGAGTAAAACACCTGGTTGACACCCTGCAGCAATCTTCTTTCAGATATTAGAAAATTAATTGAAGGACAGGATAAAATGTGGTAACGGCAAAGGTGATATTCATAATATATTACATATGATACAGCCAGGCGTTGATGGATCGGGGCAAGCAGCAGCGAAAAGCAAATTGGTTTTGAAATATTAGTATGGAAGTGGAGCATTGTCTCGTGCTCGGGTTATCCATAAATTACAGTAGCGCCGATGAGCAGATTATCGCCGTGAATTAAAACATACGTAGCTATCGTGAGAATCATCATTGGAGATTTGACAGTATGAAAGCTTATTTTCTTTTTCTTATTACTATATGCTAATCACCAATCCCCATAAAACAGTTCTAACTATAAGCACACGACTACCAGAGAGCTGTACCCGAGAGAACGCAATATTTATATGCGACAGTTAATTTCGAAAGAGAATTTTATACCCGTCCCTCTAATCTAAATAAGGTAAATGACAAATGAGACAGCAGACGTTTAAAGGGGTTAAATGACTTGCTAATGATCAGAGGGCTTGTTGCTGATAAAGTCTGTCCCACTGATGTTCAACTACGTGGTTTGGACACAGTGATGGGTAGTGTGGACCGAACGTGTCAAAGTTCACATAAAAACATATACATCTCCTTTCCCATTAAAGAACTTCAGATAACAAAAAATAGAAACCAGAAGCACTATCAAATCAAAACCGCTCTAAATCAGATGTAAAAATAAGTGGTTAAGTGAAGGCGCCCAGGCAACGTAAAGAAGACACAGAACCACCACCCGCTGCGTTTTGTCTCAAAGGTGAAACCCAGGGGCGGCGGGAAACATCCAGCGAGGGTTGGAGGCCACGTGTCAGTTCCGGCGCTGAGAACAGCCAAGCATGACAATACATCAGCTCACGAGCAGGCTCAGCTCCGATGCATACACAAAGCGCCAAGAGGCTTTCTGTGCAATGCCCAACAACCATTACGAAAGGCAATCCGAGTGTCCATGGGAAAGAATGATAATAAAAAGTTAAACAAAATCCCTTCCGAGAATGTAATAGTTCTTCCAAATGGGCAAAATGGTCTTCTCAATAGAGTCCTTCATTTGGCAAAATTGAAATGTTGTAACAAACCCCAGAGGAGAGGGGGGTAGGAAGAGATACGTCAAAGAACTCAGATCCACATACGCGTAGCCAATGGACACAGACGACAGTGCCACGAAGGTGGGGGGGGGGGCAGGCGTGGGAAGGAGGGGGTCGAAGGGGGGAAAGGAAAGAAGGGTCATCTGTAATACTTTCAACAATAAAGATACATTTCAGAAAAAACAACCCCTGTCTTACCCGACTCCTCGAAGTCGCTGTTGTAGGCTTTCCAGGTCTCAGTTACCCGAAGAAGGTTCTCTTCCATGGCTTGGATGTCCATGGAGGGGCAGTTGCATTCGGGGAATCTGGGGCCACACTGACACCAGCAGTCATTGTCCTTGCAGATAAACTCTCCCTCCGAGTTGCAGGCAATGTAGCTCAAGGCTGCCTGCACAAAGCGCTCCTGAAGGTAGTCCGGGAGGAGGATTTGCAGGCCTGAAAGAACACAAACAGCAGACAGGTTTGTTTAGTAAAGAAAAAGGGCATTTTATACACACACGCACACACACAACAGTCAGAAAAGGTAAAAAAACTCAGTATATCAAGTTATGGATTGATGCACATGGAACATGATCACTAGAAAATTATTATCTAACTACCAAAATGGCAAACAATTTATGATTCTTTTCTTTGTTTTTTTCTTTTATTGATTTGAGAGAGAGAGGAAGTGAGAGAGAGAGAGCAACATTGATGAGAGAGAACATCGTTTGGCCGCCTCCTGCATGCTCCACACTGGAGATCAGGCCCACAACCTGGACATGTGTCCTGACCGGGAACTGAACCGGCGACCTCTTGGTGCCTGGGTGGACACTCAGCCACTGAGCCACACCAGGCAGACAATTTGATTCTTTTCACCACATGCTGACTTGTGCACTACACAAGAATTTTAGAAATTATAGATGTGTTTAATCTCCCAACTATTTGAACTTATTCAAACTACTACATGTCTATATATAACACTTCCCTGCCTGTATGAATGAAAATATGCATATACATAAGCATTTTGGAAATAGTATATATTTGTTAAAATGTATTATTCTAAAAAGCCTCTATGAAATTATGTCAAATAGAAAGAGATGGTAAATTACTAACATTATCACATAATCTATCTTCACAGTGGAAATAATATAAATATCAAATATAAATATTAGTATATTTTCAAATACATTTCTATCCGTCAGAAGACAAATGTAGCCTCAACAACCATATATGTTTATATTTAAAAGGTCAATAGTTTGTGTTACACTATGAATATGTGTGGTTCCAACTTTTACCGGAATCCACAAGGCAAAATTCATAGCTCAGGCGGGCCTATGAGGAATCTACTCCTTGCCCCGCTGGTATGGCTCAGTGGTTGAGCGTCGATCCATGCCCCAAGAGGTCGCCAGTTCAATTCCTGGTCAGGGCACATGCCCAGGTTGTGGGCCCGATCCCTAGCGGGGGGCATGCAGGAGGCAGCCAGTCAATATTCTCTCTCATTGATGTTTCTACCTCTCCCTCTTCCTTCTTCTCCCTCTAAAAGTCAATAAAATATATTAAAACAACAACAGCTGCTCCTTACTGAGACAGTCATTACTGTAGTAAAATACTAGCATGATACATTTTCAATTGCCATAGCTTATTTAATTTAAGAAATGAAGTGAATGTTGATATTTTCTTCATCTGGTCTCGAATGCTCATATCAGTTAAAAACTTCGGAAATCAGAAGAATTTTCACAGCCGAGGACTGCATATGGCTGCTCACAAAAAGAAGAAGAAAGCAATCACAACGGAGAGGTTCACAGAGAATTAATGAAGATTGACCTACATACCTTGCAACTGGATCTTATTCTCAGGACTTTGAACCAGAACGGAGCTGACAGAGTCTAGGTTGTCATAGTTACTGCAGCCAAGAGGACCCGTCCGTGTTTCTGTTACCTGCCCAAAAGAAACACCCACTTGACTGTATAAATCAGTCTTGACCAAGCTCTCTGGGTTCAGTGTAGCTGTCTCTTGGTGACAGTATGTGCTTGGCAGTGAACATCACTGAAGGGTCTAGGACCTGATCCATAGCAACCCACACACCGGCACTCGGACCAGGAAAGCTACTGCCTTTATCTTTCAAGCCATTTTCTTCCCTCGGACCTACATCCCTCTCTGGTCCAAAGCATCACTCAGAGAAGGTCACTGATTTTACCTGGGTCATGACAAGGGCATGCTCCTTTCTATACAGGGCACATTTTCAGTCACACAAGAATTATCTTCTGTTGGTTCATTTTTCCTCAATGAATCAGAATGGTCTACCAGGCTACAGTCTAAACACTGATTTCAGTATTATAGGGATTGCGATTCATGTAGCCAACACATGGCTCGTACCCAGACCATAGAAAGAAATTCTAGTGACTTTCTGGTTTCTCGTTCCTCATGGAAGGAGTTTGGAAGTTGCGCTCAGGCCTAGCAAGTAAAACCTGAAGAGACTGAAGATCAACGAGTCTTCTTGAATCCATAAGGGAAGGAAGGACACAGGCCCCCACTGCCCCCAACACTGCAGAGGCAGCTGGGAGAACCCTGGACGTACGCTCCTCCCGGGGCAGAGACTCAAGAGCAGAAAACACCTGGGAGCCAGCAACCTGATGTACACAACCTGATGTACACAACCTGATGTACACAACCTGATGTACACAGCCTGATGCACACAACCTGATGCACACAGCCTGATGCACACAACCTGATGCACACAGCCTGATGCACACAACCTGATGCACACAACCTGATGCACACAGCCTGATGTACACAGCCTGATGTACACAACCTGATGTACACAGCCTGATGTACACAGCCTGATGTACACAGCCTGATGCACACAGCCTGATGTACACAACCTGATGTACACAGCCTGATGTACACAGCCTGATGTACACAACCTGATGTACACAACCTGATGTACACAGCCTGATGACTAGCCCTCCGGACCCCACGGACCCAGTCCAGAGAGGCTCCCCACAATAGTCTGAGAATTTCTTCCAGGTCCCCACAGTAAATACTGAAGAAAAATCCCCTCTTACTTCTCACAGGGGAAGAAGAGAAAAAAAAATTTAAAAAAATAAAAATAAACACCACAGAGTACTCTGTTCTTATCAATGCCTGGCTGCCCTCAGGGGAAACTTGGTGACCAGACCCTAATTTCTGGGGCATTATCAGAGTGTAACTGACCGGAAGAAATACCCAGCTGTAGCCATCCTGTCCAACCCAGGCTGGGAGAACAAATACTCAGATTCACACGAGTAAACATAGGCACCTGTTACGAGCCAGCAAATGTACTAAGAATTAGGAGGTTAAAACCCTCATGATATTCTAAAATCTTACTCATGCATCTTACCATAAGGTTTTCTTTATCTTTTATTATGGCAGCTGTAAAGTTACTTTACAACCGTCTATTTACATCAACTACTTATTTACTGTAAACTCCCTATGCAGAATCACCCCTGGTACCGGCCCTGGAAGGAATTCAAGAACATTGAACCAAATCGATGGATGAAGATTAACTTTTAGTTAGAAATCTTTACTACAAAAGAACACTCAAGTTTATGTATTAAACTTTTTTTTCAAGAACCCCTTGAAGAAAATGCAGCAGGGCCAGCCTATATAAATTTCTAAAAATCATCTAGCTTCCCCATCTCATTGTGCCAACGAGGCACCAGGAGCCCAGGGGGACTGTCCAGCTGGCGTGGTATCACATCAGGGAAATCAGAGCTGCAACTAGGACTCGTAAATCAAATACTGATTCAAAAGTCATACCCGCTCTCCGTCTCTACACTCCAGTTTATGAAACGTTGCCTTGATCAATCTAGTTCATGCCCATTCATTCTGTCTCTGTCTCTCGCACGCAATACAGTTACAATAAAGTGCAATTTAATTAGTCTAGATTGATGTACAAGTCAATTAGAATGTTGCAGTATCTTGGGTCATTGTCATGAACAATAAATATTGCTATAAATGTGCTTGTTACTATACTTTGATTGAAGTCCAAATGAACTGGCTTTTATTCCAAGTATTAATTTATTAGTGCTTTGAAATAGATATTCCCACACTTTCGTATATTACTCTACACTAGGCTTCTGAAAAGTGAAATATAAGTGTAGGTTAGTTTCTATTATGTCCTAATACATTGTTTCTGTTCCTATACATATAGGATCTTTTACACTTGCATATGCTTAAAGCTATCCAATTAATTAAAATATTTAGAAAACATTAATATATATATGTGTGTGTGTGTATAATTTATACACAATCATATATATTATTCATATATTACATAATATGTATATTAAAATTAAGTATATATAATTATATCATATGATATCAATTGATACATAATTATATATAACTATAAATTAGATTTAATAATTAGAAATGTTATAATTATATAATCTGAGTTTAGAGATATTCTTACAATTGTTTTTCCTCTGCCAGTCATTAATTGTTATTTTAGCATTTCACTAAGTACTTAATGTCAAACTGAAATTTTAATGTATTCCTAGTTCTATATCCTGCAATATTTGTGGGATTTAATATTGAATTTAGAAATTAATTTGCAAACACATTGTTAATATAAGAAGCATTTAAAAATAAAATGGCCACATTGATATAAATCTATTTCAGTAACAAAGACTTCCTTAGTTTTTAAAGTTGCTTTATTACTTTTAGTAAGTTTTGTGAGAAAAGTGCAAATTCACCTAAAACTGCTATGTGTCCTCAAGTAAAAGATACCAGAGTCTATGGATGCTGAATTCCTTGCATCTCCTCACAATGATACACACTGTACTTGGTGCCTTATACACAATTAATATCATGATTTAAAATATAGTTGACATTGTTAGTGCTTCTTGAACCTTCTCCAACCAGTTAATGGAAGTTTAAAATAGTTCATGATATATCATCAATGCCAAGATGACTCATATTTTTACATCAAAAGTACAAAAACAAATCCAGTACTAATTCCCAATGCAGAGCAGAGTTGTTGAATTATTTATCTATGCAAATGACTTTATGCTGAAACCTATTGTCCTTAGTTTCATTCCCCATAACTTAACTATTAGAATCTTTTATCCTAGGGTTGCATTTTTAAAGCTATCAGGAGGAACAGAGACCCTTGAAACATGAGGATAAAGCGTATGATTCTAAACAATATCAAGTTAGGCAGATCCATGAAACATGTACAAAATAAACAATGTAACTATGAAAGGTAAACTATAAGAAATGAGAAACATTGTTGATCAGCGTAAGTCAAGTGAGCTGCTAAGGTAGAAGGAGAGTGAAAACAGAGCTCACATTGGATTTGGGGACAAAGCTGAGCATGACTTCTTGGAGAGCAATTGCTTCGGTGCGGTTTTCCCTTGTACCTGCCACCGTGCGTCCAGGCATGGTCACAATGACTGACCTATTTCTTCCACACCCCGTAAATTACCCTCCATTAAAAGAACACACAGGTACACCACCCACAAACAGCCCCAGGTAATCCTATTGAGACAGTATGTGTGCTCTTTGAACACCCATTAAAATATAAAAGCACATGTGGGCCCAGAAAAGAGAAGTTTTCTCAGATTATTAAAGCTCTATTCAGTGTGATATGGAACAGGGTAAACTGGACACAGTTTTGTCACAACACAGTTGCTGAATCACATCAGGGCCCCTTTGTGCGTACACCATGGTTACCACGGCATTTAAATGCATGGCCCTTGATTGGTCTTGAAGAGGTCAAATCTCTAAAGTTGCTCCTGCAGATGCTATTTTGATTTCTGTTTTAAATAACACAGCTGCAAATCACAGCCGCCACAAGAAACCCTGTGGCCATAAAGAAAGCAAATCTTTCCTTAGGTTCGTGACTGCATGTATATACATGTAGAAAACCAACAACTTTATAAAAGCGTCATGTGTGAGGCCTAGAACGGATGATGTTACGGAAATGGTAACATAGTAACCACGTCCTTCCTGAGACAGAACCTACAGGATCTTGTTGTTACACTAGAGTGGGTGAAGGGTTTTCTGATGCATCGCAGATTAATCGTGGAACTAGTACAGCTTCCCTGCCACAGAGTATTACAGACAACAAGTGCAGGTTGTAACCCGGGTCCGGGCTGGGGCGTGCTGTCTGCATCCTGACGACAGTTGTCACACAGCCGCTTCTCTTGTTAACACCACGGTGGGCCAGACACCCCCTCCCCGGGACCAGGAATTGCATTTTCAGGAACTCGGGAGCCTCGGGTTCTCGTCTGTTGCTTCACATAAAAATAAATAAATGCTATGCAGGGTAGCATGTACTCCGTTTACTTTAGAAATGAAAGTGAACGGAAGCTGAACATTCAGAGTACTTTTGTGGTGTTTTTTTCTTTATTGTTTACTCTATGAATCGCAATGACACTGCCTTTTAGTTATGGAGTCAACTTAAAAGGACCTCGAACTTAAAATTTTTTTCTTTATTGATTTTTTTTTTTTTTTTTTTTAGAGAGAGAGGAAGGGAGAGGGAGAGAGAGATAGAAACATCGATGAGAGAGAACATCAATTGGCCGCCTCCTGCATGCCCCCCACTGGGGATTTGGCCCACAACCTGGGCATGTGCCCTGACTGGGAATCAAACCAGCGACCTCTGGGTGCAGGGTCCACGCTCAGCCACTGAGCCACACCAGCCAGGCCAAGGACCTCGAACTTTAAAAGGCAATGGCGAAAATTACTTCTAGATCCAAGTCCAGAATACAAATACTATTTTTTTTTTTTTTTTGGAGCTCATGTAAATAGGTAATCGTATAGAACTAACAGTGTTTCATAATCATTTTCGACGACGATTTTGGCAGCTACCCCATATCAATGAACGTGGAAAAGTGGGAGTTGCATGAGAGGCTAAATGTAATATAATGAAGTCATTGAAGACGTGGGACTAGGGGGGTGTCCTCAGCACCTCCCACATTTCCTTGGAGGTAGCGACCACTAACTGCAGAGGAACATGCGCTTGACTTTCTTATTTCCCCCCCAAACCAGTTCTGTCCCTCTAGGTCCAACCACTCCGTCATCCCTCAGGCTGGGTGCATTTTCTCTGCTTTGATGGAATAAGCCAGGAAACAGCGGACCGAACACACCAAGGACTTTAAAGTCTGGCCGACCACGGAGCTGTAGGGACTGAGTTCCCACACCAGGTCTGTTGCCAGGGTGACTGAGCAAAGGGTTACCCCAAACCAGAGCCACCGACTTCATTGACGGTGGTTGTAGACCGTATTTCATCCATATATGCCTACATCTTCACATGCTGCCCAGCTGGTGGTCACCTGGAGTCCGGGTGGAGCTGCTGACCGTGAGCGGATGATCCTATCCACCGATCATCTACTTCGCCTCCTCTTGACAAAGGAGCTGGAGTTAAAGGACCTATCACTGTGCTGAGGACAAGAGCAGAGAACCAGAGTCCCGCCAATCCATCAGGGCCAGCAGCTGCCCCAAGGCACACCCGGACCATCTGTCACTGTCCACATGCCAGCCACACAAGGCTCTCCCACACTGGAACACCTGGTTAAACACAGCCTCTTTTGTGTTGAAAATTTAGTAAAACTACTGCATTATTGATATTTAAAAATGCTTGCTTTTGCCCTGGCCGGTTTGGCTCAGTGGTTAGAGCATCGGCCTGCGGTCCAGAGAAACCCAGGTTCAGTTCCCGCTAAGGACACATAGCTTGGTTGCAATTGGCCCCTAGCCCTGGTTGGGTCGTGTGGGTGGCAACCACTCGATGTGTCCCTTTCATGTCAATGTCTCTCTCTTTCTTTCTCCCTCCCACTCTATCTGAATAAAAAATGGAAAAATCTCCTCAGGTGAGGATAAAAAAAAAAAATGCTTGCTTTAATTTAGAGTCAGTAAGGTTTGCTACGACATTCCCCCAGTGCCTGCCTACTCTTGTATTTCCAAAATAAATAAATGAATGAACAAACACTTTTATCAAAATTCTGTCTCGCTCTTCTGAAATTTTCTATATAACTCTTCTGAACTATTGATTAAAGCATTTCTTATTGCTTATGATTAAAAATGTACAACTTTTAACTCGCCTTTTGAAGTTTCCTAAGTGTGGACTATTTCTGAGTCCCACGAGCATATCCAAAGCTTCTGACTTCAGTTATCTCTTTATAAGGAGACAACCAAGACCCGTGCACAGACTAGCTACACTGTCATACTGGGGCTGTCGTGTTCTTTCATTTGTCTCCCCAAAAGAAGTGATAAGCACACCACACGACAGACTCGGGTATAATTGGAGTGACAGGTGACTTCTTGTATCAATTGGCCACCACCGAAACTCTTTAACTGTCCTTTCCTTCTGTTACACCCCCAAAATAAGTTAGCTTTAGTCTCTCACACACACAAAATCAAGATACAGTCAAATTCCTTAGCAACTGGTAATCATTAAAGTCAGCACTCTGATGACTTCAAGTGAACAAACTAATTATATAAGGGAAAGAGAAACCTTCCAGTCAACATGAGTTATCTTTGTACTAATAAAATTCGAAGAGCCAAGAAAAAAAGCAATAAACTGGGCAAATTGCTCAACAATGCTGCAATCAAATGACAGATTTTTTTTTGTTGAAATGGAGCCTGAGAACTATAACTAAGATAATACTTTTTTTTTTTTATCCTCACCCGAGGATATTTTTCCATTTTTTGTACAGATAGAGTGGGAGGGAGAGAGAGGAAGGGAGAGAGAGAGAGAAACATCGACGTGAAGGGACACATCGAGTGGCTGCCACCCTCACGACCAACCAGGGCCGGGGACAAACTGCAACCAAAGTACGTGCCCTTAGCGGGAACCGAACCCAGGTCTCTCCGGACCGCAGGCCGACGCTCTAACCGCTGAGCCAAACTGGCCAGGGCAAGATAATACTTTTTAATAAACAATTCATGGAGACAAAACAAAATGGAAAGGAGAAGTTTGGTAATGTTTAAAGTATGCATTTGTGTGTGTGTGTGTGTGTGTGTGTGTGTGTGTGTGTGTGTGTGGTATGTGCCCCTAGCGGGAACCGAACCCGGGACTCCCTGGTCCACAGGCCGACGCTCAAGCGCTGAGCCAAGCTGGCCAGGGCTTAATTTAGAATCTTGAAATGTGGAAACAAAAGAATAAAAATCCAATGTGGACTGTCACTACATTCTTGACTTCGTCTTGTTTTATTATCCCCTCGAATCTTCCCTCCTTTGTATTACTTCTTCCTATTTATTCCCTCCAGAGACCAGGGTGTCGCAGGGATTGTGCGTCTCCATGGGACCTCTGGGACCTCATGGAGCTCTGCTGAATGAGCATTTGTCCAGAGTGCAGCCAAAGCCCTGAGCCCTGGGGTCACAGGGGTTATAGACTCAAGTGTATTCACTTTGAGTCTCTGGAGATGCCCCCTGACCATACAACCAGGTGATTCTTAGCCACACTAAACGCTAACCCACACCAAATTATTTTAAAAAACTTGAAGATTCCACAGTGGGTATATTATTTTGATGTACGTTTCCCCCTTTTCTGTGAAAGGCTGCAAAGAAAATCCCTCGTCATTCATATCTTGTCAACATCCCATTGTTAGGGAGAAACTTTTAAGGACGTGATCGTCCTAACACAACCTTGACTCTATTTCTCAAACAATTGTTGTCTCGATTACTTTCTATGAAAGATTTTAAAAAAGAAAAAGTTAATCTAACCTTTTAAAATAAATTCTTATTTCATCTTTTCTTGGCTCAGTTAATGTACATGTAGTCTTTACCTGGTAACATGTTGAGTGTATGGGAATTTGGTCAAGTATTTATGAGACCTGAGGAAAGATTATGAGGTGTGATATTAGTGGTTTTTAGGTTGGTTGCCCCTTCCCCTACATTAGTATAAATTTAATTTCACTTTTGATATGACAAGTGTCCTTCCCACTAATACAATGGTCTCTCCGGAAGTCTCTTGCTCATCAGGAAGTCTGGTAAGCAAGCTGGGTAGTTTTGTTACTGAATAATTTCATAGCAATATAATCTTAGTTGAAGAAGTAGTTTTCCTTCTGTAGATTATACATTTCATTCACTGTTTATTTTTATTGAGTGCTTTTTTCTGTTTATAAAACTTCTAAATATTCCGATGCTATCTCTGTGGGATACATCAGCTACCTTCAATCCTAACTTCAGTGTTTGAAATTTTCCTTTCATTCCATTCTCGTAGTGTAGAGATATTAATGTTCTATTAATGTTCTACTTGTAACAATTCTCCATTATCTCTCTCCCCCTTCTTCTCTCTCTCTAAAATCAATAAAGGGGAAAAAATATGTTTATTGACCAAGTCCCATGACCAAGGCCAATGGTAAAGGCACAGAAAAACATTGCCCGGATATCAGAGAAACCACACCCCCTTTGGCCAAGGAGACGCTGAAGGCATGAGGGGAACTGGGGAAACCTGAAGACCTGGGGACAAAGAACTCAATTTATGTCACTGTCACCTCGGTAAACACTTCATGTGAGTCACAGACACACTGAAATGCTCTGCGTTTTCTCACATGCCGTGCTTTGGCCTTTTGTCTGGATTTTTTCTGTCCGGGCTACTCCCCGACTTTCTCCTTCAAGATCCCGATCAAATATTTCCAAGTGTTCTTACCAATTCTCTCAGACAAGGATCAGTTAGTGTCTTAGCCGTCAAGTTATTTTTGCCATATTGGCTTTTTCTCTAGGCATCTGCCTGACCGGATGCATACTTCCAGGCTAACTAAGATCACAGCATTTTCCTTTATAAAGGCCTAACCCTTCCCCCACCCCCCGGGCTGGCCACGTCACAGATACGAAATGAACAGAGTCAGCGCATTAATTGGAAAATTTCTAAACGTTTGGTCATCTCTGCACTGAACATTTGATTGCATCTAACAGTTGCAGGTTCACCTACTACGTATGCATTTGTTTGAATTGCCAGTTTTATGACATCAACTACGAGTAATTAAATGGCTTTGCTCATCTTCCTCAAATAAAAATCTGATCATTAGATGCTTCAAATTTAAAAATGGGCAACGTATTTCTATCAAAATGAGCATCAAGAACAATAAAATGTTTTCCATGAAGTAGAAATAGTATATAATTGGTGGTGGGGGGCAATTTTTAAATTCATATCTCCTTTTGGGGTTATCCCTTTCTCTGGGCGGGATACCCTGTTGGGTCAGATTTTTCAGACTTTCACTTTGACCAAAGGTGAACGTGTTGTAGAGATTGAACTAAATTGCTTTTGCCGTGTCTGAGTTATGTGAAGGTGAGGATCCATTTCTCATGCACCTAACCAAAACAGGCCCCAGCCTCTGCCTACATAAGTCACACATGACTAATGCTCTATATTTCCAACCTGACGGGATTATTATAGTTCTCAGAGATACCTCTAAATTTAAAAAGAAAATATCTAATCGTTTTCAAAATGACACAATTTCCCATTTATGAGCCCACAAATTGCCAAAGAGGGCTGTAGTTCAAAAGCAAAGAAAATACAATTAAGGCCAACCCCGATCTCTGCCTAGGTTAGATAGAAAAAAGATATCAGGCAAATATTAAATTAGTGTATCATTTCGGGGCAGGGATGTTAGCAAGTTAATGCACTTTGAAGTGCACTTTAGAATGTAAAAGTAATTTAACCTCTACCTTTTACGATCCAGCTGGAGAGAAAAGCAACCATTGGAAAGAGAAATCTTGTGCCCAGTGCATCGTCAGTTTTGATCACTGACACATCAAACTCTTCTTAAGCAGTGTGGTGGGGAAAATAATCATTATCGAGGGGCACAACATAAATTCGGTGTTATATATCACACCACAAATTACTTCTTAAACCCAGTCTTCTTTAATTCCTTTGACAAAAAAGTGCTCATACTTTAAGATGTAGGAATAATATATTAAAGGCTTAGCCTGTTCAAGAAGAAAAAAAAAGTATCTTTTTTTTTTTTTTTAACTTTGCATTAATATTAACAACATATCCTATCTTTACATTCATTCGTACCCCGGCTTACTGAGATGGTTTTGTGTCTCCATCGACTTTCTTTCTAGTGCCCGAGCATTTGATAACCCTGTCCTTTATACCACGACTCAAGTCAGTGTTGAAATGGTTGAAGAGGGAATGGTCCAAGGCATTGCATCGTTCAGTTCCAGGGAGTATTATCTACAGAGCATTAGATATAACAGGAAATAAGAAACCTTCCAAGTGCCGGGCAAGTTTGTAGTGTGGTTCAAGAAAGTATTGTAGCCCAGCCAGAGTGGCTCAGCGGATTGAGCATCGTCCCAGGGACTGAGAGGTCCCGGTTTGATTCCTGGTCAGGGCACATGCCTGGGTTTGTGGGCTCCATCCCCAGTGGGAGGACGTGCAGGAGGTAGCTGATTGATGTTTCTCTCTCACCTTGATGTTTCTATCTCTCTCTGTCCCTCTCTCTAAAATATCAATAAGAACATATTTTTAAAAATAAGTATTATAGAGTATTTTTCTTGGGACAGTATGTGGCCTGCATTTGAAAGGTGTTAAAGGGATAATGGCCAGGCAGTTCTATAATGAGAAATGCCTGATCTAGTTCCTATTAGGAACCGAGAGGAAGGGGAAGGGACCAGGGAATCTACAGAACCCACTGACTGATGAGGTATTGAGAAGAACCGCAGAGAATGACATACAAAGACTTTATCTAGCCACTTAGGATTTGATAAAAATGTGATAAGGAGAAGAAAACATTTTAGGTCACTAGAAAAATTAGAGGGAAACTCGGGTTTGAGGATGGCAATAGACATGCATATTCAGGAATTTTGAAGATAATGATGACAGTTGATAATCGACGTAAGTTCTTATACGTCAATATTTCTAGGAATAAAAATGATCCCCAATTCACAATTGTTTATTAGCAATGCCCCCCCCCCACCGCCTTTACTAAGTTAAACTGACAGTAACTGGTTTAGATGTTATTTGTTTCTTTTATTTTTATTTTTATTTCTTTTTCCCTTTATTGATTTTAGAGAGAGAGGAATGTGAAGGAGAGAGAGAGAGAGACATTGATGAGAAAGAACATCGACTGGCCGCCTCCTGCATCCCCCCCACTAAAGATTTGACCCACAACCTGGGCATGTGTCCTGACCAGGAATCGAACTGGCGATCTCTTGGGGCAAGGTTCGACGCTCAACCAACCACTGAGCCACACAAGCCGGACATTAGTTGTTTCTTTATACCATACACACCTCATACCACCCCCCCCCAAAAACTGTAAACTCAATGAGAAGTTTATTTTGAAGATGACCTTTCCTAGGGGTTTCCTTGTTCAGCCAATGAGTTAAAAATTGCTATAACTTAGGAAGGGAGAGTCCAGACTGTCTCTCACCTCCTTGAGTCATAAAAAATGAGAGCTTTGCTAAAAAGATAAAAGGCGATATGTTTGATACAAGACAATATCTTAAGAACACCTCGATCTAATCATTTCAGTATCCATCATGAATAATAACAATCTAGGAGAAAAGAGAAACTGACCACTCATAAAGAAAAGGCTGTCTATGTTTGAGATCCCCCAAATCGTTTTTATTTCCTGAAATTTGGAAAGAATTTTGGAATGTTGTCCAAACCACTCTTCCCACAAAACCCTCCAGTGATTATGGGCAGAAATAGATAAACTCACCAGAAAGTGAAACTTCATGTCAGATGCAGTGAGTTCTCATAAATCCTCACGAATGGATTATTATATTGTAGTTTAGTTCGAAGGTGTAGTCTCCCCTTATGTAACCTTGATTTGATTCCCTTTTTAACAACCAACTTCTGTCGAAGAGGATATGGGGATCCTGACTTATTTCGACTCTCTTTGAAATTGTTTCACTGTCTTAGTCCTTGCTCCTGAGTTCTCTGTTTATCTGTCTCATCTTGTTCTCGTAATTGTGGGCTAATTAATGAAGTTGATATTGGTGTAGCACTTAATACGTGCTAGGCACCATTCTTAGCACCTTGAGTATATTAAATCTTTCAACATTCACCATGGCCATATAACCTGAGTGATATTACTGTCTTCCTTTTATAGATGGTTAAATGGATAGAGAGCATAGTTCATTTGAGCAACATCATGCAGTCAGTAGGGTCATGAACTGGGGTGTCGGTGGCCTGGGGCCCCGGGGCAGATAGCTCTACAGTCAGACCTCTATACTGTTCTGGTCTCCTGCCCTTTTCTGACATAATGTGACATGCTGAAACAGGAAGCAGGTACAGATATGTAGAGAACAGGGAAGTAGGAGGGCATTTCTCTATCAAGAATATAACTCTACCCCTGGGAATGCAATTGGAAATGGAGAAAAACATGAAAATCTCATGATGGCTGGTCACCATCTGTTGCCAGGGAGATGAACCAATTTTAGAACAACATGGGGAGGGTACAATATATATTTTATTTCTTTACTGAACTTAATATAATATTTAACAGCATTCATTGAACAAAGATGAAGATAGTAACAAGATCAGTGGTTGTGGGGGGAGGAGGAAGAAGAGGGGGAGGAAGAGGCAGAGCCCACATTTTTAGGGCTCTCCAAATGCTCTGAAGAATTCCCCAGGGATTAATATGTGCCGATATGCTTTTGTTCAAACCAGAGAATGTACAAACCAAGAGTGAATCAAATGTAAACTGTGGACTTTGGGTCATTACAATGTTTCAACGTAGGTTCATCGATTGTAAGGAAGGTGCCATTCTGATGGGAGATGATGATGGGGGAGGCTATGAATGGGCAGAAAGAGGAGACATATGGGAAATCTCTGTATTTTCCTGTCAATTTTATTTTACACCTAAGCCTGTTCTAAAAAGTAAATTCCTAATTCAAAACAAAATCCAGGTACCTCATAAACCATGCACATTTTTCAATCCCAGTTAAAAGTTTCTTACTTCACTTCCCAAAGCTGTTATAAATGTGAGAAAACCAATTCAATATTTTTTTTCTTTGAGCCCAGACACTGAAGAGTCATAAAAAGATATTTTTGGGGAAAAAAAATTCCTATTTATTACTCTATAATGGAGAACACCCTTTCTCTACAGAGGGTTGTCAGATACAGTGGAAAACGAATTCAACAGATAGCAGATCTGTACATAGTTTAAGAAGGAAATTTCCCCTTCTAATAATACCAGCAGCTGCTATTTCACAAATTCAACAAAATACATTCAACACTACGCACTGAATGTCACCATTTCCAATAGAGCGTGCAGGCTTTTCAAAGATGAGGAGATTCTGCCAAGGAGATTTATTTACATGGTAGCTACACTGATGGGCTGGTCTAGTTCTGCCGTGTGGGAAACTTGATGCTTGAGAGAGCAGTAAGTGCAATCTACAGAATAATTACAGAATCAAAGAGCAACTGTGCATTCTTACGAAAAATAAGCTATTTCCAAAAGAGGGTTCTGTGATGTCTTCCTGCATGTTTGGAGAGCTGCTATTCTGCTACTCGGAGGCAGAGGGGACGTGAGGATGCTGGAGATAAAAATCTTTTGAGGATTCCTGCGAAAGTTTGCGAAGCCATTCAGCATCCCGGCCCCAGCTGCACGGCCTTACCAAATTTTAGGTAAAGGGTTGCCGCAGTTCCTGGTGGCTGTAACCCCATCAACCCTGCCATGCTGAGTTAGGTGCGTTTCATTTCATTAGTATTTACTGAGTTTCTATCTTGTACTGAGCCGTGGATGGAGCGACTGGGAGATGAACCAGTTATTTCTTGGAATACAATAAGCACTTTCTAACTACATATCAAATACATCGAGCTGACCCTTTATAGCACTTTTTATGATGAACACTGCTCTAAGAGTTTTTCACATATTAACTCGTTTGGGCCTCCTAACAGATTGATATGGCATTCTCTCTACAGGTGGTGGGCCTCAGTCAAAGAGAAGTTTAATGTTTTCATTTTTCCAGGTGTCATGAGTAGAGATCATGGGACTTGCTCAAGTATTCCGACTCTAGAATTCAAGCTGTTATTCAAATAAAGAAGTGCCTGAGTGGTTAATGAGGGATTGTAAACATTTTTTAAATGAATAAGGGAAAGATACAGAAGAGGGAGACTTTGGAGACATGAGTAAAATGTCATTAGTTTAAGATCGTCGTTGGGAAGGCCGGTAAGAAAGAACAAAAATTAGCAGTGGAATTGGCTCTGCGGCCATAAGAATTCACGAAAAAACATCTTGGTGGGTCATGGAAAACAAAACAAAAAGAACCCAGCCAAACCAACAACACAACAATTCCAATCAGGTTTTGGGTTTTGTCTATACTTTCTAAGGTCAGTATACTTCTGAAGAGATATGGAACTATATTCCTTTTAGGCTTGAATTGGTGAGTGCTAAAATCAGAAACTTTTCTGATGGTTCATTAGTTAAATCCTTCTATACATGATACTCCTAGATAATCCCCTCCCCCCATTCTGGCACCATGATTATCTCAACCTAGATGCTTAGCATTTACGCATATATAATAACAAAAGGGTATATGGTTCTGTTCAATTAAAATTGCATTATAGCGTGAATATTAGTCTACCTGCTTTCTGATGTTTTCTCCAAATTATGAATAATTTAAAATTCCAGATAACATATAGTATACATTTGTATTTGTTCCTTACTACCTAATAAAGACATTCTCAATACAGTATTTTATAAAGACATCGATACATTTTTTTTCCCTCTTTCTTTCTTTTCTTTCTTCTGTTACTTCTTTCCTAACTGTTGTTTTACTGATGTTGCTTGAAAAGTTCTAGATTTTGCCCTACACTGTAGACCTATAAAAATGTGTCCATATATGTGTGTGTGTGTTTTGTTTTGTTTTTTTACTGGTGGTATCAATTGACATTTGTTCCTTTTGTAGATAGTCCTTTGGAAACTGCAAGTGTAATTTATACATGAGAAGAAATAGAGTTCAGGATTTTACTGATTTGAACTATTGGTCCTGAGAGTCTTTGTCCCAAATCATTGTTTCTAATAAACCAACTCAAGGTCCTGGAGTAAGGCATGACATCTGACAAAACAAAAGCTAAACAAAGGTTAAATGACAAAGATTTGCATAAATTTGGTGATCTAATATTGATAGCTGTATGAAAAAAAAAAAAAATCAAAACACCCTTGTTTTTCTGGTTGAAGGCCAGGTGATGTCAATGAACTTTTATATTTTTTTAATGTCATCTAATCGTTTTTCGTGGAAGAGATAATGTACAAATGTATTTCCAATAATGTTGGAAAATACTTCTAAACATAATTTTAAAAATCAATCTGATATGTTTTTCTATATTAGAAAATTGCCAAAAATACAGTATACATTATCATTTGTTTGAGGAAAAGAATAATTTAATCCTTTTAAATTTCTGACAGCATTGGATAAGATAATTTACTTTTACTCCCTGCAAGTAATGTAATGATTAAAACAAAGGATTTGGAAAGTTTTCAAAAAATGCATATGGTGATAGATTAAATTTTCCCTAAAACGTACCATCTATTTTGATTTTCTCAGCTTGGTCAACCATAGAATATTAAAGTTTATTAGACTAATTCAAAATAAACCTTAAGCATATGTTAGTTTGATCTTTTAGATAACAGAGTCACTGGAATTGAATCTTTGAAAACAGTGGCCAATTCTAGCTACTATTCTTGACATATTATTGTACTAAAAATAATATCGAGAAATGATATTTTTTATGAATGCCATTAATTGGGATAATGTAGCAGCTAATTAAGCTATACAGGCATCTGAGCCCATCTTTTATTTATTTGCGGATGTATTAGTGAACTGCTTCCTACATGGACATTCATACTTACAAGATATAAAAACAACAAATGGTTCTATCCCATCTTTCAGAAACCGGCTCATACTTAGCACTATTGGTCCAATCTTTTGAGTTTTCGTAGGAATCAGCATGCTATAAGCAGGCATGATTTTTCAGATTTCATCACATTTTTGCTGTTTTCTGATCATGATCATATTTGGCTTTACCTTGTAACAAGATTCTCCTAAATTCTGCAAATTTGCTCAAGAAATTAAATGCTTACTATGTGGTACTTAAAACATAAGATATATTACCTAATTTTTAAAAAATGTGAATCTTTCTACACTTCGTTTGAATCTTTAAAACATAACAGCAAGTCATCGATCCTGTAGGGACTTAGTAAAAGAGTTAAGCTCTTGATTTTAAATATTTTATAAAGGCACTTTGCATGGACTTATTTATTCGCATGTAAAGGATTTCAGTAATTGAATGCATTGGATTCCGAGCACAAATCTCCTACCCTCACCGACTGAGTCCCTCTTACCATGTCAACTTACGTCTAAGCAATTAGAATCTCATAATTGAAGAGAGACACCGGTTATCTGTGTAGGGACACATTTGATAACTAATGAAAATGAAGGACACGCTCCCCAGGAAAAAGCACAAGCCCACGAGCGTGTGCCTGCCGCCCAGCAGTCCTCCTTAAATGCACACACACGGCACACATTTCAGCACAGAACATTTCCCTGGAGCTCCCACGACCCTCCCGGCGACAGCCCACCCTGGACCAGAAAATCACCAGTCATTGGAAATTGCAGCGAACTCAAAAGAGAACCCCATTCAGTTTTAAGTTGAACCCTTGAAGCCTGGTTGCCCTCCCTCTTTTTTGCGCTCTGGACAGACTTCTGCGACCCTATTCTTAGCCATGTGGCTGCTAGTGATACAGCCTTCACTTTCTTTTTTCTTAGTTATAGCACAAGAGATGTGAACATCCATGCTCCACTTAAGAATGGGGATACAGCCTGGCCGGCGTGGCTCAGTGGCTGAGCATCGACCCTGAGCCAAGAGGTCACCGGTTCAATTCCTGGTCAGGGCACATGCTCAGGTTGTGGGCCCAATCCCCAGTGAGGGGCATGCAGGAGGCAGCCCATCAATGTTCTCTCTCATCCATGTTTCTATCTCTCTCTCCCTTCCTCTTTCTCTCAAATCACTAAAGAAGAAAACAAACAAACATACAAAAAACCAATGGGGATGCATTCTGAGAAATGCATCCTTAGGCAATTTTGTCCTGAGATCCTAGAGTCACTTACACAAACCTAGACGGTGTCGCCCACTCCTGGAATCGCACATGCTCAACATCCGTCTGTCTGCAGCTCAGTAGGTTTGCTCACGTCAGCATCACCGCAAACCCAGGAGTGATGTGTTGGGCTGAGACTTGACGATGCCACGCACCACTGGGCCATGGAAAGGTTGCTCCGTGACAACCTTCCAGGACCACCGCCATGCACAAATTCCCTTTGACCGAAACACGGTCACACGTGACTGTACTTGTCTTTACAATCCATCTCGGGATTGAAAGGGTTAATAATGTTCTAAAGGGTAAAGGTCAAAGTTTGCAAAAGGAGGAAACTCTGGCAATTGTGTTGCTTGCATGACCTTTGCTCAGCCTTCTGTGGAGTATGGATGAGGATTATCTGGACTATCTTCAAGACAATGGATCACCCAGCAGATGCTGGACAAGATACCAGACTCCCTACTGCAAAGTGAACAATGGGCCAAAGTACCTCAGCAGGAACTGAGGGAAGCTGAAAGTAGAATATAAACCAACACCCCAACCCTGCTTCGAGGCGGAACCCTTCCCGGCTCAGCCCGCCTGCACCCAGGCGCCTGCAATAAAGCCATTTTGCTCCACACTGGCCTTGTGTTCTGGATGTGAGCAGACCCTTTAGGGATCATTTCCATACCCTTCTCTGTTGCCTCTCCCTGATCTGAATGCATTTCTCCCATCCCCATCCACCGGGTACACACACACGTTCAAACATTTCCGTTATGTTGCTCGAGAACTCTTCTTCCTGGTTCGTGGGCAGCGAGCAGCCCTTGAGAGGTGAGCTGTTGACTCTCCGCAGTGTGGGTCACCCCTTTCTCTGCCCTGGAGGTGTTCTTAGATGACTCATAAAAGCCACCTTCCTTTGAGTCTCATTGCTACTATCCAGCTAAGTTATCAGCTTCTCGAAGACTTATCATCCTCAGTAACATCACCAGGGCCTAAAAATAATGCCTATGTATATAGTTTCCACCATTAAAACATGTGCCTTTTTGTGATCCAAATTCCCTTGAGGGAGAAGAGAGTATTTACTACCATCCATTAAGTCTTCGCATGAACTGTGAATGAATATTTCTTTCTCAGGGTGCATACAAAAACCTCTACTGTATAATTCCACTTGGTGCTGAGCAAAAAAAATCAATAGCCATATAATAAACACACTTACAACAATGATGTCTTCTATTAGAAAATACACTTTAAGTTCTTGTTTATATCATTGAAATTGATTTCTGAAAAAAAAAATCTATTTCTCCTCAGCAACCTCAAGCTAAATATCCCAACAATATCCTACCTTACAATACTTTTAAATTAACTAAACCATCTTTCATGCCCGCTACATTTTAATCTATACAACATAACTACTATTTATATACTTGTTTGCTCAAAATAACTTAAGTCCTATAATCAGAAATAAACTAACAATAACTGCCTAATTTCCACTTAGAGAACTCTTTTTTTCAACTTCAACTACTAGCAGTATCACAGATGGGTAGTATTCCTTGTGTAAACCTTAAGCTAAAGATATTCCTATATCACCTTTACTCACTCCTGTATATTATCAAAAAAGATATTTCTTGCTTGGCCAGTGTGGCTCAGTGGTTGAGTATCGACCCATGCACCAAGAAGTCACCGGTATGATTCCTGGTCAGGGCACATGACCAGGTTGTGGGCCCGATCCCCAGTGGCCAATCGATGTTCTCTCTCATCGATGTTTCTATCTCTCTCTCCCTCTCCCTTCCTCTCTCTCTAAAAATCAATAAAGAAAAAAAATTTTTTGTAAAGATATTTCTTGGACTGATTTCACCTAGCATTCCCAGGTATTAAAGTTCTAACTTTTTAATTAACTGATAAAAAAAAATACATACATAAATTTTAACCGCATAAAGCAATGAAATATAGTTAATGACTGCCTTCTACAATAATTATGAGATGCTGCAGTTGGAACACAAAGACAGGCTCTCTGTATTTTATTTCCCTCTCGTTAGTCCAGCGTTACACTGGCACACCGTGCCAATTCTTTGGTCTGTTCGTTTTGCTATGGCTCTCGGCCAAAACAATACATGTTGACCTAAATTGCCAGAGAAATATGTCCAAAAGTCTATTGTTTTGGAAACCACAATCTCTCTCTCTCTTAAAAAAAAAAAGAACATCATTCTCCCTTTCACTCAGCTCTGCTAAAGTCAACCATCATACAAGAAAAGGGCGCATGGAGTTCATCTGGTAATTCTAGATCATGGTGTTATCTTGAATTCTAGAACATTGTAGCCAAACACTTGCACTTAATTTTAAAAGCATTTGGGGGAAAATGCTGCTTCACACAAGAGTTCCTAATGACTTCGACATCACTGATCACTTTGAGTGTACTAAAGCTCCTTCTGAGGATAACTTTCTTAAATGCATAAAATAAAATAGGAAGATCTACCAAAAAAAAAAAATCAATGTTATTAAAACAGTATTTTATCTGCATAGACTTTGTGAGGGAGTCTGCGTAGCCTGGCGTAGACTTACAAAATTCAAGAACACGTCAAGTAAGATTTTGTCATGAAGAACCTTGACCCAATTATCAAGTTAAAGAAATGACATCCAGACACACACAATTTTATGTTAAATATATGACGTGACTCACGACAAGAGGGAATGTTAACATAGATTTAGAACGTGATTGTTTACATCCGCGGAACGTGCGGACGACTGGGGGTGGATTGTTGGGATAGGAACAAGCGTGGTCTGACGGGAGCTGAGGGGACACTCACTCGTACCTTGATGGCAGTGGACGCGATTTGGATGTGGTGGAGCCTCCGCAGGGTGCTGTCCCTGTCGATGAAGTAGGAGGCGGCCAGCTGGTGCAGCGTCTCCAGGGTGACTGAAGAGCTGTTGGTGCTGAAATCGCTTCCTTCTGATCCTTTGCTCAGCTTCCGCTTGTCCACAAAAATTGTGAGTGACTCCTCTCCTGCATTGAATATATGGAGCGTCAGTCCATGGTCCGCTTAAAACCCAACGCTTCCCGTTCCTGCAGGTGCAGAGATGACAGCTACAATGACGCAAAAGAGTGATAAAGAACAAAAGGGCAAGGACGTATATATTTTCTTTCATTATTTTTGTTAATTCTAACCCAAGGTCATTTTTCCATCATTTTTAGATAGAGTAGGAGGGAGAGAGGGGCAGAGAGAGAGAGAGAGAGAGAGAGAGAGAGAGAAACATTGATGTGAGAGAAAAACATAGATTGATTGTCTCCAGCATGACCCCGACCAGGGCCAGGGATTGAACCTGAAACCCAGGTATGTGCCCTTGACTGGGAATCAAACCTGTGACCCTGCAATCTATGGCCCAGTTCTCCAACCACTGAGCCAAACCGGCCAAGGCAAGAACTTCTGCTCTTCTGTTGTCTGTTAGCATTCCTCTTGTGCCTAGAAAAGCATTTGGGATCTCAATGGCTGTAAATCCATATTTAGTCGCTGTTGAATAGCTAGCTTTTGTGGAACAATGTGCCGAGATTTTATTGAATTTCTGACATAGTTTGGCTTACCTAACACTCATAGGGCCCAAAAGTTAATTAAGAAAATATGTACAATGAACTTATGTGTGTGGGGGGGGGCATAATATAAGACTATAATTATGCAGCAATGTTTACCACAGATCAGCATGACCAATATAAACATGACCAAGCATATTAATAAGCCTTAGCAGTTTTCAATTCTACCTTTAAATGCAGAGAAAACATATAAATGCTTCTACAGTTAGGGAAACATACATGCGAAATTCAGAGGGTGCCTACATGTGGCGTCTGTTGAAACACCGTGTGTAAGCTCTGTGGCAATCACCAACCTCCACGGAAGCTTTGGGTACCAACAACAAATTCTCAAAGGTCCACTTCAACATGTGTTATAACTAAGCGGCAATTTTCAGTGTTCCAATGTTGACCCGAAACAAATCAACGCCAATTACCTTTAGCGTTAAGAACCAGCCATGCCCAGGCTGCCAACGTCTCGAATAAGCACCCAGCACCTGATTGTCAGCCCCCACACTTGTTCTGCCCCCTTCGGGAATCCATCTGTTTGGGTGGCATCGTGCCCACTTACAAACTCACACGCCAGTTTTAGTGAATACCCAACAAGCTTTCCTAGTAGAATAGTCTGCATTTCTTCTCCAGGTTAAAATAATAACAAGTTTACAATGACATAGCTTAGGTGACTGGCCAATGCCAAGTACCAGCTTCTGCTTTTCTGCAAGAAAACAGGTCCATTGCTATCAGAAATCAGATGCCAACCACGTTGCTTCCGGAAGGTCACATCCTAGTTTGTATCTGGACCCCAACATGCCTACTGAAAATCAAGTAGACGCTAGGATAGCTGGAAAGAAACTGTTTTAACTGTTTCAAAAATACGAATGAGTGGGTCAAATTATTAACAACATAAGGTTATGTGCATACTGAATAGCATTTGAGGAGAACACCTAAAAACAACAAAGCAGGGGGGGAGTATATAGGTAAATTACCATGCATTGTTAAATATCTAAGACACATAGACAAGGCCGTTCCATCTAATAGGAAACTTGAACATACTTATTTTCTCTAAGAGATCTGTTGTTTTTTAAAAATATGTTTTTATGGATTTTTTTAGAGAGAGAGAGATAGACACATCGATGTGAGAGAGAAACATCCATCGACTGCCTCCTGCACGCCCCCTACTGGGGATTGAGCCTGCAACCCAGGTATGTGGCTTGACTGGGAATCGAACCAGGACCTCTCAGTCCATGGGATGATGCTCAATCTACTGATCCATACTCCCGGGGCAAGAGATCTGTTGTTGTTTTTTTTTTAAATCATAACAACTATTATGCTTTTGTGATATTCACAGTCTGCATGCAGATTCTTTGAGAGTTAACAGTCAGTCATAAAGAAAGAAGAATGCATTCTCAACTTTAATTGTAAATCTCTCTCAATTATTCAATTACAAAAATATATTAGAATTCTATGTAAATAGCACACTATTCAGATTTGAAAACTGAGAGATTAATCAACTGAAAATTTAGGGTTCAAATGTCATTGTTGTTCATATTTTTAAGTCAGTTGTTTCAAAACCATGACATGAGTTCCAAAGGTTACCTACATGTTTTGGCAAAACTAAATGTGATTCTAAAAACTAGTCCACATTTTTTTGTCTTCTAGAACGTGAAAGGGATGAATGGCTGGATATAAAAATATGTGATCATTTCACATAGAAATCATGCAGCTGTGTCTTTTACAACTAAAATACTGTGGTAGTTTATGGACAGTAGACTCACATATTAAAGGATGCTTTCAGACAGAATGAGAAATGGCAAAAACATCACACCTTTAATATTACCCTATGATCAATTCATTGGAAGGGATTCAGTGCATTTGATATTCTGTGGACCTCACAATTAAGTATTTTTCTGTCCCACATTTCAAGTTATTAAGACACCAGAATAGCTGGAAAAAAATTGTTTTACTCCCTCAAAAATACGAATTAGTGGGTCAAATGATTAACAACACCTGAAATTAAAGGACTTTCATACCATTATCCTTTTACTTGGATTTTCTCAACTTACATTGCTATGTATATAGTTATTGATGAGAGAGGTAGTGTCCTCCAAAAAGTGAGGATAAAAAACCAATGGATAAGAGAAGGAGTAAAATAATTCTCGTAGGGGGGAATCAATGACAAGGCAGATTGTATTATTCTTTGCAATTATTTTCTGCACCAGCATGGCTGCAAACGTGAGCACATGGATCAAAGGTCCATTGCAGAGAAGAACTATGAGATGACCAGGAGCGATTTCCTTCAGCCGGGGTATTAGGAAGGAAGATGCTTAGGTCAGGGGGATACAGGCAAACCGGATACGCCATGATCTAGGGCAAATTCTGAGGCCATGGCAACATTACAATGATTCTTTCTCTTTTCTCTTCTGCCAGGAAGACAGCATGATCCAAAGAGGAGGCAGCAGAGAGAATCAGAGAGGACCCACAGTCAAACTACGTAACACCAGGAATACACAGCTGCTATCGCAGTTACAATCCGCAGAGATTTTTTTAATGGTCATGAAGCTAACTGGTATAGGTTTGGTCGTATTTTATTTATTTCATGTATCCTGCTACTGACCGTGGGTTAGGCTATCATTCCACCCAGAAAAAGAAAAAAGAAAAGAAAAGTGCATTTATGACAGATGTCTCCCTGGTCGTTCAACTTCCTCCCACTTGAGGATCTCACTGTGAGGATCTGTTTTGCTTTCGTGTGAGCCTTCCTTACAGAGGACTGCTCTTTGAGTAGAAATACTTCCTACAGAAATAACCACTGCAAACATCGCTAAATCTAATTGCAGGTTTTACTTTTGAAATGTCCTTTTAGTTTAAAAATGTTATTCTATTTCTGGTACGGGCAGATCACATTATCCCTTGAATTAAAGTCTTGGGTTATTTTGGGTATTACTGTCCTTCTGAAATTGTATTTCAGTTCTCACGGTGTTTGCTTTCCTCTTATAACTCAGCCTTTTTTAGCGTAATATGTTCAAAGGTCCTCATCCAGTTAATATCTACCTTTCCACTGATATAGTTTTGTAGAAAATAAGACTGTTTTAACAACAAATAGACATAATGCAGGGGAAAACAATCTTAGAAAAATAGGCTTCTCACAAGAAGCAGAGACCAATATATAAAGACAGCAAAAACCAGACATGTTTGGCTTAATACCAATTGGCATCTGTGAGATATTATGGGAAGGAAATAGCTAACCTCCCACAGCTTTGAAAAAAGAAACATAATATGTTTAGCAAAACATTCTAAAGCAAAACTGACCTTATGATCACGAACAGTAGCCTTCTAAATGCATCCAAAAATTTCTAAACAAAACTGCCCAGATACCATTACTCTCTATGAAACAATAACATTGGGGGAGAAAAAAGAGAGAGAGAGAGAAATTGGAAATAAATGGTTCCAAGGTTAGATTAAATGAATCTACCCTGAGTGAAATATAATTAACATACTTCTATTTGGGAACTGTTTATAAACAATGCTATAGTGAACACTTTTGTTATGTATAGTTAATAGATTCCTGCTATTATTTTGGTAAGATTAATTCTCAGAAGGGAGATTTCTGGAACTCTTGAGAGCACTCTAAATTTATAGAGACACTCAAAACAGTGCCGTTCAAACATAATGTGCATATAAATCACCTGGAGATGTAGGTGACAGGTAGATTCTGACTCATTAATCTGAGATGGTATCTGAGATTCTGCATTCCTAACGAGCTCCAAGGTGATGCTGCCACCGTGGGACCATGGACCACACTTGAGTAATGAGGTTCTAAATCACAGGGAAATTTATTACCAGCTTAAATGTCTGTCTTTATCAGTGACCTGTGTGTTCCTTTAAGAAAGGTCTTGGGTGTTTGGCCCATTACAGGTAACTCAGCACATACTTGTCAAACAAGTGGGCAGGACATTTATCTACCTTAGCTAAGTGCTATGAAGAAGAATTTTAAAAAATATGCAATCAAATTTATAACATCCTAAAACTGAACATTTATCTTTTGACTCTAGTTGTCAGGAATCTCATTGCTGAGATCAAGGGACATAGCCATTTTAATCTCATTTCCTTCTTTGTTATCTGATTATTCTTCACAGAAATGGTTTCAAGTCCTTTTATTCCATAACTTTTTTTACAAGCAATTAACAATTAATTAACAGTATTGCCTTAATTTCAAACGTTTCTTCTTGTTTGCCAGATAAATATGAGAGAGAAGAGAGGGAGACAGAGACAGACAGACAGACAGAAGAAATGATGTAATTAATCTTAAGTAGGATGAGTTAATATTCGTTATAAACACTAGGCATTGCAGTCTCCACCCCCCCCCCCTACAGTGCCATTATTTTAATGATTCCCTGGGATATGAAGCTTCAGACAAGGTTTGTTTGTTTTTTTTCTTTTCTTTTAGTTTTTTTTTTTCTTACAACAGACTATGCATCCTAATAGAGAAACTTGTGCCACACATTTGAAATAAGTTTTCACATTTGCTTAAGAAACAAAGTGCATATATTTTGGACAGATTTGCTTCCTTAATTGAGTTACACTTACACTAAAAGCAAAGAAATGTGTACTTGCTAAGAAGGGCCAAGTGCAAATGAGACAGGCAGACATTAGTGGACTTCGAAAGAAGGTGGTATATGATATGAAATTAAAATCTGTGGACACTTTTGCAGAATGTAATTCACACAGAGTTAAGTGAGAACTGAGTCTTTCTGAAATCAAATGAGAATATTTACATTTCTTAAACTTTTGGGAATGCAACAAAATGGAAAACAATGTAACTGATATTCAATCTATATGGTACCTACTTCCTGACTCCTGATCTCTGCTCTTTCTCTGAAGAAGACACACACACCCACCATATATAGTAATACTGCCAGACTAAATAAACTACTGTGCAGGCTTACTTAGTTATACACTATGCTGTCATTGACATTGTAGCTGCTATTTTAAATAACCAGTCTAGTAAGTTCATACTACTCTGATTACCAGTCATGCTTTTTTTTTTCATTGTATCAGTGAAGAAAATATGACCTATATTCAAACAAAACGGAATATCTGATGCGATGCTAAAGTTGAGCAGTATGGTAACCACAAGCTATAGTCTCCTAAGAAACATTTTAAAAAAAAATTTCAAAACACTCATCTGTAAAGAAAAGTATACTTATTTTCTCTAGACATTTAATTATGGCTTTTAAAACTCTGGACATTCAAAGCCAGTGGTCCAAATGGACATATCTTTATGTTACTCAAAATGAAAAATATTTTTGAAAGTTGTAAATGAACAAATCAATATATTATCTATCAGCTCCTAGAGGAAATTGTGGTCCAGTTTTTAAAAATATTCCCAGGGAAGGTATTCCACCCAAACCATCCCTTCATCCCTGACAGCCCAGAGGTGCAGGGGGTCCAGGCAGGTGGGGCGGGGGCGAGACTGGCCAGAGCAGCCCACCTCTCCCTCCTCTTCCTCTTTAGGACCTGTCGTTAGAAGAGACCACGCACTGGAACTTGCTCCTCACTGCCTCAGGCTCCAGACCCAGGCTTCACAGAGGACTCACACCTGGGCTCCTGGGAAGGGGTAGCTCAAGACTATGAGGGTTAGATTAGTCTCCGTCATTCTGGAGATGAGGACCAGGTCACATTTTAAATAATTACAAATAGTTATTATAACATTTTTACAAAATTGTACATGCATTTTTTGGTCTCCGTCTTCCTCAGTCCTTTGTCATTTCCAAATAGTGCTTTTCAGTAGATGCCCTGTCTCCCAAGTAAGCCCCACAATTTCAAATCCTCTTCATTCCTATTAACTTTTTTCTTTCTTCTTCTTCGTCTTTTTTTTTTTTTTTTTTTGGTATGTCTATTATATTCAGTACACAGATACACTTTTATTTCCATATTTGTCATATATTTAAGATAATAAAATTTATTATAGAAACAGTCATGGAATATATTCCTTAGCTAGAAATCAATATATCCCAGGAGTCCAATCTTTCTCAAGATTGATTTTGCAAATTGAGTAGCTTATTTTAGATATTTAAGCAGTGATGGAGTTTAGACATCATTATCCAAAGAGAAGCAGGCTGAATTCTATATTGATAAATAGTCTGGAAGCTATAAGATGAAATAAATGGAGAAAATGATATATATTGAAGATGGTGTTTTATAATTTATTTGTCCCTATAGGAAGATAATTTAATCACTGGCTTTATCTATCATAAAATATTCCATCTAAGGCTTCAAATCTGCTACCCAAAGTTTATGTCTAAGTCAATAATACGATGTACTAAATAACTATTTATTCATATTTTTATTTATTTCCTTTTCATTACTCTAATACTGATAAGTGATGATTTTATACTCGACTTGTTTTTAAAAATGTTTAAATTTAGTTGAAAGTCTAGTTACTTAGGACGCCCCTAGTTATAAAATAACCAGCATTTTGTTTAAACGTTTGCTATATACGTGACATTAATAAGTTGTTTCTTAGTATTAGTTAGTTAAGGAGTGTCAGAGAGAATTAGCTCAAGTTAAATACCACCAATCTGGATTTTTTTTTTTTTTTAAATGGAGTAATACAATTTCATGTTCATTCAGGTAAAACATATAAGGCTAAAATATACTTAGAGCAACAGAAAAGCTCTAATGTAATTACAACAGCAATAATTTTAAAACTGCCTGGAATCAACCTGGTACACATTTCAATTGCTAATAGTTGGTATCCTTAAGCTACTGAAATAATTTTATGTATTGTAGCTAAATTATTAACATCACCCCACAGACTCCTGAAGAGAAATGTGAGTAACATTTAGAGAAGAAAAAGACCTCCAGTGGAAAATACCAGGAACACAAAATCATTGCAATACTCAGAGATTGGCAGGTGAGCATGGTGGTGTTTCTTCCCAACCCCTTGAAAAAAGGCTTGAACAAGATTTTTTAAAAAATAATTAAAGCAATTTTGAGACAGCATATTGTGATCATAAGAAGAGTCAACCTGAAGAAGCGATCCAATCCCACACAGAACCTACCAAACAAAAGCTAATCTTAAATCGAAAACGTGGTATCCATGATGCCAAAACAATGCAACAAATCAAAAAGTCACCGTAATTTCACAACCAGAGAACAAAAGATGTTCATGAGAACCCTCTACTTTGTGCTCTCTCTGTCTTCCCTCTGTCTTTTCCTTTCTCATTGGGAGAATGCATTTTATGTCCCAAAATTCTTCTGGGCCCCCGACGTGGCTGATAGTGGTAGTGAAACCTTACATGTGTTTGGAAACCACTGGGCATTTTTCAACGAAACGTTATGGGAATAATTTTCTCCAGTGACTTCAGCTTCTGTTGCATTAAGCCCAATAGATACAGCTTTCCCAGACTCTGTTTTCCTAGTTATTAGCATATTTGGTAATTTTTTTTGTTTGTTTACCCACACTGCTATGATAATAATAACATAAATAATGCAACATCAATGTATCACATGTTTCAACTACGCCACACAGTGACCCTGTCATGTGACTGTTACTGTCCCCCTTTCTCCTAAAAGAGAAGTTACTTAACCATTTTGAAAGTCCCACAATTCGTTAAAAAAAAAAAAGAATGGGGATCAGGAGGGTCAGAAAGCAACGCCAGGTTTGTCTGATCTGTTTGTCTTACTGTTTTCGTGTTATTTGCGGAGGGAGGTAACGGAGGGGGTGGGCACCACGCTCGCCTCTGGGCCTGCCCCACCTGCGCCCTTCACTGTTATTTCCCTCGGTCACATGCAGACTTATGCTTCGGCACCTGCCCATGCCCTGCACACCTGCTCTCGCTTGTGTGGTTCTCTCCAATCCTGAATCTGTGTCTGTTTAGGCACTTAAACCTGCTTCTTTTATTCAGTCTCCTTCCTCAAGTGAATCTCAGTGACCTTCTGCATCTATCATACTTCTGGTATTTATTTAGTGACCTGGCCAACCTTGGCCTCCCAGCGAAGTGGAGTTTCGCGTATCTATTCATGTAACAAATAGCGAATGAGAACCAATCATGTGCCAGACGCTGTGCTAAGTGTGGGGTTCAAGTGCTGACAAGTGACAGGCAAGGTGTTGTTTGCAAGACCATCTGCAAACATGGCAGATTACAAATGAGGAATCGAATAAGTGAAATATTTTCACATGCTCCTAAGTACAATGAAGAATGCAAAGTACGATCATAGAACCGTAGAGAGTAGCAGTGGTCTGCCAGGCACTACTGATGTTAGAATGGTCAGAAAAGGTCTTTTCATAAAGTCAGGTTTGAGCAGAAAAACCACCGTGGCTGAAAAACCAAGCAGGAGAGGATGGAGTCCAAGAGGAAGGCCCCCGTCAAATCATTCATGCCAAGCCTCGGACACCACAGCGGGACAGGATTCGAGGTCTGAAAAGATGAGATGGAGGAGGGACCCTGGGGGTATCCTGGGAGACCCACGATGGTGACCTGGTCTGGGGATGTCGGCGTAGAAGTCAGGAAAGAGTCTGAGGTGGGATATTCTGGAGGAACTAATGGACCTCACTTGCTAACTCACTGGACTGGCAGAAGAGAAGACACATCATCTAAGACTGGGAAAACCAACAACAGGTGATCTTGCTGTTGGTGTTGTTAATCCTCACCTGAGAACATTTTTCCATTGATTTTTTTTTTTTTTTTTTTTTAGATAGAATCAAAGGGAGGGAGGGAGGGAAAGAGAGAAACGTCGGTGTGAGAGAGAGAGAGAGAGATTGGCTGCCTCCTGCATGTGCCCCCCGGGGGCTGGGGATAGAACCTGTGATCCAGGTAGTGCCGCTGACCAGGAATCAAATCTGCGACCCTTTGGTCCATGGACCAGCACTCTAACCACTGAGCACACTGTCCAGGGCAAGGACTGGTGATCTTCCGTGTCACCTCCCATGAGTGAGAATCAGCCGGCCCGAGTTCCGGAAACTTACTGAAAAACCCACACTGTCCCAGGGGTTTTCTATCCATTTCTACTCAATACCTCTTGTTCTAGGAAAGAATAATTCCATTTCCCAGTGGGACGGTTGGACATTATAATCGCACACGAAATAAAATATATGGAATTCTGGGATATTTTTAAGTTTTAGGCATCTGTCATGTTTTTCGATTAGAAGTTACCTCCCCAAATATCACTTAAGGGTGCTAAAAATGCTGAATTATACATCTCCATAACACAATACATATCTCAGGATATTAAACGTTAGCTTTCTGAATGTGTGCAAATGGATAAACTGGTTGAGGAAGAAGTTACATTGTTAAGTCCTACTTTCACATACGATCATAATGGAAATTTATCATTCTTTCCCTGCCGTATACCAACTGTAATCAGAAATCCTAAAATAGCACAAAAAATGTGATTTCAGATCTTCAACATTGCCCCAGAAAGCCTCCCCTGCTGTCTACAACCGCAGGTGACAACTCGGTCTGTGATTTCACTGCTTATCACTCATTTTTCAAACACAACTTGGTATATCACCTGGTAGTATGGCGTGTAATAACTATGCCCATATTTAAATGTACACTATTAACTTATGCATGGCCCCCAGGCAGAAACACACACTCCCGTCGCGAATGCCAGGCAAGGCATTAGCTCAATGAATGTGTCGCATGAGCTAATGAATGAATTCCAGAATTATTCACCAACTGCAGCTCTCTGGATTCATCGACACTTTTCCTCGACTCGTACAGTTTTATGCACAAGAACACACAGGCACAAGTATTTTCAAAGAGTCGTACCTCCCAAAGTAGCAGATAGCAAGAAATGGGTCCCATATTTCTTGATAAGGTTTTCTGTGATTTGCTGAAGGGTAGGTCGGCGTCCCAAAAGTCTTATGTTGCGGAAGAATTCGGGGGCAAGTGGCAGTGGGGCACCAAGGAAGTTTCTTCTCTCAACTGCCAGGTTATTTACTTTCCAGCGGCCAAACTCCCTGAAAAGCAAATTTATTTTTATTCATAAATACATCATCTAGCTGAATGTTTTCATTTGAAAAGTTCACTTGGTAGTGTAGCCGGGGTCCCTACATGACAGTATTTCTCTTGTCATCATACGTCAGGTGTTACGAGTAGGAGAAGCAACATAGCAACATTTATCATTTATTTAATTGGAGTAAATATTCTAAAAGCAAGTCAGGTAAAGGATAAAATAAGCCACTTAAAGTAACCAGTTTCCACTGATTCTCCCCCCACCCCCAAGAAAAGATGGACTCAGGAAAAAAAAGATTTCATTATGCATCGCATTTGAGTATAGAGTTATTAAGAGGGAAAAACTAAGGCAATATGTTTTCATTTTCTAAGGAAGTTAAAAAACAGAGAATGAATTTATTTTCATCACCCTAATGATTCCTTTGTCGATTCAGTTCAGAGTGAAACTTATAAAACCTCAAGGATATTCCGGAGCTGTGGAAGAATTTTAAAAACATGATCAAATGAGAAACTGGGCTGTTTGTTTTTGTTTTGTTTTGTTTTGTTTTACAATAATTATTGTTGACAACATATTTTGAAACCCAAATTCAACCCGATTAGCAATTTCTCTAGATCCAGGATGACTTTTAAGGGTGAGTGGCCAAATGAGAGAAACAGCAGGTTTGGTTATCAACAGTCTTAACAAATTTGTCATTTTCTGAAATCAGTTAATAACACTAATTTAATAAAAAAAATTATTACCGGTTTACTCTTTACTGTCTATAATGATCAGAAATCTTGCTAGTAATATAGATGAATTTAAGAAAACCTCTGACCTCCAGGGTTCAAAGATGATACGAAGCAAGATAAAATGGGGGATGAATTCATTGCAATGTGAAGGCTTTGAAATATTTTTACGTGCAATAGCTTATTTAGCACAACTCCTCTGGCCAATGTAGCACTGTTTGGGGGTATAAATGTTACTAATCTCACTCACTTGAAATATGTTTTCTCTCCCCTTACATTCACAGACCTTGTAAGGCTACGGAGAGCCTACGGCTGGACAAGCTTCCAAGGACTCTTCAGCTCTTAGGTACCTGTTGGTGCCTCAGTCTGTTCACCTGGATGGTGTCTACAGTCTCAATTTACCACGAACCTTTTAGTTGGAGAAAACACTTTGCTGTGCCGCCAACTGATTCCCTGTCATGCAACAACCCGATCTACAAAGGAAACTCCTTGGGAGTCTAACCAACAAGACGGAAGCTAATTAATCAATCCACCTAACTAAAAGCATTCATCGAAACCAGTGTTGCTAGTCACTGTAGAAAACTGTCATCTTCCTGACAAGAGGGAATGGCTAATCTGAAATTCTTCTCTTGGCCGGTTTTTAATATTTTCATATAAAGAATGAAGTAAAATATTTTGCTTTCTATCATGTATATCCAACAAGGGTGATTTGTATAGAAAACACAGATGTGGATTTGAGACCCGGGATGTGTCATTTCCACTCACCACACATGGCTTGTATGATAACATGTGATCATTGTTACAATCTCCATACATTTTTGGTGAAAACCCAGAGAGAAAACACCCACTTAATCCTGAAAAGTGGTGATAAGTACACTTTAAATGAAAGAAGTCATCTTTGCACAGTTAAGTACCATGTTGTAAGTAGTAGTAATTAGATATGAATAAAAATACTCTGTGTATCTTTTTGGAGGGCCACAGGGTACGGTGGCATTTATTGGTGTCCTATTAGTGGCATTTCTTTGTATGTCCATGTGGCTTACTTTGACCAATAAACGATGAGCATGTTTGGTTAGCCTGGTCCACCACCCACCCCCCACCTACAACTTGCTGGGATGAACGCATGCCTGAGCTAAAAAGAAATCTTGTCACCTAAAGCTACCAAGATTCTGCAGTTACTCGTTGATTTGTTTGCTGGCTTTCTCGCAATAAATCTAGTACGTTATGACTGTGGGCAACATTTTGACCTTGGAGTAACGCGAGAAAACAACAAAGAACCAATGGTTACGCATACATCACAGACTTATGGGTGCAGTTTTTTCCTTCTGGAAGACAAGGTTCACCGCTGCTGCAACTCGACCAGGCATGCATTAAATTTCGGAAAAAGAAAGCAATGGAGTGTTGGACTGAAAACATGCTGTCATGTATAGTTATCATGAGAGCCTTTTACCTAAAGGCATCGACCGTGTCTTCCCAGCAGACACACTGTGCTTCTATTAAATAAGAACACTGTTGTCTCTGGACAGCGCTGTGTTTTACCTGAAGCCTTCACAGGACATAAATGTCTTCCCATCATAACTTTGGCCATCTCAAATGCAATAGGCACAATCATTAGAGTTTAATGTAACTTGGCCCTTTCGAAGCACCGCTATTTTGTAGAGCACACAAATGGGCCATAACCAGCTCAGCCAGAACATTACTTTGAAAATGTTTTCGTTGGCACTAAGGAGCCTCTATTAGTTGATTAGGGTTGTATGTTTGCCTGCTCAAAATTCTGACTTGCAAGCATTTATTATTCTGTGTGTCCATGTAATGTTTATTTTTCTACCACAATATGTATTCATGTTCATCCTAACTCATCTCATGAAAAGATCTAACGGCAAGAATGGTATCAACACATTTTATCTCAACAGAGCTTACATCATTGCCACATGGCCATTGCTCTTTTCAATTAGTATTCAAATTATATGTAAATACACAACTGTACTCATTGTGGTTAAGATATATCCACTACCATGATTACTTTCTTTTTTTCATCCTCACCTGAGGACATTTTTTTTTTTTTTTTTTTTGCATTTATCTTCAGATGGAGCAGGAGGGAGAGAAGGGGGAAGAGAGAGAGAGAGAGAAACATACGTGAGAGAGACACATCGAGTGGCTGCCACCCCATGACCCCAACCAGGGAACCAGGGCCGGGGACAAACCGCGACCCAGGTACGTACCCTTAGTGGGAACCGAACCCGGGTCTCTCTGTCCCGGGGGTCAACACTAACTGCTGAGCCAAACCAGCCAGGGCTACCATGATTTCTTTAAAATCATACATAGCTATTTGGTTCCCCCAACACATAGACGCTACCACTGTTGACATTAGATACGTTCGACTCACTGTCGAAGAAAAAGCAGCACAAAAATTAGATGGAGCAGTTGTTGAAGTGACTAATCTTTATCCGTTAATTTTCACCAGATAAAGTGGCTTGTCTAAGCCCTCAAGGCTATTATTACATCACCTTTCACAGTACTACACTGGTCGGCTTATCATTTTAATTCTGTCCGTTTTCACCGAAATCTGCAGGCACACGAGAATATTCAAACCAAACAGAACACCCAGGCAGGACCCTACCACGGACAAAGCCAGCGTGAGCATCAGAAACCGACCTGCCAGTCTGCAGGAGCAATAACCTGATTACATGTGTAAAAGCCCACGGATCGAAGAAAGGCCACTAATAATCAATGCTAGCTTTTCTCTGCTTTGATTACGTGTCACTGTGAGAAATAAAACGGGCGCCCGCACCTCACCCACGATGCTGCCTTCCTTCCACTTGGCCAGGAGAAAGGGAATCCTGCCCCGGGTTCGGACGCCAGTGGCTCCAAAGTGAGTGTTTTCAGAGCAGCTCAATGCTAAGCACTTGGCAGGGCAGAGGGGCCCCTTGCTTGCCCTCCTGACACTTGATGCACCAATAGCACATGTTTTAGCATTTAACAGCGCTGTGGGTTTGAAAGCTTGGAAGGTACTTTTGGATGAGGCCGGGCGTTTAGCGGTGTAAATCTAAGCGCATAAAAGCACAAGGACAAGCACGAGTTATGTAAAATGTGCACATGCGGGACTTCTGAGAAGCACCGTCCATGACGGGTGTATTTCAGGGAGGCTGCCAAACGCAGAGTAGAAAACACAAATGAGCGTGTTGCACAGAAGAGGGCCCCTGGCCGCAAAGCCACAAGAACACATTGTAGCTCCGGCCTCTTGGTTGCAGACGCGTAGGCAGCCTGGGCAGAGGTGGGAAGGTGGGCCAGGTATAGAAACGCAGCAGGGCAGAGAGCCCCAGATGCCCAGCAAGGGGCGAACCTGGGAAAACAAGAGCCTGGAGGAAGGGGAACCTGCTCTCCCCAGCATATCCAGAGTCATGTGGGTCAGACCCCCTGACTTTTCACATCCCTAGTCTTGTTGTTTGAAAGCCCTGACTTTACCTCCCTGAAGATAGCATCAAGGCTTCAGTTGTATTTTAGCTCGAGGCCCAGAAAAGCTGCAACAACAGATACATGATGCTCTTGGGTGCCTGGGGACCAGCTGCATCGATGGATGGCCCTCTGCCCTGGTGCTGAGAAATCAGTGGAGGCCAGGACCCCGCAGAAGCACACCTGGAAAGCTGATGAATATTCTATTGAGCCCCTCCCCTAAGGTCTCCCCTTGATTGCCACCTGCAAGTGAGAGATACATACCCTCAACACGCAGCACCCAGTGTGTGGTCTCCCCCAGGCAAGGACAGACATGCTCTGCCCTTCCCCCTTCTTCCCTCTAAGGGACCCCAGAGACTTGCAACCAGGGGAGCAATGGGCAGCGGCAGCTCGTCCCAGGCTGACCCCCTGAACCTGTCTCCAAGGCCCCTTTTCTCTGACCACCCACTGAGCCAAAGCAGCCCCGCCCAGGTCCCCTGTGGCTTCTTCTCTTTCACTGTCCTGAGTGTGTTTTTGCTGCGACCAATAAGTTCTTGCTGGTTTTGCTGCACTTTGTCTCGACTGAAATCTTTCCTTCAAGAAGACAAGAACCGAGTTCTCTCAGTGTCACTGGTCACATCTGGACGATTGCATTAAATTAAATTAAATGGACGGGGGCTTACAGAGAATGTTTAAATCATGGTCCGGTGTGGCTAGGGATATATACTTATAGCTCCTAAAATATGTTAAATCTTTAGGGCTATAAAACCACTGAAAGTTATTTAATTTTCTCTTATATTGTTTTAAGTCATATTTGGTAGTATAATAGATAGGGTTTTATTTACATTTTAATAAAAAAAAATACAGAATTCAATGACGATAGTCACTGCTATGATTCCCAAAGTTAATTCATTTAATAGGAATATAAAGGTACCACATGTTCGTACCATTCCAGATATAAATAACATAACAACTTATATTATCTATGTGTTAGTTGAAACAATAGTTTGAACAGATGTTAGCAAATTTTGATGTGAAAAATATACATCCAATCTAAGTGAAAGAGAGAGAGGAATAGGTGACAAGCACACTCAATTCCTTCTAAATTTTGGAGTATAGTGTAATATCTGTTACTATTTATCACAATTATTCATCAGTCGTATACATGTAATTATACAGATTTGGTAATTATTGATCAGTGTTGAGAAGCCAAGGACAGATATACTAAGCTAAAATAAATACCCAGGCTGGTTCTCTCTACAAAAATAAATAAATATAAGGTCTGTATATTTTAAAAATATGTTTTTATTGCCCTGGCCGGTTTGGCTCAGCAGTTAGAGCGTCCGCCTGTGGTCCGGAGAGACCCGGGTTCGGTTCCCGCTAAGGGCATGTACCTCGGTTGCAGTTTGTCCCCGGCCCTGGTTGGTCGTGCGGGTGGCGGCCACTCGATGTGTCCCTTCACATCGATGTTTCCCTCTCTCTCTCTTCCTCTCTCTCCCTCCCACTCTATCTGTACAAAAAAATGGAAAGGTGTCCTCGGGTGAGGATAAAAAAAATATATATATGTTTTTATTGATTTTTTTAGAGAGAGAGGAAGGGAGAGAGAGATAGAAACACCCCTAGGCTGCTCCCCACATGCCCCGTACTGGGGATCGAGCCCACAACCCGGGCATGTGCCTTAACTGAGAATCGAACCGGGACCTCTCAGTCCCTGGGACAACGCTCCATCCACTGAGCCACACCAGCAGGGTTAAGGTCTCTATTTTTTATATTTCTAACTCAACAAGTAAATCTTTATCTTAATAAATAAGGGGAAAATATTTGCATTTCACATAGGAATTTAAATATTTTGGGGAGGTAAAGTGTTACAAAGGACAGTGGGTTGCCTGGCTGGTGTGACTCAGTGGTTGAGCATTGACCCTGCACCAAGAGGTTGCTGGTTCAATTCCCAGTCAGAGCACATGCCCAGGTTGTGGGCCAGATCACCAATTAGGGGCATGCAGGAGGCGGCCAATCGATGTTCTCTCTCATCAATGTTTCTATCTCTCTCCCTCTCTCTTCTTATCTTTCTAAAATCAATAAAGAGAAACATTAAAAAAATAAAATAAAAGACAATGGGCTTAGTGGTCAGATATCTGAAGTTTCAAATCCCATCCTCACCAGTTCAATTCACAAAATTCAGAGCTCTGTGTCTGTTAGCAAGTTATTAACGTACGTTAAAATACTTCTGAATGTATAGATTTTTAACCGTGTTTTCTGATGCATTGACTGGAGGGAAACATACATTAAAAATGGTAACTTCCAAAATGAATCATCACATCACCGTCGAAATGAGGAGAGCACATTCCGAGGCATGATTTTATGGTGGAAGATATCGTGAGAACTCTAACAAGTAGACACCGTATTTTAATATTCCAAGTTTGAGCATTAGGGGCAGATGCAAGTTCACTTTTTGTTAACTTTAATAGTGAGGTCATGCCACCTATTAAAGAAGATCCCCAGTGAATAATTTAATTTAATACTTTTTCTTTCTTTTTTTAAGATTGGGGACATTGGTTAATACAATTATATAGCTTTCAGGTGTACAATGCTATAATGCATTATTTGTATATTGTATTGTGAGTCCACTACCCCTAGGCAAGTCTTCTTCCATCACTATTTACCCTTTTCTACCCCCTCCTCTTCCCTCTAGTAAGCACCATGCTGTTATCTATGAGTTGTTTTAATTTATTTATTTATTTATCTTTTTTGCTTAATCCCAGTCCCCCAACCCCACTACCTTCTGACAACTCTCTGTTCCCTGTACCTATGAGTCTGATTCTATTTTGTTTGTAAGTTTATTTAGTTCATTAGGTCCACATAAAAGTGAAACCGTATGGTACTTGTAGAAACAATATTTGATGTCCCCATAAACATGGTTAAATGATGTGACGACGCTCCCGATGACAATTTCATTACACTGTTCACAAGACAGAAATATTTCACGTGGGGTCAGGGTGGCTGACAGCTTAAAGTAATTTTTTAAAATTATTATTTAAAAAATTGATATATTCTACTTAAAAGGCTGCAACTAGGTAAAACAAAAGAAAAGAAAAGTCAATAAATACTGAAAAGGAAGGAGTGAGAAAATATAAGTTAAATGCGAAGAAATTGGGCTACATTTTTATGTCATTATTTCACAGACACAGAATAAAAATGAGCTTGTGGTATCAGAAGCCAGTCATCTGCCCCGTGTATTCATTTTAGACTAAAACAGCAGTGAAGTATTCTAACAAGTGGCCTCACTCGTTCTGGTTTGAGCTTGAATAGCCATTTTATAAAGTAGGTTCTGGCATTTTTCAGAAAGAAGGAGGTCGATTCAAAGGTAGCAAATCCAGAAGTCCAGATGGTACGGAATTCACCCAACTCAAATGAACTACCCTGGACTTGGCTCATCCCCATTGTTCGGTTATTCATGTGATATATGTGAAAATCTGGCAAATTGGAAAATTGCCGGTAATTTGCCCAGTCAATGGAAGATGACTCAGTTCTTCTAATTACAAACCTAGACACAATAAGTACCTTCTCTTTCCCCCCAGGTATTTTAAAAAGCAACTAACTCTATAATAAAAACATTAACAATCAAAAGGAAATCACAGATAATTTAAATTTTTCCCCATGAGTTGGTAATTCAAATAGTCATTCATATAAAAGTTAGGAAGTACATAGTCATCTCATAGAGAGGTAACATTGTGTATAAAATAAACTGATTTTTAAAAAGTTCAAAAAAAAAGGGGGAAACCTGTACAGAGGAAGGATTGTATATTCACATATTTTGCACTAAATTTACTTAATGACCTTGAATAAATTACTTTGTCACCTAGATTTTTAATGTTCTATGCTATAAAATCAAGTACATTTACTTAAAAATAATGTGTCATTTTTTTCTTTCTGATTTCCCCTTTTAAATTTATATAATTGTGTAAGAAAAAAGCACACCTTAACCTTCTCAAGATTAAGAAATCTCCAGATATCTTGTGTGATTTTGACAAGGACTTACACGTTAAACATCACCTGTACATCATATCTCACGTATGTACTTGAACAATGAAACATCGTTTGCTTTGCAATAGTCAACGGATACTCAGAAAACAGGATCCCAACAGTAAATCATAACTTTAGATCTGTTTTCTCATGGATGACTTGCAATAACACTGGAAGGCACTTGTAATTGTGACCGCTAGTTTACAGATGACGCAATAAGGCGGAGTTGAGATACCTGCGCACTCTGGAACAGGTGACAAACCAGCGAGGCCCAAATGAAGTCCTCTGTGGACCACACATGCTGCCGATGGGGGGAGGGGGACAGGGTCAGGAGGGAAGGGAAGGGAAGGATGTTGTTGGAAAGTGGAATCTGAATTTAAATTAGCCATTCTGGAGGCTACTGAAACATTCTGGTTGTGAGTCAAGTGTGGCCAAAGATTGTGAAAAAAACAAACAAAAAAGTACAATTAATTTTTATATATGACCTTGTGAAATACATCTATGATCTCTTCAAGGTGATACATGCTTTTGGAATGAAAGCTAAAGCGGGGGGTGGGGGGAAGGGGCAGTATTTTAGGGAAAATGGTCTTGACCTTGATCTTATGGATCAATGTAATGTAGCAACCCTCTCTGCCGTCTATCCAGGTAGATCTGTTTTGTTTTTTACATTTTTTTTTGTGCTAGAGCTCACTTATCTTTGCACAGATAATCCAGATTCATGGCACAACAGTCACAGTCAGAGTCAGCATGACGTAAAGGGACCAGATCGGGATAAATGGTTGACATAAATGTTGTATCTCAAAAGTAGATGGGCTAATTCCTATGCCTAAAATTCATAAAATATTTTTACGACATTCAGATAAAAAGTACGATTATAAAATAATATATTACGTCAGTCTTTATCACTGCTCAATTTTTATAGCCTTGCTTCACCGTGAAAATTACAACGGACAGTACTAATTTCTCAAATAATAAATCATCTCTCTGAAAAATGTATGGACCTGAGGAGCAAGGCCTCTCTGAATCCTCGAGTCTCTACCGAGTGCAAAATACTGTGGCGTGTGTAGTACGTGGTCACTTTACAGGTTCGGAAACCAAACTTAGTGAGGCGTCCCTACATGATATTGCAAAACTCTGACTGACAGTTAAGAATACAAGTGAAATGTTAAAACATATAATTTATATCAAAACATGCTTAGTGTTTTATTTTATGTGAATGCACTATGATGAACTGAACCTCCTATTAAAGACATCTTTAAATAGTCCCTAAAAATGAGAAAACATTATTAGTCAAATGTAGGAGGGAATGTCTAGACGGCCGCAGAATTATTGTGTTATGCGCCCATCTCTCTCTGTCCCCACAAATAGCCTTGTGCATAGATGCACTTATACGTGATCATAGATAGAAAGAAATGCCATGTATTTATTGAAACTTGCGATTATCATAGTATGATGATATTTACTCCTTTCATTCAAATTCAAATTTTTCTTTCTGTAATTAAAATGTTTTTCAAGGGTAGGTTATACTCATCAATAATGCTAAGTATGGCTCCTTTCTGAAGAAAAGCTTCTGTGGGTAAAACTAGTTTCTTTTTTTCTTCTTTCTTATATCTGGCCTTTGAAATAGTAACAAAATAAATAATGAAAGACAATGAACAAAGTTTCTATTTATAGCAAAATGGTGAAATGTCTCTATCATGGAAATAACTAAATACGTTGAACTAAAATAAATCTTTTTTAAATATGCTGAACTGGCAAGAAAATGAAAATTCTTCAGAAGCAAAAATGTGAAAAAGCTAGAACACGGGAACATAAGGAAATAAATACAAGGAAACACTTAGGACTGAACAAGGGTTGCTAGGTATCAGCAACTCTTGGATAATCTAAAGTCATTCCAAGCATGACAGTTGTAAAGCTTACATTAGAACCCCCCCAAAAAATGTTAAAAAAGAGTGAAAAGTAGTTATACATGCACCTGTCATTGAAAAGAAATAAAGATAAAACGAAAGCAAGCAAGAAAAAGACAAAAAGAGAGAAACAAGGAATAACATGGAAAAATACAATTGAGAGAATCAACAGACAGAAGTTGGTTCTTGGGTACAAGTCGGTTTTTAACCCTAGAGCCCACTCGAAAGCCCCTGTGTCTCTCTGCAGACACTTGGCTTTTCCTACCTTCTGCGCTTTGCTCTGGGTTTGAGGCTGCAGGCGGAATTCTAGTAAGAGGACCAATGAACTTAATCGGTAAGTACCAAGACTCGTGTGTTAGTATTTAATATAATTTTTGTTTGGTTTGAGAAAGTAGGACATTTATTTTAATTACCAAGGAAGGCTTCATGAAAGACTTAGAAGTTAAACTCTGCTTTGAAGACTGGTGAGGATTTTTATAGAGGACCAATGTGGAAAAGTCATTCGAGGCTAAAGAAAGATCTGAACATGAAAATGGATAAATAAAAGTGCACTGGATATTGACGGACACGATTAATTCTAGGTTACTGAAAGGCAGACATGATAAAAAGGAATATGATAAAATTAGGGGAAAAAACAACAACAATAACACACAGCACAGTGGCTACCAGCAGAGTATAATTGATTAAGAATTTGCGAGTTAGAACAATAAGAATAAAATAGAAATAATAATAATAATACTCCTTTTGAGGATTCAAAGAGTAATGTTCATAATGAGTTAATCACAGCGTCTGGCACATATCACTATTAATAATACTGTTATCTTGAGTAGATATAGAATAGAGATTGCTTTTCCTGTGAGAAAGTTTAAGTCATCATAGTTTTATTTAAAATAAACTTTCTTATATGAAGTGATGCTGGTTTGATTTTTAGGTAAAATAAAAACACAGACAACTGGTGACATTATATAGATAACACTGAGAGAGAGGGAAAGAAAGTAAAGAGATAAAAAAAAAAAGTCAATGTCATTCCCACAGATCAAAAAGAGTTTGTAAAGATTGAAAATGGCAAAATGGGTGAGGATAGTACCCGTTGAATGAACGCTTCAGGGGTTAGGGCAGTGATTTTCAAACCTTTTCATCCCGTGGCACACATGAACTGCTTGCTCAAATTCTGCAGCACACCAAAAAATTCGTATTGTTGCCGAAATGACAAAAAAAAAATTGGTATAATTTTTATTCATTCACACCGGATTGTTGTGCTGGCTATCATTTGACAATCTAAGGGACAGTGCTGCTGACGAAATGGTCAGGCATTATTACATGTTTTAAAAACCCTTGTGGCACAACGGTTGACAATCACCGGCTGAGGGGCATGGTGATTCTAATTTCTGAATATAAATTCAAACGATATGATCTCTTAATCAGACAGAATATTCATTTATTCATTTATTTGGTACGTGCCCCTAGCAGGAACCGAACCTGGGCCTCTCCAGACAAAATATTTAAAATCAAGACTAACCAGGAAAATCCAGGATGTATGATAATTATCTCTTAGGTCACCTTGTGGATGAAAACACTTAATAATAAAAGGATTTTTATGTTTAAGTAACTAACCACCTTTGAAATGATGCCAAGAATTAATAGCAAATCGTGATCTTTTATAAATCGTGGTATTGCAAAAGTCAACATAATAATTATTCCAAAGAATTCCTGCACCGTTGAAAAGGGGCTATAATGTAAAGATATTGTAAAAGGGATATATGTGTATTTCAGAGGGCTCAAATAAACCTGCGAATGACATCAAAATGGACAAATGTCAAAATGTAGAATTTGTAACACTACATTTACAGATTCCCAAGAGGTATTCGAAAACAAATTAGTTTAAGTTTCTCAGTGATCTTTTAAATCTATCTATGTTACTGCCTTTTTGTTCAAAATACCTTAGTGGTGGGTCCAATTCCATCATAAGTTGTCCTCCCATCCCCAGATAGGAAATGAAATAGACCTAAAGATGTGGATTCAATATTGTCAGGTTTCCTTCCGAAAAGATTTTTCCCAGAGTCACAGTGAGCTTTCAACTGTGAGAGGAACAAAGGTTTTGAAAAGTAGAATGAGATAAAATTTCTTAAATTAAAGCTCTGAAATGCTGACCCCACATCTTAAATTAAATCTCATTTTGTATCATCAGATAATGAGAGAGCTGAGCATGGGTGATATTTGGGGGGAAATGTCACATCACATGCGAAGGGTTATGTCTTTCATAGTCTCTAACATTTAATTGGAAATCTATGCCAACCACTGCATATAATACCTTATTCTGGGAATCTGTGGCTTATTGCTTTAGCAAGTTGCTCATGTTATTTAATTTGAGTCTAAAACATTTACTTCAAATTCACCCAGGTATCCCTGCAACAATTGCTATTGTTATCAACTGCAAACTTTACTTTGCATGTTGATTGTACTTTACGAATTACCTTCAGCATATACAGTGTGATGTGAAGATGACCACAGGTTACAAGTAATTGATCACAACTGGAAAGTACAAAGAAGGGAAAGTATAATTGGTTGGACCTATTTGAGAGCAGTGTAATTCAATATGATGGGAAAATTGGTTGTCTAGTTAATTAAGTAGGGAGAATTGGTACCATCCAGGGTTTTCTGTCTCCCTCAAGGGTAGCTGGCGAGATACAGTAATAAATCAGACCAACACGATCCAGAAGGGACTTACTTTGATGCATGCATATCAAGCCAGCAGGTATGATGAAAGTGTAAGAAAGAGGTACCAGGTAGCATGGATGAATCCAAAGTCAAGGTACAGGGTGCTGAAGGCAACGTGAATGGAAGAAAATGGCAAAATACGATGCACCAAAAACAATAATGTGAATTTAATCATTTTTATTAAAGAGGGAAGGCTCGCCCGACCAGTGTGGCTCAGTGGTTGAGCGTCGACCCTGCACCAAGAGGTTGCCAGTTTGATTCCCAGTCAGGGCACATGCCCAGGTTGCAGACCTGATCCCCAGTGGGGGGCACGCAGGAGGCGGCCAATCCATGTTCTCTCTCATTGATGTTTCTATCTCTTTCTCCCTCTCCCTTCCTCTCTCTCTAAAAGTAATAAAGAAAAAATAAGAAGAAATAGGGAAGGCCCTCTAAGTGGAAAAAAAAAAAAAAAAAAACTACAAAGGAAAACTCTGCAAACTGGGGGACATGTACAAGAAGCACAGTGCATTGTTTTGCATGTACAACTTCCTCCTGTAATAATATCATCCACGATCATTTCAATGAGATCTAAGTGTGACCCAGGCACTCTGATAAATGCTTTCTATGTTTCAGCTCATTTTATTCTCATAACAGTTCTTGAGGCAGCTTCTCGGACTCTCCCTCGATGATGAATGAGGAAATGAAGATTTAAGGAAGTAAATGACAGGCACGCGTACAGAAAGGCAGGATTCTAGTCCGCTTCACCTGACCTTCACGGCTGCTTATTGCTGGGCTTCCTGCTGGTTATGTGGACACTTTGTGCACTAAATATATAACACTTGTCGAGTCTTACTACGAAATTCAGAAAAACTACAGCTAAGTACTTTAATGTCTTGGCTGACCTTTCTCTGTCAAATGAAATTCGATAACATAAAATATAGCTGAAAGAGATCTGAAGAGTCACCCAGCTCACACACCTGTGTTTTCCACCTAAATTATCCAACTTATTTTCAACCTCAATAACTTGGGACTTGTGTATACAGAGCACCGTGCTGGGCATTTTGATATTTAAAAAGAACATTTTTAAACCTGAATCTCAATCAGGGAAAAAACTGCTTCCAAAACGTATACTTGAGCATGGAGAATAAAATACCTGAAAAACATACACACTGAGATGTTGTGGGAATGTAGAGAAAGGTATAATTAATGGTAACCAAAGAAATAAAGTTTTAAGAAAAAAGTTTATGCCCGGTCGGTGTGGCTCAGTGATTGAGCGTCAACCCTGCACCAAGAGGTCGCTGGTTCGATTCCTGGTCAAGGCACAGGCCCAGGTTGTGGGCCCGATCCCCAGTGCGGGGCATGCAGGAGGCGGCCAATCGATGTTCTCTCTCATCGATGTTTCCATCTCTCTTTCCTCTCCCTTCCTCTCTCTCTAAAATCAATAAAGAAAAAAAAATTTTAAAATATATTTTTTAAAGGTTATTTATGAGGTTTTTTTTTTATTATTATTACTGATGAAAGAAAATCTACATCTTTTTAAGTATTTTCTAAAAGAGATACCACATGAATGTTTCTGATCCCACCACAGTTTTGGGGTTTTACTCTATTTTACAGATGACTTTTTGGGTGGGAATAGGGCCAGGGTGTATTTCCTCTTATTCACTGAAGGTGTGTGGATCGTAGGATTAATGTCGAAGCCCATACACCTGTGTGGTAAGTTTCTAGATATGCAGAGGAAAAGCCAGGATTCACCTCAAACCTGCCACGCACCCCTACTTCTATCCAAGAGAAAGGAATTAAACTAAACTGGGTGGTACCTTCCAGCTCCCTACGCCTGTCAACTTAGGTTTTGTTGACTTTGCATTTGGACACCGATTGGGATCCAATCAAAGGCCATGCTCAGATTTTTAAAAATAATGATAGCATCTACTTCTGGTCACACTGCCATGAAAAACAGGTTCTGGCATGTAAAACAGTGTTGGCCTACTTTTGAGCTCATCTCTTCGATTCTGTCTTGATAGCTCCAGGTAGGGTCACTCCATGTTGTCTACAGCATAACCCCCCGGTCCAAGAATTCCAAGAGAAGTAACTGCGAGACATGTGATCTGATGTTCTTGAAAACTATAGTAATTTAAGTTTCACAGTGACTTAAGCAATTAAGGCTACATCCAAGGAGCTGATGTCAACTTCCTTTGCTTGGTATGCGAGGTTTGTAGACAACTGAGCAATGGTAGACTGTTCTCACATCCGCTCTGCAAGTGATGGGTTGTTTTCGTGAGCTTTAGAAAGGGTTCAAGATTACTAGAGGGATTGAAGGATTTCATATCTGGGTATGGAGAGCAAAGTGCATTTTATGTCCATGCAATTGACTGAACGTTTGAGGAGGCAAACTTTAAGTATATGGAAAGCGACTGCCTACTTATCCCTTCAATATCCAAGAGAGAGAAGAATGTATTTACACCGGCATTGCAACCGAATGGGATAACATGCACAGAAATCTTGTTAACGCCAATTGTCAGGACTGGACTATGTGAAAGGTGCATATCAAAACATAAGACATCTTTAATTGAAAGAAGCTGAACAACTTTTCAACGCATGCTTATTTTTATCTATCAGTTTATAGCACATTTGCAGGAGTGTTATTTCTTCCTGGTGAGCTCTGTCTTGCTTACTTGTCTTATATTACAGATATTCTCCAAGAACACTGTGGAAATAATGACAGAGCATCCATTTTAAATGCAGGGTAATGTAATTTTAGACTTAGACATGGTTGGTAAGGAGCTTTAACTAAGAAGAATGACACCGCATAGCCACCTTCATTGCATGAAGGGCTCAAACATGGCAACATATTCTTGCCTCGAAAGGGCTGGTTCTTGCTCATAGTTTCAAGGTGTGACAGCTGATTAAAGCAAGCGCATTATTTTTGTGGAAACACATATACTGTAGGCGTCATGATATTTTTTCCATATATGTTCATTTCATAAGGCAGAGCATAGCTGATCCTGAACGAAAATATATACAAAAAAGACAGGTTTTCTTTAGCTGTCGGTGCAGAAATTAGGCAGCACGCCTCGAACCTAGGAAGAATGCTTGGCCACCAACCAATCTGCCGCTCCCTCTTTGGGACAGTGACCCTTCCAAAGCTTCACAGAAATGGTTAATCTGCTTTGTCCAAGTTTCTTTAAAAAAATCTTCATCTTTGCTGCACTGCAGATAACCTTACAGTGTCATTAAAATGGAGGACATCTCCGGAAAAGGACTGTCACTCTAGACTAAAAAAAAAAAAAAATTGAATTCTTCCTGAGACCACTGACGACTCTCACTCATCTTTCAATAATATTTGCACCCCAATCACATCTTGGTTCGCTGTGCCAGTGACCTGTGAGAAAATGAGAAGGTAGCTCAGGCACCAACTCTGGAAGGTAAAATAAAAGGTCAGGCAAAGAAATGGATGATATTAAAGAGTGAATAAAAGTCTGTGAAAAATGGCCCCTGTTTTTTCCCTTCCAAACGGTGCCGATGATGGAGAGGTTCTGGGTGTGATGATTTCATTCAGAGCGGGTTGTTTCTGGGCCAGGTGCTCAAGTCGATCCTGTCTGACACCCTCTGTGCAAAAAGGGTGTGGACTTCACCCCGTAGGGGTGGGAGAGCCACTGTATGTCTTTGAACAGAACTGTGCTCTTTAACTGTGTTTCAGGGGGGGAATCTATCATCGATCACAGGATGTCGTGTTAGGATGAACAGGCCCATGTGTCGGTTACTGACGGATTAAAGTGACAGAGAAAACTGGGGGCTGTAAATATCAATCACAAAGATTTGAGTGTCCACTACTGCTATGATCTGAATATCTGTGCCCTGCCCCCCACACACTTCAAGTTCATTTGTTGACGCCGGATGCCCACTGTGATGGTGTTGGGAGGTGGGGGCTTTTGGGGGTGATTAGGCTATAAAGAATGAGCTCTCAGGAATGGAATCCATGTTCTTATTAAAAAGGACTCAGATAACCAGCCGGTGTGGCTCACTGGTTGAGTATTGACCCCTGCACCAAGAGGTGGCCGGTTCAATTCCTGGTCAGGGCACGTGCCCAAGTTGTGGGCCAAATCCCAGTAGGGGACATGCAGTAAGAATCGATGTTCTCTCTACTGATGTTTCTATCTCTTGCTCCCTTCCTCTCTCTCTAAAATCAATAAAGAAAAAATTTTTTAATCTTATTTATTTTTTTATTTATTTTTTTATCCTCACCCGAGGACATTTTTCCATTTTTTGTTCAGGTAGAGTGGGAGGGAGAGAGAGGAACAGAGAGAGAGAGAGAAACATCGACGTGAAGGGACACATCGAGTGGCTGCCACCCGCACGACCGACCAGGGCCGGGGATAAACTGCAACCGAGGTACGTGCCCTTAGCGGGAACCGAACCCGGGTCTCTCAGGACCGCAGGCCGATGCTCTAACCACTGAGCCAAACCGGCCAGGGCATAATCTTTTTAAAAGTTTCCTTAAAAAAAAAAAAAAAAGACTCAGAGATATCCCTCACTGCTTTGCAATGTGACATACAATGAAAAGTCTACAAGCTGGACAAGGACCCTCACCCAACCATCCTGGCCCCCGATCACAGATGTCCAGCCTCCATAAGAGTGAGAAATTAATTTCTGTTGTTTATGACCCACTCAAGCTGCAGCATTTTGTTGTAGCAGCCCAAATAGACTTAGACGACGCCTATCTTCACTTCGTGTTTTTCTTTAACTCAGTTTTTTTTTTTTTTTTACTTATTAGTAAGAAATGAAATTCAGCATTCACAGTCCTAGCCACTTACTCAAAAGGTCTAAAACACAAGTCCATGCAAATACCTGCACAACAGGTGTTTACAACAGCTGTATCCGTGTCAACACTTGGAAGCAACCAAGATATCATTCCATAGGCGAGTGGATAAGTAGACCGTGACTTTTAGACAATGAACTACCATTCAGTGCCAAGAAGAAATGAGCCGCCAAGTCTTGGAAGGACATGGAGGAAACTTCGATGTGCGTTACTAAGTGACAAAAGCCAGTCTGAACGGGCTGCACACTGTACGATCCCAGTTGTATGATATTCTGGAAAAGGCAAAACTGTGGAGACAATAAAAAGATCACGAGGAATGGAGATGGTGGGAACTAACAAGGCAGGTCACAGAGAATTTTCGAACAGTGAAATTACTCTCTTTGACATGTAATGATGGACATATGTCATTAGACATTTGCCCAAATTCATAGAATGAACAGCACTAACAGTGACCCTGAGGAAAACTATGGTCTTTGGGTGGTTACAATGTATCCGTGTGGGTTCATCCTTGCCATTAAAAAAAAATGGTGCCATTCTGGTGAGTGACTGATAATGGGGGACATTATGCGTATATGGGAAATCTCTGTAACTTCCTCTTAATTTTATTGAGAAAACTGCTGTGAAAAATAAAGTCTGAAACAATTAATATAATCATCATGAAATTCTTCAAGAACACTAAGCACACTTTTTTTTTTATATAACCCTGATTTCCTCTCCCACTCATCTTGAAAAATTAGTTGAGAATCAGACCACAAAGGAAAGAATACGTACAATAAAGAATGTTCACTGATGATCAATCAGATACGAGCCTTTTAGCTAAGAGTAGTAGGAAAGTTTAACATAATAAATAGTCCAGCTCAATAATGATAGTAATTGGCAGGGTATTAAATTATTACTAGTCGTAAGACAAAGTTCAAATATTTGAACAATTTAGCATTATTTTAACCTAGATGTCATCAATGACCTTATGGGAGTAGAAATTCAAAAGAGACTATCATGACAGGGTGATAAAGGACACCAATTTAACACGGAAGCAGCGAACACTGTGAGAGTTACATAATTTGTTTTAATATAATTGTATTGAATATATACTACCTACATGGTCATAAAAATTGTCACAAAAGATTAATAATTTTCTAAATCATGGTATGAATTTTAGATCATTTACGAAGTCCATTAGCCGACACAGTATTTTAGTCATCATCTTTGTTCATAAAGAACGCCCCTCAGAGAATAAAATGTTTTGAGAGAGAGAGAGTTTTACATTTCCATTACTCATCAAATTTCAGATATTCAGACCAAGACATTGGCCTCAGCAGACCTAGCGATTTACACCAGAAACACTGCCAACAGACTAAACCATTATGGCAGTTATGTTGCTTAAAACATGAACATACTTGTAATTTCTGCAATCATTGATCTATTCTACCAAAGGATATTGTCAATAGTCTAGGAAGAACTCATAAATTCACGGGAATGAAATTCTGACAAAATAGCATTTGGAAGAGAAGTAACTTCTGATGCAAAGGCACTTGGTGGCATTTATAAAATACACATATATGACACACTAGTAAAATATACTATCTGGCTGAAAAAATGCCGATTGTGAAGAAAAATATAACTTTTGCTTTATAGAAAATAGTAATGCTATTTTAGGCTCTTCAACCTGTTACCCATCTATTAAAAAAAAAAAAAAAAAAAAACAAGACAAGAGAAATAAGCTCTCCATTAATTTCTAGCTACTGTATACCACCATACATTCACACAGATGGGATAAAGAATTTTAAAAAGGATCAATAATTTATGATATGGATATGAACTTGACAAGAATACTCTTTAAGGTGCATTTTTTGGATCAATTCTTTCAGTGATCCAATTTTCATTATTGCTTAGATAAGTGTATCAGTGCAAGCAAATTATATGGTGAAAAAATCAAACAAAATTATCTTTAATATGTTGATATGGTTAAAAGTTTCCTACAAAGACTAATTTGAATATACTTTAAATAAGCTAGATGTCAAGGTTTATAAACCTTTTATATTTTTCTCAAGAAAATTCTTTTCTTTTTACATGCTAAATATAAAACTTTACTTTTCTGCCAACATAAAGCATTTCTATAATATGATATATGTATCATTTGGCGAAAAAAAATTTCATTTAGACCTTTTAATATAAAAACTCTGCCCTGAGTATTCAGTAAACCTTAATATGTTTGGGAGATCCTATTCCACTGGGGGGGAGGGGTTAGAAATTCATGAGCACTTTTTTGTATTGAATGTGCAAGAGTCAATTCCAGAGGTCTATTGATATTAAATAACTTTCAATGAGAAAGGATAGTATGTAACAAAGAAATGTCTTCTCATAAAATAGCCACAATGTCCCTGCTGAGAAAACTGTGATATAGCTGTTACATATAATGAGAAAAGATATATTCAATGATTTAAAAATATATATGTACATATATTTATATATGTGTAGCAAAGCTTTTACTCAAAGGAAATTCACTATCAATGCCACTATTTGAGGGAAAAGAAAGGCAGTATAAAAGTTTTGTAAGTAGTCTCGCCAGTATGGCTCAGTGGTTGAGCATTGACCCCTGCACCAAGAGGTTGCCGGTTCGATTCTCAGTCAGGGCACATCCCCAGGTTGTGGGTTCGACTCCCAGTGGGGGGCACACAGGAGGTGGCCAATTGATGTTCTCTCTCATCGATGTTTCTCTCCCTCTCACTTTCTCTCTCTCTAAAATCAATAAAAGAAAAAATGAAAATAAAAAGTTTTGTAAGTAAATGCAAAAATACATTTTCATGCGATATCTCAAAGCTTTTTATTGTAATGTATACTCTGCATTCCAGTTAACACACCACTGTCTCATCTTATCTTACTCCAAAATCTTTCTGAACCACACTCACCACCTCACAAACCTATAAACCTGTAGCCTTCATTACACTCCTGCTAGGAAATAAATATTATCATGATTTTCTCTCAGGGGTAATTATACTGTAACAGATATTCTCTACCTATATGTCTGTCTATCTATCTATCTATCTATCTATCATCTATCTATCTATCTATCCATCTACCTATCTATCTACCTATCTATCTATCATCTCTTTATCTCTCTGTCTCTCTCAAACTAAGAAAGTTAGAACTGTATATAGGACATTTCTGTGACATCCAGGCTTTAGAGCCGACAGATGGATGAATCTTATTCAAAAAAGATGCATTATCTTGGCTGTCCATGAACAACCAAAGTAAAAAAATAAAAATCTTCATTTCGTAACCATTTTAATTAAAATGATATATGCAGCCTCTCACCAGAGATCATGTTTTGTTTGGAATTTAAGCCATGCTTCACGTATTACTGGGCTTTTTAGAATAAGGTGCATTGCTGCTTTTCAAGCTGGAGAACGCGAGCATAAAATCTGCTTGTAATTAGTCATACAAAATGCAGCAAATGAAGAGTCAAAGGTGGCCCCCGCTTAGTATTCCTCAGCATATGTAAAACGTGGCCGTGATAATATTGTGAGCCAAAAAAAAAAAAAAAACAATTGCATCACGGACGCCACCTGATTAGTGGCTAAGGAAAGCTGTAAAAATGGTGGTTTTGCAAGTGAGCTGGGACTGGAGTGTGTCAGCAGCATCACCTCGCATTAACAGATACAATTTGGTTTGGATAAAATGGGAGCGTTCCTGGCACCGAAAATGATCACGGTGACTTACTCCGAATTAAACTCTTTTGATTGTCAGCAGCTCTAACTGAAACATGAACACTGCAGGAAGAATTCAAACAAAATTGGCTATTAGCATTTTTTATTCTCCTGGTTTGATACTTAGTTGGGTACTTATGTGTGGGTGTGTGTCTGCACATAATTATATTGTGTTCTATTTTTAAAAAAAGAAGAGTGGATTACACGCCACCCCACAATCTCCCTATCCAAAAACCTCAACATGTGCTCAGTCTCCACCACCTGTCTTTTGTCACCACCCCATAGTGACTGTCTCTCAACTGTACCTCAGTTCCCCATCTCAACCGACACTAGCTTAACGGGGTCAAATCTCTCCACTTGAACATCCTCTTGTCTTTGGTGTTTTTATGAGCTTGTCCTCCTGTTCGTAGCTGTGTTTTCTAGACACAGATCTGCCCCCTCCAGAAACTCTCCAAGGGCCCCTCGCTGCCTTCACAAGAAAATCACAGAAAGACGTGGTCCTGCCCTCCTGGGCTGCCTGCATGTCCCTGTCCCCGGGGGGCTAAGTAAGTCCCCATCCTCTGGAAACCTGCTTCCTCTTTGGCTAAGCTGTAGACTTTATATGTTTCCATCACTAACCTACAGTTTTCTATGCATTTGTCTCTCCTAAGGTGCTCCTAAAGGTGTGGTTCCCCCTGGGGTGATTCTGCCTCCAGAGGACCCTTAACAAACTCATGTCAGGGGCAGTTTATGTCTTAACAATACGACATAATCAGCGATACTCATCCAGCCCTTGGAAAGTGTCGTCCTTCAAAGTTCTGTGGGACACTCTGCTTAAACCTCCCATGTTTCCCTGTATTCTTATTTTCCAAACCAGAATACTTTCGACGTCGAAAGGAAATACTGTGCATGAAGAACAGCAGTAACGCGGGCTGGGAGGAGGAACTCTGTCAATGAAGGACCATCCACGGTCACTGAAGCTCTAGCCGGCTTTGGAACCGATTTGCCTGCGAACCTCTGTTTAGACACAACCAAAACCGAACGCGATTGAGGGAGATCAAGGTAAGCCTTACAAAAGCACATCGGACATTGAACCTCAAGTTGGAAAAATGAGGTCCATAGGGATTCTTTCCTTGCCTTGCACTGCGAATGGCTCATACACGTTGATGTTTAAAAGTATGAGTTTATTAATCCCATTTGTCACATGTAACAAGAATATATTCCCCGGTGACCATCTTCAGGGGGGAGAGTCAAAAGGCAACTGCACTGGCCCGGCCGGTGTGGCTCAGTGGTGGAGCATTGACCCTGCATCAGGAGGTCGCCGGTTCGATTCCTGGTCAGGGCACATGCCCAGGTTGTGGGCTGATCCCCAGTGGGGGGCATGCAGGAGGCGGCCAATAGATGTTCTCTCTCATCCATGTTTCCATCTCTCTCTCCCTCTTCCTTCCTCTCTCTCTAAAATCAATAAAGAAAAAATATTTAAAAAAAAAAAAAAAAAAAAGCGATTGCACTGATTTCTTTCTCGGCTCCATCACTGCCTGGGTTGCAGCCTGTGACTTCTCGGGCTCGAGTCTGTGCCCCGCTGCACATTCTGTTTTCACAAGCAGCCTGCGGCGCGCACGCTGTGGTGACAAAGGAAGGGACTGTGTGGTTTGCGCGGGGAGCTTGCAGTCCGGGGAAAGAGACGGAGAAGTAAACAAATCATTATGATTTAATGCGGTAAATGTCCTGGATCTCCACAAGATTCGGGGGGCATGAAGGAAGGCCTAAGCAGCTCCGGGCACGCAGGCAGAGGACGCACCGCAGGAGACACGCGGCAGACCTGTGCTGCGGCGGCAGGATCGCGGATGTTTAAGGACGAGGGGAATGAATGGACGTCTTGGGAACTGGGGAGGACAGCGTTGGTCAGGGGCAAATGAGCAGGCCCATTTGACTGGAGGGAGAGACGGGGGTTGGGAGGTCGAGGCTTGGAAGAACCATCAGAGAATTGCAGTCAGGAGACCACATTCACCAAACAGAATATCCATGAAAGAACCCTGACATGATTGCAAAAGAAGGGAGCTGTCGTGGCCAAGCACCACTGGCGGATGTCATGTGGGCACGTCAGATGGACACACGGCTGGGAAAAGGGAAGGACCAGACCTGAGACTGCTCGGAGGTGGGATTAACAGGCCTCCCGGGCCTCGGCTGGTGTGTGTCATCTAAGCACCGCCGCGCACCAAGGGGAGACGGCAGAATTTTTAAATTTCTTATGTTTTTTGCGCATGAAAGTAAGTTATTTTGTTTAAAAACATCAACAAACTTGCGATTTGTTTGATATGTTTTGAGTGGCATATGATGATGTCTGATAGAAAGAAATCAAAGACCGGGACTTAGGAAAGAGAGAGTTTTGTGAACATAGATGACGTTTAGGAGTATTTCAGTCATGCCAATGGGCAAATACAAACATGCACAGACACATGGAGTGCCACACACACACACACACACACACACACACACTTAACCTTGGGACAAGATAAGTACATTCCCATTCAATCACTTATTATTACTTCTGTTCTTGTTGTAGGTCCTGCTGAGAGAATTTTCACAAGAAATTACTCTTCACGTCAAAGGATAGTGGTGTAAGTAAATCCATGGGGTCCACAGTGGGAAAATAAATAGCCTCTTTGGCTGGGAAAAAGAAAAACATAAGGGCAATACACTCCACAGCCAACCCATAAATAATCTCAGGGCTGTAATAATTCACTCACACTAACTGAACTGTGAGAGCAGGTTTCCAAGGGACTGTACACCTGCAGGTGTGTGCAGAGGCCTGTGAGGACACATTTAGGTTCTGTCGCGTCCACATAAATCCCAAGTAAGGAAAATGGTCAAAGAGTTTTAAAAAGCAATAAATTTGGCCCATTTCATAAAATTGCGATACTATTATAACCACACCAGGTAGAGAAATGTCTTAAAATAAGAAAAGTGCCTGTTCTTATATGGAGCACAGAAAATAGTTGAATTTCTTCCATTTCCAAAAATGGATTCCTTTTTATAATTCCATTGATAGTTTTAATCTTGCTGAAAGCTTTATGAGAAACATTTTACCTTTACTGTTACACACTAATATGGCAGTGTGTTGTGTATCTTTGGATTACTACAAGTATTTTCACCTTTCTATCTCTTTCATTTAGTTTCAACCAGTTTAGTTGAAGCAATAAGCACTTTTCAGTGTTTACTGTTTTCCAACAATCTGTTAAGTTCCAGGGATATAATGGTAAATGAAACACAGGCTTAGACACAGAGTGTGAGGGGGTCATGGGCTTAGATAGGAAAACAAATAATACAATAAAAATCTATTGTTTCTTTCAATCAACTTTTTACTGAACATGCCAGCATGATTATTATCTGAGACTGTTATTTTCTACAGGATCGATTCAATGAATACATGGTTTTCCGTTGTAAATACGGAATTAGCATGACCAATCCCATATAATAGAACATTTGTGTCTTTCTATTTTGGGGTGTTAATCTTTAACGTTGCAATGAAAAGAAACATGCTTCGCTCAGCGTTTCTGGATCTGTCTGGATCTGGGGAGCAAGATCAAGTTAAAGCCCCACAGGACGGTAGAAGCGAGGATAGAAGTACAACCATGGACACAGACTCTATGTACAGGGGTGAACAAAACAGGGCTACAGTTGGGAATACACCAGACACTGTTTTATTCTTATAAAACCACGTCAACATAACGTGTATCTCTTTTTCTATACGAACAACTGTCAACCTACTTTGGGAGGTTTATATACGTGTGTGTGTAAAGTTTACTATTTTTTTGTCTCCCCTCATGAGCTTACAGTTATAGTTATAGGAAACTATACAACATTATACAAATCCATGTGAAAACTAAAATGCGGATAATTTTTTAGGAAAATCTATTATAACATAACTGAGTCCAGAGGGAGATATCCTTCCAAACAAGCCAAAAAAAGCAGAGAACTTTGAGGAGGGAGAGAGCTGTCCCGATAAAACCCATGATGGCGAATTCAGATGAATGACCAGTACATGCAGCTCTTTCTAGGTTTGTCTGTTTTGGTTTTTTTAAGTCCTTCCCAACCAAAATTGTGTTTAAAAAAAGCCACTAGGCTTCTCGGGAGGACAGAGAAGAGGAAGTTTGGGGGCCGCGGAAGAGCTGGCCGGGCAGAGGGCCTGACCCTGAGGGCCAGCAGCTGGCCCCGACCTTGCCAGCTACCCTGACCCCGAGAGCCACAGTCAAGCCCAAGGGGCCTGGGCTTCGAGGCCCCGCTCCCAGCCCCAGAGGCTGCTCGCGCACCCCACCTCGGAAGCATGTCTTGGCACCCCTGGTACCCATGTCTGGCATCCGCGGCGACATAGTGAGCGTCGGGCCGTCCCCCCCAGACCCCACCAGGCAGGCAGATGCCCCAGGCTGGAGGCTTGGCTCCTGCTCCCCTCCCTGCTGTTCGCCACGTGACTATGACCAGGCTTTCAGGAGCCGCCAGTCCCATCAGAAGCCACTTCTCTGAGGCACAGTGGACAGAGGTGAATGCCTGCAGCTCTGGGGGGCTCAGAGAGGACACCCCAGCGGTCCAGACCCAGGAGCTATTCAGAGCTCACTGCACATGAGAGCTGAGGGGGTCGGAGGCCGGTGTGCCCCTGCAGCCCCTCTGAGTTCGTACTGCCTGGTTGGGGACAGAAAGGGCAATTTTGGGAGACGGAAGCCATCACCCCAGCTTGAGTCTGGAAAGCCTCAAGGTCAAGACCTGCACCAGCTGGGACGCAAAGAAGCGAGGGCCCTGGGTACCAGAGGGGTTCGCAGGCATCCGTGTTAATACTCTTGCCTTCAGCTGCTGTTATTTAGGGTTTTATGCCCAAGGTACACAAGAGAGACTGTGACAAGCGCATTATACTGTCATAATCTCCCTATCCACTAATTGTTTACGAGGTAGTTTTGGTTCCTAGATCATGAATTACCTGACAAAACAGACTGCTGTAAGGAGCAGATCATTTTACCTGTCATCGAAACTCCTCCAGAGAATAGATTTCCGTCCAAATATGTTTTCATGAAGCAAGCGGAAATCAATAAAAACAAAACAAATATTGCATAAATAGTTCACATACTAAACTCTGTTGTACTATCAAGGAAAAATCTAAATAAGTCCAGTTGTTGTGGCTCAGTGGATGGAACCTTGTCCCATGGACTGAGAGGTCCCATTTGGATTCCTGGTCAGGGCACGTGCCCCGGTTGTGGGCTCGATCCCCAGTAGGGGGCGTGCAGGAGGCGGCTGATCGATGTTTCTCTCTCACATCAATGTTTCTCTCTCTCTCCCTCTTCCTCTCTCTCTATAAAAAAATCAATAAAAACATATTTAGACACTAAAATCAAAATCAAAATAAAACATGAGAAAATAAACTCCTTGTAAAACACATTATTAAAAAACCAAATACAGTGATACCTCGGTTCTCGAACGCCTCGAATTTCGACCAAATCGGTATTCGACCAGGAGATTCGAGAAACTTTTGTCTCGGAATCCGAACAAATATTTGGAACTCGAACTTCCGAGATGAGCCGAGTTGAGCCGAATGGCGTTCATTCGGCCCAGCGCGCCTTGCTTGCGTCGTCAGTGTGAGTGCAGAGAGAGAGTCACGCTTTGTGGAGAGAGTCACGCTTTACACTGAATTTAACCCTTAGACATACTGTACACTTTTATTTCTTGTTGAGACTTATGTTTTTCTACATATTATATACAAATTAGGCCAGTAAATAGGCATTTTCTGGGGCTTGGAACGAATTAATCCAGTTTCCATTATTTCCTATTGGGTTTCATTGCTTCGGTTCTCGAACAATTTGGTTCTCGACCGTCCTCCTGGAACGAATTATGTTCGAGAACCGAGGTATCACTGTAAATACATGGAGAAGTACACTAACAACATCAATGCAGCTTGAGATCAGTGCCGTGAAGGGGGAAACAAGGGAAAAGCAAGTGGGACTCCCATGTGGAGACAGCAGCTAAGAAATGTTTTTCTGACCGGTTGGCCTCAAGTGCTGACCTGAAAACTAGGTACGAGGCGGACTGGGAATGAGAGGAAGCAGCCAAGGGGCTTGGAGGACGAGCTGGGAGAGTCCGGCAGCGACACGGGAGAGGGTGTGTAAGACAAATACAGGGACACGGGAGGGACCAGGTCATCGAGAAACGTGTGGCGCAGGGGACTTTGAATTAGTGCCAAGAGCAACAAGAAAAATATCCCTGAATATTTGTAGTCAGAGGCTCGATGTGATCTAGTTGACATTCCTGAGAAGTCGCTCGGGCTCCTTGGAGCGAATTCACCGAGTGCCGTTGGAATGTCTACGACAATGGCCCGGCTCAAAGGGTGGGTCTGGGATCAGGGCCCGGGGTTGGGGTGCAGCGCGGATGAACTGGAGACGTCAGAGTGTCTGTCCATGGATCGCATGGGGTTGACGCGGGAGAGGGGACACTGGGAACAGCCCACAGGTTTTCAAGTTCAGCAAGTAGCTGAGTGATGATTAATGTGAGGAAGCAGAACTTTTGGAAGGCTGTCAAGAGCTTCATTTTCAACATCTTAAGTTTGAGATCGCCATTTAATAATGCCCAAAAGAAGATGTTATAAACGTATATGGACATTAGAATCAGGGCAGCCTTCTGGAGACAGATCCGGACTAACCAAAACACGTTTTATATTATCTACATCAGTAAATGCTTGTCTCTAACACTTAGGGTGAGATAGTAGGATCCCTTAGAAAGACACTTCAGTTTCAGAAAACGCAGGACTGAGGTTCGAGTCCAGGGAACATTTAAACAAGAAGTGTCAGATCAGTTATGCTCAATAAAAATATCTCTCCAATGCAAACTAAATTAAGAAGGAAACGTAGTAAGTAACATACAGGTAAATCTAGAGGTCGGGTGGGCTACACAGTTTGTGGGTTCACCACTTGCGTGGTGATGACCCTTCAAGGTAGTTGGTACGGTTTACCTCCTTTAGACACAACATAGCATCATGGACAGGGACCAACCTGCTCGAGATTACAAAGATGTGGAGGAGCAAGGCAGTCCAGACCAGCTTATCTCTCTCACACCATCCTATCTCTCATTAAAAATAAATGTTTAATGTCCCTCATCATGATATTACAAACTTATGAAGATAGGATGGTAAGCTCAAGTTATCCCCATTTTTTTTAAATCTACAAAAAAGTGAGTCTCCAAAATATTTCTGATGATCTGTGCAGGATCACAGAGCTCAGCGGTAGAACCATGGCTAGAGGTCAAGTCTCAGTACACGAATCCTCCCTTCTGCCCACCCCATGAAAACAGGCTGCCTCGCAATAATCCAATTATGACAGAAGTTTTGCATTTCCTTGTTTGTCTGTTTTGTTACATTTATTTTTTAAAAACACCTTAAGTGTGTTGGTCCTGGGGTCACATGTTGCCAATTCTTTGCTTCCTTGACCTTTTCCTCCACCAAAAAAGCCGTGGTAATAGGCACAGCGTTCTCGGTGTCTGTGGGAGGCTGGGTTTTCAGTGACCACTAACCCCTGGATGGTTCTATACAATTATGTGCTGGTCATCCTTGGGGTGCAGGAGTGGTACCCATATTGTTTTTATAATGGGATACGATTCTCGTTTACTGTTTCAAAAGGAAATCAAGGTGAAGGAGATGTAAGCATGCATCTGAGGCTTATTCCTATTTCACACATTGCTATCTTTCACGTTTTAATTGGTCACATGCCTATCTACCAACGACCTTGAGTGTTCCTCTTAGCTATCTTTCCTTTTAGCCTAAATCATATCAAAGTATTCATCAACTTCTGCCAGAGATTCATTAAGGATCAAATAATAATAGTGGAAAAGAATGGCACATTTTTCATTAACTCCATCAGCCAATTCTCATTTATGTCCCAACCCAATTTCATTCAACACACGCTGAGATCTTGCAGATCATAGGTATATGGATCAGTACTTATTTCCAAGATGATTTCAATGTTCTGTTCCTTTTCATACAGATAATTTGTGAAAATTAACTTCTTCAGATTTGAAATGGCAACTTCCATTTTAGAAAGTTTTATATTAAGCTGAAATCCTCCGGGTGAGGCTTGAAGATGCATATGCATATATTTTTGAAGTAAAAAGGCACAAACTACCCATAGTGGCAGGAAATTATATGTACATACAAACCATAGACACATGTGTTGCATAAAACTTCATTCCTGGCAGAGAACATGAGTGACAATTCATTTTCTCTTCTGTGTTAACTCATTTCTTTTTAAAAAAAAAATCTACTCTGCTTCTATTCAGGAAGTCTAGACATTTGCATTACAACGAACCATCCAATTACCTTTGCTCTTTTCACTGAAGTAAAAAATCAGAAGGAAAGAAACAAAATAAAGACAAGATGCCTGAACATACTCGTAAGGAATCTTGAGTTGTTCTCTTTTTAATCCTCTCCACTTTCCCTCCTAATTACTTCATGCTTAGAAATCCTGTCACATCTTCCCTTGTCTCCACAACCAGGATTTACGCTCTCCCTCCTAAAACACCATCACAAATGAAAACATTGTTTTTTGGTTCAAAGGGCACATTCAATGGCTGCCGAGCAACTTGGAAAAGGACACTCACTTCATCGGTCTCAACAAACTCGTACTTCAACCTAGGAGAGTAATTGGTTTAAAAAAATCCCAAACTCTACGTGTATGCATGAGACCACACTGAGCCAAGATTTAATTTTTTTTTTTTTTTTTTTTTTATCCTCACCCGAGGACATTTTTCCATTTTTTGCACAGATAGAGTGGGAGGGAGAGAGAGGAAGAGGGAGAGAAAGAGAAACATCGACGTGAAAGGAACACATCAAGTGGCTGCCACCCGCACGACCAACCAGGGCCGGGGACAAACTGCAACCGAGGTACGTGCCCTTAGCGGGAACCGAACCCTGGTCTCTCCTGACCGCAGGCCGATGCTCTAACCGCTGAGCCAAACTGGCTAGGGCAAGATTTAATTTTTTTAAAGAAGAGGGGCAGTGAGGCATTCAGTCCTCAGTTTTCCTGAGCAAAACACAGTCTACTTTGGCCAACACTGAAGCCAAGTATATAGTCCTTGAACTTTGTCTCCTAAAACACGCCGCTCAAAGTCGTCCTTTATCTGACAACACAAATGCCAATCCAGTGAATTTCATCTGCTTTCAAATATTAAACATTTCCGATCATTACATGTGTTCCTTTCACAAAATTAGCAGCCACTCAAATTGGTCAAAGCGCAGTTCTAGTAGGTCTGCCTAGGTGGATCCTTCTGGTGGGCCTCTGTACGGACCTCGGGGTTCAAGCCGTGTGAACAGCTTACACCGACCCAATCCCGTTAGAGAGAATCCTGCAATTCTTCCAGCTCACGCAGTCATGTAGACCCAGGCACAGTCTCAATTTTCTCGAGTGCTTTCACTACTTCGGTTTGGCAAACTGACAGCCCAGAATAGATCCAGTATTGATCTGTGTCTGCTCAGGGGTGCAGGTGGAGGAACATGTGAAAGGGCCCCTTGAAGTGGGCACACTGGCACGCATCCATCCCTGGGGTGTATTTTCTCTCTCTCTATTGATCTCATTTTGACCAGAAAAATAGCTAACTGGGTGCTTTGTATGATGTCATTCACAGAGTAATGCCCTTGTATGTGCGTGTGTGAGTGTGTGTGTGTGTTTTCAATTTAGGGGGCCGCTAGAATCAGAACCCAAATTTCTTGTTCTCGTATCAAAACAACAACAATAAAACTTGACTTTTGATCCACTGAAGACATTATTGATCGCCTTGAGATTGCAATGAGATGGCTTTGGACAATTATTATGATTAAGTCCCAACAGTACAGTGTCCTTGGAAAAGCATAGTGATCCATTCAACCATCTCCCACTCAGCAAGAACTACTGTGTAAATGCCAGATATTCCGGTAAACTGTGTATCAATTTTACAAGATGCATCTCCGTTGGTACTTTCAGCAGGTCATGTATAGTATTAGAGAGTAAAATCATCTTTTTGTTGGTAAGAAAAATAAAGCGTGAAAAGTGACATAAATTTAAATCATAAACCCTGGGAATAAACTCAATCTCTGCCATTTTACAATCTACTTAAGCTGAAAAAGTTACTCAACATCTGGAAACCTTATTTTTCTACACATATATAGTAATTTCTTTTTTCAATAATTTAACTTTATTGTTGAGAGTATTACAGATGCCCCCCATTTTCCCCAATGTGCCCCCCTCCAGTCACCTGCCACCCCACCACAGTCCTTCACCTATCTATGTGTCCATGGTTTCGAAGAACAATAATTTCAGAGGATTATGTGACATACTAATAATTATGAACTGTATTTGCCAAAGGATTGAACAGATATTAATTATTATTGATTCTTATAAGCAAGTGTTTTAACAAAGTAAATAGATTCATAAAATAATAAATGCTATGGATTAAGTATTAGGTGCTAGTCATTATGAGCACTTTACATGTATTACCTCACTCATTCATTACAATAACCTCATGAGGTTACTGAGGCACAGGAAAGTTGAGGAACATCACCCATCTAATAAGTAATGGGTCCAAGATTTAAATCTCAGGCAATCTATGTCCAGAGTATGTATTAATCTAATCATTGCCTTTCAATGCCTTTTCGTTATATAATAATTTTTAAAACAAAATTACTTTCTTAAAACAAAAATGTTTTTTGCATTGCTTCTCTTCTATATTTAAAAGGAAATAACAACAACAAAATAAACTAAACCTAAGACCGAGGCCCTGTGTTATTTAGTCATTTTGAGGCTCCAAGCAGTACTGAAATTAAAATTAGATTTTCGGGCATAGAATCCTGTTATTATGAAAAACAAGAAATTCATTTTTTAAAGTATGGTTGTGATGTATGAAGTAAAATATGAACGTTTCACAAAGCAAATATTGATTACATTTATGGGCTGATAATTAAACAACATTCTGGCGGAAGTTTGAGACAAAAAAAGAAACAAAATGTATACGGTCTACATTCATTTTTGTGTGTGGGAAGCTCTTTATTTCACTTTCTGTTTTGAAATGACAGCCTTGCTGGATAGAGTAGTCTTGGATTCAGATCCTTGTTTTTCATGACCTTGATTACCTCATGCCATTCCCTTCTGGCCTGTAGTGTTTCTGTTGAGAAGTCAGCTAGAAGCCTATGGGGGTTCCTTTGTAGGTAACCTGTTGCTTATCTTTTGCTGCCTTTAGGATTCTCTTTGTCTTTAATTTTTGGCATTTTAATCATGATGTGTCTTGGTGTGGTCCTTTTTGGTTTTTTTTTTTTTTTTTTTTGAGGCTCTCTGTTCTTCCTGAACTTATATGCCCTTTCTTTCACCAAGTTAGGGAAGTTTTCTGCCACTAGTTCTTCAAATATATTCTGTAACCCTTGTCCATTTTCTTCTTCTGGAACTCCTATGATGTGAATGTTGTTATGTATCATGTTGTCTTAAGCTGTCTTCCTATTTTTTAATTGTTCTTTTTTCTTTTGGGTTCTCTGATTGGGTGGTTTTTTTCTACCCTGTCTTCTAATTTACTTATCTGATCCTTGGCTTACTCTAATCTGCTGGTTATTCCTTCTAATGTGTTCTTTATTTCTGCTATGTCACCTTTCATTTCTGCTTGGTGGTTTTTCATTTCCAATTGGTTGGTTTTCATTGTTTCTATACCTTTACTCAGGCTGTTGAGCTTCCTCAAAGTCATTACTCTGAACTCTACCTCTGATAACGTGCTCAATTCCATTTCATTTATACCTTCCTCTGTGGAATTCTCTTGTTCTTTCATTTGGAATTTGTTTCTTTGTTTCACCATTTTGGCTGTCTCAGCAGGTTTTGGAGCCTGTCAAATTTTCCCTGTTGGTGTCAGTGTTTTGCTGATTGTGGCTCCCTGTACTGGGTTTGGATAAGTATGGAAGGGACCAATGTCTAGTCTTACTTTTCTGGGTAGAGTTGCAGACCAAGCAAAGATTCAATTATCCCAGAGCTTTTGCCTATAGGCTGACTATTAGTTTCTATTACTTAATAAGCATCAGTTTGTAGCCCTGAACTGAGTGGAAAATTGATCAGGTGGATAGGGTAAGAGGACTTCCAGTGGGTGGGGCAATCGACTCCCCCTGAGTTAAAGTTGCTTTGATGAGAAAGTGGTTTCTGCAGTGGGGGTTACTGACGTAGCACAGGGACGCAGGCCTCATCTTTGACAGCTCAGTCCAGGACACCCAACAGTGAGGGTCAGGCCCAAGGCTCAAAGCCTTCAGAATCTTGGCTTGCTGGTAGTCTTTGGCTGTTAATGAGCTTCAGGTTGCACTTGTCCCAGCCGGGTGGTTAAATTCCCAATGGAGGAGCAGTTGCTTCTCACCCAAGCTAAAGCCACTCTGATGGGGCTACTTGACAGAGATGGCTACTGAAGCATGAGAGAGTGGCTCAGCATAGGAACTCGGGCCTCAGCCTTCACAACTTAGTCCCCAGAGCCATGACTCCCAACACTGACAGCCAGGTTCAAAGCTCAAAGCTTTCAGAGGCTCTTTTCTGCTACGGGCTGCACTAGTCTCTGGCTGTTAAAGAGCCCCAGGCTGCACTGCTCTAGGCTGAGTGGTGTTCAATTCCCAAGAGAGGAACAGTGCTTTTATCCCTGGCTACAGCTACTCTGAGAAGGGGCACTTGGAGCACGATGGCTCCTGTCCTGTGGGGGATGACTCAGCATAGAGCTCCTGATGGCCTTCTTCCCAGCTCTTTCCCTGGTGCCACGAGACCCTGACTCTCCTCACACAGTTCCAGCCCAGTCCGCCCCCCACCACTGGGGCCCAAGGTGCATGGCTGTAGCTGATTTAGTGCACTGCCTTTCAGGGAAATGCTGGTGTTTCCTGAGCCTCTCTCTGCAGAACAGAACCTGTGCTCTGGGGTTTTCTCAGCCGGGTGCTCTGTGGGCACCTTTCCCTGTTCTACCACTCTGTGCTGGGGAGCCAGCTTGGGCGTTTAGCCCCTGACTTCCCAGAGGGAACTGCTCAAGCTAAGACAGCCTTCAGCTGCGTCCCGTGGGCACCGAGCCACCCCTCTTGCACCTCTGCAGCTCCTCCCAGTCTCAATTTGGGGTCCTCTTTACATCCCTGGTGATAAGGGTTTTCTCCAGACGCTCTCCAGGTGGTTTTCCTAGATGGTTTTTCTTTATTTTAGTTGTAATTCCAGTTTGGTCCTGGGAGAGAGTTTGTGTAGCTTCCATTCACTCCCCTGCCAGTTGGGGTCTAATCCCCTGGCCATTTATACTGAGTGGGAGCAGATATTCACCAACGATACATCGGATAAGGGAATAATATTCAAAATATATAAGGAGCTTATACAACTCCACACCAAAAACAAACAAATAAGTCCATCAAAAAATGGGCAGAGGACGTGAATAGACATTGCTTCAAAGAGAACACACAGATGGCCAATAGACATATAAAAAGATGCTCCACATCACTAGTCATCAGAGAAATACAAATTAAAACCACATGAGAAACCACCTCACACCTGTCAGATGGGACTATCATCAGGGACTCTTTTTAACATATGTAGCCACTTCAGTGCTAAAATGGTCACATCAGTTACCTGGAAAGTGGTGATATCATGTCATTCCTCATTATTTTACTTATGAGGAACTCTTGATTTAAAATTTCTTTTTCATTCCTTTCCCATTCCTTTCTTTCCTCAACTTCTTTTTTTGAGATTTTATTAGTATAGGGTCGTGTACATGTAGCCATCAAAATTGGATCTAAAAAAATTTATTCAGTTTAATATGAAATAAAAGGAAGAAAACTTCATTTTTGCCCAAGGAAATCCTACGACATAAGTGGGTTACATATCTCTTCTAGGAAAATCAACCTTGCAATGTCATTTCCAATTTAAGTCATGATGACTGAAAAGTGCAACCCATATCCATGCAATCAAATGTGTTGTGTGTGCTATTGTAAGTTTTAGAAAAGCCCTAGAAAAGTATTTCTGAGGATAAATTTTGCACATATATCATGGTGCAGAAAATTATAAATATTTTATGTTCTCTAAATTTTTCTTTCAGGTATTTGGTGTATAAAACACTTGTCTTGCCCTGGCCGGTTTGGCTCAGCGGTTGGAGCGTCGGCCTGCGGTACAGAGAGACCCGGGTTCAGTTCCCGCTAAGGGCACGTACCTCGGTTGCAGTTTGTCCCCGGCCCTGGTTGGTCGTGCTGGTGGCAGCCACTCGATGTGTCCCTTCACATTGATGTTTCTCTCTCTCTCTTCCTCTCTCTCCCTCCTGCTCTATCTGAACAAAAAAGGGAAAAATGTCCTCGGGTGAGGATAAAAAAAAACAAAACAAAACAAAAAAACACTTGTCTTTATCAGACTGAATTATTTCACTGAACATAATACCTTCTAGGTCGAGAAGTGAAAACACTAAGACGGACAGATTGGTACTTAGAAAATAGTCATGGGGACATCGTGTACAACATAGAGAATACAGTCAATGACATGACAACCATGTATGGGAGTTGGATACTGAAAATACTGGGGGGAACACTTTGTAAAGTATATGACTGTCTAACCACTATGCTGTACACCTGAAACCAATAAAAAATAATATTGAAACTGTAATTGAAAATAAAAATACACACAAAGAGATACTGAGATAATTTGCACAAATGTAAGTGCAAAAATAATAGCTCATAATTTTTCAGGTACCATTGAAAGCTTTATTTGGCGTTCTTTTTCTTTCCCGACACCTCAACTCTATGAAGCTGATACATTTATCACATCCTTTAACATAACCAGCCTGAAGCTTACAGAAACTAAATAATTCATCCATGACCATGCCACTACCCCATGCAGCTCCCTGTGATTCCAAACCACTGTGTTATCATGACTATCGTTTTATAGTGCATATTTTTTTTATCATCCTTGTTTAAAATATTTTTTAAGCCCTGGCTGGTTTGGCTCAGTGGTTAGAGTGTCAGCCCTTGGACCAAAGCTTGTCTAGTTTGATTCGGGCCAAGGGTACATACCTGGGTTGCAGGATCGATCCCTGGCCTGGGTCAGGGTCATGCAGGAAGCAACCAATCAGTGTGTCTCTCTCACATCAATGTCTCTCTCTCTCTAAAAATTAATGGAAAAATATCCTCGGGTGAGGTTTAACCCCCTCCCCAAATTTTTTTAAATTAAAAACAAAGTTAGGGGATAGAAAAATGATTACATAGTGGCTCATCTTTAAGTATAAGCCACGTGACCACTATAACTAATGTTGTAGGTCTGTACTCTGACATGGGAATGGGTTCAATGTATGTTTTTAAGTAAAAAAAAAAAAAAAAAAGTCAGGTTTTAAAGTGCTTATATAGTAAGAATTAATTTTTTTATATTTCTAAATACATGTATATTCAAAAATGTAAAAATATAACAGTTGAAAATATTTGTAGTAATTCTATCTGGTGGTGAGACCCCTTGTTGCAGATTTACACAGATCTGCTCAGAGAGGCAGATTTTATAAGGAGCCAGTGTAACCTACTGAGTAAGTGTCCAAGCTCTGCAGTCAGATACCTGGTGTGATATATTGACCATCTTTTGAGTTTTGATAACTAAAGAGATGCTATACCAACTTCTCTAAATCTTGGCTTTCTTTTCTTGTAAAATGAAAACGTTAATAATATGTAGTTTATAGAGTTTCAGTAAGGATTAAAGGACTATTCTAGTAAAGAGCTTAAAACTCTTATCAGCCAATAACTGCAAGATATTTCTTAACTATGCTACAGAGAGAAAATGTTTGTATTTACTCTCTAATTATACCATTGTAAACATTCTTAATCTTTTAAAGTGAGACTAAAATCAGGACTTATAATTTTGATTTGAGAAATGCTTTGCAAATACCAGCACCACTAACAAGAAATACTATCTCTTAACAACGGCATGAAGACTCAATATTATTCTGCCTTTAGATTTCTAATAGGTGACCACAAACCTCATCTCTTCTGATCATGATCGTCGATGAACGGGAGAAGGCATTTAAATGCATGCTTATCAGGTTCCAATGACATCTGGTTAAAAATCATAACTATTTTACTTGCTTGCTGACTCAAGAATCAGAATAAATGTGAACGGCAACATCAGCGGGAAACAAATGATGACATTTAATAAGAATAAATGCAAATTTCTAGATATAATTTCCCCAAATCAATACTAAAAGTTAAAGGATGGAGGAACCTTGGCTTGAAAACAGTTCATGTGCCAAAGACCTGGGACATCCAGTTAATCAAAGCAAATAACATGACAAGCGAGCAGAAGCTAATTTAATCCTGGGCAGCATTAATAGAGTTACAGTGTGCGTATCATAGGGATTGATAAGCACATGATACTCTGCCCTGTCAGAATGAACCGGGGACGATGTTTAATTGTGTCTGCTAAAATCCAGAGGGCAACGCACATCGGAAACCAGCCAGGAAGGTTAAAGAGGAATACAGGTCTGCAGGGCCACCTGCTCGGACATTCTTGACGGCGTTGGGTGTGTTTAGAGGGAGCTTGAGTGGGAAGACATGGTATTCTCCTGGTTATCCTACAGTTCTGGCTGCTTTTATTTCTTTAATTAATTTATTTATTCTGTTGTTGAAAGTATTACAGATGTCCCCCTTTTTTCCCATTGACTCCCTCCTTCCTGCTCCCAACCCCCTTCTGCCTTCCCCAACCTAATGTTTGTTTTTTTTGTTTGTTTGTTTTTATCCTCACCGGAGGACATTTTTCCATTTTTTGTACAGACAGAGTGGGAGGGAGAGAGAGGAAGAGAGAGAGAGAAACATCGACGTGAAAAGGACACATCGAGTGGCTGCCACCCGCACGACCAACCAGGGCCAGGGACACACTGCAACCAAGGTACATGCCCTTAGCGGGAACCGAACCCGGGTCTCTCCGGACCGCAGGCTGACGCTCTAACCGCTGAGCCAAACCGGCCAGGGCCCAACCTAATGTTTGTGTCCACTGATTGTGCATAGATGCACATAAGTTCTTTGGTTTATCTCTTCTCACCCCTCCCACCCCCGTCCTCTGAGGTTTGTCAGTCTGTTCCCTGCGTCCATGACGCTGGATCTCCTTGGGTGACAGCTTTGGGTTCAGCCTCACAATCTCTAAGCCCCGGAGCGCTTCAAGGCTGAGTCTGGGCCTCTATTCTCCTCGACTGACATGAACTTCTTTGATGACCTCATCTAGCCTTTGGGCTTTAAATACCACCTTTACCATAATAATGCCCAAGTGTCTGTCTTCAGCCTGGGTTTCTCCCCTGAACGTTATGCTGCAATATCAACCAGCTTCTGGGTATCTCTACTTGGAAATCTAATAAGTTTTCAACTCAATAAATCCAAAATCAAATTCTTGATTGCCTTCCCCAAAACATAGTTATTCTAAATTCTTCCTCTTCTGAAGTGAGCTTATCACTGCTGTTGTTTAAACAAAGCATCTAAGTGCTACATTGGCAATACTGTCTTTCTCCCTTTTTATCAACATCTACAAAGATGTTGATGAAAAGTGAGAATAAATTTTGATAAGCAGATGCCATTATATCCATCTATATCTATATCTATATAAAGTTATATCCACCATTATAACTAAGGCTAACTAACTGATGGACAATACGTCCAAATGTCTATTATCAGGGAAAACCACACAGGGCATAATTTTATCCAGTCATATTGATGTTAAAAACTCTATTGCATGAATAGGAAGAGACATTTTTAGCTCTTCCGGTAAAATAAAATCATAAGCTTAAGTCATATCATACGGCATATTTGGTAATTTTCTTTTCTTTTTCATAAATAAGTCTTCAATAAATGGAAATAGACATTATTAGAACTGAAATGAATCAACTGACCATTGATTTTAACAACATGGAAACTCTTAGAGATCTTTATAAGAACAGGCTCAACAGTGTGGGCAGGCTGACCCAAACCCAAATTAAGCACAAAAAAATTTAAAAAATGGAAAGAGAAGAATGAAAAATAAAGTGCAGGTTAATGTTTCATGAGGTTGATTGTATGGAAGTAAAATGAAATGGGCAGTTGTGGGCCAATGGAGTCTTCTCTTGCTTTGTTCATTGATAGGAGGAACAACAGCTTGTTTATACGCTGATGAAAATATTTCTATAGAGATGGAAAAAATCCTTATTTGATCAGATTGTGAAAAAAAAAAGAGGATTTGGAGTATTCATTTCTAGGACTTGGTAGCACCTCACAGTAGTGCCTAATAGCAGGTCCCTGGTAAAATATATGTGGGATCCCATTTGCTGATATACAAATGCTAGTCTATCCTCAGTATGATTAGCATCTGAATTCGAATGAAAAAGAGCAACAATGTCCATTTGCTGTGATAGCGACTTGTCATCATGGTAGAGGGCTAGTCTGGGATTGACAACGAGAACACAAACAAAAATTATATTCCCTATTGAATGAAAGATTTTAAAATAGCTCTTTCGAAATAGAATCTTGAAAAGATCAAACGGACATTGTTCACCCCTTATAGGTTTCTCAGGGAGTGAAAGACACAGAAATGTGCTTTCGATCACCTTTTCTCCAGGACTGGAGCCCCTGCGGTGCTCTGCAGGTGGGAAATGATTGAGTGGTAACCATGCTGCAAGTAAAATGGAACATGCTGAGGCTACAGAGCACACTTGGCCGGATTATTAAGGTCAATGGCAAAACATGCCTGTCTTCATCACTACTCTGAGCCTACAAGACAGTGAACTTCCTACTTGACCCTCAATACCTGCAGTAGAACAGAAGCTATTCATTAGTTTTCAGAAACCATCTCTTTGGTTCTACAGTATTTTCCTGGGAATGGTAATGTGTGCATAACCCTAATTTCCAATGCATGGCCATCTTACTTGGTTAGCATAGTAGACGGCATGACATTAAAAGTGAACAAGGGGTTACCTTGATCAAATACCCCAAACTTTGTCATTAAACTGACTCTTCCAGAGATTAACTTCAAAAATGTTTTGGTGCCAGATAATTAATACTGCTCTTAAAAGAGGCTTTAAAATTATACTGTGATCTGCATACTCTATCACATAATATAAATAAGAGATTAAAGTAATAACGTCTTGAGTAGTAATGTCTACATGGACTACTGCAGCCCTAATAATGGTAATAGCATCAATATTAATAATCATTTTAGATAACATGTTCAGTCTCTTACGACAGCCAGGAACTAAGAGCTGACACCATTGAATGCTCACGACAAATCTTCGAGGTAGATACTGTGACTGTTCTCAGTTCCCAGCTGGAAAAGAACAGAGACTAAATCAAGTGGGATAACTTGACCAAGGCTGTCCAGCTCAAATATGGCATGAATGGAATTCTCCAGATGCATTATGTTGCAGTGTAGACAAGGGTGTTACATGCTTAAAAGAATTTTTCTGAAAAGGACATTATTGATCCTTCCAAAAAGTGTCTTAAAAAAAAAAAAGTAAGATAACCCCAACTTGTAATAATTCACATTTTCATTCCATTTTCACATGTTCTGTATTTTTTGTCAGTCAGAGCCAAATGAAAAATTGGAAACTTCCATCCCCAGTAGAGCCATACCCGGCTCCGCTCCATTCTATAAATACCTGGGTACATCGCAGGAAAAGAACCCTCAATTCTCAATGCAGAAACAAAACAAAACACACACAGATCACAGAAAAATAACTCGGGAATCAGAGAAGGGAATTCAGACCTTTTTCAAACCTAAATTTTGATTTTTAAATGCTAGAGTCTTTGAAAGGCTTTTAATGTCATAAAATGTTTGTGTCAGATTTAATTAGTTTCAGTTTCTTGCTATATTCTTACTAATTGGACTTCCTTTGTAGTTATGACTAGGCTTAAATCACAAGATTGGCGATGGGACCTGTCTGAATCAAAACCTACTCGTATGAAGAGTGTTTTGTCAAGGATCTAAGTAGACTTTTCAATACATTAAGCTAAAATTATATTTAGTGCATGATTCCAATTTTGTTCCATTTGTAATATTTACCTGAACATTAACTGAGGGACTCTAGGACACATTACACATGTGCATGAAATGTTAAGTGTGTTTCTATGTGTGTGTGTGTGTATCCATTTAAATACATAGTCACATGGATAAAGTATGTATATTCACATATTTAGGCCAATGAACCTAATAAAATTACAAGATTATCTTAAGATCTGAGTAGCAACAAGTATTACTTATGCCGACTCAACTTGCTGATCGTGGCCTTGTGACAATTTTAAGAGGGATATTAAGGTGAGGGAAGATCTGATGGGAAAGAAAGCTCTCCATGAAGAGAGACATCCTAATAAGCATGACATTGGCATCTTGTGAACTTCTGCACAAATCCTTGTTGATGTATCCTTTTCATCCAATACCCCAACAACATCTATGATATAGAGTCTATACAAAATTCACTTCTACAATTCATTTAAGGAAGATAAATGCAAAGCAGCAAGTTCTTGATATAGACCTATCTTTTTTTAAAACAAAGCAGTAGAAATTAGAAAACTTAGGACACACACACACACAAATCATATCTTTCTGTATTCCCTTCTAATTACCTAGTAAAATCAGGTACTTAAAGGAGAAATTCAAAATAGACTTAGATTCATTTTTTTATATATATATATCTAGCTCACATCTTAGAATTATTAAATCTAAAAGCATGTTGAAAAACCTTGAGTGCATGCATTACTCCGGAAATGGTTGCTAAACTTTGCATTTGATTATGCTAAACCTGGTGTTATGGCTGGTTTTGTGCCCACACTGGAGAATTTCAGTATTAGGAAATGTTTTAATGTACCCACATGCCCACGAGCTAAGCCAAGGGAATAGGAATGAAATAGAGGGGACCTACTTTAAGCATTTTATTTGAAATTTTCCCTCTCAAGGAAGACTACTCTTTTGCTCTAGAAATTACTAAATAGCAAGTATTTCATTCTTTTCGACAGAGTTAATCCATATGAGATATTTAACATCAATTCTGCTATATCGTGAATTTATCAATTAGGAGACTGAAGTATTGTAGGTAAATTGCTTATCATAAGTAGTTTGGAGCTTGATTCAAAGAAACCAATCAGACCAGGGAACATGTACTTGATTATAAAAGTGTCAAGCATTTCAATTCTGTAACATTTTACAATACGTTAAAATATTTCCCTCTCTCTTTACTTCCCATTATTTAGCCTCATTATTATGGAGTGTTTAATGAGTCCTCAGAACAAATATAATTTCCTTTTTTTAATAAAAATGGAATTATTAAACAGCAGGGCAATTAAAATGCCATTATTTCCAATAACACTGATTTCAGCTGGCAACGTGTTTCCTGTACCCTTTTTCAAATGACATCCTCTTCTGTACAGAGAATGTGCATGTGTGTACGTGAAAATAAGCAAAGTCTCCAAATTCATGTTATTGGGAACTAGGCTGGATTCTCCAGTCAGCATATTTTAATCAGTCATCCCAGGAGCCCTATTCTTTTCTTAAATTAAGTAGTGAAAATACAGGTCTTTTACTATAGAGGAATACTAAAACTCATACATAGCAAAAAAAGATTCAGAAATAATTTAATTAAAGGTAAGAAGAAACTGTATTTTGCTATCCAGATTTCTTCTTTCAAATACTATATTCTGTGCTCAGTATTAATGTGTACAGTTTCCATGTACATTTTCTTTCTTTAATATTTCTTGTATACCAAGACTCACATATTCAGGAAATGTACTGTATGACTCTCTCCTGAATTGTAGGATTCTCCTGAATACTTCAGCCTGGCCCTGAAATATTACTTGCCTTCTGAGAAGAGAAAGACTCCTAAATCCTTGCACTTCGTCCTTGGGATGGACAGAGATGGGATCTTGGAGGCGAAACCCCTCATGTTACATGTTCGATAAAGTTCCCACGAAACCCCGGCCTCCTGGGGGGGCATCAGGACATTCCTTCTTCACCGCACCCCAAGAACTCCACCGATAACAACGCTAGATACATGTCAATCCAGATGGTCCCCGTGATACCGTTCATTCAAAACACACCCTCACCGGAAAAATAAGTATCCGGACCTCTAGATAAATGATAAACAAAAAACACCCACAGTGCTCTGAGAAAGGAAAGGAAACTATTTCAGGATTTTTTAATGAGTTGCTAAGGCCCCTGATTAAAAATAGACTCTCTTCTCAGGGGAACCAATTTGTGACCCTAGGTGTCTCTTCATCAAGTTACAATGGCCTGAAGCTACAAATGAAAGTGGCAGTGTGTGGGCATGGAATTGAGGTACATCTTCACATCATACAATAAATAGTTCTCATTTAGAATTTCCCAGGGGTTTCAAGACAGCAAAATTTTAATAGGCACATAGTACTCTTCTGTGCATAACCAGTCACTTGGCAGGTTGAACAGAAAATGAAGTGTGTATCACGTGACATTTTCTTATGTTGGGTATCGTGTACTGATATTAGTGCAGAGAGTGGCCCTTACTGGGTGTCAGATTCTTAGACTCTCTGACTATAACTCCTCCCCGCTCCCCTTCCTGGTCTGTCTACATAATCTGAAATTATTCTAGTAGACATTGGGATCAAGAACAAAAGCCACAGTTTGGGTCATTCACTTCTCCAACTGTAAAGCATATCTGAGGTCATTAATAGTCTCCTGCTCCCCGTCTTACAGATGAACATACTGAGCCTCAAATTTATTTATTTATTCAATTTTTAATATTTTTTTCTTTATTGATTCTAGAGAGAGAGGAAGGGAGAGGGAGAGAGAGATAGAAACATCGATGACAGAGAACATTGACTGGCTGCCTCCTGCCTGCCCCCCACTGGGGATCAGGCCCACAACCTGGGCATGTGCCCTGACCAGGAATCAAACTGGCGACCTCTTGGTGCAGGGGTCGATGCTCAACCACTGAGCCACACCAGTTGGGAGAGCCTCAAATTTATTTAAACAGAGAGCATAAATACATGCCTCCTCAAAATAACAATAATCGACTGCTGATATACCCACTATTCTTTTGCTTTCTCTTCGCCATCACCACTGACTCAGATAACACGCGTGTATCGATTTCCCAACACTACCGACATCTAAATTCTGAAAGGTTTGCATTAACATGAATAATTTATAAATGTAAAATTTTATTTTAAAAATATTTTGACAACTAGATGCATATATATAATTGTGCTTTTGGTTCAATAGTACTGATTGGTCTTTTTTATTAGTGCGGGTTCATTTAATTATACCTGCAACTATTATTATTCATTTTATTTATTTTTTGAATTAATGTTTTTTTTGGTTTTGTTTTGTTTTGGCGAGCCAGCCAGGAGGATTAATGCAGACCTTTTTGAAATCACAATTTTAAATTGTTATTCATCCATATTTTTAATCCATAAACATTACTCCTTTTCACTGAGAAAAAAGAAATTTACCATATATATGTCGTTAAATCACAGTAGGTATAAAATAATAAGCAATGGATTGGTCTCTGCCCCTGGTACCAAGCGTACAACTCCTGAGGACCCTTGGATTCTCCTGAGTGAAAGGGGTTCTGGGAACATCTTTTGTTCTAATATTTGGTCTTTGACTCCAGTTGCTGACACAGAGCTCTTGAAATTCATATCCTTCCCTGAGTAATAGAGCATTTGACAGAGAGCTCCTAAATCCCTTGGAATTTCCTGGATGATAGGAGCATCTTTGGCTCTCATGAAGTGACTGTGTGTGTTGTGGAAGGGGGTTTTGTCACCAGAAAGATGAAGTCATGATTAGAAGGCTGCAACTTCTGGCCCTACCCCATCCTCTAGAGAGGAGAGAGGGGTTGGTGATTGAACTAATCTTTTTTTTTTTTTTTTTTTGGTATGTGCCTCTAGTGGGAACCAAACCTGGGACTCTCTGATCCACAGGCTGACACCCCAACCGCTGAGCCAAACCAACCGGGGCTGAACTAATAATCGATCAAGCCTACATTATAAAGCTCTCGTAAAAATCCATAAACTACAGGGTTCAGAGAGCTTTGCAATTGGTGACCACATCCCTCTATGAGGAGGATGGTGTACCCATCTCCACAAGCACAGAAGCTCCTAGGCTTGGACCCTCTGGGACCCTGCCCTGTTCTGGCTGTTCATCCATATCCTTTATCATATCCTTTATAGCAAATATGTAGACATAAATAACTGTTTCCCAGAGTTCTGAGAGCCACTAGAGCACATTATTGAACCAGAGAGGGAAATATGGAAACACAATTTTTATCCAAGTGAACACAAGTGTGGGGAACCTGGGGGTCCGCTACTTGCACGTGGCACCTGAAATGGGACATTGTCTTGTGGGACTGAGCCCGTAGCGATGGGGTCTGAGCTAACTCCAATACTGAGCTGTAGGATGCCACCTGGTGTCCTGAGAGAATTCGTTGGTGTGGGAAGAACACATATTTGGCATCAGAAGTGTTAAGGTGTGATTACAGGAAAAAGAAACAATAGTTTACTTTGAGTAGGCATGATTGTTGTATACTAATCCAACATGCGCACCGTAAATCTAGTGGTTAATAGAAAACATAGATTATTTTCATTATCATTAGAAGAATAACAATCTTAAGAATAAATGTACATGAAAACTGATATCCTATATATAGGTGTGTCTTATTTTCTGTATGACAGTAAAGCTTAATTTCTATGGAATATTTTTTTCCTCAAAAAGAAATTGAAGGAATATATTTTTATATTTAAAAATTACATAGTCAGTTATAGTTCCATTTGTGAAATTATAGGCCATTTAAAAAATTATAGAAATACCTGCAATTAATATATTCATATATTCAACTGGAAGACTTTTTAGACAGATGAACATTGAAATGTTAATGGTCTGTAATGACTCCTTCTTATTGTAAATTAAAATTAGTTACATCATCTTTATACTTAATAGCAACTATTCATTTTAGTAAATCGAATTTACTTTTTAAAAAATCCTTTCAGATTCTATGTTAAAATCTCTTTGACATTGTCTCCAGCAGAAGATGCTTTAGTGTTAAAACTATGCAGGGTGTTCACAAGACAGATGAACAAAGCTTAGGCTCCAATACGGAGGCTGGACTTAGCAGAAAATCAGAATCAGCTTGATATGCAACAGAACATATGTTGAAAGCTCAAGTCTGACCAGTTTATAAATCAGGTGAAAAGCAAAATTTTGAAGCCTCTATAATAACAATAATAATAAAATAATAATAATAATATAAAGGCTCTATATTCACAGTGATACAGTAAACTTACTTGCCATGATTTCTTTAAAAATGAGTTACATTTAATAGTTTTAAAAGATTAGATAGTTTCTCTATTATTGAAACATTTTCATACTGTCCTGTAAACATTATCTTCTAACCCAGAAACTAGTTTAATATCGAATTGGCCTAAGGAAAGATAGACATGAAGAAATGAACAGCCTGTAATGGAACTTGATGTGAGTCAGATTAGGGTACCCTGGATAAATAGGAAAAGTTTATTAGATTTGTATTCAGTGAACCCATTGTGTTCTTCTGGGTGAGTCATTGGAATTCTAAAGGCAAAGCCATAGAAACGTTGTAGCCCCAGGACTGACAGGGTGTAAACACAACATTGGACAAAACCTGGCTGGAGACAGACAGGAGAAGCCAACATCATCAGATCAAATAAAGATGCAGGAGCCAATTGATCCCATTCTTCCTTCACTGCCTAACAGAGAGCGAAGGATGGACAGACTTTCACTGACTATCTATCACCTGCTACATGAGTGATTTACTGATTGCATGAGGAAATAACCAACGTATAAATGCATCAGAGTAGGAATAAGAGATGCACTTTCTAAAGGAGACTGAGACCCAAAGGTGGCCTCTGTAGATAGAGTAAAAAGTATTGAGCTTCTCCCACATTTTGGAGCTCACTTTTCTTAAATTCTCTGGATATTTGATACTAACTCCTTTTAGCATACCCTGCTCATCACTTCGTATACTGAGTTTGAATTATGTTTCCATCCCTTTAGATAATTCAATAAATATTTCCATGCCAAAGGGAAAATTGAGGGCAGAAGTTGTTGGCCCTGAGAGTATTGTGTATTTTAAGCAAAGCTTCTTAAGAGAATGCAGGAGAATGCATCTGAATGCATTTGGAATCTAAAATGTGCCGGATAATTTACCTACCAAATCTCATTTCTTCCTTCCCCAAAGCTCTAAGAGACGGTGGTAATTGCTCCATGTAATTTTACAAAGGGCCAAGTCTGAGCAGAAGAAAAGTAAACAAATTAAAAGTGGGCCCTTGACTCTCAACCCCATAATCCATACTCTTTAAATCAAATTGCTGGCTGTTTGGCATTCTGTCTCCAATTTTATTATTTGCAAATAATTATTCTAATGGAAGACATTTTAGTCCATAGCAAGTGAAAAGGAAAAGCAGTATTGCGCATAGCACAACCTGATACATTTGAAAAGTTACAGCTGGAGGAGGAAAAATAAATCAACTGAGTAAGTCCAGTGGCCCAGGGCTGAAATTCAGTCAAAAGATATATTATACTTCAAGAATCATTTTGTGTGATGAAGCAACAGAACCACGCTAAAGAAATGTGGTTGTTATTTTCTTAATAATGTCACAGGTGCTCATGACTTCATGAGACATGTTATTTACTAACATGTTATTTGTTCACACTTATTGCTTGGAGAAGAATGGTCACTGCTAAAAATGCCTTCATACGTGCGGCTACAAAGACAATATAGTTAACCAAGGAAGAAGATGTGATCTCTAGTAAGGAATGGTTAATATTCTCACCTTAAAACCCATAAAACACTCCACAGTTTCCAAGGCTGTTTCAGACACATTATGTCATTTAGCCCTTCAAAAGCCCTGTGAGGTTGCCAAGAAAGATATATTATTAACCCAATTTTATGGGTGAGCAACTGAAGGCTGGGAAAGATGAACTGTCTCACCTAATAATGCGTGGAGTTTTTATGGTGGCATTTATATATTATTAAAGCCACATTTATTTCTCTCTGAATTTTCTGCTGGTTTTCCCTCAACAGCAATGCCTTTTTACTAATTAAGATAGGAGTTTGACAAACCCCACCCCTCAAGTTTTCAAAATGGTTGTAAGCTAAAAATTACCAATGGATGGTGGTCATGACATCACAATCATAGAGCCCCTTAAAGTCCTTTTAAAATATTGCATAGCCCTGGCCAGTTTGACTCAGTGGTTAGAGCATTGGCCCGTGGGCCAGAGAGTCCCGGGTTCGGTTCCCGCTAAGGGCACGTACCTCGGTTGCAATTTGTCCCTGGCCCCTGTTGGGGTCGTGTGGGTGGCAGCCAGTCAATCAATGTGTCTCTCTCACATCAATGTTTCTCTCTCTCTCTCTCTCTCTCTCTTTCTCATCCTCCCATTCTCCCTCCCATTCTGTCTGAAGATAAATGCAAAAATGTCCTCGGGTGAGGAAAAAAAATAAAAATTAAAAATAAAATAAAATCCTGCACAGCCCTGGCCAGTTTGGCTCAGCATTTAGAGTGTTGGCCTGCAGACCCAAGGGTCGCGGGTTGGATTCCCTGTCAAGGGCACATACCTGGGTTGCAGGTTCGATCCCCGGCCAGGTCGGGTCACAAGGGAGGCAACCAGTCCCTGTGTCTCTCTCACGTCGATGTTTCTCTCTCTTCCTCCCTCCCTTCCACTCTCTCTCAAAATCAATGGGAAAAAACATATCTTCGGGGGGAGATTCACAACAACAAAAATCCTTCCCAGAAATGACTTAGTATATGTCCAGTACAGAAAACCAAACATGTAAACAAATGAACCAAAACAGGGCGCCCTTGTTCTTCAACGTATCACGGTGGATGGAAAGGACACAGCCGCGGCCTGCGCGCCTCTCCTGGATTTCAGGCTGAACAACAGCACCTGTTCCTAGGGCGCAGGAATGAGAAACACCTTCCGAGGACCTCAGACGCCCGTCCCTGTGCAGCGTGAGTGCCGACCAGCCTGTGGGCTGCGATCATGCTGCTGGATGACAGAGAAGGCGGCGGGGAGGCGACCATGTAAACTAGAGCCAGGCCCCAGGACCTTCCAAACACAACCAGAGAAATGAACGCGCGGTGAGGGGACCGGGCTCGGGTGGAAAACTCCGAGAGGAAGCGGTGCGCGCGCTAGAAACTGGCTCGTTCGCCCCTCCACGCGTCCCCCATTTCCAACGTGGATTTGGGGGTTCCGTTTGCCATCAGCCTGCGGTAACTGTGAGAAGTGCAAACGTGTAGCAAAATGAACCCGAATATATTCAGGTTGTAAGACTAAAGACGAGCTGGGGGATCCATGTGTCCTTGTCATCACGCTGCTGAGGGGTTCGGGGCGCCGGGTGACTCGGGGCAGCCTGACTTTGCCCATTTCTTTGTCTGTTTTAAATCTGAGGTCCGTTTCCCTCTGCTCAAGAAAGAGCCAACCACTCCTTCAGTCTAAGCCTATAAGAGTCCCCCAGGGTCTGATGAAGGAGAAGCTCTCAGTACTGTGACATTGCGCGTTGTTAGTACAGAGTCAGAAGTACAAATGGTTACAGAAGCGACTTGATGCAACTCAGCTTCTACCACCAACCCTGTGCCACCAGCTCTTAGCCCCGGAGGCCCTGCTGGCGACTCTCATCTAACTCAGAAATCAGGAAGAATAACACGGAAGGTGTCACAGGATCATCTATGCACCGTCATCTTTTAATATGCGGGGCACCGTGTTTCATCAGCTTAACATGAATCACATCGCGCTGCCGCTTGAGCGAAGCCTGCGTGTGCGTCGCGCGGCGAGAGTCGGAGAAGGATGCGGACCAGGCTCCTGACAGAGCAGATTCCAATCTCAGGTCGTATCAGATAAAATGCGCTTTCGTGGGGCTTTGCCCTCACTTATTTTTCAAGAACCAGAAGCAGTTTTGAGATGAACTGGCATCCAGGCCGCCCTGCTGGGATAAACATCCAAGCTAATTTAAAATCGGCAAGCATCCTGTATGCTAAACACTCGCTTTTATCATCCTGAACCAGTAGAGTCCTCAAAAAAGCCTTTGATTCTATTGTCTGGTTTCTGTTACACACACACACACACACACACACTCACACGTCTACCAAAACTAAAAGAATTCACTCTGGCTGATGCTTTCTAAGAGTCAAATGAACATTATAAAACAGTTCCATCTAGTAATGAATTTAGTTGCCCTTTATAGCTAATTCAGCTTAAATGAAGCTTTGATAGAGAAGAGAGACGAGATCAAAATCAAAGGTTTCGCAGGAGCACGACAGAGGGTCTTCTTTGGTCAAATTAGATGCCGGATTACAATTGATCTTAAAATATTCCAGTCTAAAGTATTACTCATGTCCCTTGCTCAGAACCTTTTTGATCATAAGAGAACATGTTTTTTTGTTGTTGTTTTGTTTTGTTTTTTTAGCAACAGCAGAGTAATTTATTGAGGACAAAATTATATAGTACTTGAATTTTGCCAGCAACGTAGAGGGCCCCATCCAGAGATGAGGGAGATTCTTCCAGTTGAAGATCAATGCAGTTCTGGCTTATCATGTCACCTAATAGTTCACCAAACCCACCTACAGTTCTTTGGAAATTCAAGACCCTGGAATAACCATATAGTCAATAAATGGTATTAGCATGTCAAGCTCTCTCCAGAAAATTCAAACCTGATGGCATGGCTTATTATTTAGTTCTTGGGTAAATCCTGGCAGAAAAAAAAAAAAAAGTGAAATTCAAGGAAAAAGATTTATGGGCTATGCAATTTATTTCTTTAAAACCTTTAAACTCTAAGTTATATAGGGTTTTAAACATAGCCCTAGAAACATAGTAACATCATTCACTTTTTGACAAAACAAGCAATGTTTGTTTGAAATGTTATGCCTTTGTTTTTTATTGAAAATAGTTGTGCATAACAAAATAAAATAAAAATTTGATACGTGTAACAAATCCTTCCTTCCTTCCTTCCTTCCTTCCTTCCTTCCTTCCTTCCTTCCTTCCTTCCTTCCTTCTTTCTTTCTTTCATTTTTCCTTCTAGATTTCTCTGGTTGTTAACAAGAGAATATTCTGAAGAAGCAAAAGTGATGATCACCCACAGTAGGTTACAATGTTGGAAATTGAAAACAAAAAGTGGCCGCATGCAGAATATACCACAAAGGTGAAGCTCCTAAGATCTGCTGGCGGGCCGGACGAGGGTCAAGGGAGAGCATGCCTTCAAGATCGCTGAACAACTGAACAACGGTGTTGGCTTCGCTAAGATGTGCAGACAAAGGCAAGTTCTGTCTTAAAATTTCTGCTTTTTCTGCTGGGCGGGGGGGGATCAAGCATTCTTTTTTTGAACATGTTAAATTTAGGGTGTTTAGGGTGACTCAGTGGTTGAACATTGACCCATGCACCAAGAGGTCACCAGTTTGATTCCCGGTCAGGACACATGCCCAGGTTGTGGGCCTGATCCCCAGAGGGGGGCATGCAGGAGGTGGCCAGTCAATGTTCTCTCTCATCCATGTTTCTCTCTCTCTCTCTCTCTCTCTCTCTCTCTCGTCGATGTTTCTCTCTCTCTCTCTCTGTCCTTTCTTCTCTCTCTAAAAATTAATAAAGAAAAGATATTTTAAAATAAATAAATAAATTGAAGGTGTTTGTTACACAGAGATACAAAAAATATTTGGGACTCATGGGAAGGTTCAAGGTTCCGTTATAAATGCCACGTCATCAGGTCCTAGGCGCATACAGGTAGTATTGACATCGGATTAATCTCCTATGAAGAATACAAAGATACGAAAGGGGGATAAACAGAGGGCAGAACTCTAGAACATTCCAAGCCTTTGGGGTCATGAAACGGTGAAGGGAGCAGAAAAGGGGAAGGACAGGAACAGCCAGTTTCAGAAGCGAAGCCGACAGGACCCGTCGTCCTTACGGAAAAGTGAAACAATGTTTCGACAAAGGTCTGGTGACAAGGTCTGATGCTGTGGAGGTGGCGTCTGTATGGAGCGAGGAGAAAACAACCATTGGACGCAGTGAAAGATTTAGTGATGATTTTAACAAGATTCATTTCCGTCAAGTGCCTGGGGCAAAAGTCCGATGAGAGTGGTTATAAAAAAGAAAAAAAGAAAAAATAATGAAGACTTTTGGAAACATGATCTATTAAACAAACGTCTGTTTTCCTCCTTACCAAAGGTTTGCTAAAATGACAGTAGGAATTCTTAAAAGGTGTACATTCAACGAGATGGGAGACCAAAGACTAATAGTAACATGACAGCGGGTCAGACACTGAACCCCGTTTTGGAATTCGGGAAGCAGGGTAGGAAGCCCAGGCTAGAAGTGGAGACAGCAACAGCCTGCATCCTTGATGGGATGAATGTAGGTGAGAAACAGAGCTGGAAGTTGATACATTGTTTCTACCTCCTTCGGATTCCTTCTTTCCTACCACAATCGCCCCACACTAGTGACTATTTTGACCTAAATATAATTGCTACTTTTTAATTTAAAAGACTACTCAACAGATGTGAGCATAACATCCACGTGAATCTAAGTGATTCAGTATCAAAAAAAAAAGACCTCCAATACTCTTTTTCACATATATCATCTGTGTTTACTTTACATTTTATTCTTCTGTGTCTCAGTCATATTCAATTTGTTCCCAAACTCACACCCAATTTTGTTCCCCTTTGTCTCTTAAATGGATGTTTATAGCAAGCACACAGTATTAAATCTGATTAAGTAATGATCAATTCAATACAAATATTGATTAGGCTGCCTCAAGAACTGTGAACCTCTTCGAAGACGTATCTCTATGTATGTGTTGGTTTATATTTCTCCCGCCTTGTGCTAGGCGAATATTTATATCAATGTACACACCTAAGACATAGCTCTTAGCTCTGCTGTGAATACACACACGTTGCTTTATTTGTACTTTTAAGTTGCCCAGTTTTCAATCTGTTACCTAATTAATAAACACCCAGTGTACACGAAGACTGATATATGCTCAACATAACAGCTACCCTATGAGAACAACAACTGGCACATTGTATGTGCTTGAGAAATAGCCTGGAGTTCATTTGAACTGAATTCCAAATCAGAAGGACAATGCAGACATATACGAGCATAGGATCAGAAACATTCGGAGTGGGGGAAACGTTCCCAGATCTTCACAAAACCCATAGCCTGTTAGAGGTCTCGGATATGAATGAATTTTCTGAATCTAATGGCAGTTCTATTTTTAGTTTTCTTTGAGAAAGCCTCCTGCTGTTTTTCATATCCGCTTCCCCATTTTACATCCCCACCAACAGTACACAAGGCTGCTAACGTCTCTACATCCTCACTAACACTTGTTACCTTTTTTTATTTAATGATGAGTTATCCTAATAAGTATGAAGTCAGACCTCACTGTCATTTTAAACTGCATTTTACTAATAATGAATCATGGTGAGTATCTCTTCCTGTACTCCTTTGAAGGAAACTAGTCAATTTTTAAAATCTTTATTGTTGAGAGTATTACAGATGTGCCCCCTCTTTTTTCCTCCATTGTTCCCCTCAACTCAGTCCCCAGGCCTTCACCACCTGATCATTTGTGTCCATGGGCAATGAATTAATTTTTATTTTTTTAATCTTCACCCGAGGACATTTTTGCATTTATCATCAGATCGAGTGGGAGGGAGAGAAGAGGGATGAGAGAGAGAGAAACATTGATGTGAGAGAGACACATCAAGTGGCTGCCACCCACACGACCCCAACCGGGATAGGAGACAAACCGCAACCGAGGTACATGCCCTTAGCGGGAACCGAACCCGAGTCTCTCTGGTCCGCAGGCAGATGCTCTAACCGCTGAGCCAAACCAGCTAGGGCAATGAATCAATTTTTAAACTTTGAAAAATAAATCCTTTTAGGCATATTTTTTCCTAAAATTAAGTAAATCCCTGGTTTTGTTTTGCTTTTACACAAAAATCTACAGAACAAATAAAAAATATCACAAAAAGCTGAGCTTGTGGACGGGTTACAGGATGCTCTGTACACCTCTGTCCCGAGCCCGTTGGGGAGGAGCTGGCCCAGGTGCGGAGACTGTCAAGAAGAGTCAAGGCCCAGCCTAAGGCCCTCAGAGGCTCACATCTGCTGTCGATGTGCTCGCCTAGCTCTGTGCTGATTTAGCTGGTGGGTCCCAGCCCAGTGCAAGGGTGAGCTCCCCGGGCACCTCCGCATCCTAGGGCTGCACAGCTCAGCAATGAGTTTGTCTGATACGGTGCCCTTGACCTACTCATCAGGTGCAGCCAAGCCCAGACCAATGCTGACGGACCCTTATTAAAAAGGAACCTCACAGAGCTCATTTTTCTCCAGGGAAAATTCAACCATACAAATTCTTTTGTGATACAAATCACATTATAAATTATTCACACGTCTGATTTAAGGAATGTTCATGGAAAATATAGAATTGTTTGATTTTTTTTTTCCATGTAAGTACCCATTTGTAAGCTCAAGGCTCTTTGCTTGTCTAAGAGACAAAGCAAATCTTAAAATCAATATTCATCTCTTAGTTAACCTTCAAATATTAGAAAATTCTAATTACATGAGTTCCTTTGTAGTAATCACAAGGGGAAATATATATTTTTTAAAACCCTGAATGTTTTGACAGCGTTACATTTAGACAACTTAAAATGAAGCTCAGAACTCTAAAACCAATTTTCAAAAACAAATGTTTCATCATTGCATCCTCACCAATCTTTTATTGGATTAATGGAGTTAAGAAAACTAAGTTCAGTATGTCTCTTTGGGTTCTTTTTGTTCCATGGGGACCAAATACAAAATTGTATGACTTTTAAGTTTTAATCGTTGGTCATAATTACAAAAAAAAAATCCCTTCTGTAATATTTATAATTGAGTTTGAAGATGAATAATACAAGTACTCATCCAATGAGTGTTCCATCTAAACTTAGTTCTAAAAGTATTTTTATTATAATGAATGGATATTTGAAATAATACTATATGCAGAAGTAGTTTATACTAAGATTTGTTATCTGATGCTAAGTAAACAAAGATGGCAAATAACCCCCAGCCCCCCACTTTTCATGTATTTTCTCTGTGCGGTTTCTACTCTTAAAGGCTACGTGTACACATACATTTCTACACACACACACACACACACACACATTTTAAGTTCTTAAGAAACTAGAACAAGAACATTGGTCACAAAACAAACAAACAAACCCAGTAAGTTAATGCAAAATTCCAGTGCATGGGCCAACACTAACCACAAGAGAAAAAAGTTCCCTACTTAGAAAAAAACATTTCCAGGTCAATATGCAAATATCACTTGAAAGCAATCTTTCTTTTAAAATAAGTTGTTTCTCAAGAGTTTTTGCAAATATCAGCTGTGTTGGTATAATGTTTGTAAGCAAACCAAATTTGGGGGCCAAAGTAGATTTTTATAATGAATCTATATATGAATCTTAACTAAGATTCAAAAGCACACAGATGGTTTTGCAGGTGGTAATGACTTCACAACCAAAGCCATTCAAGAAGAGGCATTGGTAGTGTCTTGAAGTAACAATGGACACACAGCTGCTCTAAGAATTCTCCAGTCCCTCGAGGTGACATCTTCTGTCAATAATTTGGTCAATATAGCCTCAACATGTCACACTCACACAGTGGTCCTTGGGTTGCCATCCCTGAATGTATATGCTGAACAAGTATGTTAAGACGTGTGTGGAAAATGATGTAGGTTGTCAGATCTTGGAAAAATGCAGTAACTGACTAACCAAAGGGGAAAAACAAAGCTTTGGTAATACATGCAATTAGATCAGCCTTATCCCCTTCATCATGAGGGCAAGCAAAAATCAAATGTTTAACAATCATTTCATTTGTAACTCCGGACTAACCATAAAAACCAATTCCTTTATCTCTAAAAAATTTCCCATTTTCTAGATAGGGTCATAGTCTCAGCAGTTGATATTTCTAATTAACATATAAATTGTCCACATATCGTCAGTAAAGTGTTAGGTTTTGACAAATTTCTGTTTCGAAAAAGAGCAAACTTGAGTCCTCCAATTATAGAATATGTCATCAAACCATCATCCTGGGCAAAAATCTTTATTATTCTCTAAAAATCTTTTTATTTTTTAATGTCCTGTTGCTTATTCAGGTAACAGCAGCTACCTCATTCAAAGGTCCAGCAAAAATAGAGATTTTAACCCGGCTGGTGTGGCTCAGTGGTTGAACGTCAACCCATGCACCAAGAGGTCACTGGTTCAATTCCTGGTCAGGGCACATGCTCAGGTTGTGGGCCTGATCCCCAGTGTGGCGCATGCAAGAGGTGGCCAATCAATGTTCTCTCTCATTGACGTTTCTATCTCTTTCTCCCTCTCCCTTCCTCTCTCTCTAAAATCAATTAAAGAAAAAAAATTTTTTAAATAGAGATTTTATAGATTGCCAAGCTTGGTCAATATGGTAGCAAAAGATGGTGCTTCTCGTGAGATTTTAGCCCTTTACCACCTAAAGATTGCTGTCTTATAGTTACCCCCAAAGAGGTCAGAACAGCTTGTTCGGTGAAACCTCTTGAGAGCAGAGGTGTTGGTTTCCTGCCCTTATGACTTTAGCAAGTATAACAGTTGCCTGATTCTCACTTAGTCTGAAAAGAACAACACAAATATCTTCTCAGTACTAGCTATTCGACTGATGACTGCACTAACCCTTCACCAAAGGCTAACTGTAATTAGAAATAAAGTGATTCAAGCTGTAATCCAATAAATTGCTAATTGCTAATAACTCAATTTTTGATATGCATTCCCAACACTTAATTGTCCTATCTTTTAAAATGACAAATGTCCCATTCTGTGTACTAGAGGCAATTGAAATATAACAATAACGAGTATCCTTTTCATGAAAAACAGCAGAGGGCTTTTAAACAAGATGTTTTTCTTATCGCTACTGAAAGTGATATAAAGGGCGAGTTGGAGTCTAGCAGATTCTTTAGTCCATCTAGGACCAAAGGACTGTTGAAGATGTAATCTTTTAAAAATGATCTTGAAAATGAACCTATACAATATTTTGTTCAATTTGTTTGTACAAATGTATCACTATATATATGTCAAACTAAAGGAGATTGTATGGCCACGGTAAAGCATGTTAATGAGATGTTTATGCAAAGTCACTGATTCTCTCTGCTATTATAAATCTTGGCTCCGTATTTTGAAATTAGTTACATATGTGATTATGTAAATAGACATCAATGTGGTTCTGTTTAGCCTTCATACAACAAAAAGGGCATGCCTGAATTATTAATATTTCATGATACCTGGAATCACTGTGCCCATATTCTGTAATCTTTGTAAAAATGTTTATCTCCAAAAGTTCTAATATTCTCAACTGATCCTCCCTAAAATGTTCTGCGTTCGCTTTATGAATCTCAGAGGCTGTTCTATTCCATTGGATGTATCCATGCTTTATGACAATCACAACTCCAGGCAACGGTTCCATAATTTAAAAAATGTGATGGGGTAATGTTTAAAATCTTATTTTCAAAATCCATATGCAAAATTACTGGAGTTTTCATGTTTTCTTGAGGTGGTTGTTCACAAGCAAACAATGGACCCCATCGTCGGCCAACGATTTATGACAATGCCGTGGCGGGAAGGGGTTTCTGAGCTGCACCCTGATATTTAGAATGAGCGTAAGACATGGAGAGTCAAGCTCGGCTGGACCCAAAGGGCGGGCCGTGTGAGCCCAAACACACTTGGATGAGGAACGGGCAGAAGGGTGTGAGCATCCCAGGTAAGGCGCTATTTTCACTTTGTATAGACCAGTGTGTGTTGCTGGGTTAATAAAAGTGATTTTCAGAAAGTTCTGAGTCTCTGTGACCCTCGGGAAAAAAGAAACATTAGAAAATTAGATCCTATATTATTACTTAAGCCTTCAAGAAATTATAAAAGGAGCTGTCAATGGAAAACAAGGTAGAGGATGTCAACATGAGAAATGACATTCAGGATTCGTTGTAAATATTCTCCGATGAGAAAAGCGACCAGAAACTTACTATAACCAGAGCAGCCATAGAATTTCTAACTGATTTATTCCCCCCGTAAACACAGATCTGAAGCCCGGTTCCCAGAAATGAGCGCTGGGGTCCAGTTGCTGGGCAGTGGGATGGGGGAGGGGAGGGGCACGTTGAAAACCTTGCACCTCATTGAAAAACTAAACAGGATGTTGAGTATTTTTAGTGGTACACATTTATTTTAGGTTTGCAATTTTTTTGGCTGTATTAAAGTAGCTTTTCTATATTAAATAATCTTCCTTTGACATAATATCTTTTGTAGACACTAGTAACTGTTAGAAAAGTAAAATGTTCTGGTATTATTGCCCTGATTTAACTTATGCTTTTTATTATTATTATTATTATTATTATTATTATTATTAAAAACAATTTTTGACCCAGCCAGTGTGGCTCAGTGGTTGAGCGTGGACCCATGCACCAAGAGGTCACAGGTTCGATTCCCAGTCAGGGCACGTGCCCAGGTTGTGGGCCAAATCCCCAGTGGGGGGCATGCAGGAGGCGGCCAGTCGATGTTCTCTCTCATTGATGTTTCTGTCTCTCTCTCCCTCTCCCTTCCTCTCTCTCTAAAACCAATAAAGAATAAAAAACCAATCTTTTGAAATATTAGGTTTCTTTCTTTCATCCGATTTTTGAAAGGTGACCAACTGTCTTTTGAGGCTCAGGCAGGCAGGAAACTTGCATTTGAAGGGAAGCAATCATGCGAGACTCTTGTCTCCAACACCAGTTCTTCTCATGACCAGTTATTGATGCTTTGGTCTGTTCCAGCTCCTTGTAGGGCAGGCTCTGAGGCATAGAGGTCCTTTCTGGGGTGACATTAAGCCACCCAAGGTAGGCAGGAAGTGGTAAACATGGTTCCACACTCTGGTATGGGAGTTACCTCTTCATTTCTGAAAGCTGAACATTTCCCTCTCATGTCCTATGTTTCATTTCACAGACAACAACCAAATCTGAACCCACATTTCTGTCCTTCACGAGTGGAACAGGGTCTTTCAAAGGCAGCCCAATCCACTCTACTGACTCAATCTCTGTTTATTTATTTAGCATAAAGCCAGAGAAAGGGTATTGACCATTATACATATTTGAAATGGATTCATACAATAGTATAAATCTTTCCCTCCATAAATATCGTGAACGGCAGCAGATAGATCAATTACTCTTACCATGCGAAGAATTATCGTACTTTTACATACTTGGCAATTTGACAAAAAAAAATTGCTGATCCTTTTAAGTTTTACTTATACTTTATACCATATTTATTTATCCAATGTAGTGCATTTAGGCCATTTTCAAGATTAAATCATTGCAAGAGATTGACATATAGTCTTTTGATTTTTTTTATTCACAAATGAATTAGTCAAACTTTTGACTTTATCCTCCCCCCCCCCCCAGCTTTTCCACCCCTGGGGGAGAGGGGAACACACAAATGTGCATGCAGACCTCTGTCATTGGTGCTAGACATGGGTTTTATTTTTTATTATTATTATGGCAGCTTTTGTGTGTGTGTCTGGGAGAATTTTACATTTTATATCACTGTAACCCAGTTTTAAACAATGTGAAGGAAGTTCATGTGAACCTACCTTCATGTTGCTCAGTCTGTTCTTTTACAGATACTGCACCCTGGACGTTACATTTTATTTAATTTCTCAGTTGGTGAGAGTTCCACACATAGAATTCCTTTTTTTTTATTTTTTAGTGGGTACATGTGTGATCTATTTTGGAGTTGATTTCAACTTATTACAGATTTTAAAATATATTTCCCCTGCCTCTCTCCATGTAAGATAACGTGTGTATGTACACAATTCTTGAGTTTGAACCTTTATCCTGAGTCCTACTGGCTCCCTTCACTCTCTTCCTCAATGTGTTGTGACACAGCCCAAGTACGAGGCCAGCGCAAACTGTGCTAACAGCCACTGCAGTGAGGTCTCAGAGTCACACGCTCTGTCTCATCCCAGTTTCTTTACATCCATCCGAAGACATCAAGTCTCAGAAAAAAAACCTGATTTGGTAGAGGGGCATTTTAAAATGAGAGCTGAGTGGGGGGTGAATGTTGTTAGAATTATATCACTATAGGGATTTTAGGGATGCATACAAAGTTTTAATTCAGATTACCAAGGAACCATGTGTTGGCTTAGTATGAAACCCCTCCACACCACTGAGAAATGCATGACATAGATGCCAAAGTCTAGACATTCTGTCCAACACAGGACCTTCCTGCTGATCATCCCAGAAAGCAAGGGCACCTGTGAACACAGGGGAATAAGCATGAGCAGTCTTTGGAGACCTAAAGACTCGGTCATGTGAAAACAACCATGGAGGGAGCTCTAGAAGACAAGGCAGGTCAAGGGAAGCAAAAGCTAGGTGTCTCAGGGACGTCGATTTCAGAAAGTCGTCTTCAGAGAGGAGATTCCTCTCTGACATCAGAAGGAAATTTCAGAACAGCTCGGATAGTATGAAGAGAAGTAGGAAAGATGACAGGCTTCTTTCTAAGAACACACCCAGGAGGTGAGGGGCCAGAAAGAGAAAACATGCCATTGAAGGGATGATGATGAGATACGGGAGGACTTTGGGGGAACCAGATTGCAATAATAGGCCCTGGCCAGGTAGCTCAGTTGTTTAGAACGTCCTCCCAACACGCCAATGTTGCAGTTCAATCCCCAGTCAGGGCACATACATGAACCAACCACTGAATGCAAGAATCAGCCACTGAATGCAAGAATCAGCCTATGGCTGCAGGAATCAGCCAATGAATGCAAGAATCAGCCAATGAATGCAAGAACCAGCCAATGAATGCAAGAATCAGCCAATGGCTGCAGGAATCAGCCAATGAATGCAAGAATCAGCCAATGAATGCAAGAATCAGCCAATGAATGCAAGAATCAGCCAATGAATGCAAGAACCAGCCAATGAATGCAAGAATCAGCCAATGGCTGCAAGAATCAGCCAATGGCTGCAAGAATCAGCCAATGGCTGCAAGAATCAGCCAATGGCTGCAAGAATCAGCCAATGAATGCAAGAATCAGCCAATGAATGCAAGAATCAGCCAATGAATGCAAGAATCAGCCAATGAATGCAAGAATCAGCCAATGACTGCATACATACATGGAACAACAAATCTCTCTCTCTCTCTCCACTCCCTCTCAGATCAGTTAAAAAAAGACCTGTGATAATACAAAGCAGATTACAGGCAGCAACAAACGGAACTGACACCCAAATAACTGTAGCAAGACGTGGAGGAAAATAATGAAAGGTCTCTTAGAAAGGAAAAGAAAAAATGTTTAAAATAATGAAAGCAGGGGGTGGCTTGAAGAACAGCACACGATCAGGAAACATGAATTACAGGTGCTAGAGAAGAACTTACATACATAGAAAATCATTAAAAACGCAGGTGAAAAAAGTCTTAGAGGAGTAGAAAAGAGATCTATGCTTCCAGGCTGAAATGACTTAGTAATTTCCAAGTGATACCAAGGACTTAAAACCTAACAAAACAAATGCTGGCAAGTACACAGAGACTGCCTTAAAATAAGCTTTTAATGCAGCTCCTAAAATAAATGAACAATGCTTTTAGGTCTTCCATCGCCAGTGACCAATTTATTTCAACAATGAAGAAAGTTGGCAGAGCGCCCACACTAAGAAAGTGAGTGGCAAACTACTTGGTTAGAAGACATTTAAAATTTTAACTTGCTGTATCCAGCCCTTCTATTATGAGGCAGCAGCATCCTCCTCACCAAAGCAGCAGTGCATGTTATGAAGAAGGGCTAACGTTTCACCCTCATACTGGAAATGTGAACTGAAAGCCAAGTAAGAGAAAATAGATCCTGTGAAATGGGGCTTCGGCAACATGTAATGATGTACAACAGCTAAGTTGGCAAAACCTTGGTTTGACCTTAAAGAACTATACTTGCTAGAATTATTTCCAAATCAATAACCATTAGACCCAAACAATGTTGATTTGTGCCTTTCTGAAAGGTAAATGGCTCAAACAAAATCATTGCAATAAAATCTTCCTCTCTAACAGTATCCATTTCAACAGGAAGCCAATAAACCTGACTTTCATGAAAAGCCAATAAATAATGAAAAGCCCAGCATTTTATTTTTAATCAGCAAAAATTTAAATGCAATGTCAGTACTGCAAAGAAGTTCTGCACTTATCAGTATATATAATGTGTAGTTTCAAAAAGGAAGCATGCATTTATTTCTTCAATATTATCATCTGAGGATTCTGAATCTACATGTATTCTTTTTTTTTAAATGTTTTATTGATTTATTTTTAGAGAGACAGACACATCAATGTTATAAACATCGATCAGCTGCCTCCTGAACGCCACGCCCCCTACTGGGGACAAGCCTGCAACCTGGACATGTGTCATGACCAGGAATTGAATTGGGACCTCTCAGTCCATGGGATGACGCTTAATCCATTGAGCCACACCAGCGGGGCTACATGTAATCTTTAGTGTGCAAATATGTAATGAAAATATATATCTGAACCCAGAGGATAATATTCACAATTATTAAATATGTTTATAAGGATTTCTTCAAATTATCATCAAAATGTCAACAGAAAGTAGAAATTTTGTGCAATTTCGATGACGCCTATAATAAATTTGTAGAATTCTAAATGAGACAGCTTGATCTGTTCCAACTTCCCCAGAAAACTGCTTTCTAGAGAGATGAACTAGCCTCATACAAATTCATACATCTTTTCATTGCCATAATCCACACCTGGAATTCTCAGTTCTAAACTGGTGTTCTTTTTTGCACAATACATTTCTGGATTTTAATTGTGGGGATAGTTCACAGAAGGGTCTCGCAATCAATTTACTGGAAATGAAGAACTGTTGAAGATTTTAGTCAGCGTGACAACAAGATCAGAACTGTAAGACACCTTCATCTCAACTCTAATATGACAGCCCCCAAAACAGTAACACTCATTAAAAATATGACAGAAGAGGGTTAGGCAAAGAGCAGCATAGGATACGCTGATAAGATTGTTATAATAATCATAATTACAGGAACATGACTTCCTTATGTCAGGCACTCGGCTAAGTGCTTAGGTGGCATGCATTATTTACTTAAATCCTCACATAAAACTTGTAAATACTATCATTATCTCCATTTTACAGAGGATGATACAGATAATTAGTGAGTTGAAGCGACTTGCTCAAGGTTATGAGTTATTGAAGTGGCTAGACCATAATTCAGACCTAGGCTATGCTTTTTAATGACCGTGCTGTTTAGCTCCATCCATACTATCACAAAAGGGAGAAGAGGTCATTGGTTTGGGTCATGAGAGATCACTTTTGAATTAAAGACAGTAGACTGTGTCATGAGAGAATAAAATATCAAATCCTCTCTAAGCATTTTCTTTAAAACACTTCTTTTCACAATTTTTATCATATATAAAATTTTTTGAAATACTACCTTTAGTTTCACAAGATCACCGTCATTTATCAAAACATGAAAGTTGTCCAAAGATAAAGAAAAGAATAAAAAATCATGAACAGACAGTTTTCAGGAAGAGACTATATTAGAATATATTCATAATGTAGGTATATATAATATAATTATGAATACACTATAATATTCATCAGAATATAATTATATATAATGATGAATATATTATAATAGTCATCAGCTCTCGCATAATGAAGATGAACAAATTTAAGCAGTAAGGTACCACCCTAAGGCCACTGGAAGCAGCATCAAGGTTTTAAATGCATATAACTTTTCATTTAACATTTAGTATTATATGTGAGTTTCTCTTATCAAGACTTTGCTACTTCAACCATTATAAGGGATAATTCCCAATTCTCAATGACATTTAAAGAGAATCAGATACAAAAGTAGTGATGACATACCACATTGTCTTCCTGGTGGAGAATGTTAAAGTAATGACAAAAAGCCATCAGTTAGCTTTAGAAAGCAAGGAATTTCTTTGATTGGTTGTTGCTATTGAAACCAATCCATAAAATGAAACAGTTCAACCCCACTTTATAATTTATACAAAAATCAAATTAATGGTGCTATAAACTACTCAAATATGTTTATCCTGTTCAGATGACAACCTTACAACATTTTTTTTCTCATTAAACATATTCCTGAGTAATATGCCTGATAGAACTACAGGATAATGTGGTCATTACTAAAATGTCTCAGGAAATTGAGAATTTATGACATATTATGGATCATTCTTCAGGCTAGAATGTTAGTTTGAGTGGCCATTTCCAAGAGGACAGTACATTCATATATTCTCATGAAATTATTAACCTTGAATAAAAATATTTCTGGAATTTTAATGGAAATTTTGTTTAAATAATATACTTAGTGTGGCTGCTGTTTAATTAATTGTTTTTAAACACATTTGATATTCTATGTGCATGGGTAAGCACCAAACAGTTATGTGCAAGTTTAAGAGATCATTTCATATAAAAATTCTATTTTGGAAACTTTATTACTTCTTCTTAAAAATAATTATTTTAACAAATTATTAAACTGAAAAAGATGATTTCATTTTCAAAGAGAAAAAAATCTTAAAGAAAAATGAATTCATTCATATGCATAAACTTTCATGTAAACCATTTTCTTTCAAGAATCTCTTCCTGCATAACTATATTTGTGTTTCTGTCTAATGCAAATTAAATGAATATTAATCTATGATATTATGCATTTTATTCTAAAATGTCACTCAAAAGCATATCTGCATTACCTAAAGAATTGAAAAATAATAATTTGCACATAAACCCATGAGCCCAACTGGATTTATTTTTAGTATAAAATAAGAACCAAATCATGCTATTAAAAGAGATATTCTGAAGGTAAGAGAGGAACCCAAGAACAACCCATGTTCATTCATACCCAAATACACACACACAAGTGGAAAGAGTAATGCATTGAAAATAATCAAAAATTCAAATAACAAATGCATAAATCTCAACAGAGTTCTGTAAAAGAGAACCTTCCTATCCACACCTTGTCACACTCTCATCCACACACACGTCAGACTGGGCCTCACTAAACATAGCCTTAACACTTCAAGTCCAGAAATGACCTCTTAAACACAATGTGAAAGTCATGGAATTTCACTGCAAGTAGAAACAATGGAATAGCCTGTTGCCACCCTGAAATACACTTCTCCAATTTCCAGAGTAAGTTGCTTTAAGAACCATAATATGCAGCTGAAAGTTTGTAAATTGAAAACAGTCTGCTCACCCTTCTGGGTCTTTCCAAAATTGGTGATCATCCACAAAAAGTGAAAACTTTGGTTTTAATGTATTACACATTGACCAAGAATCCATCAGAAGCTCCCATCTTTCTGTGCCTGCAGTCTGAAGGAGCTGGGGGTTTAGGGCTGACACCTGCTCAACAAAATAAGAACTATCTGCCTCTCCTTGCAATTCTACTGCCTGTTGTCAGGGGGTTTGTCAAATGGGCCCAAAACATTTTTCCATTACATTTAATGAGATATGGACACACATGCAGTGTTCTCTGCATATGAAGAGTCAAAAATTGCCATGCAGAGAGCCTGGGGTAGAACTGAAATACGATTTCTATGAAATAGAGGATGAAGGGGAATGAGTGGTATGATGTCAGTGAACAATGAACAGATCAGTGGAACAGCTGCTGGTAGACACAAGCTTATATGTTCTAGCTCTTCACAAAGGTGTTCCCAATGGTCCTTTTTGCATACACATGGATTCAGTTATCTCGGGATGGGGGGAGTTCTCGATCACTTGAAATATTTAAAGAAAGGGTTGATGATCTCATGGCAGTGATATCCAAAATGGGAATTAGATAGCATGACTCAAATATCTATAATTTGCGTAAATGAATCTTAGGGTATTTTACATTAAATCCTTGGAATCTTTGATTTTATGCCCCCAAAAAGTCCCACTTCTAAAATAATAATTGCATTGAAAGCTATCATCCCTTTGCTTTTTATAATGAACACAGAACGTAGTCTTACGTGGGGGTGAATTTAGTGATGACTGCAAAAAGTTACTTTTCACACAATGGCTAATCTTTGAGCGATTACCTTTTGTGAACAAACACCCAATACATTTTCATTGGGGGTGTTTGTTTAAATCTCATCTTCCATTACATTTCGGGATGATAGCCATGCGTTTCTTTAAGATAAGACAGTCAGCACACAAGGCTACAGCCACACGGAGGCTTGGCTAATCTGAGGCCAACAGGAGAGAGAGTTTAATTAGTCAGCTATTTAGTGAGCAGCCAGGAGAAGGTCTGCCAGAAATGAGGACGCAAATCCATGGCGAATCCATTCTCTTTGCCCTGCACTGTCGCAGAGGATGGAAACAGGTCGCTCGCCCACGAGTAGAAGAGGAAGAATGATGACTTAAACAAGGAGAGGCAGACAGAAAATAGTCACATGTCAGCAGGACACCTGTACACATGGGTACTGGTACCTTAACAATCAACTAGCACATAAGTGAACTCCTTTCAAATATTGGGAAACCCTCTGTTTCTTGACTGTCGCTGAAATATTCCAAGAGCAAAGAGTTAAAATGTGTCCCCTTTGCCTATAATCAAAGCCATTAGTTTTTATACTTACACTAAAATAGTTCATTAGTATTCTCCTAAGTTTGTTGATTTGATAAATAGCCTACTATTTATATTGCCTTTGTTTGCTGTAATATTTAGAGAAATAGATGAAAGGAAGATTAAAAATATATGAACATCCTTTGTGTAATTTATTTATTTTTTCCCAAGCAACATTTGTTGAACATCTATGTATTACCATTGATCACTTCAATTTGAGAGGCAAATTCCATGGATAAATATTACGAATTAATTCCTAAGACTCTTCCCTAAGCCATCCTAAGGTAGATTATGGAATTATGATTCTGATTTGAAATAATGGGGAAAAAATCAGTAATTTATAGAAAAATAATCTAAAAAAATATTTAACCTTGCTACTTTTATAAAAAATGGTCTAATAGGTATTAAATAAATAAAATCTATTACGAAACATAAATACAAAGTATAAATTTTAGCTTTACCTTCGGAAAGTTCAATTTGAAGGTGAGGGTCTAACCTTTTACTATATTCACATTATATGGTTATTGAAAGAGCTAATATCTTAATCTTAATCTTATGACTCATTATTTTAAAAGTTGGAAATTCTAAGTATTTCAATTACATAGCAATTACTTTATTTTATATTAAGGCACAAAGAACATAATAAATGCCCTTTGGAACCTTTTCTTACAACAAGAGATATACTGCAAATTACTATTTTTCCCATGAAAGTCCACTTAAATCTGCACAATACACACATAAGAAAAAGCCAAACCCACACACACATACACATTAGCAACTCGGAAGACCCAGAACAGTGATAACAAAGGGAAACAATGCTGATAATTTTGGTAATTGTATTTGGAAGAAGACCACAGAGATAATGACAGAGAAGAATTAAAATGCTTCGTAAGATGGAACCACAGAGAGAGAAATAATCAAATAAATTATTTGTTTGAACGCCAAAATATCATAATTGTTATTTTCTCTTCTGTAAATAATTGTGTGGACTAGCAGATCTGTTCATTTTCTCATTTTAATAGCAGAAAACATGAGTTCACTGTTAGACTAAAAATTATCCCTTACAAATTCTATTAATTGTTGCAAAGCATGACTTTTTTGTAATCATGAGATTATATACAATCCTCATTAAGAACTGGCTTTTCTGAAAGTTGATTATAATGTCTAAACCCTTGAAGTAATATTTCTATTGTATTCATGACTGAATTTTTTTTTTCAATGTCAACCAAAGGACATTTAAAGTATGAATGCAAAGATATGTTTGATTGTGAATTAAAACTAAATAAAAGGTTAGTCCTGGCCAGTGTGGCTCAGTTGGTTGGAGTATCATCCTAAGCACTGAAAGGCTGCACTTTTCACTCTTGGTCAGGGCACATGCCTGGGTTTCGGGTTCAATTTGTGGTCAGGGTGCATATGGGAGGCAACCCATTGATGTTTCTCTCTTACACTGATGATTCTCTCTCTCTCTTCCTCTTCCTTCCACTCTAAAATTTATGGAAACATGTCCTTGGGTGAGGATTAAAAAAATAATAAAAATTAAATCAAATTAAATTTTACACTTATTAAATGGTTTAATTTCAAAATTAGAGATAGAACTAAATGGAATTGTTGAAGAAATTTATTTAATTAAAATTTCAGTTGTATATACAGAAAAGCACTTCCTAGAACACTTCCTTATTTATCAACACAATGTGAAGTGTGATGGCAAGTGCAGGGAATGATTTATTCAGAATCAACCAAAGAGGGAAAATAACCTCCTTCTCACTATAGACACTTCACACATAGGAAATAAGAAAGAACCTGGCCAGGTAGCTCAGTTGGTTGGAGTATTGTCCTGATATGACAAGGTTGTGGGTTCAATCCCTAGTTAGGGAACATACAAGAATATAAGAATCAACCAATTAATGCATAAATAAGTGGAACAACAAATTGATGTTTCTGTCTTTCTTTCTCTCTCTTTGCACCCCCATCCATAAAAACATGGGGGGGTCTTTGTAAACAACAACCAACAAGCAAAAAATGTGTGTTTGTACATAAATTAATGTATAGAGACTAAAATATAATGAGGCACCTATTGCTTATATAATTGAACATTTCTATGAAACTTAAGAGGGCTTTATAAACTTTAACAGTGAATATTGAGTTTGGGAATAATTCAAAAGGACAAATTAATCTAATTTCAGAACTCCTTTTAAGTCAAAGCTGACATGCTATTACCTTACTTTTTAAATTGTTTATACTGTGAAATATAAAATCTTTATGTATAATTGTGTAAAATGTATACTCAGCGTCTAAAGAATGCCAGTGAGCCCATGGAACAAGGACTAGTTTAAGAAACTGAGTACTGTCATCACCATAAAAATCACCTATTTTCTCTTCTAAAAATCCCATCTTTCTCCACTCCTGGTAGAGTTATCTTATCTCTTGTTTTAGTCATCTCTGCGATTTTTTAAAAAAGCTTTTACAACCATCTTTAGTTGTATATTTCTAAACAATATAATTCAGTTGCCCCTATTCTGTGAAGTTTGTGTGAAAGAATCATGCTGTGTACACGTTGGTCCTGTACGGTGTGTGTTCCTTTCCTTGAATATTCTGTCTCGGCGTTTCATCCACTCTGTTACTGGTGGTTATATTCCTCTTAATGTTAATAAACTGAACTGACCAGTAGTTTTCTTCTTTTTTATATTTAATGCATTTTCAGAAATTCTTCCATATCCCAATATCATGAAAGTATTTTCCTCTGTTTTCTTCTAGAAGCTTCATATTTTCCCTTTCTTCTTCAGGTCCTCATTCCACATCAAGCATTTTTTGCAGATGGCATGAGGAAGTAATCCTATTTCTGCTTTCTTCATACAGATCCCCGAATCGCAGAACCATGTACCCAGAAGTCCCCCCTTTCCCAGACACTGTCTGCCCCTGTAATATACGAAGTGTCCACAGCTCTGTTTGTCTTTACTGGACTGTCTTGTCCCTCAGGGCATCTTGTAAGTACCATGTTTTCAGGGAAGAGGGCTACAAAGCCAACAAAGCACTGTTCTCACTCAAACTTCACTTTGAAAAGTTGCTGAGGAGGTAAAGTACGTTGCGTTGATATGACATATCAGTATTTTGAAAGATGGCAGAAAAAAAAAAAAGTATTATCATTTTCCTCGTGACCCATTTGTACTTGTAGTTAAGCAAAACATGTTAGAAGTCAATGCAAAAAAAAAAATGACCTTCATTTTATATTATTGTATCCGAAGATTTGCCTATGTGAAATGTCTCTTTTATGGGAAGAACAATACCACCCTACGACCTTAGAATTCACACCCGCGGTTGGAGAGAGCTTTGTGTAAATTTGCGCTACGAAAAGTAAGTCCCTTGTCCGGAGCTCCTGTAAGTTATGAAAAAGGTGAGGACTTCCGTGGCCTGGAAGGAATGATGCATTTGCTGGTGAGCACACTGCCCAAGGGTGTTTCTGAAACATAATAACCACAATCACTACTCTGCAATTTATTAAGGGGTCAAGTGCACTCCCGGTCTGCCCTTCTGAGTGGACCTGACTCCTCCAGGCCTAGTCTGTTTCCTGAGAGTGAGAACATGCGCTTACAATGCCCATGCTGAGGGTCTAGTTTCAATCTTTAGCCAAGAGAGGTAGACGGCTGACAACCCAACCTTGAATATTGAGCCCAATCACCAGTTAAATGCTAGCAAGCTCATTATAGATTCTTCAGTGCAATGATCTACTCGTCAGATCATCCCCTCTTCTGTCATAATGTAGTTTCAGACCAAAATCTATAAAACATTCCGTAGTACATCTTCATCGGAAACTAAAAAGAAAAGGCTTACTAACTGGCAAAAATGCACCTTGTAAAAAACATGACATTTCTTTTTCTTTAAGCCCTGACTCTGATCTTACTAATGTTCACTTGTTATGATCTTGCTGTTCTATATGTGGAGTGAAAAGGACAATGTGATTTTGGAGAAGGAGCTAGATGAAGACCGACAATTGAAAGAGATTTGACCTAATTATTTTAACAGGCTCAGTATGTTTTACATTCATAACTAATGTCTTTCAGAAACGATGTCAGCGCAATACCCTGCATGAAGTAGCTTATGGCAGTCATAATAGACATTAGTGGAATTTTCCTGATCACTTTTGGAAGTTATTTGGTCTTTAAAAATGATAAATCTAGTGATTAAAATGGATGCATATCTCTTTTCCATCTATGCGTCTCAATTACAAATTCTGTGTTTGAGGGCAAACATTTGTTAAAGATAAAGTCTCTCAATTATTTTTGAAGACAAAAATGAAACACAAAACTAGCAACAACAAAGAAACAAACAGCTGTTCTAATCCTTGGATTTGAGATTGTCTTTTATGTCAAAAATAAAGGTTAACTTCTCCAGGAAGAATTCAGATCCATTATATTGGATGGAGTTAGACAAATAAAATATCTCACTGTGGCAGACGAAAGGAATCTTCATGAATATGTTGTTCATTTCATAGCAACCACCAATGAGCATAGCATCGTCAGGCAACGTTTCAAAAGACACATAAGAAATTAAAGTCCGGTTCAGGCAGGGGGATAAAGAAACCTCATGCCATTGTTTACAAACAGACAACTTCCACATATGTTTATTCAAAGCACAAAGGTCAAGACTTTGGAAAGTTGAGATGCATAGGACCAATGGAGGTCCAGAGAAAGAGAGTCCCATTCATTTTGAAGGAAATAATAGGCCTTGCAAACAAACTCCAAGGCGTTGTCTTTCATTACCTTCCACTTGGCAACCCAGATCATTTTGATGCCTCTCCTTCAGCCTAGAACCTCTAAAAAACATGCCAAACCATGTTTGTAACTCACAACCAATCAACCGATGAACCAAACCTCAACAATCACACACCACACAACACCTCAGACCTCCCAAGAGAGGTGCCAATACATCATGAAAACATGCACCAGTTTGACTGACACACTCTTAAAAACCCTCTGCACAATGCCGACCTATAAGCTATTCTCACCACCTTAAATTCAAGTTGCCTCACACAATCTGTGAAGGAAAGTAGGCAAAACCAACAAACACATGAAAAGGAATTGCGGCTGGACTCATGAGGAACCCTTTCCTATTGCATTGCAGAAGGAAAGTCTTTAGTATTTGTTATTTCATTAAAAAAAAATTAGAGTAAGTTTTTTTTTTGTAGACTTGTAACCGTGCTCTGGCTGCCTGGGCTAAGGGATTTCTTATTAAAACACACACACACACACACACACACACACACACACACACACACCAGTAATTCTGTGATGCTTCACAGAACCCGTTCAGAACCCTCCGTCTCTTCCATAAAACAGATGCTGATGGAATCGCTACAGACACATTTCTCTCAACTCTGTATAGAAGACGACACACAGACCGCAAGCACAGTGCCTTCTGGTGCACATATACAACATGAAATAAAACATGTACATCACAGCATTTACACACAGACACGCAAATGCAATGCTATGTTCCCCGTGAGTGTGAACCAATCACCGGGAACTGTGAGCTTCTATCTCAAAGAAATAAGCCAAACAAGACTTTCATCAAACGTTGTCTATGGCAAGAATTCAGGCAGCTACTTGTACAAGGCTCTATTTAGTGGGTTCACTGGGCTTGGGGGGCTGGCAGTCAACGGGATTTAACAGATGACTCCTTTTGTATAACTTATTTAGAAATAAAGATAGCAGAGCAGTAAAAGGTAAAGACCATATATCTCAATCCCCTGTCCTTTCTTGACCTTTGCCATTGCGTCCTATTTATCCATTTCTTTTCATTCCATTTCTGCCAGTGTCTGAATGCCCCTATTAGGTAACAACATTCTGAATGGACTCAACTTCTCAGTGGCTGGTCCAGATGCCATTCCCATTTAAAACAGGTAAAAACGCAGCAGGGTCTACAGTAGAAAGGAAACACCATTTGAGAACATTCACTGGACAGTTTTTGCTGTTCACAATGATGGACTCAGCCTCAAAGTTCATTGGCATTGACTCAAAGACAGAGTAGCATTCCAGAATTTGAAAGGGACATACAAGCGGTCACGTTCTCCTAGAATACGGTCCGTCTACGAGAAACACGTTAGAATAACATGAAAACATTACGGAGGTGCGTGGTCAATAACAAACCCTCCTGATAACAGCCCTTTTCCCCTCTGAAACTTTCCCTTAGAGAAACTTATTGACACACAACCTCCAAGGCAGATCCCTCTGCAACGGCTCTCCCTTTGCTTCATACCTGTATATCTTGTATCTTGTGCTAAATCCCTGCCGGCTTCTGTCCACAAAATCTGTGTATTCCTGTGAGCGATGGAAGGGTCCCTTATCAGACAGGAGCCAGTCGAAGGGGCCTGTGGCATGCTGGTCCGAGACAGCAGCAACCGCTAAAACCCAGCAATGAAGACTCAGGGCTATCCACTCCCATAGAGCCATCAGAGAGAACGCTTCAGCAGCAGCTCCGCTCCGCCATAGCATGCTTCCTCTGGGCACTGACAGCCTTCATCTCTTAGCTTTCCCTCAACACCTAGACAAAATACACAGGCCATTAGTCAGCGCCCACAAGATGCTTTCTCCAAATGAAGGTGTCGAGGTGGCCGATCCCCCTTTTATGTATGGTGACTTATTTTTTTTTTTTTTTAACTCTAAATATTATTTTTCGGTTTGACAATAGCAACATGAACAAGGACACCAAAAGGACTTCTGTGGGTCAGAGCTGCATCCCTGTTACACGGGTGTCTTCTTGAAGGGACAGGGGGAGAAAGTCACGGGCGCCCAGGGCTCATGACAGCATCGTACAGCAGAACGTGCAAACCCCTGAAGCAACGATCAGAAGTTCTGACGGACGATTCTTTTTTCTTTTTTATTTCCTGCTAAAATGTTTTATACCACAAAACACTTCCTAAGTAAACAGTGACTGTTTCGTTCTGGGATAAATCACGTTGGGCCTTTGAATACGAAGTGTATTTTATTGTTTAGCTATATTTAGAAAAATGCTTGAGAAGGAGTTAAACATATTCAGGTAGTTATTTTCATAACACAGATAAACTTGGATGAAATAAAGCTATGGGTTAAGAATGCATAAATAGCCCAACCAGTGTGGCTCACTGGTTGAGCATCGACCCTGCACCAGGAGGTCACCGGTTCGATTCCAGGTCAGGGCACATGCCCAGGTTTTGAGCCCGATCCCCAGTGGGGGGCCTGCAGGAGGCAGCCAATCAATGTTCTCTCTCATCGATGTTTCTCTCTCTCTCCCTCTCCCTTCCTCTCTCTCTAAAATTAATAAAGAAAAAAAGAATATAGAAATAAGTAAATAATAGTTTACATATGTGAGTCTCTGTGTGTCTATCTATCGCTCTGATAGATGAAAGAACGGATGGATGTGGATTTGTGGGGGCTCAGTGAGAACAGAGGCATGTGTTTGCTCAGTTTTTCCCCTCATTATCCTGTTAGAAAAAACTTTCCTGATTATTTAAACAGAATCACCGTTATTTCTAGGATCTTCAAAAGATTTCAATGTGCCTCTGTGTATCATTCCTGAGATAAGGAGGCATCCTTACAGAATTCATATACACACAGAAACTGAGACAATGCAGATTATTCATAAATGATAAAACCGTATATATTGATTTTCATGAGCACTCAAAAAGAAAGGAAGGAGAGGTGCAACCCCAGGGTGGCAGAGTAGAGCGAATTTACACAAAGCAGCTGATGCCACACGGAGACGCCACACAACAAAATCCTGCAAATATTTGAATTCAACTCTATTTTCTTCCCCAATGTTTCCAAGAATATTCTCTGTAGCACATAGAACTAAGCAGCATATAAATTCTACTAATGAGAAAGTTTGGGTTGTGAAAGCTTTTAGTCAGCAAAACCTTTTTAGAAAGCAATCAAAGTGCACAATATTAGGTAAATATTTTCATTAGAGCAGTAGTCAGATTTCCCTGGTGTTTGGATAAAGCAATTGATAGCTTTAATTTGCTTTCGAGTTATAAGCCTATCATTCATAATTTAATCCTAAACTATTTATATGGGAGAGGTATACAGCAATGATTTTGCAACTATAAAGTATGTCAAAACATGGATACAATGTGATTGATGTAGCCTAACAGGTTCATGCTCTTACCCATTGCACAACCGAGAGGACGAATACCCACACACTATATGACTTGCCCCAATCGTATGAGTTACTTTATTTCACCGTGGTGATTAAAGAATGTCATCTTTGTAAACAGCCCAGAGAGTCTTCCAAGGGAATACATTTTAAAAATGGTTTATCACAGGAAAGGATAACAATAATAGAAACAGTTTGAAAAGGGGTTGGGAGATGCCGGGTCTCCATCAATTACTTGTACAAATGGAACACTGTCAAATGATTCAAATCCTGATTTCCAATTCGGATGCAAAAAAACACAGATATTTTCTACGTATTGTTTTTCTTATGTGGGAACTCGATCATTTTCCTTAAAGTTAATATATTTCACTCACATTCATAAAGTAAGAGTTATTATTATGCAAAATGGTGTCGTATAATCCCCGTGTGACTAACAAATATTTCTTATCTTTGTTAAACACACATTTTCATTCCATTGATCAAATATATTCAAATTTGCAACGTTTAATCATTGTTACAAAAATGTGATATTTTCCTACATTTTCCTACTTCAAGCAGCGGAATGGAGCCTCACATGTGGTCGGGACATGACGGATGTTTCAAAGCATATTTCCTGCTGGTGCGAAATCATGTAATTATATACCTAACTCCAATTTAAAATCATAAAATAAAACCTAACTGCTCAAATGCATGAGCTTGTGAGACAGAGAGCATCGTAGAGAAGGTAGGCAGCACAGACCCAGAGAGTAGGCAAGTCCTATTCTCAAACTGTGAAATTTTTCACCTTGTAATCACCCAGACCACGGTTCCCTTCTTTGCTTCACCTAATTTGTTAAAGAGGTTTGATGGTCCTCATTCCCTAATCTTAACATATAGGAAGATGGCCTGGCTGGTGTGGCTCCGTGGTTGACCCATGCATCAAGAGGTCACTGGTTCTATTCCGGGTCAGGGCACATGCCCAGGTGGTGGGCTCGATCCCCAGTGGGAACATGCAGGAGGTGGCCCATCGATGTTCTCTCTCGTCGATGTTTCTCTCTCTCTCTCCCTTCCTCTCTTTCTAAAAGTCAATAAAGAAAAAGATTTTTTTTTAATCAATAAATAACATATAGAAAGATGGACCGATTATATTCAATAGTGTGTAGGGGAACCATCTAAAATGTTAGTAGTAGGCATGCAATTACTTAGGTCCTATTTATTTATCTATTAATTTTTATGGAATGTATAGGGGTGACATTGGTTCAAACTTAGATAGGTTTCAGGTGTACAGTTCTAGAGCACATCATCTGTACACTGCATTGTGTGTTCACTGCCCACAGCAAGGCAAGTCTCTTTCCATCACTGTGTAATTCTGCCTTTGCCCCTCCTACGTCCTCCCACCCCCCCCTTCCTCTGGTAATCACCATACTGTTGTCTGTGTCTACGAGGTTTTTGTCTTTTTTTTTTTTCTTGCTTAATACCTTCACCTTTCCCACCCAGCACTCCAATGCCCCTCCCCTCTGACAGCTGTCTGTGTGGTCTCTGTATCTCTGAATCTGTTTCTATTTTGTGTGTTAGTTTATTTTGTTCATTAGATTCTACATATACATGAGATCATATGGTCTTTATCTTTCTCTGATTGCCTTCTTTCACTTAGCATAATGCTCTCCAGGTCCAAGGAGTAAGGAGTACTCAAAGGGTAAGAGTTCCTTCTTGTTTAGAGCTGAGTAGTATTCCATTGTGTAAATGTAGCACAGCATTTTTATCCACTCATTAACTGATGGACACTTGGGCCGCTTCCAAATCTTGGCTATTGTAAATAACGCTGCTATGAACACAGGGGTGTATATATTCGTTCAAGTTAGTGTACTGGGTTTCTTTGGATATTTTCCCAGAAGTGGAATTGCTGGGTCATAAGGCAGCTCCATTTTTAATATTTTGAGATAACTCTTCACTGCTTCCCACAGTGACTACACCAGTCTGCATGCCCATCAGCAGTGCACAAGAGCCCCCTTTTCTCCACACCCTCACCAGCACTTGTTTGATGATTTATTGATGGCAGCCATTCTGGCAGGTGTGAGGTGATACCTCATAGTCCTTGTAATTTGCATCTCTCTGATGTTTAGAGATGTTGAGCATGTTTTTCATAAGTCTCCTGCCCATTTGTATGTCCTGTTTGGAGAAATGTTTATTCAGGTCCTCTGCCCATTTTTTAATTGGGTTGTTTGTTTTTTGGTGGTGAGTTTTATAAGTATTTTATAAATTTTGGATATTAACCCCTCATCAGAGGTATCACTGGCCAATATGTTCTCCCGTTCAGTGGGTAGTCTTTGTTGATTGTTTCCTTAGCTGTGCAAAACCTTTTTGTTTGATGTAATCCCATTTGTTTATTTTTTTTCTTTTGTTTCATCTGCCTGAGGAGATATATCAGAAAAAAAAATATATTGCTATGAGAAATGTCCAAAATATTACTGTTCATATATTCCTTCGTATTTTTATGGTTTTGAGGCTAACATTTAAGTCTTTAATCCATTTGAAGTTGATTCTTGTGTGTGGTGAAGGTGGTCTAGTTTAATTGTTTGCACATATCTGTCCAGTTTCCTCAACTGCGTTGCTTTAATTATTTCTGTCTCTTCTACTTCTGATTTGGGTACATGTCCCCACTTCTGCTCAGAAATCAGTTTCTCTGAAGAACAGTTTATTACCCCATGAAACTATATATCCTGACTAAATGTAAATACATGTTAAGGCTCTTGAAATTATCATATTTATTGGGTCTTTTTGAGAGAAGTACAATAACTAAATTATGATACCTGAACATTCTACGGAAACCATCTTTGGAAAAGTGCCTTGAAGTTACCAGACAGGAAGAGAAGCATTGTGGGGATATCTTAAGCAAGGGTGTAGGTGCCCAGAGATCCAAGGACACGTGGCCACTAGACGCAACACTCAGTAACAAAAGGACCTCGTTCATCTACTTTGTCACAAGAGCAGGTAAATGTGCATTTGAATAACCTTTGCATAGGTGAGTACTCATTTTTAATTTTTATTAAATGCCCTAAGTGTCTTCCTTTATTTGGTTTGGGTTAATAACTCCATCTACCCTTGCGTGAAAGATGACTTTATAATATCGATTGCCAATGACAACGGTAGAGACTAGAGTTCTTGGAAGGACATTTGGAGGTCACTACTGAAGTAAGGAGCTAAACTTAGACGTAATGAAAATGAAGGAAAATCGTGAGAGCCAATGAAAGAAAATTAAAATGATTAAACTCATAAGTGAATTCATCAATTTTGCTTCTGGAGTGGGGACATGGATCTCTTCCTGATGTTGCTTATACTAGAATTAAAGGAATTATTACATTATTACAGGAATTATAACATTATTACAGGAATTATTAAATGATTAAAAGAATTATTATCCTTTGGATTAAATTCAGAAGGTAAATTTAGGAATTAACTGACAACATTTCTAACCATAGACTCCTAGTTTTAAAAAGTTTGAACATTTTCATTTTCAGAGAAATGGATAAAAAGAATCTGAAGACTCTTATTTTGAAATTTCAAAAGTTTTTCCTAAATAACCAGGACCTTTTCAAAACAACAACAAAAAAATCTTTTGAATAATTTTAATGAACTTTGTGTGAAAGTTTCTTAAGTGTAATGTTGCCTTTGTGGACGACTCTGAAGACACCCTCCTCTCTTTCTCCGTATGGTAACTTCTGATTGAACAGTTCACTCCACCTTCTGGTTCTGGTTAACTCCAAGGTCAGCTTTGGTCCAATTATAGGTCAAAAGATGTATTGTCTATTTTTTTTACCAACTTCCAAGGTTTCTCAACCTCATCCGTCTATTGGTCTTGTCCTTAGAACACAGTAGAATGCCTTTATTTACAGCAGAAAGGCCTTTGCTGAACCACCAGGTAGCCTTATACTTTCCCTGTTTACCCGGGATCATCACAACAATTTTGACAACGCATTTCTAAAGCCCTGAAACATGTTAACTGAGGACACTGTGTAAAGGCAAAGGTCTATGATCCTTGTCCTTGTCTGGACTTGCAGAGTGTGCTTTATAAAGTAATGGTTTCTGCAAATCCCCTTTGAATTTGCATGTAAGTGACAAAATTCTGTTCCTGGCAATGTTACATCCTCCTCACAAACCACAACGACCTGTGATCGAACTGTAACAAACAGCTGAACTGTATTTCCATTTCCAGTCACGTTAGTCAATCCTGATGTCTGTCATCAAGACTTTCATCCCGTTCCTGTACGTAGATTATTTTCTTTATTTCAAACTGTCTGTCTTCTGTTTCACTCCTTTGGTAATAAGAGGCAGTCAAGACTAGCAGTGCCTGGCTATCAGTACATTTTCTGAAGCACCCCGATATTTTGCTCTCTGATTAGACTTTATAACCTCAATATACTGTGCGGAATATCCTGCACCCCAACATTATCCTTCAGTCTCCAACTATTTTTCTTCTGAACTGGAAACAAGTACAATTTGGATCTTACCAAGATACCTTGTTATCTGATCCCGTATGTTGAAATACTGATATAATTTATATTTAAAGTATAAAGAGAACCCAGGTGACCCACTGTGGAGACTGAAGAACAGTCTTTCTGACGTGCTGGGCAGAATTGAAGAGAAAGCTCTCCTTCTCTTCATTGTTTTCTAATCAGTTCTACCGTTTAACTTCCTCTTTATTGGTAGGACAAGATTGTATTGACAGGATCAAGCCAGAGATTAGTGCTCTCTGCAGTATACACTCCTTAGAGGAATAAGAAACCGTCATTAAGATGGAAAACACTTAGGATGTAATGCAGAGGCTCTGTATCACCCAATCAGCTAAAATAAACAACACAGAAGACCATCTGGAACACAGGTTGAGCAGTCAAATGACTAGAACGATTCACTTCCAAGACCCATCTTATCCTAGAGAATGGAATTTAAAACAAGGAAGCTCTCAGTTCTATTAAAAAAAAGAAGAAGAAGAAGAGAAGTGAGAAGGTACCACGGTAATTCATTACTAACAGATTAATATAATATAATGATGAGCTCTTGCTAGTGTAAGCAGATGAAAGGAAACAGCCCATAAAGTTAAAAACAACAACAACAACAACAACAACTTAGATTCAGTGCGTGTCCCGTAACTTGACGGTGTACATGACAGTGTGTTAACCATCACAGGGGTTACAGAAACATAACCCCTGCCAGCAAACCCTTCATAATTTGGTCAAACAAAGGTGTTCGAGAGGGTAATCGTAGCCTATCGTGAAACTTTAGAAGATTCACGAATGGAAAACCATATGGTCTATGGTTATTTTACTATTTTACACACTACCATATTCCAAAGGATTTAAAGTAGTTATTAACCCACAGGAACTAGACATGGCAAAGAAAGCTGATCTACAACAGGTAAACCAATCCAAGGTCAAGTAGGGAAGTCTTTATCTGCCATTCTTCAATGCTCTGTGCACCACCACCTAATGAAGACGGCAGAACTTGCGTGTTTCTAACTGGAGAAAGACTCTTTAGCAATGAACCCTAGAACATCGTACTCAGTTGCCTGAGGTGCTGCAATGGCCTGTCTTTCCACCTGGTAGTTACCCTTACACTGACTGGTGTTGGTAATACTCCAGCCTGTCTAAACTTCTTTCTGTCAATAAGCACCCGATCCCCCCATTCTTTACCGACATACAATTTTGAAAACACTTGATGTTTTCACTATATTACTTTAGAAGTGATATTACGTAATTGAACTTCTTAAATAGCTCACACTGTCTTCCAACTCAGAATGTTATAAAGAACTTAAGTTATAAAGAACTAAATTTCAAAAGCAAAGTAAACCTATATGAAAAAAATAGTCTACACCCTTGAAGAGTGTTTTTTATCTAAAAAGAACCAGCTAGATTTTGAAGGATATTATAAGAATAAATGGGACGTCACCATGTCTGACTTATGGAGACTATTTAATATTAGCTGTACCCAGCATATCATGTACACACTAATGGTAATTTTTAAAATCCTGGGGTCTAAACTTGTCAGAAATTACCTTCTAAGCAATAATAGCAGGAATTGGGATTACAGGACTTATCGGAGACCTAAATTTGGTGATAGATACATTTTCAGTGAACAGTTGATAATTGTGTAGTTTCAAACATTGAGCAAATGCATTGCCGCTTTCAACTTAGACCTCTGCAAATCAGTATCTAAAAGATAGTAAAGGATGTCCAATTGTTATCACTTTTGTGATGAAAGAGTCATGTGAAGACAGATCCAACGTTTGTTTACCTTACTGACTCCACATCATTGATGAGGAAGAAATACTTTTTAGTAGTTAGTACCTGAGGTTTCTATTGGAGTTGCTGATTCTTACTCCACATCAGAGATGATTTTCTTACATAACATCTACCAAGAATGGGTTTGAAAAATAATAATGACATGAGTGATCTTTATTCACTTTGGCCTATCTCCGTATGATTGTAATTTGTTGTTTTGTCTTTGAAATTAGTTAAACAAGAGCTGTGTTAACATATCTACGTTCCACGGATGGGTTGAAGGCACAAAAGAAGACCTACTAGAGTTCACTCTAAGAGGAAACTTGGATGCTGGGAGTTCTATTCCCCACCGTTCTGCCCCTATTCAAACATAATTAGCTTGAGCCCAAACATAAAGACAGCTGCGCATTGGACGTGTCAGTAACCTGCCTTGGATCTAAAAGTTCTCAAATAAGGAGTGACGTCTTGCAAAAAATGTGGTTTGTAAGTCCACAACCTATGTGCCCACTCAAAGATGCTTAAGACAAGTACTTTAGTTTAAAAAAAAATGTTTTAAGATCAATTTTTGAAAGCATGTAGGGTGTCCCTTAAGAAATTGCTCAGTGTTCCCTTTTCCTTAGCTATTAACTTTAAGTTTCAGTTCCCAGAGATGACTGAATTCTCTTTTCTTAGTCCCCATTTGAGAAACAAAAAGTGCTGTGTTGGGGTGATTGTGAATGACAGGTTGAAACGTTCAGTAGGTAGAAAAGAGTATGTCTTATACATCCAGAAAACTCGGATTCCATCCTAATTGCTTATCGAAGAAAATTTTTGAATTAAAATTCACAAGTTTTTTTTTTTGTTTTTGTTTTTTGTTTTTTTTACAGCTCTATTTATAGTGAAATTTGTCACAGGGAACAAAAAATATACTTTCCACTTGCCGTGGTTCATTGATAACTTGGAAGTCCTTTCAATTCTTTTAGAAACTCTAGCCTTCTTCTATATTATTCCATGGCATAGTCTAAGAAATATGACATCACATTTATACAATGCACTATAACTTTGCCATTGTATACTACTGACTGGTCTAAATGGAGAGTTAGAAAGTCTATTATTATAAACTCAGGTAGAGCCATTCAATATAAATGTTTTGAACAAGGCAGACTTGATCGACATGTTAACACATTTGGCATTATACAATACAAGGTTGAGAAAAGCATAGGTTAATTATCTTAAGAAAACATTGTTTTCACAACCTTACTCCATGATTTATTCAATGTTTAATGATGTTCTTCTAAAAATGTAGACTGAGTTTATTATGATTTCAGGTGTTCACTTCTGGCAAAGACTGTTCTACCATCTCTATGCATATACTACGGGGCTGATTTCTCAAACCATCAGAAAGGTCACCACACTGAAAGACACAAAGGCCACTGGAATGTTTTGTCTATCCCAGGAACTCCCTGATTGAATTCACTCTTCTTCTCTATTTACTTCAGCTAAGACAGAAGCAGCATCTGCACACAATGATAAATTGCATGTAGAAAAGCATTCACACAAACTGGAATCTTCAAAATATATGCATGTCAAAGATACTACCAACTGTGAAGCACACATCCCTTACAAGCAATCTGCAAATGTGGTTTTCTGATATGATGCTCAGGTGAACTCATGATTCAGGTTTGAAATTCATTCTATAATTTGCTATAATCACTTTCTGCCAAACTGGCTTGTGGTCATCACTTGATGTATTTAATTTTTTTAAAAAATTTTTAATTTATTGGGGTGACATCAGTTAATAAAATTATATAGGTTTCAGGTGTGAAATTTCATAATAAATCATCCGCATATTGTATTGTGTTGACCTCACTCATATGTGGAATCTAATGAACAAAATAACAAACAACAAAGAAACAGACTCATAGAGAACAGACTAACAGCTGTCATGGAAAAGGGTGGTTTGGGGCTAGGGAAAACAGGTGAAGAAATTAAGGAAAAAAACTCACTTGATATATTTTAAAGAAAATAATTTTTGGTTGTGAATGGGTGGGTATTTAATAAGTCTATAGAGTATCAGTGTGTTTATATTCTGACCACTATTTGACATTGAAAATCTGATATGTATGTTTACTCAACTCTGGTCTTCTCAAGGCTAGATTGGATTGTTTTGGGGTAGTGCAATAGTTTGGAGATAGCTTTTAAAATTAGCAAAATGCAAGACTCTAGAAAAGTTCATAAAAAACAGCTCAATCCTGATGAGGATGGCTAATATTCACAGAAATCAGAAAGAATAAGTCTATCTATGAGGTATTCTTTCACAATAAATCTATAATGGAATTTAAATGGAACACAGAATTATGAGACAATAATTCTTATAGAGCAGAGAGCTACAATACATTTGAAGGTAATTTTAACAAATTTATTAATTTAATCAATAAATGTATATTTTATAGATTTAATTTTCTGGGACTGTAAAACGGTAGTTTCTTTTTTAGCTATTAAAAGAAACGTGTGATGCTTTGGGTACTGTTAAAAGCATCCACATATCAGTAAATTAGGGTTTAGGCATTAAAACAAATACTCTTAAAATTAATTATAATAAAAAGTAGGTCACTCTGAGGATAAATTGTATTGTTAACTCTAAATTTAGTAAAAATTAAAATTTTTTAAAAATTATGAATTATATTTAAAAATAGTAATGAATATAGGATGAGAACCTATGAGATTTCTTAATTTATTATATTGCATGTCATTTTTCCACATCTGAATTTATACTTCTTGGTTAAAAATAAAAAATTTTTAAATCAACAAAACTATGTATTCCATGGTAAAATACCTAGTAATTCACTCAGTTCATTGAAAATATGTTAGTCATATCTTTCAATCTTGGGGGGAAAGTGGTTAGAAAGTCATCACTGGGTTTAATCCAATTATTAGAGTATCGAGTAGTTATTCATAACTTGTTACATTGAATGCAAAGTTGAGAAATATCTCAGAGTTGTTTGCATGAACACATTATTTCAAACATTAATCACAGAAGTGTGGATTCATAGTTTGTGAAATAATTCTCTTTGGAGACACTGTAACCGGATTGGTTTGCCAATGAGTAATTGGATATAAATATTCCTAAGGACTCATCGAATCATGCATTGAAATGGTAGTGATAAAAAAACTTTAAATATTGTTGATGAGAATATTTGATGACCAATATAAATGGTTAGAGTGGTTATTTGATATCACTAAGAAAAAATGAAGAAGGAAAAAGGAAAATGTTAGGCCAGATACTTCCAGATACATTTTCACCAGAAAGACCATCAGAGTTCATGATGAAATTTCATCTTCCGGAACCATTTCTAGATTCTAGAACAGAATGAACATTACTAAACTATCCCTTTCTTTTAAGAGTCAAGATCATCCATTAGCAACCAACAATATTAAAACAAAATCATTTTTTGGTCTTGTTCTCCTTTGGAACTTAGAAAATGGAAACATTAAAATCATAAAAGCATATAGGAATGTGTATAGAAAATGGTCAAAATTACACTCCTAAGTTTCTCAATGAAGTTACCCAAGTAGTTGATAAATAAAAACAACAACGATGCCAGATGTCACCTAATTAACTCTGGTAAGCTGAACATACCTTATAAAACAAGTCAGGAATTAATGGCCTTTTTTTTTGAGTTTAGCATTATTGAAAGTTGTTACCTAAGACTATTTTGATCTTGCTATCAATTAAACTGATAGAGATCATTAGGTCAACAATTTAATTCTGCTAAGAAATCAGACTTTCCTTTTACTGAATGATACTGAGAAGTCAAGCAATTAATTAAGAGCAATTAATTCTGTGAGAGTGACTATTCTCCCAGAATTGCATTAACCAAGGTAAATATAATATAAATAAGAACTAATGTGCCTTAAAGAGTGTATTTTTTAATATTTTATTTTCAGCTGCACAATATCAAAACAAAAGGAATATTATTTAAACTCATTAGACACCATGACACCATAAACTAAGAATATTTTATACTAATATTCAATGAAAAATAAGTTGAGTCAACATTACTTTTTGCACAGAAAGAGAACTTTGTTCCAAAAGAAAGAAATACATCAAACATAAATACCTTTTTCAGAATATATTTTGTTTTCATAATGTTTGCCTTTTTAAAGCATTCTCATCTCATGTCATTTTATCTACAAGAATACTGTAAAGTAGATATTGTTTCCCCCAAGTGGGAGATGAGGCAAATAAATAGAAAGTGGTCAAGAACTCTCACTAGGATCGCATTAATGAGGTAGACCTAGAAATGAAATTGGGAAGGGGATCCCAGATCCTTCTCGCTCTGCTTTTCACAATAACCAGTATGAGGAGGTGACGAGAAACATGTCACCGATCTTCTAGAAGTGCCTCATTAATCATGTCATAATCATATTTTGCAATATCTTTAGATAAAAGATAAATCAGCGCTACACCTGCAGAATGGTGTGACGTTTCTGTTTGTGTATGGACTTTCAATACTAATGTCCAATTTTTGACATGACTAAAATTTTAGACACTCTTGTCACAGGAAATATAAGATGCTGAAGTATAGTTTCATAACAAAGCATCAAAGTTTTGAAATCCTACCAGTTGAGTTCTTTGCACGTCTAGAGGTAAGGCCAATATTATGTATGCATGTGTGTAGATAATACACACACGTGCGTGTGCTCCACACACACTCTCATAGAGTGTCAACGGTTTCTTCCAACTTAAGTTTGATTCACTTAACTAAAATACACCAATCATTTTGCATAAAGAATATCAAGATGGACTATATTTTATTAAAATGTACAATGCCATTATAGTGTTGAGTTTATTAAAAGAAAATATCTCATGAGAGCCTAGAATCACGTTATCTGATTCAATGATAAATAAAATCAATCATATGTGGTACCATGTCTATTTCACTTGGAAAACATTATTATTAATGCATCATAGGTTTAAAATAAATACTTCCTCTCTCCACCCAAAAATGGAGATACACACACACACACACACACACACACACACACATGCACACACACAAGCTCACACATACAATGAGCAAGTTCACTACAACAAAACCCTAGAAGGTAAAATGCAAAGGAACTGAAGAATTGGACTTTATTGATAAATTGCTTTCTCCGGGGGAAGTAGAAACTACTTCTTGCATCAAACTTTAAAGAAAGAACTAAAACTTTGCAATTTTATGACCCAAAGTTGCAATTATCTTTCATATTTCCTCAAGATATTATCAGTGAGCCTTCAAGCAGAAAAATTATTGATCAGGCACCTATGTCAATAAATGTAAGCACTAAACATATTTCCAGAGAAAATCTTAAAGAATACAATTTCTTAGAGAAGAGAAAATGTTAGAAATAAAATAAATAGTTTTAGGATAGTGTCTTATTAATATTTTTGACTTCAGTGTGTGGGGCCCCAGAGTCCTTCAACAGGTAAGTACAACAAAAATAATATTCATAATAATAACAAATTTTGTTTTGTCACTTTAATTGACTTTTTTGTTAAATCTGATAATAAAAGATATCTATTGGCTGCTAAAATTATACATCTACAAAAAACTTGGAATTTCGAAAAGCTTTATTTATAGGAGATTTGCCATTATTTTAAAAATGTGTTCAGATTTTATTTTTCAGTTTCCAAATGGGGTCACATATAAAATTGCCTTAGGGCAAACTCTGATCATACTATTTGACAAACCAATCAACTCCCCACTCTGAGGATTTTTTAATTAAAAAAAATAATAACACAAAATATCCATACCTATGAAGGAGTCAGAATTAACCTACTAGTTCAAGATGCCCTTAATTGTTCTCCACATGTCCTTTATATATTAAGGTCTGTGACCTTAAGAACAAGCATTGGTTTAAGGCATTTCTGGTGCTATCATCTTAAATACTTCAGTGGGGTTATGCATCCCTCCCTCTAACTCTCTCCTCCCCCCTCCCCATTTTCCCCTCTCACCTTGGCCCACTTTATGATTTTTGCAACATTGTTAAACATTTAAATCAATGCAAGTTAAACCTTTAAATGACTGCATGCATGTTAAAGATGTAAATGGAATTAAAACGGTCCACGAATGTGAATATGACGAAGTTATGCATCAAAGCAGAACCATCTGAAAATACATATATTCCATCGCTTGAAACAGAAAAGAAAAAAAAAAGATCACCGGATGGGTCAAACACAGGTGATACGATTGTCAGTCAAGGGTAGGCAATCAGTCCTTACCTGCTTAACTGCTTGATGACAGACACCTCTAAAAGGCACACCAAGAAAAAGTCCCCCACACCTGAATCATCCGCCTTCCAAGCTGCGGTGACAGTTTTATACCCTGGCGCTGTTTTCTTTGCTTACACGCATTTGAAAGGCTAGAACAGTTGTCAGCAATCCCAGGCTTATTGAGCAGCCCTGGCCACCCCCTTTCTCCTCTGCAGCCCCGGGTGGGCGGCTCACGCAGCTGGAAACAGGCATCTCATCTCCGGAGAGAGCCTCCCCAGCCGGGTTCCCTCCCATCCGAAGGAGGTCCCTGCTCTACAGAGCTCCCCACGTTCTCCACCTGGTGCAAAGTAAAATGGTCACTGGTTCAACTCTCGGGGACTAGGAGAACAGCCATCGGGACTGTGCCACTGCTTGGGGGCGACCCAGAAGTACCCGGCGGCCAGGCAGCACCCCCGCTCCCGGTGGAAGCCGAGGACAGGGCCCCGGTCCCAAACGCTCCGACCTCCCACCCCACCCCCAGGAAAGGGGATCCAGAAAAATAAAAGCCCAACTGGAAAGCGGGTATCATAGAAGCTCAAGGGCTCCCCACCTTCACTCTTGGTGTTGAACTTCAACCTTATCGTCCAAACTGCAGCTCCAAGTTGCAATCAGCTCCCCCAGCCCGCCGCCCTCCAGATCCCTGCCCGTTGGGGGAGGAGGGCGGGAGGGAGGGGTGGTCAGCAACACTTTAACCTGGAGCCTGAGAAGTCAGTTCAGCATCCGAAACCCAACTCAGCAAGTCGGAGGAAGACGGCGGGTCGGGTTCTCCCAAGCAGGCTGAAGAGCCCTCATTGATTAGTCTTGGAGGAGAGCTCATTAAAAATTAATTAATTAACACAAACGCAGAAGGGCGTTGATAAGCGGTGCTCTGGCTCCCAAGTCTGTCCTCTGGCACAGTTCAGAGGGTTTTGCTCAAGTGCGGCCAGAGGAAGGCTGGAAATGGAGCCTTCAGCAGGGACGAACCCCCCTGGCGCGCCCCGCGCCCCGGGCTGCCAGTGCCCTCGGCGGGCAGCGGTTCGCCGCAGGGCTGAGAGCGGAGCCTGTCCCTGCCCGCGAGGGTCACTCCCACACCCGGCGCCGAGCCCGCGGCCAGCCAGTCGGCCGGGCGCCTGGTCCCCCGCGCTCCGTGCGACCGGGGGGCTTAGGCGTTGCCAGGAGCTGCGGAGACCCAGGCACAGGCGCCTGTTGCTAGTCCTCTGGCTGCAGCGTCTTAGGCTGCAGGAGCCTCTGGGATGAGCATTTCCCCCTCCCCAAGCCCGGCAGGGAGGTGATAATCCAACCCAACGCACTTACCCCAGGCCACGCTGGTGCCTTTCTGGAGAAGACTAGCTGAAGAAGAGATCTCACTGCACCGAAAGTTGGTCCCCCCTCCCTCCACCCCTGCGCAACAGCGGCAGCCCTCCGAGGGGAGGTTGGAGTTGGTGAATTACGCTAAACCCTGGTTTCTTCAGCTGAAGTCACGGACGCTGATGGCACTTGTCAGACAGGACGACCAGACAGGGACAGAGGCTGGGGAGAAACTAGTGACGGGTGCGGGGCGCCTGGGTGGACCACACCGTCAGCCCTGTTCTCGGGGTGGGAGCCAAGAGGGAAAACCCTTGGATCCCCAGACTGGGGGATGGGCCAGGCTGCAGCTGGAACCCTGAGGTCTGGAAGCTAAAGGGGCTTTTGAATTGAAGAAGCGCTGCTCGGGTTGGGTTGTGGAGTCAGGAGTCAGCCATCAATGACGACGGGAATAGTTCTTTCCGAGAATTTTTTGGGTTTTTTTTTTGGGGGGGGGGTGTTTATGTTCTAAGCAAAAGGAAGAAAGAAGGAAAGAAAAAAAGCTTGAACAATAGGCTCTCACCTCCATCCATCTCAATAAAGAGAAATGTTGTTGAAACCAGAACCTTGTTCTGGGGGGGGGGAGCCCTAAACCTCAGTATTCATTAGATTGCTGATACTGGCAGGCTTGGCATTTAATGAATACCATGTCTTTATCAATGTACAAAGTAAAAGCTAAGATTTGAATGTTTCCCAACACACCTATACTTAAAGGGGAAGTGATCATCATAACTGTCAGTTAAGCACCCCCCCCCCCCAGACACACACAAATGACATAAATGCAAAAAAGAAAAAACAAAACAAAACCCTGACATTAACATACTTACTAAAAATTGAGTCTGGGGTTGAACAAGTGTGGAGTGAGAAAATTACATTTTTCATATAAAGTCTGTCCCTGAATTTCAATTTATTAGAACGGAGATAATCAATGCTTTCTTCAGGCTCCCTTCCTCTGAAATGAGCACATCGTGTCCAATGAACTGTCCACCAGATAAATTCACAAAATCAGAAATGCACTCCCACATATGATTCTTGGATGGAAATACAGTGCCCAAAATAATGTGTTTGTGTGTGATGTAAGAAAATCACAAATGGTGCACTGGAAACTCACACCCCTTACCATACAGGGGCGCTTAGTGTCCTGCTAAAGCCATAAAAATACACTTTACACAAGTCCTCCCTCGGTCGTGTAATTGCTGGCAATGAACAAACCCTGACCTAAGCACCCTTCTGCTGACCAGAGACTAGTGAGCTCTCCCAGACCCTGGAGTGGTCAGAAGGTCTCTTTTAAGCTCACTCTTAGATAAGCATAAAATTTGACCTTTCAAATGGTATAGGAATGGGTGCCAAGAAGCACTAATGGGAGGTGGGGAGGGATGGCTAATGTGTCCTATGGCCTGTAATAGAAATGAGGACTGAAATAAATATGAAATGTAAAGGATGATGGGGTGATTCATTACATGGGCTGGATCTCAGCACAAGTGCAACTGACATACTAATTAAACATGGTCGCATAGATCTTTGAGTTCTGAAAGTCACAAAAAATGTTTTTAAAAAATGGCACTTTTAAAACAAACATAGCTTAGTAAAAATAACAGCAGCAATACGTCTCTAAGAACGTGTAAAGAGGATAACTTACCAGAGGAAATTTCGGGAAGCAAGATGACAGTGAGCAAATATATATCCAGAATTCAAATAGATACTCCATGATCTCCCAAATCAAGGTAGAGGGATGAGCTGCAGGCTGGCGGAACTTTGAAATAACCAGCAGTTCCTGGTGGCATGTAACCGAGTGAAAACCAGTTACTCGGGGAGCCAAGAACCCCCAAGGAAGGGAAACTAAATGGGCAGGAGGTGGGTTTTATTGGGAGGTGGGTGGGAGGGGGCTTATGTGTAATGATCCTCAGGCAGACAGCATGAAAAATCACGGAGTCTACATCCCCAGCAGAGTTGGAGGAGAGCGGAAGCCCCGTCACCCCAGAGAACAGGAGGTGGGATACGGATACATCTGCAAAGAGGAGTAGAAGGATGTGTTGAAGACAAGGAGATGAAGAGAGAACTAGTGAGCAGGGCTGTAGGCATCCGGACAGATAGCGCAGCAAGAATGATTGAGGCTGCTGGGGAGGATCCAATGAGAATTCAAGAGGGTACTAGCTCGGAAATCCTGCTCTCTCTGCACACTCGCAGTGCTTTCGGAGTTACCTGCGTCGGGAACAGCATGATTAGGATTAATAGTATTCCATCAGTGCGTTTCACTAGGGTTTCCCTTAAACCCTCTCGGCCCCTGCAGCTGGGGGAGGCGCAGTCAAGGAGCCCAGCACAGCCCGTCTTCCCCCTCCCCCTGCCCCCGTGAACCACAGTGGTCACTTTAGGATGACCAGATCGTCAGCATTTGGGGGAGGGGGGCTCGGAGGGCGGAAGATGCGGCTGCGGCCGAGTCGCGGTCGGGGGCGCTGCGCCCGAGGCTCCGGCGAGGGGACCCGGCGCCGCGGTTAGAAGCGCAGCTGCCGCAGCGGGAGCTCTCCCGGGTGCTGATTTCTCGAGAAGCCCGCGGCCCGAGGCTCAAGGCAACCGCCTTCCCTCAGATACCTCGGCTGCAAATGCAGAAGCTAGAGCTTTGGAGGCGGTGGGGACCGTCCCTGGGGGAGCAGGTGGAAGGCCGGGAGGCTCCTGCGTCCCCTCCGAGTCCCGCTCAGCTCCCCAGGGACGCGCTGGAAATGGCTTTGCTGCAGAAGCGTTCTTTCCCGCTTTCGCTTCCCGCCACCGCACAGACGACGGCCTGTCTGATCGATCCGGTAAGATCGCCATTCCTTCCCCCTTCCCACTCCACGGTCCCATCCCTGCTCCACGCCCAAATTCCAAACCCAAAGTCCCATTCCTGCTGCAAGACCAAACCCCAAACCCCGATTCTCTCTCCCTCTCTCTTTCCACTCGGGACCTTCCCTTTCCTCTTTCAAACCGAGGTCCCCTGCGGAATTGCTTGTGTGACTGAGAGGCTGGCGAGTCTCCTGGATGATTTATATTGGGGCTGTCAAGTGGATCCCACTGGGTACCCCGGGACCCTCCTTAGGGGGCACCCCTCCTTCCTGGGCTCACCCCGGAGCGGCGATCAGGATGAGGAGCGCTGTGGGAGTCTTGCCCTCCACTCTGTCTACCTCAGGACCCTGAAGCTTATGGATTACCCCCCCCCCCCCGAAAGAAGAGAGAAAGGTTGAGTGCAAATTGATTATTTGCACAGACTGAGGCGGCGAATGATAGAGGGAATAAACATTTGCCCGGGATAAAAGTGATCTCGGTAATGAATCTTGTTTTCTGCGGTTGGAAAGGAACCGCAGTGCTGCTCAGGGCCCCATCCCCCGCTTCATTCATTTCTGGGCTCTCGGTATGTAAATCACGAGCCCGGTCAGCGGAAATGTTTCTTTTCCTACTTCCGAGGACAACAGTCGTTTGTAAGGGTGAACTGGAAGTAGGGGGCTTGAAGGAGGAGACCTCCTTTCCTACAGTGGAAACCTAAACCTGCTTGCTGGCTAAGGAATGTTTAAATATACCCCCTTATTTCTTACTAATTCTCTCTCCTTTCTGAAAATAGCTTCCGGTAGTCACTCCATGTCTGTTTTTTTGGTATACCTTGGAACTGAAGTAATATTGTATTTTCTTTCAGTTCCAGAAATGAGGAAAATAGATATAAGTTTTCCGAGTAAGTTGAAGCTGTAGCAACCTCCTATTAATGCGTGCATCTTGGTTCAAATTCTTGCACAAATTCGTAGCCTCCAAAATAGTGATGTGCAAGTGTGATGAGACCTGCAGTTCATAAGGCCTTCCAGTTTCCACGAGTCTTCCACACCCCCAGCCTGTGCACGCCCATCATGTGAAGCATGGATTGGTGTACACGTGGGAAGAAGCCAAACAGCTCTTCATGGTGCTTACACATGTGGCATGAAGTGCAGAATAACAAATCTTGCCAAGTGAGTGACTTTGGTGTTCAAGTATAAGCGGACCATTCTGGATGTGAACAACGAAAGGAGATTTGCTCTATGAGAAATCTTTGCAGTTCTGCCTTATGGAATATATTTAACAGGTGACATATTCATATTGAAATGTTTCCTCTAGTATGGTCAACCCCTCCACCATAAACCCTCTAGCCCCAAAATGTAATGATGAAAGAAAAGCTAACTGGCCCACAATTTATTCCTGATGTTCAAACAAGATGGCCCTGAGACCTCACTGGAAAGAACGGGTTTTAAAATTCATTGATTAGAATAGACTTCAGTCCGAATCACCAATATTCTAGAAATCGTAGTATAAAATTCCAGGAACTAGCTAAGTGGCATATTACAACAGCAACGCAACTGTATATATGTGCAAGTATCCACAGTCATCATCACTATCAAAATTACTTTGTATAATTTTTTCTTTCTCCCCTTAGGCTATATACCAGCCCAAATGATGTCATGAAGCAGAAGTTTTTCTTCAGTCATCTCATTTTACCAAAAGGATTGATTTCTGTGTGTGTCTTTGTGTTTTACAGAGACTGTTTTGCTGGAGGACCAGAGGTCCTCAAGAGGAAGAGGAATATCCTAAATTACACCCATTACAAATACAACATAACAGTTGCAATATAGAGAGAACATACTTTTCATATAAGACCTCACAGTGCTGCCTAAACCTACTTGCCTAATTTGTTATTCAAAAAGACACAATTTTTAAAATCTTTTTAAGACTTAATTTTTTTTTATTAATTTATTTTTGTTACAGATGTTTCTCCTTTTTGGTTGTCATAAATTGCAAAATGTAAGAGTAGATTTTTAAAAAAATTATAGCAAATAAATGGGAGAAAAAATAAGGTACAGAATATAAAAATCATTTTGTGCCCCATTGTTTCTTAACTTTAAAATAGTTTCTAACACTGAAAGCTTATTAGATACTTTAAGTGTTTGACCATCATGTTAGCTCACATGGTTCCATTTGATGGACCTCAAAATGGAGCCATGGGCTTCATATCTCCTGGCTGGCTCTTACCTTATGTACAAATCTGGTTGGTGCTTAGAACTTTCTCAGAAACTACGCATTTTTATTTTATGTGGGTTACCTCAGTGCATATCTGCAATTGATATTTTAGCACATTTTGTATTATTGGTGATATTCGTCTTTGCTACCTTGGCTGTTTATTCTTTTAAGTGTAAGCATACCAGGTAATGTATTTCTTACCAATGAATCCACCAAAATTTCTAATCTAAGCAACATTCAAGATATATATTGTATTAGACAAATCGTGAGGCAATTTGCTGCTGAACCAAGATGTCAATATGCTTTAGAGTATTTTAACCTTAAATCAAATGTACAGCAAAAAATGTGTTACAGTAAGGGTGCATATATTCAAGCTGTCCCTAGCATACAGAAGAGAGTCATACATGGCATACGTGTGTATGCATATATAACTATCCTCATTCAAAGAGTTCTATGTATTTATTTTAGCCTCTTTGCTCTGTTTTTATTTTTGTTTTAGAACTTCCTCTTTGAAAGTGCCTAAGTTTCCACATACAAGTAAAAATAAATTTTAAAAAGAACATACGCCTACCTCATGGACAGGACGGTAGTGTGGGGAAGGCCCAGGGAGGGGGAGGCGAAGGTGGGTGGAGGTGGGCAAAGAGGGGTGAAATGGGGACATTGGCACTAATGCCAACATTAAAGTTTTAAATAAAAACATATGTGACAAAAATAAAAAGAAAGTGCCTAAAGTTTCTTAAATACCTGAATATTCAAGCATCTTCACACCTTACTCCATAAGATCAACACACTGCTAAATAAAATGAGCCAGTATATTTCATCTCAAGGAAGGAATGTTGGAACTCAAAGGGCGTTTAAACAACCTTTAGTCTAACTCCTTCATTACGGGATTGATTAGTGAAATCATACACTAAGTAGTAACTCAAGGAACTTTCAAAGTAGTTTCCCTAACTTCTTAGCTAATATTCTTTCTCAATAAATTAAATTCTATTACTAGCTGCTAAAACAGGTATTGTTAGAGGCTGGGAATGTGAACAATGAAAGAGCAGTTAGTATGAAGATGTATAAAATGTAGTCAGTCCTCTTGGAGTTCATTCTGTTGATGATTATTACTCTTTACTGCAGAAAGTTTTTATTTCTCTGCCATGTTTTATTAGCTGCAGCTCCCTCCACCACACCCTCAATGATTGGGGAACATTTCATGACATCATTATAGTTTCTCATAAAAGAGTCCTTTATTTTTATTTTTTTGCGTGTGCATTGGGTTGTTCCTTGGACTACTTCCTCCCCACCGCTGAGAAAACAACCGTAAACTAGATCATTCCAACCACCCGCCGTCTCATAGTCCTGCATGTCACCCCACTGTTCTGCTTTTTAAATTCTCTACCAATATAAAAACTGGGATTATAGCAAGAAGAAAGCCATCATCTCAAAATAATTTGATTAATTACACCCTGACTTACATGTGAAACCACACACACACACTATGAAGTAAATGCAGAGATGAAAACACTGCATAGTGATGAAAACATGCAAAAAAAAAAAATCCATGTTCCATTAAAAAAGGGCTTTCTTAATTAAGAGAAAAGCTATAAGACTTCAAACACTGGGAATGTTCAATTTTCAGAAGTGGTTGAAGCCATATCAGCCTCTTCATTCTCTCAGATGCATCAATATTTGAGTAATAGATGCAAGCTATTTTTTTTTTAATGGAAAGCCTAAAAGACAAATGTCAATACCACAATTTATTGGCAGTTATCACGACTACCCGGATTTAAAAAGACAAGAATGCAATCTACATATGTTTATAAAGCCTACAATATGCTCTTCTAAAATTAAAATTTTGTAGTCATATGAAATAAGGCAAAAGATGGAATGCCTCTAGGAATTTATATTAGTTATTTTACATTTTAAGGGTTGAGAACAAAACCCGCATTTATTCAAAGCCTATTTATTCATCAATACAAATATCTAGTTATTAAAGAGAAAGATTCATAGAATTGTTTAAGAGCTGATATAGGCTTGCTTCGTTCAATAGATTGCCTCAGTACCAACTGTGCCATTTGGTTACACACATTTCATGTATGAAATAGTCCTGTTGTAGAGAGCCTGCAAGAACAGTGATGACACCACAACTGAATTAGAACAAATAGCAACGTTTATTCACCAGGGGGCTGCAGGGGCAGACATTACCCAAATCAACAGCCCCGAGCATTCTTGCAGTCAGCTTATAAAGACGAAAACCACAGCCCCCTTTGGCACCATTATGGGGAGACTGATACAATAGCAGTTGCAAAAGCAGCTGTTACAGAAGCTAAGGTAAGCATTAGCCACTGGGCTCATGATTTTCAGTTGCTGTTACTCAGAAACCGTCAGGGTGAGTTTATGCAAGATACATTCTGTTACGTAGGTCAGCCATAACCTCAGGCAAACTTTCTTTACTTCTAGGGGTAATCAACCTACTATTGGAAAAATACCGAGGAAGGTCGACTGCCAATAAAAATGGAGTCACTTAGTCGCCTTCGCTAAGGGGCCTCGCTCAGTCTCGAATAGCTCACTTCATTTTCCAAAAGCCACAGGTTAAGTAGAAGATTCAGACACGGTCATTAGTTTTTATGACTCCAAAGTCTGGGTGGGTTCTCATTACACCCTTCTATCACATAAAATACTGGGCCAAGAGAAGCATCCTGGAGACTTTTGTTGAGTACCTTTCATATGGCTGCATGTGTTTTTGTAGGATCGATTATTTCTTGACCTGCATATCATGGAATTCAGTTCCTAACCTATTTCAAAACATATGCCTCTGATTATGAGCTTTGTAATGGAGGGAACATGTTCATGGGTTTTAATAGTATTTATTCTCAGTTCCCTTTTTATCTCCACCACCGAATACAAGACTCTACATAGAGAAGGAGATCAATAAGAATTTACTTGATGGACGAAATTAGATACTTCACCACACATTCCCTCTTTCACGTTCTTACACTTATTGCATTTAATTTTTACACATTTAGAAATGTTGTTATTACATGACAGCATTCTTTAAAATATTTTCATAATATTTGACATGTGTCTGGCTTAGTAAACCATGTTAAAGATGATGACCCTTTGCTTTATGTCTTTATAAATGACTTATTATCCACCATACTGATTTCATCCTCCACCCACTTTGTGTATTGGAAAATGAGAGAAATAAAGTATGAGGACCCCGAGGCACCATTGCTCATTACTAAAAAAAAATAATTGAGTTTTGTTACTGTGTTTTCTAATTTGTTGGAGGAAGGAAGATATATATAAAAATATCAAATTATTTGTTAATTTTACTAACAACTTATTCATGTAAATGTAAAGTCCTTATCTGTCAACTTTGCAAGTAAATTGTGACACAGAACAGTGAAATGTTTCTAATATTATGAGATAAATTATAAAACTGTCAACTTACATGACATTTTGGAGTTTTCAGATTTAAGATTTTTGACATTAATGATAATGATTATCTTCTAAATTACTTGTACTACCAAAATCTATTTATGAGTATAGTGACTAGAATATGTTCTCTAGCATAATGGTTATAGGAATCAACGTATTATCAATTGACATGCATAAACATACAAGCTTTGAAGTAACCTACAAAAATAACAATTTTGAAATGTTCAAAGAAATGATCAAACACGTTTCCTCGTAATCCTTCTTTCTCTGGATTTTAATGATTATTCAATGTGGTGGAAGCTCGCACAGCCCCCAAAATGTCCACATTCTAATTCCCTGAACATGTGACGGGATTACCTTGTATGGCAAAAGAGACTACAAATTTCATAAAGTTAAGGACCTTGAGGTACAGGGAGCGGCCTAGGTGAGCCCTAGCGAGACTCTTGGTTCACCCCAAAATGTCCTTGATAATTTGATTCTATTCAAAACATCCGTTCTTAGAAAACATCCCTGGTTTCAAAAAGCCCATAATGCCTATTTCTACTTCTGGTTTACAGGAATTATACCTATAAAGTACTGTCGTGTGTCATTGTCCCCATAACTGCATTGTGGCTGCATTGCGAGTAGTAACCTCTTTGCCTTAGAAGCCCAGCAGGTCAAGGCACATGGGGTGAGGTAGATTGGTCAGCATGGACCAAAGGTCTCTGTTTTGGACAGGACCAAATGTCCACTAATCAGGTTAGCTGTGTCTGCCTAATGCCATCATGAAAGTCCTACAAGAGGAAAAGATAGACTCGGAGAAAGATGTGGTGACAGAAGAAGGTGGAGGGACAGGGGACCATTAGCCAAGGAAAGCAGGCAGGTCACCCTTTAGAAGCTGGAAAAAATAAGGAAACCGATTCTTCCCTAAAACTCCCAGAAGAAATAAAGCCCAGCTGACCCATGTTAGACTTTTGACCTCCAGAACTTAATTAAGTTAATAAATGTGTGTTGTTCTAAGACCCTGGGTATTTACGATAATATATAACAGCAACAATAGGAAACGAATAAAACCAACCATGCAGAGAGCTCAGAAATCAGTAGTATGCTGTTTCCTCTCTAGAAACTTTATGATTTAACAGCAAACTCTTGCTTCATGCTCATTCCCTTTCTCCAGGTATTTCCATCAAGACGAAAGTTAATTTCATCAAGAACCAAGCTGATTCTTCTAACTGGGTTGCATAGGGAATGGATAGGAACTGGGGTTGGGAGGATAGCTAAGCATAGCACTAGTGTCCAGAAATAAACAAACGGACTTAAAATATTGCAATGAGACTGTATTACTGAGCATAGAGTTTCACACGTATTAGCACCCAATCTATGCTGATTTGGTTACAACAAATATCGATTTAACTCTAAGGAAGTGAAAAATGCTCATTACATTTAAGATTATATAAGAAAATATGGTATGAAGAGAAGACACTAAGTGCAATAAGATTAAGCATTGAAGTCAGTAGAGATTAGAAAAATATTAAAAAGAAATTTGAGATCTAAATGAGACCACACGAGAAAGACTTGACAAGGAATGAGAAGACATTTATTTTTATGGTAAGATTGGTATAAAGCAATTTGATCACTTTCTCCTTGCAGTTTGTACAGCACTGCAATCAACAAAAGAGGCTGAACATTTACTTAATTAGGTGGTATCATTAATTTTAGTGTCTCATGAACATCTAAGACCTTTTGTCCCTCTTAATGGAAATAAAAAGAAACTGAGTTACTTGATTGCCAATTCTCTTGGTATTGCTAAATCTCTCTAAATCTCTCGTACTTCCCATTCTGAAGAAATGAATACATTGTACGAGGATGGAAAACAATCCCTCGCATTGATCACGGACTTTGCCTCTAAGGACAAAATATGACTTTACAAACGAAAGCAATTTTAAAAGACCATATAAAATTAATTCATTTTATATTTATGAAAGGAGACCAGGCCTAAAAGTCAATGCAACAAATATTTATTGAGCATTTACTCAACAATCATTGATTGATAGTATTGCGTATAAGAAGCAAGGTGGTGAGTGTTATAAGAATATAAAAATAAGTAAGTTGCAGTTTTTAATGCCTCAGTAAAGAGGGTAAGGGAAGTATATCGATAAATACACAGGTCTTCTCGAGTCCATCCTACACTCTATTCGCATCATCAATCATTCTTTTATTAGGAAGAAAAACAAATATATTGATTGTCATCTATGGGCCAAGCACTTCTGAAGATAAGCTATCGAATGACATAACCACATGAACCTCAAGGATCTTACAACAAAGACAATAATAAGCCCAGAGTTGAATAATTGCTGGTGTCTCCACCAAGGCCTAGGGTCTCTTCAGTAATACAGCCAGCGTGGTGCTTTACTTGTTGGTTTTAGGTACTAGCTTCTGGGAGCAGGTGGACGTGTCCCCTCTCACCTGCACTGTGGGCAGGAGGCGTCTGCTCAGCCTTTCAGAGGGAACAGTGGAGAGTCCTTGAGCTTATTAAAACCTTCCCAGGGAACTCACACATCTGCTGAAATGATCTGCTGTTGCTTCCTTTTGGAAAAATTAAATTTATTGGGGTGACATTGGCTACTAAGATTATATAGATTGCCATTTCTAGCTAGTTGCAAATAGGATGCCCATAAGTAAGTACTAGACACTGCAACTGTGTGTCCGTTCTGAGCCCCTGACGGGTGGAACCGCTCACATGGCATCTCCTGTTGGATATCACACAGCGGTCTAAACCAATACATTCGAAACAGAACCCACTGTCTACTTTCCTCAAACCCTACCCTCTTCCCAGTGAATGGTACCCTGTCTCAGTGAAGGGTCCCCACCATCCATCCAACTGTCATTCTTGAACTGCCTTCTTTTTCTTCCTCCATATTCAATCATCAGCAAATACCTACGACATCGTCAATAACTCTATTCTGATCAATTCTGATCAATTTTCCCACCCCAATCCTTGCCTATACATCATTATTTCTCACTTGGACTACTGAAAGCACCTCCTAACTGCATCTACTGCGGACTTCTACAATACCGTCTAATCTGGACATCTACAACATCGTCGGAGATATACTTCCTACACTCATAGAACTGCATCATGCCTCGCACCCAAGGATGCTTCTTTGTCCTTAGCATGGTTCCCACTGGTCCCCAGTGTGGCGTATTAGCCACATGGCCTGGCCTCAACCAAATTCTACAATTTCAAGTTGTACAAAACTCTTCTTTGTCCTCTTCAATCAGGACACAAGGTTATTCCGTTCTCCCCTACCTGCCATGCTCCTGTGTGGAATACATCCATTCCCTATGCCTCACGTTCTTTATACTTTCTATCCGTCTGCCTGGAACAAGTTCTCTTCATCTATCCTGGCTCGATGTCTGCTCAACTGTCATATCACAGACCTGCTGCCATTCTCCGGTGGCATCTGACATCTGTGACTCAGCAACACCGCTACTATAGGCCTAACATTTGTAGGTAGGTAGTCATGGTTGCATAAAGTGATCACTAATAATTGTATAAGAACATGAAGTAGGTTTACAACTCAATGTATGCCAATAATTACTTAGCTGCCCTTATACATTGATTCTCTAATATTAAACACCAGTGAACCCATGGTAAAGCATAATATCATCAGATAAATCTTGTCAACCTTCCTTATTTTTAAAAATAAAATACCCTGATATGCCCGGCTGGTGTGGTTCAGTGGTTGAGCATTAACCCATGCAGCAAGAGGTCACTGGTTTGATTCCTAGTCAAGGGCACATGCCCAGGTTGTGGGCCAAGTCTCCAGCAGGGGACATGCCGGAGGCGGCCAATCGATGCTCTCTCTCATCAATGTTTCTATCTCTCTCTCCCTCTCCCTTCCTCTCTCTCTAAAATCAATACAAAAAAATTTAAAAATAAAATACCCTGTTATGAAGTAAGAATGAAATGTCCTTTAAATATCTATAAATATGGAGAAGAAAAGAAATAGCAAGGCACAATATGAAATTGCTGTTCTGTCAATTATAAGTAAACAGATTCACCTAAAAACAACAACACAAACTCTTGTTTTCTTCGAGAATATGAGGTGTTCGTTCTTACCCTCGGCAGGGGAACTGGCTGTTGTAGAGAGGCAAAGAGCTAAACGCACAAACGCCAGGCCGCTGGACGAGCAGTCAGGGGAAAACGCACAGAGATAAGAGCAGGAGCCGGTGTGCTTGGCCACACCTGCCTAGCATGCACCCAGAAACCTAACAAAAAATGGTGTCACACTCCAGTAGAGGGATACTGATCCTGGGGCCACATGACCCTCTAAGCTGCTTGGGTGATAAGAGCCCCTCTTAGCAGGATCGGGGTCAAGACCCAAGCGCCATAGAACAGGGCAGGATCCTGGCCCCGGTCCTATCCTGCCCGTCCAGTATTTGTGGATGGACAAGCACAGTCTCTCTTTGGCAGCATCAAGGCCCATCTCTGAGTCCTGCCCTTGACCAGAGTGATTGCTTACGCACCAGACTGTGACTGCTTTTGGGGGGGCTCTGCCTGAGCCAACGTCTTTTCTGGGATGCCAGCTTCTAGGAGATCAGTTTTGGTTAAGTAAACACTAACCTGTCCCTGAAATAATTAAAATGAAACAGTTGGAAGTAATTCTAATTACTGTAGTAATCCTTAAGCATTTTCAATGTGATTTATGATGTTAAAGGACCCGACGGAGTAATGGTTTCTCTCAGGCCCTCCCCCCCCACCACCACCACCCCAGTCTCTTCATGCCCGGCCTTTACTATTATTCCATATTCTTGAATCAAAGATCTGGATACAGTTTAAATTTCTCCCCAACCTTTATTTTCAAAGGGATTTGGCCCCTATCTGTTGTCTTAGAATCAGACATTTTGAATGTATAAATTATGCATCTTTACAATTGCCCTGGGGATATAAAGATCACATTACCATTTGTCTAAAGAAATACGTGCATTGTTTTCTTCTGGATTGGGGATTTGGGGAAATATATAAAGATCTTGATTTTTATTAATGCTCTGAACTTCGAAAGAAAATTCTTACTCTAGTTGTAGATATTTATATACCATATACATTATTTTTCAATAATGTGTTATGTACATTTTTCTCTCGAGTATTATAACGAGGGTTATAATACTTAAATGCATAAATCTCAGCCTTTTGGTGCATAATACCACATTCCCATTAAATCACAGGTAGAAAATAGCATAAAACTTAAAATTCTCCATTGTACCTGATCAAGATTGGAAGCAAATTTGCATGAATAAATGAATGGCTTGGAGATGCTGTTCTTTGGAAATTGATAGAAGACAAAGTTCATGTAAGTGTAAAAATTTATTAAGAACTATTACAATTATAAGAAATACTGAACTTTGGCAGACAAATAACATAGATGCAGGCCATTAAGTGATTCTAATATAAATTTTCTGTATTTCACATAAATGTAAAATAACACTTGAAGTTTATTTGATCCATAAATTTGTAAAATGTTTGTTTAAACAAAAAAGGTGTCCATAGAGATTTCAGAGTCTAAAAAAATAATTGTCTGTTATTATGAACTGTTGGGTGCCACATCTGGAAATTTTCCTCTACAACTATTTAGAATCACAACATAATTAAAGCTATGCTTGTGATTTTATTCTACTTGTCTCTTTTTAAAAGCATCATTATTAACTCTATTTTTAAAATGTGCTGGTCATTTTTTATTTAAAAACTTAGTTGAAGATTCAGATTTATTTCCACACCTCATATACAGTTATCTGCGGATACTGACTTTATATTTTTTGTTATGATCATAAAATTCTTCCTGTTATTGACATATATATATATATATATATATATATTTTTTTTTGTATTTGTCTCTTAAAGCTATAGGAAGCTTAATTCCAAAGTACTCCAAAAATATGTTTCTTTCCACCCCACAGCACCTCTCAATTTTTTTCTGTATGTGTCATAAAATATATTTTGATGCGTGCACATGTAACAAAATAGAACTTGCTGGTGGCCAACGCCAGAGTTCTCTGTCGGTCTTGATTCTGCTCAATTTAACAATGGCCTGGATCACAGTCTATCACAGTGTTCTTACCACTTGCCTTCGCGGCGTAGCTGTGATTTCTCCTCGTGCCTCTTGTCTTTCCAATCATCTCTTTCAGCCCATGTAGCAAAGACACTTCCTAAGATTCCACAGAGGATACAATTAACGGCGAGGATGACCAGCGCCCCCTGCAGACCGTCTGCAGCGGGTCACACAGAAATAGATGCACCGGGAGCATTATCTGGGGAAAGAAGGCATCATCGAACCACAGTGTGCCCGCTGCTCCGGAAATGTGCCGTGTTCAGTATCCTGGAGTTCTGTTCTTAAAGTAGGATTGGTTCCTAGTGCAGGATCTGGTTTATATTTTAAAAGACTCGGCTTTCCTTCAACTGGTACCGCTTTTAGGATAAATCTATGCTGGCTACGGTTAAATCTAGTAGAATAAGTACATCACTGCCATATAAGACTAGGTGATGCAGGTTAGACTGAGGATGAGTTAGGAAAAAAAGTGCCTGTGAGAAACCCAAAGCACGCTGGATCAGAAAAAAAATCCATTGTAAGATCCTGGATATTTCCTTCCTTAATAAAATATATCCTATAGCCCTGGCCGGTTTGGCTCAGCCATTGGAGCGTCGGTCTGCGGACCAGAGAGTCCTGGGTTCGGTTCCCACTAGGCTCTAGTGGCTAGCGGCAGGTACCAAAAAATAAATAAAATAAAATATATAGCATATTTCTATATACACATGCACTGTCCTATTAGCAAATTGACTTTTCAGCGGAAATATGTAAGCCAACATTAGTAGCTCAGTTTTATTCCCCCCATTTCTCACAGTTTGCCTAGACAGTTTATATAAAACGTTACAATGAATATCATTTGTAACCAATCAATTACATAATTAAAGGCCCCGAGATAATTGGGTTTATGAGGGCTGCAAAGTCATCAGAGAATGAAAAGGGTGATATTGAAATTTCCTCTTTTCTGTTTGCTCAACTTCCCTTATCAATTCCATCAGGTCTCCTAAGGCACTGAGCTTATTGACTTCTCCAGCACAGCTTATTTTAAAAGATTAAAGGGGAAGAACTTAATGTGCGGCTGCTCCGGCATTTAGGAAGCAGAAAGAACAGGGTGTAGCGATCCGAAGAATCCGGTTGGAAAGACAGTTCTCCATTCCCCAGCTGTGGCACCTGGTCGCAGACGCTCAGCAAGGGATGTAGAGTGATGTATGGGCAGAGCGGATCTTCCGAAGGCTGGTGTGCGGCTGACTGTGAAAACCATGTGGAGTGTCCCGGCAGAGCAGGTTGTCGAAGACATTCTCCTGCGCCACAACACGAGACCAGGACTGGGCGTCACTTTCCGGACCTGAGGCAGTGGCAGAGGTCTCTCGGGAGCTACGTCCTGGGACAGGGGAGTCGGGTCTCAAGGATCAGGATTTGGGCTTTAGTGGCTGGACACTGAGAGCTGCCTAAGGCGCTGGGTTAAGAAAGTGGGAAGAAAGACCCACGCGGGGGCAGCAGAGGATGGGAGGGTGAGCATTCTGAGGGGCAGGAAATACACTGCAGGACTGATGTCCCTGGGACGCGAGTGACTGAGATTTTCGGGTTTGAAGCACTAACGTCAATGCTGTGAGCCTGAGAGTCCCCCCGAGGCCTGCCCGCTCCTAGTGGGGAGCCCATCCTGACGCCTAGAAGTAAGGGAAGCTCCCCTTTCTGATGGGCTCCATCCACCTTCTCGAAGAAAAGCATCAGATCGTGCTGCTGCCTGTGCCTACTGCGTACCGGCGAGATCATCGCAGGCTCTGCTTCTGTGAAAGTACATGCTGTATGTGTGAACACGTGTGGTAGAGAACATGCCCCACCGTTAACAAAGCTCCCTGAGCAAATTCAAATCCTTTCCACCAGGCGCTGATTTCCACTGCCTGCTCACATTGTGACGTGCATCATTATTCCTGCTCCTTACTCTGGATTTCTGCTCATCTCCAAGCCGCTTCAAAAAAGTGCTGGAGCTCTGCCCGGTTTGGCCCAGTGGTTAGAGTGTTGCCCGCAGGCTGGAGAGACCCGGGTTCGGTTCCCGCTAAGGGCATGTACCTCGGTTGCAGTTTGTCTCCCGCCCCAGTTGGGGTCGTGTGGGTGGCAGCCACTCCATGTGTCTCTCTCACGTCGATGTTTCTCTCTCTCTCTTCCCCCTTCTCTCCCTCCTGCTCTATCTGAAGATGAAGGAGAAGGAGAAGGAGAAGGAGGAGGAGGAGGAGGAGGAGGAGGAGGAGGAGGAGGAGGAGGAGGGGGAGGGGGAGGAGGAGGAGGAGGAGGAGGAGGAGGAGAAGGAGAAGGAGAAGGAGAAGGAGAAGGAGAAGAAGAAGAAGAAGAAGAAGAAGAAGAAGAAGAAGAAGAAGAAGAAGAAGAAGAAGAAGAAAAAGAAGAAGAAGAAGAAGAAGAAGAAAGCACTGGTGATTCTGCCCGGGACACACCTTGGCAAGGACCCAATCATGACGTCGCTCCCCTGGATGTTTGCGTCCTCCCGTGGTACCTGCAAGGTTCCAGTCACCCCCGGACGTGCTCAGGTGATGTCTGGGGTCTGCTGGTCCCCGTGCTGTGGCCTCCGCTGCTCTATGTGAGCCCTGACATGGGGCACGTCACCCCACGACACCGCAGAAACTGCCCCCCTGCTGGTCCCCTGGAGTGCGATGTGACAGCCTCTGAAATTGTATCCACAATGCAGATGCTCATATTTTAGTTTTTAAAAAAATATATGTTTCTATTGATTTTTTTTTTTCAGAGAGAGAGGAAGGGAGACAGAGAAAAATATGGATGTGAGAAACATCCATCAGCTGCCTCCTGACCGCCCCCTACTGGGTATGGAGCCCGCCACCCAGCCATGTGCCCTGACTGGGAATGGAACCCGGACCGCTCAGTCTAGGGGACCCTCAATCCACTGAGCCACACCTCCGGGCAGCGGGCTTCTCAACAGCACTGATTTTAGGGTTCATGGGTTCCTAAATCTGTCTGCTTCCCTCTTCCTCACCTCATTTCAGGCATGCCTCCTTGAAGCCCTGCATTTTAATTTATATGACAGTTAGAAGTAAGTCACTTCCTGCCCCTGCAGGAGTAACTTTAAACCATTCCACTGGTGTTTGGATCCCCCCCTCCCACCAAACAAACAAAAACAAACAAAAAACAAATCAGGTCTCAATACCACTTAGACATATTTATAAATAAAATGTAGGCACCCGTTTTGTTATAAAACACAGTATTTGTAGCTCCCTGCCAACAACCATATTTGAAGTGGCATCATTCGGATCCACACTGTGACCACCCCTCCAATCATGACCAGTGGGATTGGACCGCAGGCTTTGTCTGTTTTTAGCCCCATCGGAGCAGCGACAGCGGCTGGTTGTGCAAACACTGGTCTCTGACCACCTGCCACTCGCTTCTTCGACATGTGACGAGGGGAAGCTGCTGGGATTCGCAGATCCCACCCCGTCCACCCCTTTTCACGTCTGCACCCTCAGACCCAGGTGCTGGCTTCCACCTTGGCATCGATGCTTCTGAAGCAGCAGGGTGACCCCCACCACTCAGAGGAACAGACACCCCGGGAGCCGACTGTGGAGCGTGTGTGCGTATGTCCGGCGAGGAGGTTTTCTGGGATTCTGCCTTCTCCCAGGACGACAGAGCCTCATTGCTTCTCGGTGTTTCCTTCAAGTCGTTTAAACCCAGAATTGCAGGGATGCTTGGTGATGTTGAAAAAAAAAATGTATAAAAAGAGAAACACACAGCACCTTGGTTTTCTTTGCTCTCTGAACCGTGGGGAATGTGAGGAGCGAGGACGGGGACCAGACTGGAGCTTCCAACGTGAATTCTGACAGCACAGACTGGTCCATCTAAGGTCAGTGGTTTTCCTGACTTGCCCTTCTTCTCTGACCATCGGCACAGCTCTGTGGCTATGGAGCATTCAAAGAAACCGACCTTGTAATTTGATCACTTCTCGTTTGAAATCTGCAGGAATAATAAGGGTTTGAAGGAGTGTTTTTTGTTTTTTTTTTTTTAAACAACAACAACAAAGTAGCACAAATCATGAGGTATATGACAAGCCAGCTCCCACGCTGCTTCTAAGTGGTGAGGTTTTCATTCCTCTGGGAAAAATAAGGGAAAATAAGCCAATTATATTTCCTTTACTTCTGTATCTCAGGGTTATTTGGGTAACTTAAGAAATGGGAGAGTAAATCAATGGATTATTGGAAATGTCCTGGCAGGGCTGGTGTGCCCGGCGGGGGCTCCATTGCACAGTAACACACGTGTGAAAATAGCCCACGTTAGGGAGATCACAGGAAATGAGGGACGAGTGGGTTTAAATGAATGTTAAATCGCTCTTTATGGGAGTGAAATGAAGCCATCAGACTATGTCTGAAACAACAGAGAGGTGGGGAAGGAGGACAACTGTGACCTGCCTGACAGGGAGGACGGTGACATGCACAAGAGGAAGGAAGCTGGGGACACAGGCTGAGCACCTGGGCACCTGGGCACGGGCGAGGGGGACGCTGAAGGAAGCCGCTCGTGTCTTGCTGTGAACTTCCGCAGATGGGGGGCTGTCGCCAGTCATGAATGCGCTTCTCCTGATGACAAAGAACCGAATTCCGGGGCTGCAGGCTGTGGCTGGATCTGGGCCTACAGGGTTCCAGTCTAAGCGACTCTTCAGTAGATTTTTACAGCCTGACATTGCTTTGGTTTGTTTTTTTTAATCCTCACCTGAGGACATTTCTGCGTTTATCTTTAGATAGAGCAAGAGGGAAGTAGAGAGAGAGAGAAACATCGATGTGAGAGAGATGCATTGACTGGCTGCCACCCACACGACCAACCAGGGCCGGGGACAAACTGCAGCCAAAGTACATGCCCTTAGCAGGAACCAAACTCGTGTCTCTCTGGTCTGCAGGCCGACGCTCTAACTGCTGAGCCAAACCGGCCAGGGTGCCTGACGCTGCTTTGAAAACACTACCCAACCCAGTATCCCCGAGGTTTTCTAATGAAAAGAAGGTATAACCGTAGAGCTCATTAAAATCTATGAAACCCTGCACAACAACTCCCTAAATAACAGGTCCTATTTTGTTCGCAAATCATCACAATGGCCATCTACATGCAATGTCATGTGGCGACATCCAGATATTTTCTAATTTATATACTAGTTACTTTTGTTTTCGATTATAAGATTTTAACAATCAGTGTCCATACAACCTACAATTAACATAAAAAACAGATGTGCCTTCTCGCATCTGACGTTATATGCCAGTGTAGTCTACACTGTAGACCGGGACTGTATCAACAGATGCTGTGTTTGTAAATAATGGGCTGTAGAACCATGGCCTGCATGAGAAGATGAAGAATTACAGCCGTGTGTTGCTTAATCACAGAAGTGTGTTCTGAGAAATGCATCACCGGGTGAGTTTTGTCTTTGTATGGACATCACAGAGCATCCTTATATAAGCCTACATGATACAGCTACTCCACACCTAGTTACATGGCCCAGCCCACCTGCTCCCCAGCTACTAATCTGTACAGCTGGTTACTATGCTGAACACTGTTTCCAACTGTACCACAGTGGTAAGTAACTGTGTATCTAAACATATCTAAACATAAACATAGAAAGGGTACAGTAAAGATACAGGATAAAAGCCCAGCCAGTGTAGCTCAGTGGTTGAGCATCAACCCCTGCACCAGGAGGTCGCTGGTTTGATTCCCGGTCAGGGCACATGCCCAGGTTGTGGGCGGAATCCCCAGTGGGGGGCCTGCAGGAGGCGGTCAATCGACCTTCTCTCTTACTGATGTTTCAATCTCTCTCTCCTTCTCTCTTCCTCTCTCTCTAAAAATCAATGAAGAAAAAAGATACAGGGTAAAAGGTAAAGTAGGGAACGACCGGAAAGGATATTTACCGTGAACGGAACCAGTGGGACCGGCGGTTGCCCTGGGCGAGCGGTGAGTGAGTGGGGAGCGGGCAGGAAGACCCAGGACAGCATCGCTCACGACTGTGGACGGTACAAACACTGAGCACTCACTACCCTCCATTTACAAAAACATCCTTTCTTTTATCATACAATTAACTTAGATTACATCGTAACGTTTTTACTTCATAAACTTTTTAATGTTTCAACTCATAATAACAGCTTAAAACACACATTGGAGAGCTGCCTACAAAGAATTGATCTTGTTTATATCCTTATTCTATAACTTTTCTCTATTTTAATTTTTTTTTAAACTCTTTTATTAAAAACTGAGAAACAAACACACACTTGCCCAGGACGACACAGGGTCAGGACCATCAACATCATGGTCTCTCCCTCCACACCCGAGCCACTGGGAGGTCTCCAGGGGCAACCACACACGGAGCTGTCATCCTACCACGATGCCCCTTTCTGGACCAGCCCCTGAAGGACCTGCCTGAGGCTCTTCTCGAGGAGGTGACACTCTTTTCAGAAACCTGTCCATGGTCCTTTGCTTTCTGTGTTTCTCCTTTCATCAGACTTGCTTGTACGCAGATAGCCCTCCAGTGCCGAGAGGGTGCAATGTCACTATGCCATCGGACTTGTTTGGCTCCGTTCTAACCTTAAGGGACCACTGTCGTGCACCCGTGGTTGTTGACTAAAGAAAGCATTGTTATGTGGTGCATTATTTTTTTATCTATTTACTGTGCGTTGTCCAAGGAAGGTATATCGTGTACCAAAGGTATTAATAGTAGCTCTATAAATGTCACTAAACAAATCCAATACTGCAACAGGACATGAGCAGATACTCTCATAGATACACACACTACATGTACGTGCACTTTGTTAATTTTACGATAAACTGGTGGATTGAAGGATCCTCAGAATCCATGTCCCTTCTTCAACATGGTCAATTGCGAGCCTCAGAAACCCAGATGGACATGACAGAACATGTGCTGCTTTGAACATCAGAGCTGTGTCAAGGGGGAGAGCAGACATGGTGTGGGTGTTAACCACCATGGAGTTCTATTAAATCCCTGTCATTTTAAGAAAAAAGTCCCAAAGCATCTTCAATCGGAATTGTTGACATTCATGCACTGTTACTTTCAACTTAAATGCATGTATCATACATTGGACCCCATTTTCTTAAATAACATGGGGATCACAGGATAGTGTATCTATCATTATTTTTACAGCTTTTGTAATATTCTTTCCAAATTTTACACAGCCTCTTGTCATTAATGTAGACTAGAATACTGTTCAAAAGCCACCACCTAAAAAACAATGCCCGGGACAGACTTAATATATTATCTATATTCAAATGAGTATAGGAGTGAATGAGGATTTTGGGGGGGGGGGGGCATGATTATCACTGGGAATGGAGATAGGGTTTCTATCTCAATTAAAGCTTGAAGATTTTATCTGAAGTATCTCTATAGTAAGATAATGAATAAATGCATTATATTAAATGATGGATTTTAAAAATATATGATTTTATTAATTTTTTAGAAAGAGAGGAAGGGAGAGAGAGAGAGAGAGAGAGAGAAACATCGACATGAGAGAAAAGCACCAAACAGTTGCCTCCTGTAAGCACCCTGATCAGGGACCAAACATGCAACCTGGGCATGTACCAGGAATTGAACTGGTGACCCTTTGGTGCATGGGACGATACTCAACCAACTGAGCCACACCAGCAAGGGTCAAATGATAGCTTTAAGATTCACAGATTTTTTTTTTTTTTTTTTCAAATCCTTTGAAATGATCTGATCATGCTTCTGTAGGCATTATGCTAAAGCAATGTTTATTAGACAGAATAAATTAATCACTGGAGAAATTATTTAAGGTACTTGAGATCTGATTGCATGGTATTCTGGGGAGATGGTATGAGATTGGGTGACATGTAGTAAAAGGACTTGTTATTTAGTGAGATAATTTCAAAGGAAACTATTTTAGGCTCAGTGTGCTAAAGACTGCAGCTATTTCAGTGGCTTGATGATTTGAAATGTTGATTGCCAGCCAAGTAATAGATTAAGAACTTTAGGAACACAGATGAGTCAGTAGTGCGGCAATAAGCATAATACTTAGCACTTTTAATCTCCAAAACATTTTGTAAACATGATCTAATCAATCTTTATATCAATCCCATGAGACAGATGAATATCATTCTCATTTTACTGATGATAGAACAAAGAACATTATGTGTGAATGTCAAGTCACAGAGCACAAAATGTTGGTTTTGTACCAATGATCTCAGAATCTCCAGACTTTTACACTAATTGAAAGTTTTAATTTCTAAGTATGATACAAATTGATTTTTAGAGACTGAGTATATACTTCCTAAAAGGTGGTATAGTACTATACTTAGCATTATATAAATACTTAAAATATAAATCTAATTGTTTATCTCTTAGTTGTAGAAGTTACTTCACTATATTATTCTTTCAAATTAATTATTCTAAATTAATTATTATTTTTTAACATTCTGTGTTTTCCTGTAGTTTTTGTTCGATTATGATTATGACTGATCCTATTTTTCACATGGCACTGCTAAGTCCGACTCTGTCTCCATCTCCCACTTCCCATCCTTCTCAGCAGCTCCCAGGACGCTGGTCACCTTGGAAGTCACCAAGTGTGGGGACATGTCAGCACCTTCAGTTCTTGTATTGATAGTTCTCTGCATGAAGGATTCACTCACTCACAGGTAACTACTTGACCTTTTTATTTTTATTTTTAGCAACCTCAATTACAATGATGATGAATTCGTCCTACAAAAAAACAAATAACCATGCCTCTGTCTTGGCAAAAGCAAGACACATATGGCCTTTTCCTGAAGGAATGTTGTTTAAACACACTGAATATGCAGGGTGTGGGTGAAGCTACTAATTTTTTTTTTTTGGTACGTGCCCCTAGTGGGAACTGAACCCGGGACTCTCTGGTCTGCAGGCCGACACTCCAACTGCTGAACCAAACCGGCCAGGGTGATAGTGATTTTTTAAAACTAATAAGACAGAAGACTATATGTACATTCTAGAAGCAAGGAAGACCTTCCAATGTCCCAGTCGACAAAAGAAAATATAGGTATATTTTACCATATTAAAAACTAAAACATTTTGCCCTGCTAAGTTGGCTCAGCCATTAAACTATTGGCCCGAGGACCGAAGGGTTAGGTAGGAGGCAGCCAATCAATGCGTCTCTCTCACATCGATGTTCCTCTCAATGTTCACAGGCTGACGTCATCTTTAACGGAGGGGATGGAGTCTGCAAACTTCATGTCTTCTCTTCTCAGTAGGTTGTCATGAGTGGCGAGCCTGGAATTAAAATGTGTCACTACAACTGCTGACCTGAAGAGGCCCTTTCTGACCAACTCATCGAAAACAAAGCATAGTTCTCTTCTCGCCCCATCACCACAGACTTACGGTGACTCATTCCTCATTTAAGCACTGGTCCAAAACTGATAGGTAGTAATTGCTGATTTGTTTATTATCTTGAAGCATTGATCCTCTCAATACTGACCAATGAATGAGTGTAGCTATTTGCAAACTTTACATTCCAATGGCTGCTAATAGATTGGAGGTTATGTTCACACAGGTATTGCCAATACATTTTTGTTTATTTTTTTTCCTGTAAATTTTTATATCCTTTGCCCAGTTTTCAAAATGCTTTTGTTTTAGTTTTAAGATTTTCAGTTTATAAATATGAGCTCTTTGTCTATGATCTCAGTTGAATTTGTTCCTTACTTTTAGTCATACAATTTTTCAATTTTTTCTGTTGTTGTTAAGCCTCACCCGAGGGTATTTTTCCATTGATTTTTAGATAGAGTGAAAGGGAGGGGGGGAGAAGACAGAGGGAGGGAGGGAGAGAGAGGAGGGGGGGGAGGGAGAAAGGGAGGAACATCAATGTCAGAGAGACACATTGATTGGTTGCCTCCTTCACAACCCCTTGGTCCTCAGGCCAATACTCGAACAGCTGAGCCCACCCAGCAGGGCAAAATGTTTTAATTTTTAATATGGTAAAACATACCTATATTTTCCTTGTCGACTATGACATAGGAAGATCTTCTTTACTCCCAAAATGTACATGTAGTCTCCTGTCTTATAAGTTTTAAAAAATCAGTATCTTAAGTCATTTTGGGATTTATTTAAAATTGAACTGTAACATACAGTCTGCCTTCAGCAATACCATCACATTTATCAACTGAAACAGCTTTTCATTCCACTTAAATGTTTCACCTTTTTATTACACACATTTAAATCTGCTGATGTATATATTCCTAGATTATTAATATTTCTTACCTCTGAAGTAAAACAATATAATAATGAATTGATTACCAAGGTTTGTATCATATTTGATATCAGGTTGTGTAAGTCTACTTGTGTATTTACTAGCTATCTTTGGGTATTAAATTATCTACATTGTTAAATTTAAAAAACAAAGTTTGGGGTTATGAATATAAGTGCATTAAATTATCTTGATCAATTTTTTTTCTTTTTTTTTTTAATCTCTGGTGATTAAAACTTGAATTCTCTACATAACAGAGACTGAAAAAGGAACCAAATGGATACTTTAGTTAGGAGGTGCAGAGATAAGGTCATAATAGGTGTGGGGTGAAAAGGCGAGGTGCACTCAGGACTTCTCCCAAAGAACTTCAAAAACAAATTTTTTAGCACAATCCAAAATGAGAGGAAGAAGGTTGATTCCACACGCAACTAATTGCTCTGTTGTCTCGGTGGTTTTATCTAGCCTGTACTACCGTGTGACGCTGCATCCAAGTCTTCGGTGACAGACCAGACATCAGCTCCAGGCAAACAACTGCTTGGTCCAACTTTGAATGGGTGGCACTTGCACCCCAAGGGAGGTATCCTATGGTTAAGAATGTAGATAAAACACAGTGGGAAAACCATCTATATTCAGTGTCTTTTACAATAGATTCCTCACTTCTATCATGCTTTATATTCCTCCTTGTCAATACATATCTTTATGTATCTTTATGAAGAGACCATTCATTTCCTGAGCACTTACACACTGGTTCCCAGACATTCCAAGCACTGTCTTCTGACAATCATGTTAATCTCTTCTGTACTGATTTATATGTCTTATTTCTCAGCCCAGCACTTCCCCTGTGATTTCCTTCATTCTGTTTTTAAGATTACAACAGCTTTTGCCTATGTCACTGTTCTTTCCAAAAAGAATGAGTTTTTAGATTACTTGCTTTTGATTTTCTGTTTATTTTCTCTATTATTAATCTTGGTTTTATTAACATTTTAGCTTGTTTTTATATTGAAATTATATATGATAATAATTATATATAGTCTTATTTAAAGACAATGAGTTGGATACAATAAATCTTAACACTCTTTTTATAATAAACTTAAATTTTTATGAGTTGCCAGTCTAAAATAATGTTATAACAACCTGAGAAATGACTGCAGATGATTACATTAACAGTAAAAATTTAATTTACTCTCAGACATTGGAGAAATTTCACTGAAAGATTTGTGTTCATTTTGAAAGTTAGGATGTAACTTAATCAGCATATATTAAAATGCTTAATCAATCTTTGTGTTTGAAGGAAAAATAATAGGTAGATATTTTCCAAGATTTTAACTCACCGATCTATCAGTATTTCTAGTAGTACTTGTCAAAACAGTCTTTGCTAGAATAATTTCCTAATAATATTGAATCAAATGTACAATATGACAATGGAGATGATCAGAGGATTTATAGTACCGATGCGGTATTTATTGAAAACTATTAAATATATTTAAATAGTAGATTTCCAAAATGCAGTTCTGTGTAGGATTCTGTTCACCCCGGGTTCTTCCATAAGGGTTGCTTACATCACCTGAGCTCTATGACTGTACATGAACTTCCTCAGGCATTTTAATTTGATTTTCTGATTTTAGTTTGTATGTCCTTCATAAATATTACCTCTATTGTGGTAAATCAAGTGGTACCATTATTATAGTTTTCCTAGTCAACTGGCTCAAATCTTCACTTCATTTCAGCCATGGACTGGAATGACTATATCTTTGACCTTTTAATCAGTTCAAATCTCAAAATCTTAGTATCCTCTGATGCAAATCTGTTTATTTCTACATCTCTCATTCACTCCCTCCTACAGACTTTTGCATGATCATTTTTTTTTTCCTTGATGCTCCCAGACTTTCCAAATCTATTGAATTCTTAGTCAATTCTATGCCAATAGTCAACTATATTACCACCAGTTTACTTTCCTCTTCCATATGTATGATGCTGAATGTTGTGGGAGAAATAAGTGACGTTATGCCACACACTATATATATATCGAACCATGATGCTATGTACCTTAAACTAACACAATGTTATATGACAATTATATATCAATAAAGTTGGGGGAAAACAGGAATTTGTTCAGGTCTTTCAAACAAAAAACATGCCAATGACCTTTGTCATCCTCTAGGTTGGGTTTATATTTCTCTTTTACTAAAAAAAATTTCTAAAATCTACCTGTCATCCTTATAATTCATTGAAATTATTGATTATCTTAAGTCAGGAGTAACCTAGATGATATTTATATCATATTTTCTTAACTGTAATTACCTTATTTTCTTTTCAGGTTTGGATCACATTTAATGTATAGCTCTTATTCTTAAAAACAGGAGCTTTCTGTACAGGAAATGATGCTTCCTTGATGGGATTACTATTATATACATTCTTTATTGTGTATATTTTATACCATATTTTATATCTATATTTTATGCTGGTATCTCTCCTACTGCGCTTTCAATAAAGTATCACCCTGTTCATCCTTTTTCTCTTGATGAGAATATTATTAATTTTCCAAACAGCAGTTTCATCCTCCATATGGATAGAGAACTTGTCCAGATTACTTGAAAGCCCAAAATCAGAACAGTTGGGTTCCATCGCTTGGATATACACATATAACCTTTGAAGACGGAAGTGAGAGGTAGGGTTATGTTCTGTTTAACCATGATGTACATCCCTCCTTCCCTGCTTTTGCTTTCCTTTTCTTTGTGTCTTGGTTTTTTGTTTGTTTGTTTGTTTTTTCTTTCTTAATATTTGTAAGCAAGCAATGTTGCAGAAAGATAAGGGCTACTGTGCCGCCAGTTCACGGTCTACGCTTCAGCCCAGGGCGTGGCCAGGCAGTGTGGCAGAGACCGGCTGGTAGAAGCATCTTCCAAACCTGAAACGCAGGTGTGTTCTGGGTCACAGGTCTCATGTCATCCTGCCCTGCAGAGCGCTCGCTTGGACCATTCTGTTTTCCTGCCGGTCACTTCTGAACGTCCAGCCCAGACCTCATTTGTTCGGACTTGAGGATACTTTTGTAAGCACTTATTTCTCTCGATCACTCTTTTACCAACTCAAAAGTGACTTTGTTTACTGGCAAGAGTTGAATTTTTGCCTCTTTAGCAGATGACTCAAGAAATCTACATATTTCAAACCATCGGAACTAGAAATAGGTTAAGGATTGGTTCTGTCAGTTACTATCTCTGACAGTTTAGGAAAAAATAAAAACAAAACCAATGACTACTTTGAGTTACATGCACACTTATTATTTCACAATTATTTTAGGGTTTCCATATATATTTTTAAAAATTTTGTAAGTCACTTCAAGTGCATTTTGAATTACGTGATAGAATAAATATAAGTATACCTGTGAAAAAAAGTCCCTGGAAACTCACCAACATTTATATTTCTCTTCTGGCAGAGAGAACTGAAGATATCTTTAAATATATATGTCTAATTTTTTTTAACTTTGACTTATACATTTTTTATTCTGAATTTTTTTTTTCTTTCAGCATCTTCTCTCCAGAGTCCCCTTTCTCTTAAATTATCTATTTGAGCCCATGCTGTACCCCCGAGGAAAACCTCTCACACCTCAATCTCAGTGTGTCCCCGACTGGACTGAACACATGGAAATGAAGACGCATTTTGATTTCCGATCCTCTTAGCCGTGTTAACATGTCCCAGTCCCGATCTTTATTTCCCTAATACTCTTCTGTAATCTTTGCCACGGGCTGTGTGCTCACTGAGGAGGTGTCCGCAACGAAATGACAGGTGACAGGAGAAGAAGACAGAGGAGGGAGGTGAGTGAGGAGCCAGCTTCAGAAACGTCTCGAGGAAACAGCCATTCACAGCGTCAACAAGGACGTGCCACAGTCAGCGAGGACCTTTGAGGACGCGGAAATTCAAGCAGTCATCCTAAGGAAACGAAAGGGAAATGGGCAGAAACGCATCCGGATTTGTGAAGGGAACAGGACTGCGAACACTTTCTTACACAGACACCAACTTCGTTCCAGGGAGGGCCCAAGGCTGCACACGATGAGCTCCCTTTGGGCAGGGTAATGAGGAGACAGATTTGCAAGAAAGCTACGATGGGCGGAGCTCGTCCAAGCACCTTTGTCTCAAATACGAAGTATGACGGACTTTGGGGAAATGTTCACGAAAGGAAGCTGCCAGGAAGATGTTTGAGGAGAGGTGAGCCCATTCCCACGGTGGGGGTGATCCCTTTTCTGCCATTTCTAAGTACAGAAAATAACTTCCTTCAAAAGGAGTTTCCAACTCCTCTGTGTTGACAAGCAGAAGGCAAACTATGGGCAGTACAGAGGTGTCTGGGCAGCAAGGCAGAGGCTCGGCATGTTCTGTAACGAAGCTGAAGAAATATGATGTGCTTGGGAGTCAACCTGCAACGGATAAGCAGGCAGAAGACATCGGTGCAATAATGCTGACGGAGACACATCCTCACAGAACGCAAGCAGACACTCTGTACTCAAACACAGTACGCCAAGCAAGTAGATAAGCCAAGATCCAAGACTCTGACTCAGTGATGAAGGTGCCTTCCGGGAGAAGCAGACATCAGCATGAGGACCCAGACAAATAGCTTTAGAGGAAAAGGTGGAGTTTCAATGAAAAGTCTACCCTGTGCCCTTGCAGACCCTGGAGGTGAGTGATGCACCAACCCTAGGGGAGGTTGAATTGGGATTTAGCCAACAGCCAGTGCGTATACATCATAAATTGTTATCTATCATTCTCGGGGTCCCCAACATGCAATCAGAGACGCAGATGGCTGTGTGTGTGTGACTTACAAAGAGGTGATCTTAGGAAAAACTGTGAAGGGTGTAGGAAAAGAGGGACAAAAAGAGGAAGAAGCCACTCAAGGGTCTGACTTCAAGCCAAGGTCCCTTACCTTGCAGGAGAATTCTGAAAATGAAGGGAGGCTTATCAGAAAGACTGCCCCAGGGAAACAGCAATCCCCAGGCACTGTGGTGACCAAGGGCAGCCTCTGAGGATGAGACGTATTGGCCACTAGAAGCAAAAGCACCACAAAGCAGAGGAAGAAGGGCCCCAAGATGTAAAGGGGGTTGGAGAGGACCTGGGTGGAGAAATAACAATGTCTGTCACTGTGATTTACAATGATTCGTGTAGCCGATAGTCACTCTATGTTATGCTGAATTCTCTTAATGACCATAAAAATGGGGTGGGGGTGAAATATTTTTTCACATTGTAGGGTCAATCATTTTCAGGAAATACTGCTGTCATTTTTGCGAAGTCCTGGGTTCTGGATTTCAGGTTCTAAGAACCCCCAAATATTGTGAAATACAGATCGTTGCTTACATGTAGAGCATCAGCTTCAAAGAGGCCGATCGACGTAAGCATCGTTGCAGAATCATCGAGCTTAACAAGGAGTACTCTCTGTCTGAATACATTCCAGGCCGTACTCTGCAAATTCATTAGAGACTGATTACTAAAATTTGGATGACCTTTATGTTAGTCTATTAGAGACGGGGAGTGAAATTATTATTACTATTAGGTTTGCGTCTAATTGGAATCGAGGAGTGTGACCTTAGTTTGTACTTCCCTTCACCTTCTGCATGTAGAGAGGACCCTGGGTGAGGAGTAAGGGAAACATCACTTTGATGGTGAAAATGCAATGTACAGACGATGTGTTGTGGAGTTGGACCCCTGGGGCCTAGATGATTTTGTTGGCAATGTCACCCCAATGAATTTAATAAAAAAAATAAAAGAAAGAGTATATGGTTTATGAAGATTAAATAACTTAACTTTGGAGAACTCTTTGTTACATTGGAATAGTCCTACGATGAATATAAGGAACTTGGAAAAGCTGCCTCATTACATCCAAGTCTGTATGGTCAATGTGACTATGGCTAGTGGAGGTCTTAGACCTCAGACCCCTGCAGCTTTGGGAAAAGGACTTAAATATACGACCAGAATGGTCTATTTTTCTTTGATCATTTCAACTGTTTAGGAAGTTTTACCTGCTCCTGTAGCCCTCTGACTGCCTAGATTCCTCCCCTGTAGTATCTGTAGTAAGAACCATTCATTCCTGAACTTTCTCTGACTTTTTCTTCCTCTCCTTCCAAATAAAAAAAAAAAAAAGTTTTTGGTATGGGTTTGTTGGGTTGACATTGGTTGGTGATTTGTGTAGGTTTCAGGTGTGTTTTCTATGTATGGTGCATCATCCATATATTGTGTTGTGTGTCTATCACCCGAAGCCAACTTTTTCATAAAATGTATTAATCTGGTTTCCCATTCATAGGAGTCTGAGTAAGATGAGATAGGACAATCAGATAACCAAATTTACTTTACCAATAGCCAGTAAAGTCTTAACATAGGTCTTTGTACAATATCTCAAATGCTAGAAAAGGTAATAATAAAAATATCATAAACTCTAGGTGGTGGCACATTTTTGCAAACACATGGGTTCATATATACACTGTATGGGATATTCAAACCAGGTTGATAAAACTCAAATTAGTCTAGTGTTAGTTGGCCTCCCTCATCTGTGAAAATGACATAATGGTCATCTCTCTCTCTCTTAGGTTTGCCATAACATTAAAAATAATATAAGAAAATAACATACATAGATAGATAGATAGATAGATAGATAGATAGATAGATAGATAGATATAAATGATATATGAAAAGTGCTTAGTTTGGTGGCTGTGCCATATTAAATAGTCAATAAACATTAAAAGATAAAATGAAGCAATAGAAGAAAACATCCACACGATAGCCTCAGTAGATGTAGAAAACAGCATTTGATAAAACTCAACGTGCATTCATGTCTTTAAAAATGTCAACATCTAGGATGTATCAACAGCCTAGTACAACTGACATCATGCTTGGTGGCGATGGTCTGAATACTTTCCCCTCAGATTGGAAAAAGAGGAAGGATGTTCCCTCAGGCTACTTCTAGCCAACGTTTCCCTGCAGGCTCTAGCCAGCACTCTACGGACAGAGCAGAAATTCAAGACACACACGTGGGAAAGAATGAAGTACTAGCCTTTTTAGTCAATGATGACATGATCCCACATGGAGAGATTCCGAAGGAAAGATCATATATCACCCTCCTACAACCAATAAGCAAACTTAACAAGGTCACGGGACAGAGGATCATTAGTACAAATATCAATTGTAAGTCTATATACTATTTTCAGTCTCCTCAAGTGGAACAAAAACAAAAACAAAAACGCAATTTCTTTCACGATACTATCAAAATGAACAAAACACTAAGGAATATGTAACACATTTAACAAAAGCTTTAGCAAAAGAAATAAAATTATTTTATTTTTTAAAATTTTTTTCTTTATTGATTTAGAGAGAGAGGAAGTGTGAGGGAGAGAGAGATAGAAACATCGATGAGAGAGAACATCGATTGGCCGCCTCCTGCACGCCCCCCACTGGGGATCGGGCCCACAACCCGGGCATGTGTCCTGACCAGGAATCAAACCAGCGACCTCTTGGTTCATGGGTCTACGCTCAACCACTGAGCCACGCCAGCCGGACAAGAAATAAAATTCTTATACACTGAAAACTGTAAAACATTGTTGAAATAAAATAGAATGCTAATTCTCAAGATAAAGGGACACACTACACATGAAACAAGGTGAACAGACCTCAAGTAGAGGCCAGACATGAAGACTACATATTGTGTGACCCCATCAACGTGGAATTTCATGAGAAAGCAAAATTATAAAAACAAAATTGGCTCCGTGGTGGTGTGGGGCTGGGGACGATGAGAATTCATTTACGAGGAAAGGGAATGATCTAAAATTGGATCGTGGTGATGGCTACACAACTGTATACATTTATGGAAGTTCTCTGGAATGAACGGTTAAAACGCGCGACTTTTGTGAAATGTTCATTTTGCCACAACAAAGTTATTTTAAAAAGAGAAAACTAGTATGGAATATTCTCAGACACAAACACACGGCTGACAGAAAACAGAGAGAATGAGCGTGAAGATTTTCCAAATGAGACATTTATTGGAAATGTTGAAACAAGCAAACTAAAGCCTGTGATGTTTCATTTAGAATCCAGTCTGAAAATCATAGGTTGATAGATTTGAGCAAATAGAGTAATGAGATTATTTAAAAATTAAATACAATGTTCAGAGTGTGCGGACTTTATCTTGATAAGCCTTTTATACAAAATGTCTTCCAGGGTCCAAAGCACAGTGTGAGGTCAATAAATAAATGTTGAGAGAATAAATGAATAAAAAAAGGTTTCTACTTCTATTTAAAGTCTCTAGTGATTTAATTTGAATTTTCATCTAAATTATTATTATACATTTGCATACATTTGTTATAAATATGAGGCAACTTGGAATACAACAGTGATATCAGCATCAATCACAGATTCAAGCGCAAAGATATTTGTTTGTTCTTATGTTTTCATTACATCTGAAGTGGATTAATAAATAGAATCCAAATAATTGCTTCCCTCACTTCCATGAAATGATATTATTCTCTAGAAAAACCACTTCAGCTGTGAATAAGAACTACTTAATTTAAGCATTACGCATTAGGTGATATTTATTGCCAGTTAAATAAAAAAGAAATGTTACATTATTTTATATTAAATCTTTTACTTTCCTTAAAACTGTAGGTATCCCGTTCAATTATTTAATTGAAGTTTTTATTAGAAAAACATATTCTGTCTGGGTTTTGATTTAAAAAAAAAAGAACTTCTCAGAAGTTGGACAACATTCGTATTATTTGCATCCAAAAAACCACCATTTTATACTTTAGTTGATTCAAATACACACATAACCCCGAATCATACTTGCCCTTTGTAAACCAAAAAGCATTGAAATGTTGCCTTGAGACACTTTCATTGAAAATAATATATGAAAAGATAACCTTCCTCTCCCTGCCGTTGCAGAGTTTCAGGTTCATCGATCATCGATCTGAGATTGGTGTCTCACTCCCCATTTAGGGTAAACACGATTAACCATTCTCTTTTGACAGTTCAGGGAGACAGGTTTCTGATCCGAGTGCCTATGGGCTAAGCCTCCGGTCTCTGGGCCTCGAAAAGATCAAAGCTCCTGATTCCAGAGTAAGGACTTTGAAACTTGGTGCTTCCCATGGAAAGACTCTTCTACCTTCTGCGAGTTTTGCATCTTATTAGACCACTTTCACCGCATCCTGAAAAAGGATTACCAGCTAATGACAATGAAATGGGTTTTCAATGAAGAAATTCTTCTTGAAAGTGTAGTTCAATAGTTCTTTGTCCTCTCTCGAATTTGGGGTGTGAAAAGAGTATTGATAAACTTTTATGTTACTGGTTATCATTCTAAAATTATAGTCAAAATTAAATGGCACTTTTTATATCACAATTTGCAGTCAGCAACATTAGCATTTCCTCACATCATCAGTTTAACTCCCTAATATCTAAGTACAATAATCCGCTATAAGTGACCTTGGAATTAATCTAATTTTTTATTTCATTCAGTGAGTCATGCTCTATATTTAATAATTTTATATATATGTATATATATACTTTTTCTACTATGAGCTAGAAATTACTATATCATTAAAATACTTTTTGTTGACAGATCACTATGTAACAAGTCGAGTGACATACTATAGTAAAACATCTCCCTTTCTATATACATATTTATGTGAGCAAGGGAATACATATATTTCTTCAAAACATGATAATCATGATAATAGCTTAATCATTTTCTCAATATTCCACAAGTTCAAAATCTTGAAGAAACCTAACATCGCTCACTGCGATAGTCTGAACTGAGTACTGTACGTGAGCATTGTGATTAAGAGTTGAAACATACAGTGTTGAAACTTACACATTCCCTACCCCATGTCCCATCCAGTTATCTATGAACACTTACATCACTCACAAAGTACTTCCACTGGACTCTGTTTTAAATACTTTTTGTTTCTGTGTTGTGTGTGTGTGTGTATGTGTATACACACACACACACACATATATCTGTGTGATTTTAGCATAGCTATTGCATGAATAGTATAATTACCAACTACCAAAGCCCACGCTTTTCTGGAGAACATTGACTTTGATAGAAAAAAGGCTTAGCGCTATTTTAACTAACCTTTTTAGAGACGATTTTATGCTTCTAGTGGTGAAGGGTATTGCAAACCCTCTCCCGGAGCTGTGCAATACATGGAGCCTGAGATCTTTGTCACTGACCCTCATCGCTTCCTCCTCATGTCACCTCTTACTCTCCTATTCAATAAGACACTCATTTAACAGGCACGCCCCCAATATAATGATTACATAATTGTATAACCATCAACTGAAAATGAAATGCATTTGACCAGGTAAACATTTTAAGCGTACATTGCCAAACGCCTATTCCGAACAGTAGAAATGAGTCATTTTCAACGTGGATGCTCGACATCCCACAGACTTAGGTTTTTATACCGGGAACCTAACTGCCTAGGGCTCCAACTTATCTAATATGCAAAAAGGTTTTGAACTGTATAAATGTCTTTGTGATGTTTCTCAGGGGAACAAAAAATGACACAAGCATATTCAACAACAGAATTTTTTTTAAATACCTGTCCTACTATGCATTTAACATAAATTACATTCCTTGTAATTTTACTTGTTAAACAAATGTAAATTTCATAGACTCTCCCTAAAAATACTTGACCTCTTTAAATTCACTTTCTGTTCTCCACTTGGGCTTATTTTTATTCCCTGGGACAGGGCAGCTCAGCTTTATAGCACCTGTCAGCCGTGCGGGTGATAGGTTCCCCTCAGTATATTTAGATGGTAGTTCGAGGAGCAGTTGGTAGGTGATATCCCTGCATTGTATAGCCCGTCATCCTTTTGCTCAGAAACTTACTAAATCCTTTTTATAACACACTTCATCATTCCCATCCACAGGCTGCATCTCTCGAGTCTGTCGCACTGAAATGGTAGCGTTTAGCTCTTCGAGCAGCCTTTATCCCAAATGGAACTAATAACATTCAGTGGAAGATAGCTCTGCAATAAAAGCTATAGGTCCTCATAGTACCTATTGGAATGTTGCGTGTGTTTTCAATGAGTTTGTGTACATAATGTACGTGTACACATCTATAATGTGTCTGTGTGTGTCTCTGTGTGTGTGTGCGTGTGTGTGTATTTCAGTGGCACTTATGATGGGGAGTTTAAAATTACCAGGTCTTTTTCAAGTATGACATATTTACATATACCTTTTTTTAATTATTATTTATCTTCAGATAGAGCAGGAGGGAGAGAAGGAGGAAGAGAGAGAGAGAGAAACATTGATGTGAGAGAGACACATCGAGTGGTTGTCAGCCACACGACCCAACCGGGACCGGCAACAAACTGCAACCGAGGTACGTGCCCTTAGCGGGAACGGAATCCAGGTCTCTCTGGACCACGGGCCGATGCTCTAACCACTGAGCAAAACCGGCCAGGGCTACATCCTTTTACATCGAATAAAAACACATGAAAAACTAAAGAAAACGTACAGCAAACTTGAATGCATACACGTGGACATATGCGCATGTGTGTGTGTATGAATGTATGTAGGTTCATTGCTTTGAACGGTGACTTGCAACAGAGTTTTGTTTTTTGTTTTTGTGCTTTTAAAAAAATTAAAGGTATTGGGGTGACATTGGCTAATGCAGCAGAGTTCTGAAGGTCCCAGAAGATGGAAGGGGCACAGTGAATGAAGAAGGGGTAACTCTGGGCTGCAGATAAAAGGTATTTGTGAGCAGAGCCGTAAAAATGAACACAACAAAAATGATAATAACATGCCAATTTATTTTGGCAAGATGAGAAACCCAATTTAATTAGTTCAAGGCCAGCTGGGGTGAGACTGAGAAAGGGGGATGGTGACGTGTTCCCATGATTAGGATACTTTGGGGTGAGTACCTCCTCACCTCAAAATGAGAGAGGAGGAAGTCAGAAAGACCCACATATGGGGAGTTCTGGCCCAGCGCCCAAGCAGCCTGCATTTACTGAGCAACTGGTAAAAGTCCAGCATCCGTACCCCGAATGCCAAAGGGATACTCGTGGTTACGGAAAAGAAGGGCGGATTTCCCAAAGAAGCGAGGAGCCGGGCGCATTTGCACCTGTTCCAAGATTTGAACTTGGACTGAGACACCTCAATGAAAAGGATCCGTGGCGTAAGATATGGCCCACTTCCCCTCAGTTGAAACTAATTTCTGAGGCTGTTATAAGTAAAAAAAAAAAAAAAAAGGGCAGCTCATTTTTCAGTCACTGAAGAATTGCTGAAGATTTCCCCTCACTGAAAGGAACCCCAGAAGAACACAATAAATGACACGAAAGAAGGCTGTTACCCAGAAGGGGAAACCGAGACCATGTACAGACCTGACATCTTGGCTGTCAGAGAGAGGACATGGCTCATGTAAACTATTATGATCCTGGTGTGGAAAATCGTCCACTATGCACGAGGAATCAACGTGGGGATATAACCAAATAGTTCAACTAGAGATGTTTTAAGAAGAACGTCTCTAACATTCATTTCGGAGAAATAATTTATACATCGTGACACTTGCTAAGACGGCAAACATTTTACGGGTAGAAGAGGAAGGCAAGGTGGAGAGAAAATGATGTTCCTAAGAAGAAGAAAAAAATACATACTGAATTGCATTTAAAGCGGTACTGTCATTGATGGGCAGATTCTCACCCCCTTCATTAAGGGTATAATTATGTTCCTGGTGGAACAAGGTATATTAGGCATTTAGATAATAGAGGAAAAGTCCAGGAGTGGTTTATATGTAAGAGATCTAAAGACAGAGAATTAATGTATCAGAGAAATAAGACAACAAACCATGTAGGTAGTTCTGCCTCTGGGTGTCACTGAAATGAGAGTGGTGGTTAAAGACCAAGACCTCGGGGAGGACATGAGTTGAGAGAGAAACCACCAAGAACAGAAGGCAGGAGGGAACTTTGGTGGGGGCTGGTGCACATGAATACTCAGGCTTACTCGAAGGGGCTAGAACCCTTGAGAATATTAGTTCAACTCACAAAAATGATGAAAGCCAATTTGGAATAGTCGCTGGTAGGGCACGACCCAGGGCGGCTCTGCCTCCCACTCAGGGTTCACGGACTGTGACCAAACACGATCCGAGGCCACCGTTTCAAAGTGTTACACTGACTGGTAGACTTAGTTTGGGATAATCCTGGGGCGATAAACAGAGATTGCCCAGTTGGCCCAAATGACCACGTGATGCTAAATGACATGCTGTATCAGCATGGACCAAAATGTCTCGGTCTGAGATTCTTTGATAATGCAGAGAAGCCTCCAAATGATACAATACACGATCTAATACTTACCGCATGGATGCATTGTGCCAGGCAATGACCTAGTAATAAAACATGAACTTCATTTGAAATGGTAATCGATCTGATTTTAAATTCAGGAGGATGTCGATTTTTTTCCATTTTGGTTCATTATGTCATCAGAGTTAACGGGTCTACAAACACATTTGAGAGGACATAAAGCTCATTTAAAGGAATTTCTGAGTAATTCAATTAAATACAAATATTAAAATCATATAAAAAAGATGTAAATGAAAAATGTAAGTAGAAACATAAGACTAAAACAAATGAACTACAAATAAATAGTTAACTTTATAAAATGTAAACGTCAAGAGCAAAAATTGAAATGTGTCCAGTAGGAATTTTGGAAGAGGAAGCGATTTCCACTGGGGGCGGATTGAACAAGAAGATCCCATGAAAAGAAGAAAAGACGTACTGATGCAACAAGGGAGTTTATGGAAACTCTACTATTTTGGCAACTTTTTTACAAATTAAAATTGATTCTAAAAAGCTTGATTAGAAGTGTCTTCCAAAGAATACAAATTTAATGTACAGGTTGAATAAAATAATTATATAATATAGACCATTAAAAAGACGATTAGTTAGCCCTGGCCTGTTTGGCTTAGCAGTTGCAATGTCGACCTGTGGACCAAAGTGTCATGGGTTCGAGTCTGATCACGGGCACCTGCCTCAGTTGAGGTTCAGTCCCTGGCCCTGGTCGGGGTTGTGAGAGAGGCAGCCAGTCAATGTCTCTCTCTCTCTCTCTCTCTCTCTATCTGAAGATAAATGAAAAAATATCCTCCGGTAAGAATTTAAAAAAAAAGATTAGTTAAAATATAAATAATATAAATTTAAAGATAGATGTAGAGGACTTCCAACAGACAGAGATGGAAAATAGAAAACACAATATGGGGAGCCATAACATTATTTAAATTAATTTTATTTACGCTAAAAGTATTCTTGCAGCTAACTCTATTTTCTGCATTTTAATAAGCCTATAGAATATGAATTTGAAAAATAAGTCTTCTCTTCTACAAGCTCACTCTAAAATATTATAAAACTGGAATGGAAATACTAAATACATTTCATAAAATATTTTTAAAAAATAACATGTATTTGTGTGATAAATTTTAACTGAAACATTTTTAAAAACATAACGGAAGATGTTCTAGTTGATCTAATGCCCTTAGTACATTGAGTGCCAGATCTAATTATATAGATTGCTCATTTTTTAAAAGATATATTGTCTTTGTCTCAAAATTTATTTTAGAAAATGATCCTAATGGCTTGATTAACTTAATACAGCTCATTTTCAGACATCGATAATTGATTGTCATCTCACTGACTGGCTAGAGTTCATTAAATTCTATTGATTCTATGGTATAATTGTATATAGGATGATTAATACATTAAGTTCAATAATCAGTTATTAAACAAAGACACTGTCATACATGTATTCCATAATTAAGAGATTACTCTAGTACATAATGTAGGTTTAAGAGATGAGAATAACCAGGTAATTGAGAGTACACTATTATTAGAAAGTGTCCATAATAGAAAGTTAATAATTCAGAGAATGATAGGTTCCAACTATACTCTTATTTCGACTTTGCTTGACTCTTGCAAGCTGATCTAAGTGTGTGCTAATTAACTTGAAAGGATGGTTTATTTGGAATTAGCTTCACAAGGCATGGAAGGAAGAGAGACAGACAGTGGAAACAATTAACGTGGTCGTGTAGAATACCTAACACAAAATGCTACCTAATGAGAAATCTTTCTTTTTTCATGGATGTGCGCACACACACACACACACACACACACCACAGAAAAATGAGAAATTTGAAGATAGAGCATTTCCCATCATAAAAAAAGAATGTGTTGTTTGTTACTCTTATAAAAATTTAATCAAATAAAGTGTTGATAAGAAAATGGTCTCATTCAAAAACAATGTCTTTGCACTGCTTTTTCTGTATCTCCACATTCTAACTATAAAGTATTCAATGCGGAGCTGAAAAGTCACATTATTTTTGTATCCTTGTAACTTAAGAAAAGGTACCTTTAACAAAGTGGTCAACATCAATTTGAGGATGAATAAATGGATGGCGTATGAATGATATGTTGAGGCTTGAAAGAATAAACTGTAATAGGTTTAGAGTCATGGAAGGATTTGTTCTACAAGGCAATGTTCTTTCAAAATAGATTCAATATGAGAAAAGTCAAGTTTCCCAACCTGAAGTAACAATCACATCAATAAGAGCGAACACGCATCGCTTGCTTTCTCTGTCCCAGTTACCCTTCTAAAGGCTACGCACAAACAGATTTAATACTGAATGTGAATCTGTACATAAAGTGCTAATTCAGTTTAGACTTAGGCTATTATTAAAATGTGTAGATTCTTCATAGACACCTCTAGGTTTGTATATGCCCCTTTCCCCTTTAATAGAATTAAGTTACTCTACTAATAAAAGTCATTAATAGACATCTAGTACCCAATTTCTATGCCCTAGTCATATTTGTGGATATTGTAAAAATATTAAAACAGAGAGAACCACTACCATCCACCAGACATGCTTACCAACAAAGCTTTATTTTAAGCTGAAATGTTTGGGCAAAGAAATAGTTTTGCTGTAGATATTAAGATTCTAGTAAGAGCTTATATTTCCGTCGGTTCCTCCCTCCTTCACTCCCAGTCTTCCTCCTTTTTTTTTTTTTTGAAAAGCTGATACTTAAGCAAAATGAAGATATACATATCAGGGTTTTTCAACTGCAAAGACTCTCTAAATAGCCTTACATCTATTGGAACGATTGTATGTTTGACCTGAATTCATTCTGAGCAATTCATTTTACTTTGTGGACATTTCTTTCCATTTGCGCAGAATAGCCTGGTCTTTGCTCAACACATGACCCTTCTGAGAGTCTTTCTTTGGGAAAGTGATAGAATTAATTCATTCTCTATGTTAGAAGACGCGTGTTCTAGTTGCCGTGATTATATAATCTTGGTTTAGCTCATAAAAGGAAAAGCTCGTTTTAGTCTGTGTTTGGGGAATATTCTTTACAGAATATTCCGCTCACATTAGAAAAGAAAGCATACCACACTGTTCACTGTTTAGGAAGCAAATAGGCAGTGGTATAAAATTGCAATGAAAAGTTAGGAGTTTTTACTGCGTAGAATGTTCTTTCAGAGAAATACTGTCTTTTCTGGTATTGCCAATTCTTCTTCCCAGGTCAGATCAGGCTATGATTTCATTAACGTTTCTTCATAAAATTATCATTTATTTTAATTGATCACTTTTGTCTACATTTTGAAATGCTTCTTATCTTTTTATTTTTTACTTTCTCCTTTTCTTCTTTCTAGTTTTCTCTATTCGAGACACTGTTTTCTTTTTCTCTGTCTGTCTTTATTACTATACAATTCCGGGTTTACCGGATCCTTTTACGTCATTGCTGATTTCCTCTCTAGCAGCTGGATCTATTGTGCTGTGAACTCAAGAATCCTCAGGATTCAAGCCAATCTTTAAAGTAGTAGTTTATGCTAAATGCATTTCTTTAACATCCTATTTGCATTAGAGAAATTAATACATCTTCCCCTCTCACCTCAGATTCTTTATCATTTAAGGTCCCCACAATGTCTTTTCGTATGCGTGGGAGCAGGTTGCATACCTGTTCTCTGATATTTATATCTATCTTCATCTGTCTTCTTTGCCTTTTACCAGCTCTAGAAAATGCAATTCACATGTTGACCTGTGGCCAACATTTTCCCGTATTTTCGCTCCCTGTTAAAGACATCAGCCTTTTCCTTTGCTTTGACGGACGTCTAACCTGAACGCGGAAACAAAGCAGTGTTTTCAACTTGAGGACATTGAGAAGAAATACGTGGACAGAGAGACAGTAAGAGGCTGACAGCTATGTAGGCTCAGCTGCACAGGTGCTACTAGAACTGAGCTGTGCTACTTAGATACCTTCTTCTTCTTCTTTTTTATAGCAGATCTTAAGTAGTAGTGCTTTATGAACATCAGCTGAAGATCCCATGCTGCTTCTACTTCATCCATGGGAAAGACGCGAGTCTGACAAAACAAATAAATACAGGCTTCCATTTTTCAAAGAAAGCAAGAGGCCTGACATGCAGCTTAGCGATGGCTTTGGAATCACTTTCTCTCTTCACTCAGTGGTTTGTAGTCAGCAATGAAAGCAGGTGGACAGGTCGGTCTGTACTATTTTTTTTTCTTTTATTTAATTAATTCACTTTTGTTACAGATGTTTCTCCTTTTCCCCCACTGATTCCCCCCTCCCCCTCTCTCCCCACCCTGTCCCCAGCCTTGTTGTCCATGACCTTTGTTCATGCACGCATGCATATAAATTCTGTGGTTTATCTCTCCCCTGCCACCCCCTCTTCTGGGGATTGTCAGTCTGTACCCCACTTCCACGTCTCTGGGACTGCCCCATTCCTCAGACTGTTATATTCCACAAATAAGTGAGATCATATGATACTTGTCTTTCTCTGTTTGGCTTGTTTCGCTTAGGATAATACTTTGCAGCTCCCTCCATGTCATCTCAAAAGATAAGAGATCTTTCTTTATTACAGCTGCATAGTACTCCATTGTGTGTATGTACCACAGCTTTTTTATCCATTCGTCTACTGATGGACACTTGGGCTGTTTCCAGATCTCACTACGGAAAACAATATGGTGTTGCCTCAAAAAGTGAAAAATTGAACTGCCATTTGACCCAGTAATCCCACTTCTAGGAATATACCCTAAGAAGACTGAAACACCAATCAGAAAGAATATATGTACCCCCATGTTCATAGCAGCACTATTTACAATCGCTAAGATCTGGAAACAGCCTGTACTATTAATACCAACAGCTAAATGTATTTGCAGGGCCATGTTTACTTGATATTAACGAAGAGGTCACACCAAGCAAATGATAGTAATCAAGTTAAATATTTATATGTATGTTCTTCAGAGAGAAAAGATAAAAATAGCAACTCAGATTTATAACTACTATTTCATTTTGGGTGCTACTGTAATTAGTACTGCTTCTTAAAATTTTGAATGCCAGTCAGTCAATGCTAATATACAGAAATACAATTGATTTTGTTTGGAGACTGTACCCTGCAATCCTACTAAACGCATTTATTAGTTCTAGGAAATTTTTAATAAATTCTTTATTTTATTTATTTATTTATTTATTTATTTATTTATTTATTTATTTACTTATTTATTGATGTGTATGTTTTTCCAGGATAAATCTGCTTATTTTGTCTTTGTTCCTCTTTGTACATTTTTTTTTTTTTTTCATCCTCACCCGAGGAAATTTTTCCATTTTTTGTTCAGGTAGAGTGGGAGGGAGAGAGAGGAACAGAGAGAGAGAGAGAGAGAGAGAAACATCGACGTGAAAGGGACACATCGAGTGGCTGCCACCTGCATGACCGACCAGGGCCGGGTACAAACTGCAACCGACGTACGCGCCCTTAGTGGGAACCGAACCCGGGTCTCTCAGGACTGCAGGCCGACGCTCTAACCGCTGAGCCAAACCGGCCAGGGCCCTCTTTGTACATTTACTTCCTGGCCGCCTTGACCATTTCTCTTTGTCCTTTTTGTTTTTTCCCCAGTAGTTTGAGTACAATTTGCCCAGGTGTGCGTGTTTGTGTGCTTGGGATTATCTTGCGTGGTGATGATCCCAGCCCCTCAGATCTGGAATTTTGTGTCTGTCATTCATTTGGGAACATTCTAGGTCATTATTCTTTCTGCTAACTTCCTCTTCTCATTCAGCAGCCGCCGTTGTTTGATGTCATGGTTTCACAGCAAGTGCAGACAAGGTGACAGCATGAAGGGGGACCCCTCTCCCTCACGAGAGCAGGCAAAGGTCCTCACCCTGTGATGCAGTCTTCTGTTTCTGTCCTCGACACGGGTCTTGGCGACTGCACGCGAGGAGTGGGCAGAGATATGCCCAGGCATTAGGCTGGAAGGAAGGTGCCTTCTGCTCATTTGGCGAGATGTGCCTGACTCTCTTCAGATCTTCATCACTCCACCAAATAAGTGACCCGACGTGCCACCCTAGTCAGGAGGCGGTCGCCATGGGCTGTCGCTCAGCATCTCTTGGCTCCGGTTTTCCCTTTGCTGGACTGATGGGAGTCACTGGGGACATTAGGGGCCCTCCACTTTGTCCTTCAGGCTAGGTGACAATTGCTTTTCACAGTGGCTCACCCAGGGGCTCGGTGGCCGCTTTGATAGTTCATCATACCTAAAACCAGCCTTTTTAGAGATTTCTTTCAGCAAAGCCCTTGGGAGCATGCTGTCTGATTCCTGCCAGGACCCTACTGACAGGGTCAGGGCGGGGACTTGAACCCTCGCTGGGAGGATCCCGCCCTGATCTCTAAGGGTAGACTCGCAGGAGGGGAAAGGACCACCGCTTTAACGCGAGGCCCTTTTGACTCGGTGTCTCGTGTGTATCAGTCTGAATGTGTTCGTCGCTTTAATGGCTCATCACGTGGTCCCTCGGGGGTTATTACAGCCTGCGTGCTGTGTTCCACCTGAGTGCCATTCACTGAAGGTCACTGGGGCATCTCACGTCCGCAGGCTGGGGCTGCGCCACCTCCAGGCCAGCTCGTCCTGTGATGCGGGGCCGTGATCAATGTCCTCTGAGCGCTAGAACCCATTTCCTCCTTGGAATATCCCTGGGAATGGTTTCCCATCAGACCCGGGTAACGGTGCTTCACCTTCTTCTCATCCATGGCTTCTCCAGTGCGTGGCCAGTAGGCCCGTCACCGTGAACAGCTTGACACACCTGTTCTCTGTCCAGCAGGTAGATTTGGAGCGCTCTGCCCACCGCTGGGAAGACGAGTGAAAAGTCTCCATGAGAATCCCTGGTGGTAAACTTGAGCGCCCTAAACGTCCTACGGCACCCCTGGTGTCCATGTCACCGTGATGTGTATGGCCTGGCCTTCCAAGGCACTGATGACTGAAGGGGTCTCTGGACTCTTTTGCCAGGAAATATGTTTAAAGAGATAAAATGTGTTGAAAAGTAGAAATACAAACTATATGAAATGTAAAAAGATATTTATGATCTAGACTCTACTGTCATCAAACATTTTAATTCTGTACATAGGTGTGCATATGTCAGTCTGTTTTGAAAACTGGCAAAAGAGCCAACCAATATAATCAGGTTTAAAAAAATACATTTAAGCCTGGCCGGTGTGGCTCAGTGGTGGAGCGTTGACCCATGTACTCAAAGGTCACCGGTTCTATACCCGGTCAGGGCACATGCCCAGGTTGTGGGCCCAATCCCCAGTGGGGGACATGCAGGAGGCAGCTCATCAATGTTCTCTCTCATCGATGTTTCTATATCTCTCCTCCTCTCACTTTCTCTCTCTCTAAACTCAATAAAGGAAAATAAAATAAGATAAAAAACAACTCTTAGAAAAAAAATTTTTCTTCTTAATTCAGATAATAAGAAACTGAATGTTACACAAGAATATTTGGGTTGTTTAATATAATTTCAATAAAAATGTTCCAGTTAGTATTTCTCTACTTTAAAAAAGCAGTCCAATTAAATGAAGTGTGGTCTAAGAACTAGGCCATAGCCCATTTTTATTCTTGCTGTATAGGATTTAATTTATTGATAATAAGTTTGAGCGGGATTTTGAATTAGAGCTTAATTTGAATAATTTCACATTGCTTTCTATGTGTATTTAGAAAATGCCATGTTACGTTTCCTGAAAAACCCAACTGAATTGGACTTGCATATAAAAAGTTTCTCCGTAATTTAGAAGATCTCATTTCATAAACATATCTCCCAATATTGCTGTCTGAAATTTTAAAATCTGAAGCACTTCTGATTTTTCTGTTTCCAGGCTAGAGTTAGTGTAATCAAAGAAAATACTTGTTCTGGCAAAATAACACTTAACCATTTTTGAGATTTAAGATGTATTTATAAGTTCTGCCACAAAGCTGAATCTAAGTTTGGGATTTTTTTTTTCCTGGCTCAGAGAAAGCGTTATGATCAGATGCACAGAATGATGACCTGGGATTACATATGTGTGTGTGTTTGTGGAGAAAGGCAGAGGGCATGGGGGAGGAATAGAGAATGAGAGAGAGAGCTTCCTAGGGAAATGATGAAGATAAGACAAGCTGGTGGACCAAACATGAATCCACAATAGTTTCTGCAGTCTCATCAGGTAAAAAGAATGAAAAAGGGGTCCATGACAGATAAAAGCACTTTGACTAGCCCTTGTCATATTTGACAATTACTAAAAAAAAAATAATAATCAGCTTCACAAAAAGAGTATTTGTGAAAGAAATTTCTCCATGCACTGACTCCTGTTGGAATTAAAAGCAGATGGAAAACAAATCCTATTGACTCGCTTTAAGACCTATCACACTCTCACCCTGGGGTTTTCTACATCATTGTTGTTCTGGTTTTGCTGAGTACGACTTCTTTCCCTACCTGCTGGTCACTGCCACGCTGATCCTTGAGTAGAAGTATCCACTCTGGAGTGACTCAGCTTAATTCGGTGGTGCATCTAGGACATTTTTTTTCCCCCCAAAAATGGAATTGACTCTTTTGGATCCTTATTAGTGCAACGGCATGGGTATTTCCTCACCCACGGCACTGTTTTACTGAGACTATTGCTGAACGGTGGTGGATGAGCAAAGATTCGCTGCTAAGATGACGTGTTTCCTCAAGTTCATCCGCGTGAAAAGGGCGTGATACTTCCGTAAGATGTCAACAGCACAGAATACAAACTAATGTAAACCTTATTCATATATATCATTGTAAAATGGGAATATAGTCATCAAATCTATAATCTAGAAACGTATCTTACTGCACCTATAACTAGAACTGAAAATCAAACCCACACATATAACTAAGCAATCACTTTAAATAGATATAAATCCTTTAGTAATATTTTGTTCAAGGGAAATGAAATTGTTACATTGGACGCTATGTATGTTGATCCTCATTAGTTTGTCTACTTTGTCAATGATGTACCTGGTTTAAATTGGAAAGCTTCCAAAGTTGTCATTTAGTGAAATGTATGTGCAAACCACCTTAAGAATACATTTAAACTGGTTTCAAAACGCTAAATCAAATGGGTAAATGGAGCAAGACCAAAGTAAGTACAATGACCCCAGTAACAAAGGAGGGTGAACAGATGATATTTCCTTGGGCTTGGATGACAGTCATTTCTTAGTGTATTTTAAATCCTTATCAGATGACTATATAGAACCCATATTTTTTTATGGGGGGAAAACAATAATGCTGTGTGTCTTTTAAAAAGAAAAACAGTTTTATCCTAAAAATGTAAACATTGCATTTATTTTACTAAAATAGGCTTGTCACCTTTGAAGAGGCAACTTTCCACAGGAGAAAGACTCCAAAGTTTATTAGCAAAGGAAGGAATGATTTGAGAGAAGGAGGAGGAGGAGGAGGAGATGGAGGAGGAGGAGGAGGAGGAGGAAAGAAGGAGGAGGAGGAGGAGGAGGAGGAGGAGGAGGACAAGAAGGAGGAGGAGGAGGAGGAGAAGAAGAAGAAGGAGGAGGAGGAGGAGGAGGAGGAGGAGAAGGAGAAGGAGAAGGAGAAGGAGAAGGAGAAGGAGAAGGAGAAGGACGACTACAAGGACAAGAAGAAGGAGGAGGAGGAGAGATTATACTATAAAAAAGGATACAAAAGATTTGAGAATCTGAGTTCAGTTTGTGATTCTAGGTGAATCACCTACAGGTCAAGTTTTCATCACCTGTAAATGAAGGAGTTGAAGTCGGCGCCTCTATGTCTTTCCAGCCTGCACTTTCGGTAACTCCTAGGACACGGTGAGGCTCTTTGCCACTCACACATCCAGGGGTGATGGACTACAACAGGGGAGGTGTGCTGGGGGGTAAAGATTGGCAAGTACGCTCAATCAGGGGCAGCACCCTCGTCTGGAATCGGCCTCCCTTACTCACAAAGCGGGGCTGGGGCCCCTGTAGAATGATCCAGATGTTAGTGTCTGGGAAACCGTAACCCGCTATACAAATGCAGATTAATAGCAGAGCACTTGGTCATCTTTGGCATCTAAAAGCATTTTTTTTTTCAGTTCTTAAAATGATGTTAAAACGACCCTTTCAGTGTTATTGAGCCGTCTAGGATATTAGCAGCCCTTGGGAAAGTCAGAGAATTTAAAGTAGAAATGAGTCACCAAGCTAGGAAGAGATGAGTAAAAACAATGGGAGTTCAAGGGCTGATTCCGGCGATCCTTAACGATAACATCTTGAGCCCTCAGTGTGCCTGCTGTAAAGTGGGGATTAAAATGCCACATTGCAGAGGAACCGGGAAATTCACAGGAGACTGTGTACCCGAAAACACCCAGCAGAAGTCTTCCCGGCGGATGTTTCTTAAATTGCATTGAATTCTCAACTCCTCTCTCCTCCCCACCCTGTCTATTTGTCACAGAGAACTGTTAAATCTCCTTCATAAATACCTCACAAGTGTCGCCTTCCTCTCCATTCGCCCCGCCAATCGTTAGCTCGAGCCTTCATTATCTGTTTTATGAACTGATAAAATGAACTCCTAACATTTTCCCTTCAGTCTTTTCATCTCGTAATATATTCTCAACTCTGCTGTCAAAAGTACCTTTCAAAACTGAATATATCATTATTCCACTCCTCTGCTGAAGGAATGTGAGATTCTGGGCAAAAATAGAATTCTGATTTCCCCTCTTCATCCCTTTATTCCCTCTTCAGACAGACTTCTCCTTAGCTCATCTATCAGTTAAATGCATCATCTTCAGCCGTGTTGAGGTTTTGCATGTTTGGCCAGAGACTATCATTCTAACCTGTGTATTTTCTACTTTAATTTCCACTCAATGCATGCTTGATGAGCACACTCTGCTCCTTCTTACAAACATACGTCTCCATCTACCACTACTTCTGGTGACTCTCCCCCCATGTGCCCTTTATGGCTCACCCCTTTGATTCCATCAGGAATATTCCTTCATTGTATTACCTCCATTACAGAACCTTTGTTAAAATGCCAAGGATAATTATATGCACTTACACAAGCTAATATGCTGCTTTTGGTACTTATATTACACTGCATTTTTTTTTTATTTTCATGTTTCTCTTTCCCGGGGGGGGGGGTGTCTATGACCTTCTGAGAGTGATGGCAATTTGATTTACTTCAGTACACCCCACGCAGTGCCCATGCCCATTGCTGTACTGTGCTACTCAGGTCTGAAGTATTTTTTAAAGTAAATGAATTAATTCTATGAAAATTGTTTATAGCATATGGTTTCTTATTCCAATGAAGAAATTTTTAAATAAGGAATTTGAGATTCTAATGGGGGAGAGGGGAAGTCATTTCAAATCTGACTGAGGAATATCAGTTAATGAGCTGAGGACAGATTGCAAAGTGGAAAATTCAGAAGAACATAGAATAATGCTTGGTTGACTTCACTCAACAAAATAAAATGAAAAAGCAAAACCAGGACATCTGAAAACCTCTTTCAAAACCACAGACAACCACACCGCCACTTCATAACCCTTCTCCTCAAGGCCTTCCCACCCATGACTCAAACCTGCTGTCCACATCCTGCCGTCAACTCACCACATCACAGCAGTAATGTCCATGCACGTAAGACCCGGATGCTTCCATCCTCACCCTTGACAATGGACTACGTTCACTGGGTCAAAGATGCCCTTCACTTGCCTTTTCTGACATCACACTCTCCTGCATTTCTTTCCATCTCTCTGGTCAACACTCCCCAAATCCTTTGCTTCTATATGTTGACCTGAACAAGAGCTCAAGTAGGGCACTGTTTTTTAAAAAATCTGCAGAAGTGATGAGCGTTTCACATCTTTACATACCATCTCTAGGCAGGGTCTGGGGAGCAGGAATGGAATTGGACCGCAGGTAGGGCTGTGAGTCACGGCACTGAAATCTACACACCGGAGACCAGGGAGTTGCTGTTGAAGCCAGAACTGAGCTGTACAAAACATCTGCCTCACAGCTGCTGTGCACACGGCTGGAGCAGGGACCGGAGGCTGGCGCATCTCTGCCAGGACCCACGTTGGCCAGAACCCCGTGGCTCCGCTGCAGCCGGAAGGGGAATCGCATCTCGGAGTCAGATTCCCAAACTCTTGTAAGCACATCTCACCGGCAGACTGTAAATAACATCCAAACCTCGGGAGGAACCCAATGGACTGCGTCCAACCAGCAAGCACCAACCAGCAAAATGTCAACACGCCTCAGAGAAGTCAGAGTTTGAGGATGTGTTTCTGTGTTATGGATCTAGCACTTCAGCCATTGGTGATTCAAGCCAGAACAACTCCAGTAGATAGATGGGGGGGTGGGCATCAAGAGGGAGCTGGGGGTGACAGAGACCTCCATGAGAAGATGACCATTTCGAGAGAGTGTGCCCTGATGGGAGAGTGGGTAGAAAATAGTTTGAACAGGTCTTTCTACTGAGGAACGGTTTGGGGAGCGTGTCCCTGTCCTTTCCCTTCCCATCATGGGTTGGAAGAACATTCACGACATTTATAAGGAGGTGAAGGAGCCAGGAAAGAAGAGGAGTGGGAGAACTCTGCAGGGAAGGGACAGGTGATGGAGAAAGTCTCGGGAATTCAGAAGGCCGACATCGAACCGTGAGGCGCGCCTGTTCTCCTGAGGAGGGTGGCTCATCTCTGCCACTTTCTTCTGCTGTCAGGGTCGCTCAGTCTGTCTTGAGTTCTCTTCGTGGGGACAGTTCTGGCTCACTTTGCCTTTGGGCAACACAGAACGATTTTCAGGTTAAGCTTCTTTTAAAGAAAAAGCCTTGCTCGGCCAGTGTGGCTCAGCGGCTGAGCATCGACCCTGCACCAAGAGGTTGCTGGTTCGATTCCCATCAGGACGCATGCCCAGGTTGTGGCCAAATCCCCAGTGGGGGGCATGCAGGAGGTGACCAGTCGATGTTCTCTCTCATCGATGTTTCTGTCTTTCCCTTCCTCTCTCTCTCTAAAAATCAATAAAGGAAAAAAGAAAAGAAAAAGCCTTTTTACGTGAGCATATTATGTCTTTCTTTATTAATCTTCCCACTTGTCTCTACGGTTCATTTAGAAGAAATTTTTGTTTACTTATTTTGTGTCTAGTATTGTGCAGATTAGAATAATATTCTAGTTCTAGGCAACTGCTACTATAAACACTATATTATTTCATAAATATACTTCCTTTTTCAATCAATACCTGGATTCCAATCCCTTTCATTTAGGTTTTCCTTATAGGTTTTCTACACCTACTAAAAACAGATGAATCAAATAATTTGTAAGTTTGCTTATATAATTATATAGAAGAGAGTGTCTGAAACCAATCTTTTTCTTCCCCTTCTAAGAAAAACACAAAGGTATGTTTTCATACTTTCAAATTACTGGCAAAATTAAAAAGGTGAAATGAATCAACCAAAAAAAAAAATGTGTCGTAACACTCTGCAAACATGACTTGCCATCTAAAATAGATGTAGGCAGCATGAATGCATTATGTATTCTTCTGATGAATAGTTACCAGATAAGAACTTTCAGATCACCTTCCCGTATTCGATATCTAGATGGGATTAATAAACATTCAGAGGAATGTGAGTTGCTTTAAAATATGGCAACAGCTCAGTGACTTACCGAGACCTCTGAGAAAACCAAGCAGAAAATATAGGATAAAGTGAAGAAGGATAAACTTCACCGCAAGGAAAGCATCGTGAGAATTTGGTCAGATAGAGTGATTGCTGATTCTTCAGAAGAGGATGAATTAAAGTGTGTAATTGTTCATAGAAGTGAAAATAAATCACCTACTTTACCTTCTTTGTGACATCGGGGAAGTTGGACAGAATCTCCCCTGTTCTTCCGACCCTGGAAAAGATAATGTTTTCTTAATGACTTAAATAATAATTGACACAAAAGCTAAATCTGTAATGTTAACTAGGGTTCAGGAGTCTTACAACATTTTTTTGTATCTATATTTACTTTTTTCCTTTCTTAAAAGGTAAAAGAGGAGGCTGGAAAGTTTATAACCTTGAGTTTGAAATTTACCTTAACCATTTAAAAAGAGTATTGATAGGATCAAAGAAGATCCTGTATGTGAACTTTCTTTGAAATAAGTAGAGTGTTGTTTAAAGTTATGAAACTTTGAGGAAACCTTATCTGGTAATTGTAGTATAGGTAGTTCTTGATTTTGTATTATCTAATTATATATTATTGGGGGTTAAACCATGTATCTGTAAGAAAACTAAATGCTCAGAGAAATTATTGCTCTACCATTGTCTTGATTTTATCTTGAAAAACAGGATCTAGTTTTTAAAATAGTTTTGTAAAAAAATTATCTATTTCATTAACATTTTTCTTGTTGTTAATCGTCACCATAGGATATTTTTTCCATTGATTTTTATTTTTAGAGAGAGTAGAAAGGAGGGAGAGAAGGAGAGAGAGAAATATCGATGTGAGAGAGACACATCGATGGGTTGCCTCCTGCATTTGCCCCGACCAGGGCCAGGAATCACACCTGCAGCCCAGGTATGTGCCCTAGGCCGGGAATCGAACCCTTGACCCTTCAGTGCATGAGCCGATGCTCTAACTGCTGAGCAACCTGGCAGGGCCATGAAAGCATTTCTTATTTATTTATTTTTTAAAATTAAAATTTTATTGTTTTATTGTTGAAAGTATTACAGATGTTCCCCTTTATAAAAGTATTTTTGAATGACTACTGAAATCAAGAACAGCTAAGGTTTTCTTAGCTAGAATTATTGACAACATGCCATGCATTTGCCTAAAAATTTAGGGACTCCTGTGTGAGTTATAGCTATAGACCATCAGAAGCAACCTGACCTCCCTGTAACTCATCTAGTTCATCTTGGAATGGTTATAAAATGACTATGTGTTTTCCAATATATCATTTTACTAACAGCACTACTACTAATATCATAATAAATAATGTACTTTTCACAGTGGAAGTTTCAAAACACACCAAGCATTTACTGGGCTAAGATTACTTATAATGGGGTCAAAGCTTCTGCCTCATTATCACATTAAATGCCTTTAAATGAAGAGAGAAGACTTCCCCAAATGGACAATTATGGTATTTTATTTTTGATCAAATCGCCATAGTTATTTTACCTTGAAACCAATTTCAGCTATAAAAGAACAATATTATGTTTCTAGCCACCTTAATCAAAACAGTTTGATGAACTATTTTACCTTAATGCATGCCACGTCATGCCCTAGGGTGTCTCAAGTTAGGTCCATCGCTGGGCACGTGATGTATGGAGGGTCGTCGGAAGCAAAGAAGGGGAACTGTGTGCTGAGCCTCGGGCGGGGCAGACCTGGGGACCTGTCACTCGCTTACAACTTGTCATCTCTGTGATCCTGACATAGTAACTGAAGGGTAAAGTGTTGGGGGGGGGGGGCATCTGTAATACTCACAACCATAAAGGTTTAAAAAAAGGGAATACAAATTTAATTTTCCTACATGAATAGGAGGACTAGATGAAGAAATTAAGTCAAAGCTTACCATTGCTGAAGAAATGCCATTTGCATCCCTCAAAACGACAAACACCAACCCGAGAGGGAAAAACGTTTGAAAGTCTCTTGCAGTACAGGTGGTAGAAGCTCTTCCACGTGACAGCGCTCTGTGTCCCCCATCCCGTGAAGCCATCTCCCCAGGTGATCAGATGGCTTCCGACTTTTCATCGCCAAGCTGATACTTAACTATCACTGCTCTTTAGAGTCCTTTCCTGAACTATTTTCAAGGTCTGGTCCATTCTCTGGTTCACCATCTTCTTCCACTTTCTTCCTAGAATTTATCACCACGTGAATCGATTTACTTGGTGAGTATTCCTCGTCTGCTTCCTTTACGGGCAAAGAGTTCTTATTTATTTGCTGAATGTTCAGGGCCTGTAACACAGATGAGCAGATAGCCCCTCTACCGGTATTTGAGAACAAGCAAATGAACAATTAATGATCACAGTTGTTATCAGAAGTATAAACATGCATCTGTATATGTTGATGCAATTAATTTCTCACCAAAACAGCTTTTTAAAAATTCTTTGCGCGCCAAATTTGATTATAACGAGCCCAACATTACACGAAATTGTCATTTTTAACTTAAGGCATAATATTTTCATAAGTTTGGGGTACAAGATGGTCTTAGTCTCAATAACACCATTAACAAAATACCATAGACCGAAGGGCTTAAACAGAGTTCTTTTTTTTTCTTTTAAGATTTTAAAATGTCATTTTATTTGTTCCTTTATTGATTTGAGAGAGAGAGGAAGTGAGAGATGAAAACATCGATGAGAGAGAAGATCAATTGGCCACCTTCTCTAGGCCCCCCACTGGGGATCAGGCCCACAACCTGGGCATGTGTCCTGACTGGGAATCGAACCGGCGACCTCTCGGTGCCTGGGTTCACGCTCAATCACTGAGCCACACCTGCCAGACTAAACAGAGTTCTAAAAGCCGGGAAGTGGAAGATCAAGGTGCCTCTGAGTTTTTCCTGGTGAGCGCTCTCTTTCTGGCTTGCACACAGTAACTCTGTTATCGGTGAGGAGCTTGCTGTGCCCCACCAGCAACACGAGGGCGGTGGACACCAATAACACCTTCTCCCAACTCCTCACATCCTCTTGTGGCCGGTCCAGAGCTCGGGTGCTGAGAGAGACATAAAACTCTTCCTCTTTTCGAAACCACTAACCTCATTACGAGACCCATTCTTAATTCCCCAACCAACTCCAATGACCTCCCAAAGGCCAAATCCGCGGTACCATTCCATTAGCGACAGGGCTCCAACGTGGACATTGGAATGGGGGGGGCAGAAACATTCAATTCATAGCAAAGGTTAAAGTATTTTCACAGTTTTTTTGTAATGAAATTAAAAAAAAAAAAAAAAAAAACCTTCACAGTTTTTTTTGTGTAAAACCTCAGCAACCAGCATATACTGTAAATTATTGCTTTTAATTTCTGCCATCATATATTACATTTTTTCAATGACCGTGATTTTGCCAACTATTAATTCACAGGTTTTAATTGAAGGTACATTTAAAACATTAAAATAATTAAAATTTTATTTTTACTGTATTGGCATTTCCTGGATGGTAAGAGTTTTATGTTTTAAAATTTGGGAGGAACTATTTATTATCGAGCTGACAGTGCACAGGTGGGTAATTCACAAGAATTATAAAAGACTAGACTCCTTGATTTATTTAATTCTTAAACACTTAATCAGACTTTCATAACCAGAATAAACTGCTAAGGAAAATTAAACTCCATTAATTTTTTCAAGGCCAATTTAGTGATCACTCTTACAAAAGAATTATCCCAGGAACATACGAAAAATTCAGATAAGCATACTTCAAGTTTTCTATTAAGTTGATCTAGAGATCAATATCTTTCAAAATAGAAAATCAACAACACAATTTATATACTGAATGCATAAAATGAAAGTCTATATACTACCAGTAAAAAGCCCATTTATTTGAATGAAGAATTATTATCTTTCACAATATTCTGTTAGCCTGAAATGCCATGTGTTCCTATCATTCCAGATGTGCTCAAATCCTTAAAGAAATTAAATTGCAATTTCAAAGACTACACCACTTCAATGACAAAATTGTACAATGGGAAATGTACTGAAAATATGAAGTAAATCACACAACTTCACAACATTAAACAACTGAGATCCATGATCATTTTCAAGATATAATCTTCCAAAAGAGTACATTTTAGTTTTATATTTAAAATGTAATTAAACATACTCTGGCCAGCTTGGCTAAGTGGTTAGAGTGTTGACCTGCAGACCAAAGAATCATGGGTTCAGTTCTGGTCAAGGGCATGTACCTTGGTTGTGGTTCCAATCCCTGGCTCTGTCCCCAACCCTGGTCAGGGTCATGCAGGAGACAACCAATCAATGTGTTTCTCTCACATCAATGTCTCTCTCTCCTCCCCCTCCCCCTCCCCCTCCCCCTCCCCCTCCTCCTCCTCCTCTTCCTCCTCCTCCTTCTCTCCCTTTCTCCCTCCCACTCTATCTGAAAACCAGTGGAAAAATATTCTCAGGTGAGGATTAAAAAAATAAATAAATAAAATGTAATTAAACAGAAATCAAGATATTCATTTATTATCTAAAATGATTAGAAGCAAACATTAGTACATATACAGAATTGTTGAATGAGTGAGAAAAAGAAAGTGAATGTTGAAATATGTTTCTCTTAAAGACACTTGATCTATCATGGAGTCTAACATGCTCATTCAGAGTAGAGGTCTTAAGAGCAAAAATGCCTCAGAGTCACGACTTCATGCCCATCTTTTAATTCAGCTTCTCAGAAAAAATCTCAAGTGAGCTACGAAAAAGTAATTTCAGTTCTCTAGACCTAATGTTCTGTTCTGTGAAATGTGACCGTGGGTATAGACCTTTTTCAACTTCACCTTCATAAATAACTAGAGTCCCTTCACAAACATGAGGGCTCTGTCATCATTTGTATTTGTTAGCTGATAACAAAGTATGACGGAAATTAGCACTAATGTACACGTTTGTTCTTTAAACACAGTGACTTGAAATAGATGGAAACTTCTTTAATAATTATGCTTAATCGCATATTTTGTTTGTCGACACTCAGTTCCTTGCGTAAGATGATCCCATCATGGACTCATGCCATGTTGCCTGCACAGATTTTAAGGGGTGTTATTGAAAGACATTATTACTTAGATATTGGAATTCAAAATACTAGTGTCATTTTAGTCTTTTTTCCCCTTTTTAAAAGTATTTTATTTATTTGAGTTTTTACTTTTATTGATTTTGGAGAAAGGGAGGAAGGCGAAGAGAGAAATGCATTGATCAGCTGCCTCCTGCACGCCCCCTACTGGGGATCGAGTCCACAACCTGGGCACCTGCCCTGCTTGACTGGGAACCGAGTCAAGTCCATGGGACACGCTACATCCCCCGGGCCACAGCGGCTGGGCTAAATGTAGTTTAACTGTATCATGGGAAGGGGACTCAGTAACAGACCACTTACGCTGTTACGTTAACTTCAACCAATACGTATCTCACTTTATTTAGGGTTTATAAAAAGTACTATATCCACGGAAATATTTCATGACAAAAACATTTATGGAACAGCAGCCTGACTTGTTGAAAGGGAGCAAGGGCTGCTGTCGACGTCCCCAGGACTCCCAGGGGCAGAGTCTGGAGACCACTCCTGGAGGCGGTGTTATTTCGCCCATCCCCCAGCGAGCGTGATCTCACCAACACAAACCACTTGGAAGCTGAACTTCTGCTCAACGATTTGTTGTGTCAACTCTCGACACAGTCCGGAAACAGCTGATGTTGTCATTTTCACTTTCACTAACTGAAATGACGTCGTCCCGCGCGGCACAGGCTGTGTGCGTAGTTTGTAATGATCAATTCTAGAAATGTATGTAAACTCAGCTTCAACACCAAGATGCGTTGACTCTGGATATCACAGAGAACTCAGAGTCCTCCCCACCCCTCCTTGGAGAAGGATGGGGGGCAGTGCGTGGACACCCGATCCTTCAGGCTTCATTCCTGCACTGCAGACTGCTCAAAAGGTCCCTATGAGAATCCAGAAAGTCTCCTTCGAGGCCAGGAGATTTCCCTGAGCTCTGAGCTCTGAACAGCTTTTCACAAATAGACATGGCAGAGAGGCCAGTCCAGGGAAAAGGAGGGTCCAGAAGAAAAAGGGGTACAGCCCTGGCCCGTTTGGCTCAGCTGTTGGAGCGTCGGCCTGCGGTCCGGAGAGACCCGGGTTCGGTTCCCGCTAAGGGCACGTAGCTCGGTTGCAGTTTGTCCCCGGCCCTGGTTGGTCGTGCAGGTGGCAGCCACTCGATGTGTCCCTTCACGTCGATGTTTCCCTCTCTCTCTCTCTTCCTCTCTCTCCCTCCCGCTCTATCTGAACAAAAAATGGAAAAACCAAGGATTTAAAAAAAAAGAAAAAGAAAAAGGGGTGCAGATGGGGAGGCAAAGAAAGGATGTGGGGACACGTGTTACTAATGTCCCTGCATCTGGGGGTCTGTGTGGAGCAGCAGAGTTGAGTGGCTAAACATTTGGAAAGACAGAGGTCAGACTGCGGATGAATTAAATGCAGGGCTGACTTTGAAACACGGTGAGTAAATGAAGATCTAAATAATTTAAAAAAAATTTTTTTTCTTTATTGATTTTAGAGAGAGAGAATGGGAGAGAGAGAGAGATAGAAACATCGATGAGAGAGAACATCGACTGGCCGCCTCCTGCACGCCCCCCACTGGGGATGGGCCCACAACCTGGGCATGTGCCCTGACCGGGAATCGAACCAATGACCTCTTGGTGCAGGGTTGATGCTCAACCACTGAGCCACACCAGCCAGGCTCGTAATTTCATTCAAGGACAGGAATGGTCCAGGCGGTGTTTTATTTCTGTTATTTCAATAGCAGCCTATAGAGCCGGTAGAAAAGGGAAAGTGTGAAATTACGAAGAACGTGAAAATGACTGTTGGATGCAAACACTGTGTGTGGGACACTGAATTCCCCCGAATGACACAAGCCTCCTGGACACTCTCATCTCTCCAATCTCTGCTCGGCAGCATCCCTGCGGTCCCCCACCGTCACCTCTGCTTTAAGAGACACCTGGCTGAATGAACTCCGTGTTCTCTATTCACTTCCGTCTCACCTGTTATCAGTAAAACCGGGGCAATTTTCCTCTTGCCGAGTTGCCCAAGGTTTGAATGAAACAGCAGCTGCCCTGGTCTAAGATGAGGCGTGGACTGAAGACTCTTCTCCTCTGTTTTTGATGAAATCCATCCACAGGGTTTCATCCACATTGTGGAGCAGAATTTTGGTGCCTGGGGCTTCCTTAGAAAGGGCGACACACGGAGGAGAAAGAGAGTCAGTGTGGGCTCAAAATGACATTGAGTTTTCTATTTGCTTAGCATCATTTTGCATGTTTATTGCCACTCATTATTGTATGACAGTTATACCAAGAGAAAAGGGCGTTTTGCCTGCCTTGTCTCACCGTGTAGCCTCATAAAATACAGGGGGGTACTGCAAACCTCCAGACTACGTTCAGCGTTGACTTTTCCAGCTAGTCACAGATTGTGTTGGCTCTTGGCCTTATTTCCCTCATTATGGCTCCCTTTCTTTTCACCTAATGAAGAATAATTTTGTCATTAGGGTCCGTCCAGCACGATATCAACCAGGGTGAATCCCAAACAATGAAACGGCTCACCTACACAGTGACAGTGGCTTCAAGGAGAGAAAATATTTAACTTGGGGGGAAAAAATCAGCAACAAATGTCTACTAATTTTCATTGAAATGTAATTTTTTTACTGACATGTCGTGCAGTTTTCTTTAATAGAGATCCCAGGAGCAAAGTAGCCAATGAGGGAAGGTACTTTATTTCATCATAGATGAATCTTTGTAAACTTTGATGTATCTGAAAAATATACCAATTGCCCTGGCTGGGTAGCTCAGTTGGTTTGAGCATCATCCTGATACATCAAGGTTGGGGGTTCAATCCCCAGTCAGGGCACATACAAGAATTAACCAATGAATGTGTAAATAAGTGGAATAACAAATCTCTTTCTCTCTCTCTCTCTCTCTCTCTCTCAAATAAATCAATCAATAAAAAGAACTTAAAAAGAACTCGCCAATTTATATACTTTGCTTTTACCTAACTCGTCATTATTTTTGACAGTTAACGTTAGGATCTGCTAGTTTTTGTTTTTTTTCCTTAATTGTGAATGCTCCTGTTTTTTAAACTTATATGTAAGAAAGAAAAGTAAAACGTGCTGATCCTGGCCATTATGTGTGAAAATATTGAACACCTTGACTCCATGTTTGACATACAAGGAGAACCAAAAGAAATTCAACATCTTACTTTTTTTTAACTGTTTTTCCCTGAAATTAGTCCCGTTAATGGAATTAAAAAGAAAAGAAAATTTATCTTATAATAGTCTTACAGTAGCTCCTCTCAAATAAACAATAGGAAATACAATCGAAGCCTATACAAGGAGATATTTATGTGCATGCAAGAAAACCTTTCAAGCAAAATAAAATCATGTAAAAGCGAAAGTCCAACATTTGTTTCCATTCATTCTGTAATGAAAATGGACTACCACAAAATGCTGAGCCTGCGCTGTAAATTATAGTCCTAATCTATAACAACTTATAAGGCCTAGGTCATCTATGATACCATTTTAGAAATTTCCAAAGCACCAGTAGACGTTTAGAAAGTATTTGTGTGACCACTTGGATGCTGTCTGCGTTGGCTGAGTTACATCTTCTCTTCGCTCTGACTCGACAGAGAGAAGCAAATCCACTCCTTGCAAAAACCATTCAGTCCTTGGAGCTTCATTGCGATGGGGAGGTGACTAAGCGTGGTGTTCACACTTCTGGCCAGGTGCACACCTAAAAGCTTGTACTTCCCACCTGCGTGACAGTTTCCGTCAACAATGTCACCAAGCTGCCCTCATGACCTTGCGCTCCTGTCCTGTCCAGGCCTGGGCCACTCTAGAGCAGGAGGTAGGTGCCACACAGAGCCCACTACGGCCAAGACACTGCGTTGGTGCAGTGATGACCTTCAAGGTTTTCCACGACCCCCCACACCACGCCTCTCTCCCCCATCGACTGAGCTTAATACAAAACTTTTAGGGAACTTGTAGCCTCCGTGCATAGATAATTTTATGTAAATCAATTATACTTTGTTTAGAATGGTGAATCCATTTCACCCTTTGACGAGCTAAAATCAAATGTATTAAAATACTTCGAATCCTTAAAATTCTCTGAGATGTTTATCCACCATTATCTCTATTATCAGCTACATCTAACTTATGGTGTATTAGGAAATCATTTTTTAAAGACTACCCTAACATGCTACGACTTGAATTAATGTCTTTGCATAAGAATACAGATTATTAAGTATTTGCATTCTATTGCAATTACTAATAAATATTTGCAAACAGATTCTAAAAGGTGGGGGGGGGGACAAATAAACAGGCAATGACTTTATGAGAAAATAAATGTTTAAATGATTGTCTTCAGATTTGTGCCCATGAAGAACAAAACTAAATTGGGCATGTTTACCGGAGTCAGTTATCATTTGCACAAAAGGCAATTTGGAAAAACACCTCATTTGTCAGTGCTAAAACATGTTTTTATACTTTAATAACAAATTCAATGAAAAGTTCTCCATGTCAGCTATGAAACAGCCTGAGAGTTTATAGTATCCCTTTAGTTCTTTTTCATTTTGTTTTTATTTTTATTTTTTGGCATCTAAAAATTATGTGTCTGTATCTTTGACTCAACATGTGGTTCTCTGCCTTGATTTGCTGCTCTCCTTGGGATTCTAGATGCTGAATGTCCAGCTTTCAAAACAAAACTCCTGCTGAAAACTATATATTGATCCCTGGCCGGTTTAACTCAGTGGTTAGAGCGTCGGCCCTCAGTCCAGAGAGACCTGGGTTCAGTTCCCACTAAGGGCACATACCTTGGTTGCAGTTTGTCCCCAGGCCCCCTGGTTGGGTTTTGCGGGTGGCAACCACTCAATGTGTCCCTTTCACATCGATGTTTTTCTCTCTCTCTCTCTCTCTCTCTCTCTCTCTCTCTCTCTCTTGCTCTCCCTCCTGCTCTATCTGAACAAAAAATGGAAAAATGTTCTCTGGTGAGGATAAAAAAAACCCTACAATTTAGAAGTTATTTGGCTACTTTATTTTGCATCCCATGTAATTCTCCTCCCAAACAGATAAAAAATTGTTTTTGCTTAAATTAGAAGCTGTAATTGAAGGCATACTTATTATTACAAAGTCTAGAAATATCTGAGAAATTAATAATTGTTTTGATTAAAGTATATCCATGTAGACGAATAAATGAATAATTTCACAGCTAGTCAACCCACACAGAACACGATTATAATAAAACTTTCAAGTCTCACATGCCATAAACGATTTCTAGAAAGAAAAGAAAGAGAAGAGATTGAAATAGTTCGACATCCATTTATGAAGTGGGACTGATAGGAACTGATTATGGATAAGATACTGTTGTAACTGTTCGACAGATGGAAGTGATTGTGTTGTCTCACGACATCCTAATGGAGAGAAAAAGCAGTCCTCTGTTTTTGTGTATTTCACACAGACGCTATTGATTTTCATCTGATGTTTCTTTTCATGTCTGATATCTCAATTAGGTCACTTAACATTGACATCTGAAGACTATACTCACATTTTGTTTTATTTGCCTTTCTTCAAAGAAGTGTGTCTAATCCTGAAATAGATACCACAGATTTAACCCCCTAGTCCTGCCCTTCCTGTCTCGATAAGCAAACACTTTCTCCTTTTTTTGTGATGGGCATTTTCAGGATCTACTCTCTTAGCAACTTGCAAATACACCGCACAGCAGAGATCACCGTAGTCATCACGTTGTGTACGCCCGACGCCTATGTCTGCGCCTCTCTGAGTTGTACCTTTTCACATCTTCCTCCGACCCCCCAATCCCTGTTTCTACTAACCACAAATCTGATCTCATGTTTTAATGGTTTTGTTCATTTGTTTGTTTTTTAGATTCCACATATCAGTGAGATCATGCAGCATTTGTCTTTCTCTGTCTGATCTATTTCACTTAGCACAATGCCCTCAAAAAGATTTATTATTATTAACAGCTATTCCTATGTGTTTTGAGAGAAGCATCTCTACCCTCCTCACCTCCCACCCTCCAGGAAAAAAATGCAGAAAAAATTTGGTGCCACGTTATATAAAGAAAAGAGTATTATGACTTTTAAATATAAATATCAATCATTTCCATACTTATACAGGGCAGGGGAAAGCAAGTTTACAGTGGTGAGTGTGGGAAACACTGAGTTCATTCCTGTATTATTATTTATTAATTATTGTGTTAGTTTCCATACAAACAACTATAAACCTGCTTTCGCCCCCTACACACACACACACACACACACACACACATCAGCAATTACACAAAAGCTCCAAATAATATGTAATTATTTAAAACTTAAATGATACACTTATACGTCAAGATGAAAACAATATGAAATGATATGCTTGATTCTTTACCTTTCTGTTTGTTTTCATTATTGCATTCCCCTTACTATTGTTTAAAAACAATCAAAACTGGTTTGTACCACATTTCATGTTGTGCATTTTAGAGAGAAAAAAAATCAATAAGTACAAAATAGATAAAAGTATCTCAATGACAATTCTTAACACTAATACCCCAAAGTTTTCAGCTTCCAATATTTTACAAAGATTTACTACTTGAACTGAATTGTATGTTTCTCTGTTGGCCTCCTAGAAATACTGTTTTCTTTGAAAAAAGAAAATATCCCAAGGCTATGGGTATTTCCATAATTATACTAATAAAGCTGGGTTCCCTGATGCATTCAATCATATAATCAGTTCCTGATGACTAGTTGCCTTCACATGAGAAGCTGGTTTTCATAACTACAGGGCAATTCAGACAAAAATAAAAAATAATAATAATAACATCTATAGGATCTGGCCAAATTTAAGTTGTATATAAAACTTTCTAATTGTATATATTTGCCACTGCTCTCTGGAAAATCTCTGTTTACATACAAACAAGAAAAAGTTGGGGATTCTGTCCACCAGAACACATCAGAAAAAAAGACCACATTTTCTTTTTCTTCTTTCCCTGTGTAGGTCGACTCATGTTCATTTTGTGTTTCTATTCAGCACGGTCTACTTTGTGTTTCTATTCAGCATGGCTCTTTCTTTTTTTGTTTTTCTTCTGTTATGCAAGTTAAATTCAGGATCTACTGCCAGGGTTAGAAGCACAATGTGAACAGCTAAGACAAATAGGTGGCAAGTGTCCTGCTAGGCAGCCAGGACCTCATAGATAGAACAAATTTTCTTATTTGCAAATGGGAAAATGAGCATTGTTAAAACAACAGCATTCCTGATTGCTACAATGACAAAGCAACACAGTTGCTGTGACTAATTTAAATGCAACAGTATCAAAAGTTGTCAATTTATGTGTTATATAACCAAAGAACTCATATGTACACATACATTGCCTTGGGCATAGACAATAGGGGGATGAAGGACCGGTGAGGGGCAGGAGCTGGGTGGAGGGGGACAATTGAGGGATAAAAAAGGGGGGGCATCTGTAATACTCTGAACAATCATGGTAATAAAAAAGAAACTAAAACATTATTGAGTAAACACAAACCTATGCAAAATAAATAATGAATATATGGGTAGATGACTGTAGGAAGTACTTTCTTGCACTTGACTACATGTCTGTAATTCGACTGCAAGGGCTTTCTGATATCATCTCACAAGAATGTTCTTTCATGGACTGGGCTTTTGATGCATTTGCAAATGATCACCAATCCCAAGATCCCACAGTTTTCCTTCTGTGGTTTCCTTGGGAAGTTTTATAGTCTTTCACTTGATATTTAGGTCTCGAGTCCACTTGGAGTGATGTTTGTGTAAGATAAAAGGGGCGTGTCTAGATTCTGTGGGTATATGACATCCAGCTGAATTGTCCCAGAACTATTTATGAAAAGACCGTCTTTCCTTCGTCAAATGTCCTATGTACCTTTGTTAGAGGTCAGATGGCGATATTTGTGTTTATGTTTCTGATTTTAATACCCTAGAAATGTCTACTCCGATTGCAGTATTGAATAGCATATTAGCCCTGGCCAGTTTGGCTCAGCGGTTGAAGTGTCAGCCTGCGGACCAGAGAGTCCTGGGTTCGGTTCCCTCTAGGGGCACGTACCAAAAAAAAAAAAAGAAGGAAAGGGAAAAGGAAAGCACATTAGAGCAGGACACTGAAGGCAAATTGCATTCAATCTTTTGAAATAAAAGCCTAACCGCTTCAGAAAATTACATTAAAACTATTAATTATGTTAAAAATCAAGTCCACAGATGCGCAGTAATAAAACTAACAAACGTGTATTAATTCAGATGTAATTAACTCACGATGTAATTCAGATGCACCAAGAGTTGCTGTGTGTCTTATCTCATGGAAACTTATTGATAATCCTGTGACTTTGGGGCTTTAATTAACTCCATGTTAGAGAGGAGGCATCTAGATCTCCATGGTAGAATTAACTTGCTTAAAATCATAAAGCCAACGAGAGATTGGGCCGTGATTCACACTCAAGAACTATGATTCAACAACCCACATTTTAACCACTGCTTCCTACCGCTGCCCAATATTTTTTTTAAATGTCCCCTTGGAAACATATATACAAGAGGAGCACACAGCGTGGTATTTGGCCGGTCAGTTTTATGGAGAATTTTGTGCATGTTTTAGTACGCTGACACCCTCAGGAGCTATTATGCCTTCTAGAACCATTTGTCTCCATATTAAATGGATTCTATTATCTGTGGAATATGTAACTAACCCCCTGTCCTTTGTTTTGTTTTTTGGTTTTTTTTTCAGAGCTTCCTAAGACTTTGTTGGAATACATTTCTTACTTAGTATTTAGAATAGTGACCCCAAAGAAATGTTCTGTGGTAACTAATGATAATTATTATTCCATCACATGGAGTAATAAGTATAGGTTTTAACATACATTTTACAATAATATGTAAATATGCTCTAACTTTCTTCTATGTATTTTGCTAAATTTTTACTTTTGTCTAATTTCTAAAGAGAATGTAAACTGTATCCTACATACCACAGGTACAAGAGGACTCACCTCCCGAAATAGGTCAGGCCTGCTGTGTACCTCTCCTGACTTCAGTCTTCTATGTGCAGCAGAGGTAACCACTAATCCGAATGTGTTCTTTATAATTCCCATGCATTTCTCATATTATCTATGTATGTGTTTTTAAACAATATATACTAGTGTTTTTCATGACTTTTGTATGATGTTCTTGAAATAAGGCTGATTATATTATTCTGTGACTTTTTAGACCTCTCTGTAACACTTCTGAGACCATCCACTTGAGTGGACACATAGACAATGAAATGTTTGTCTGCATATTTTTAGAGGACAGTATTCCTGTGTAGATGTGTCAAGTCATACGAATATCCTCAAATGAATGGGTATGTGTTTCAGCTCCATTTTTCATTGTTCAAAACAATGTTGTCTTAAACATTTCTGTACAATATTTTTGACAAGTGCAAACATTTCTCTTTATTTATATTCGTAAGAGTCAGACCACACATCACCTACTTTACTTTAATTGCATTTAATTGCAAAAATGTCTCCTCAGAATGTTTGTAGCAATTTGAGGGAAACTCATCACACCCTTAGCCTCTCTCCACCCCATGTCTCTGCTTTTCTTGGCAAGGAGTTATCCACCAGTCCAGAGAGGACACAATCACAGGTCTGATTTCAACCACGGAGTCAGTCAGTATTCAAGATTCCATGATGGGATGAGGAAGTGTTCTAACTTACGTCGTTTGTGTTGAGGGAGCCATGGGCCTCTTTGGCCAACATGGTCTTTCTTTTCCTGCTGCCAATATTTGGATCCCCATTTAATATATTCCTTTAATTTTAATATTCAAATTACTTAGGGAAAGGGAGCTTTTTTCAAAGGCAAATTCAAACTTCACTCACTGTCCACAACAGTGTATGCGACTTCCATTTGTTCTAGATCTAACTCTTTTATATGTCAAGCATTTTAATTTCTGTCCATTTATGGGTGAAGAAAGGCATCTAACTGTGGATCTAATTAGCAATTCCCATGTTACTTGTAAGTTTGAACTCTCCTTTATATTTTTATCACATATAAATGCTTCTCCCTTTTTTTTTTTTTTTTTTTACTTATCCATATATTTTGTTCATTTTTACTGGGCTATATATTTTGAATGCTAATTCAGACAGAAATCAATGATTTCCTGAGGAGCTCAGGTCCCTTTCAGAGGGGATAATATTAGAAATAAAAATCTAAATGTTAGGGATAAATATCAGTATAATTGGGTGTCAAGGCTTCCAAGTGACTATAATAAATAGAGCTAGAAAGATATAAAAAGTAATGATATTTTCTTGTTTTTCTTCAATACTAGATTTTAATGCCTATTTCTTTTCTCATCCACTGTGTAACTCCACAAAGTAGTCATAACAGTCTATCAATCTAACAAGTACACATTAATAAATCTACCCAATTAATAACAAGATTCAACGGTGGATGTGACTCTTGGTTATAGGAGCAACATGATCAATGTTGGGTTAGGGAACACATGCTTGCAGATCTCTGAAATAGAACTTTACTGAGCCTTAAAATGAAGTAGTTCCCGCACTTTTACTTCTGCTGAGCCAATCAGATAGCACCTCTCTCACACCTACCTTGTTACCAACTGAATATAACTAGTATAGTCATTCATAAAAAAATGTGCTTCAATTACAAATGTTTAAAGCTTTTAAACCTAGTTTTTTTTTAAAAAAATTTTTTTTAAATTTATTTTTGTAACAGATGTTTTTCCTTTTTCCCCCACTGACACTCTCCTCCTAATCCCCTGCCCCCACCCCCAGCTTTCTTGTCTATGTCCATGGTTACCCATACGTGCATATAAGTTCTGTGGTGAATCTCCCCCCACCCCCCGCATCCACCTCTTCTGAGGTTTGTCAGTCTGTACCCCACTTCCATATCTCTGGGTCTATTTTGTTCATCAGTTTGTTTTATCCATTGTAGTCCACAAACTTCTCATACCAGAGAAAAGATTGAGTGTTTCAATGAAACAGTGGAAATATATAACACACATGTATTTGAAAAACAGTGTCGTGTTTATCCTCTAGAGACCCAGATTTCAGATACATGGAAGTAATTGAAATTAAAAAAACAAATTTTTAATTGATTTTAGAGAGAAAGGGAGAGAGAGATAGAAACATGGATGAGAGAGAACATCAATTGGCCGCCTCCTGCATGCCCCCCACTAGGGATCGGGCCCACAACCTGGGCATGTGTCCTGACTGGGAATCGAACCAGCAACCACTGAGCCACACTGGCAAGGCATTAATTGAAATTTTAAAATGATCAGTTCTTTCTAGAAGTTATGATATAAAATGGTTTTGTTTTCCTGGTTATTTCAGAGTATTTTCACCTCTACATTTTATTAGTTGAAGTCCAAAATTCATATGGAGGTGTCAAGAAATACGAGGTATGTACAGATTCACATAAAGCTATAACAAAATGAACGTTAACATCAATAATTTAAGAAGCTATTAAATGTTTGAAAACAAAACTGCAAAAAGTCTAAGGGAAATCATGTTATAAGTTCACATAATAAGAAACATTCTGAATTTTGTAACAATCCACTTATGGATGCTGTCACTTAATTAAGTTAATTCTATGGCAAATGTCTGCTTATAATTAAATGCCCTTAAATGTGTTTTCAGTAAATACTAACATGATTTTTCAAAGATATAAAAATATATACAATTTTATTGATCTGGGCTTTTTGGGGGCCTCAAATCTGACTTTGTCTTTTTATGATCTCCCCAAGTCTGTCTTTGTGGCAAATGTTGTTATCAGCTAAGCACAATATTTGATGGCCTTCCAATACTATAACATTTCAGCTTGTCGATTTTGTTTTGTTTCAACAATAATTCAGTTTAAAATCTATTTTATTGATTTATCGGAGAGATAAATAAAATCTATCTTTTTCACCACATTACTTCGCAATATATTAATAATTGTTTCTTTTTTTTATCTTACTCTGCTTACCCCTTTCTCCCCCTTCTTTTATTAATAATGCCTATTGTCCAATAGATGTACCAATTACTACTCACAAATACACTGTATTTATTTATTTATTTGGTACGTGCCCCTAGCGGGAACCGAACCCAGGACTCTCTGGTCCACAGGCCAACGCTCCAACCACTGAGCCAAACCGGCCAGGGCTACAATGTGTTTAAATACATCTCTTACTTGGAAGGCTAAGAGAGTTTTCAACTTTTTCTTTCCTGCCGGACACCTTACAAGATAAAAATGGTGATCTTTCCATCCCTTTGATTTAGGCCTCTGTTGCTGACATGATGTCGCCTCGGGTGTCTTGCGTTTCTTTGTTATCCCTGTAGCTCAGCAGGGCCGTCAGCAGCTCCCACCTAAATTAGCTGCCTCCCACTTCTCCCCCATCAGAGACGAATAAAGAGGAGAAAAGAGTCTCCTGCTGGGAACATAATTTTGATTCAAAACATAGTTTAAATATAAAAATTCGTTTTTCATACAAACATAATTATATACATGTATTATCTTTTGGGTTAGTTGCTTTAGACCTCAATAAAAATGTTTTAATTTTCAACACAGGGGTTATCTTTTCCATGTAAAAGATTATTTTAAGGTTTAATGATCTGAACACTAATATCTTGAATTCTGTTACTAAGCCGTGCTAATTACACAGTTTAAATGTACAGAATTCTGAAGAATGTCGTTCTAATTTAAAAGAGCATAAAAGTCATATCACTGCTGCTGTTAGACAGCATATGCGTAGCTGGGTTATTTTACTGCTGAAAAGTCTAGAAAGGTACTTAAGAGCTTTGCCACGCAGAATAGCAAAATTAATTTTCCTTTTCGGGGTGCAACCTTAAATGAAACTGAAATCCATTGTCTAATTTTAGTAAATAGTCTTTATGAGGAACAAGACAAAAGTGAGAAAACGAACTTGACATTTTTAGCAAGTGCTATGCAAGCAGTCTGTTTCACCATTCACTCTAATTCTTTTGGATGATTTTTTATCTCTTTTTCCCCCAGCTTTACTGAAGTAGGCTTGACACACCTGGTTGGGTGAATTTACTGTGATCTTTTGGTATATGTATATATTGTGAAATATTATCACAAGAACGTAGTCAACTCATCCATTTCCTCAGTTACTAGTGTGTGTGTGTGTGTGTGTGTGTGTGTTGACAACTAAAATCTACTCTCAGCCATTTAAAATATAAAGTTCCCTTTTCTATTGAAAAGATTTCACTCTCTTAAAACAAGCATGTCTCAAAAGGTACTTCACTGCTCACTTCTACCCGAATTCTCTCTCATATCCATGAAAAGCACACACTTCTCAGTCCAATCGCACTATTACAATCCTCTAGCTTCACTAAAAAACTATTTGAAACATATTCAAATTCCTTGTGGAAAAATATGATTTCCTGTTGTTACTTCCATCCATAATGATTCTTTTATACATATCTAAGTTTCAGCAACACCTGTACATGGTTTTAATAGCATGGCTTCTAAGCTCAATAAATATTCATCCCAAATTTGCCTTAATCCCTAGTTATAAAACCGAAAGAATTCTTTCCTGTTCTCCACGGTGCAGTCACCTAATATTTTAAAATATTATTAAATGTTGCATAGATACCAGAAAATTATCTAGACAGAAGCACAATCCTTTTTATTATTTCATTATTTTAAAAGTTTGCTTATATTAACTACTTCTCTCCCTTCTCATATAAAAGCACTGTGCAGAATTTTGTATGTATGGTTCTCCCATTTATTTAAAAATATGTTTACCGTGTTTGCATCATTATACATTGTATGTTGTTCAGCTTTTTTATGTTTAGGTGTTCTTCACATCTAAAGAGAATTTTACTTTCTGTCTTCTCCATGACTTTATTATTTCAACAGAACATTTCTGAGACACTGAAATGTGACCACTAACTGTTACTCATTCCTCTTTGCTTGTGGATTGCAAGTGGCATAGAATATATAGCATGGAAAATACAGAAGGGTAAACCAGAAAATATTCTTCTACCCTATTTGTATATCTATGTGTGACTAACATTAGGAAAGCTACTGGGGTCCTACCTGGTGTGGCCCTGCTGGTTGAGTGTCCTCCATGCATCAAAAGGTTGTAGCTCGGGTCCTGGTCAGGGCACTTGCCCAGGTTGCTGGCTCAGTCCCCAGTAGGGGGCATGCAGGAGGCGGCTGATCAATGTTCCGTGCTCACATTGATGTTTCTCTCTCTCCCTTCCCTTTTCTCTAAAAATCAATAAAATATATATTTTTGAAAGAGCTACTGGGATTAATTCCTACACATATTTCCCAGTGCACACATCCAGGAGGCTTTCTAGATTTTATACCCAGGTGTGAAATTTCTACTTCGTGTATGCACATTTTCATCTTTAGTAGGTAATACCATCTTTTTTTCTAGTAATGTGGAGATATTATGGTTTTTCTATATCTTGTTGGTATTTTAAATGTTTTCTTTTTTAACAATTTGGAGATATTGTGAAATTGTACCCATCATTTCTAGGCACTTCATATTTATATATCTCTCTAGGCACTGGGCTGTAATGAATTTAATCATTCTCTTTATATTTTCTTTCCTTTTGTGTTTGCTGCTGGCATATATAAGGATGATTGGTTTTGAACACTGACTTTAAATCTAGAAAACTTACAAGACTTACTTATTAATCTCAAGAATGCACCTATGGACTATTTGGGATTTTCTAGATAGAGATTTACATATTTTATAAATACTTTTTTCTTTCTATTCATCCACTGTTAAATATGACTTATTGAACTGAGACTGAGAGAACAATTGTTTAAACATATTTTGAATAAAGATTTGGATAATATATTTACATATGACAAAATTAGAATCACAAAGATAAAAAGGTTTTAAAAATTGGAAAAAGAAGATAAATATGGTCAATTTCACTAAGTAAAATTGGAAAAGACTAGGTACTTGAATGAAATTCCTCCAATGGAGCTCATTCTTTAGGCATTAGAGGTCAAAATTAGATCAATTTCAACTTGGCTAAGTACTAATTTTTAAATTGCATGCAATTGTCCACATTTAAAGAAATGGTGATGGTCCAAGGATAGTGATAAATGGAGCTGGACTGATATAAAACTTAATCACCCTTTGATAAATTGAAAATTTCTTTTCTATGCCTTCGTTACAAGTAGTCTTTTTGTATAATGGCTTGAAAGCTGAATGAGACCTAATTGACTGAGGATTGCTTCAACATAACTGCTTTTCAGATGTGAGCAGGCCATAATAATATTTTATTGTTCTTGATTCACTTTACAAATGAAAGCTGAAACCTCGTCACAATGTTTTCAAATGAAAGGTTTTAATTGTAGTAATTTTAGTCTTTTCTTCATACATTTCCATGTATTTGCATGTGAACAAGCTTAAAAAATGGTAAAATTTATGTCCATAGGTTTATCTATTCGTATGTGGAATATTTAATTTTGCCAGAGAAAACAGAAGGTGATAATTCAGCTTGCAGTTTATACTGACTCCATAAACTATAAGAACATAGTAAAAAGCATAATGGATATTAAAATTCAAGGAAACAATGTTGCAATCTACAGTCCAGTATCTGATTTATAGATCAAAAAGTTTCACTAGTAATTCTGGATTATCATGCAGAAGTGCCTGCCTAATAACACTTATGAGTTTTATTCTTTCTGTTTCTAATTACCTGATGAAATTTATTACTAGTTCATTGCATATTAAAGAGCTTCACAGCAGGTAAATCTTTTGATTTAATTTTCAAAAGATGCAAACTTGATAAGATTTTGTATGAAATCATAGCTCTGTCTTTTCTCACTGGCTACAGATCATATAACTAATTCATCAGAGAGGTAACTCTTTGGCTATTGATCTGTATATGGTTTATTGATCTGTGTCCTGATGTATATTGTAGCTGCTTTTGATTATACAGGCTGAGCTGACTTACCCTGCTGTTGTTGTTTTTTTTTAAAGTCCCATCAGCATATTTATTTCAATGGCCCTCACGGACATTGTAGTTAGTTGTTATCTTCTTATAAAACAGAATTATACTGAAAGGGTAAGTACAACTGCAAGAGACTAATATTATAATGTTCTCTGTGTGCATTTCTTTAGTAATAATGTTGACTTTGGAGGTAAGATTATGTCAATAGCTGTAACATTATAAGTTACTTTGAAACATTTTTCTTAGCGCTGCTTATAAGGTATCATTCCACGCAGGTGTTCATATCCTTGTATCATCTGAGAAGTGATGAGGCTGCACTTGGCGATGTTAAGTAACTTTTCTTGCAAGTCAGGCCCCCCCAGAGCAGCCTTTTCTGCACATCCCCCTACTATCTCCTAAAACACTCGATACCTCTGCATTGTCTGCTTTAGACAGAAATCCCTTTATCTGAAGGGGATGCATTCCAAGACCCCCGCTGGACACCTGAACTGTGGACAGTACCAAACCGATAAATACCATCTTTCTTCCCTATACACACATACCTACGATGACACTAAACTTAAAAATCAGGCAATTTCATGAACAGAAGATTCATTCTTACTGTAAATCTAGAAACCTGGGCATGCAACTTTCATTCTATTTCCTTATTAAGTGGAGAAATTTCACCTTTACACTGGCAGGAAGCACTCCGGGGCTTCTCTGTGGCATAACCAAATTGGCAACACCACTACTTTAACGTAGTGAAATAGAGGTGACTTGAACATCAGCACCGTGATGTCTTGGCCGCAGATCTGACAGTCTGGACATCTGCTCGTGACTGGGGTTCGGAGAGTCAACGGCGTGAAGATGCAGGAGAAAGGCATGACTCCCGTCCTGGGCAGGGCCGGGCAGGACCCTGCAGAATTAAAAACTGATGAGGTGCTTATTCCAGAAACTTCAGTTTAATATTTCCGGACCACAGTGGACAGCAGGTCACTGAAACTGTGGAAAGCCTACTCACCGGTAAGGCAGGATTACTGTATAATTAAGTGCCACTCCAAAATAGGTAGCAGTAAACATATCATAGATTCCCCGATGAATGTTGAAAATATATCAAATTCTTTTTCTGGGAGAGGTTTCTCGCGGGGTCGAATGAATTAAGATACTAGAAAAAAATGAAACTGAGATCTTGTTTTCTTCTATCTTTTTCTATTTTTTCTTTTCTTTTTCTTTCTCTTCTCTTTTGTCCCCTATGTCTACCATTCTTTTTTTAAGAATTGTTTTAATTGATTTTGTTTTTAGAGAGAGAGGAAGGGAGAGGGAGAGAGATAGAAACATCAATGAGAAAGAACATCGATTGGCCGCCTCCTGCACGCCCCCCACTGGGAATAGGGCCCACAACCTGGGCATGTGCCCTGACCAGGAATCAAACCAGCGACCTTTTGGTGTATGGATTGATGCTCAACCACTGAGCCACACCGGCCAGGCTGTCCACCATTCTTCATAAAACCAACCTCCTCTCCAACAACTTGATAGGCAGTTGCTTTTCTACTAGAATCAAATCAAATAAAATAAAAAAAAATGTATCCGTCATTGTGCTAAAGCTTATTGGTATGAAAACATGAGTGTTATTGGTCCTGGCAGAGTTTGGTCAGGCCAAGCTGCCTCTGTTTAAGGTGTCACCATCCCCACCTAGCAACTCAGGTGGAGTCGTCTGTGCTGATATTGAGTAGAACAAAATTATAAAAGAGAGGGCTTGTTTCTTGAGAGGAAAAAGAGATACATAATTTCTCGGAAAATTATGTCAAGAATGTGCCCAATTTTTTTGCGCTGTCAAGACTGTGGATCTTGGTGTTAATACAAACTAGATTCACTGCCCAACTCTCTTTGAATGGGAAGCATGAAGGACCTTGAGCCAATTACTTATGCAGATTTAAACCTCATGATTTTCATATGTGAATTATAATGATAGTTCCTAGCATAGAGGAATAAGGTGAAGATTAACAATAAATTAATAATTCATATAGTTCAGCTAGCACACTATCTAACAGAGAAAGCTCTCTAAATACATCATTACATTTATGATCTATTTCTAATTGCCACTTTTGTCTATGAGGATGAGGACCTTGTGCCTGAATAACTCACCCATTGCAATAACTTACTCTTCTGAACAACAGAAATTTTAAAAGTATGACATTTCCAGCCCGGCTGGTGTGGCTCAGTGGTTGAGCATTGACCCTGCACCAAGAGGTCGCTGGTTTGATTCCTGGTCAGGGCACATGCCCAGGTTGTGGGCCTGATCCCCAGTGGGGGGCATGCAGGAGGCGGCCCATCGATGTTCTCTCTCATGGATGTTTCTATCTCTCTCTCCCCCTCTCCCTTCCTCTCTGTCTAAAGTCAATAAAGAAAAATAAATAAATAAATAAATAAATAAATAAATAAATAAATAAATGAAATGTATGGCATTTCCAGAATAGCTAAAGTGACTTAGCATAGTATGTGAGAACACAATGAGAATAGACAATTTAAAAAAAGCACAATTCCTCAAATAGGCTTTTGTTACCCTTATTTCTGCTGTGGAACAAAGTCACTTCAAAATTCATGGTCTCAAATAAAAAAACATCTAAAACTATTATCGGGGCCCCTGTTGCCCCCAAATTAGTTTATTTCACTTTTGCCTAAGGTCAGTCATGCCCCCCAAGTTCTCGGTTTGGGACGTGTTCATCTTCCTAGTGCTGTTTGATTCTCTCTGCCCTGCTATACAAGAAATGGAGACTTTAGAAACGACCGGACTTCAAGTCTTTGATCTAAAACCAGCTTCCTAGGTGACTTTGGGAAATGATACCCCCAGTCTCCGGTTTCTTCCACTGTGTAAAATTGCAAGAATAATACTATTTAAGAGGGTTGTTGCAGGAATTAGCGGCGTTAATGCATATGAAGTGCCCCGTAAAGAGGCCGGAGGCCCGTGGTCCCGCGTAGGCACTTGGTCAGTGTGAGCTACTGTCATCGCGGGTGAGCTCAGCTGGGGATAGGATGGGGAGGCTGAGCAGGAAATAAATGAGGATGAATTTGAGCTTCGCACTGAGAACACTCTCACCGTTAATTTAATTTACATCCTTTCCTGACCCGTGGCAGAGACCTAAAATGACGCGAGGCAAAATTACTTTCTTGATTTCTTTGTTTGTGGGAAGGTACATCAAAATGGAGTAGATTTCTGGTGAGTGCTTTAATGGAAAATGGGAGTCGGGGTTCCTGCTGGTGTCTGCCAAAGCTGGGGAAACACACCTGTGGCTGAGGAGACTTTGCTTTGGAGCCCAGTAGATTCCCGGAGAGTTTGTGGGAAAAGTGCAGTCCACTCGGAGCGGAAAGAACTTTTGGGGTGGGGTCTATGCCTCCTGTTTTCCTGCCTCTGCTCTTTACTCATTCATAAAATAGGCAGAAAACACTTCTCGCATAAACACAGAAACTACTTCTCAGATACAAGGATGGGACAAAAGAAGAGATGAAAAACATTCTTATGTACATATAATAAAAGTGTCACCCTAGACAACCTCAAACCAAACTCCATCAATCCGTAAATAAAAGCTGTTTGATCACAAGATGCTTTAGTGAAAAGCACAGTGAAAGGTACACATATTAAACAAGCAAACATTAACTTCGCATGCATCGGTAAATTCCAAGAAAAAAACAGAGGAAGGGGCCACATTTACCATGGGAACAAAATACAGTATACGCATTTCTAAAATAAAACAATACTACATAACTGAAGAAAAATAAAACAAAGCAGACAGGTTTCAAAGCCCAAGAGTTCATCAAAATATTTTAATGATTGGGAAGATGTATTCTCGTGTTAAAAAAAGAGAGAGCAGGGAAAGGGAAAAGACACCTGTCATATCAGCCAGTGTCTAGTGACAGGTGCACGAACGTATTGATTCCTTCTCACTAGTTACATAGGGGTGTCACTGGTCACTGGTGGGGAGAGGTCCTAGCTTACTGCAGTGGTACCAGGTGTTCACTTAGTGAAGTCATCAAGCTGGACAGTCATCATTTGGGAGGTCTCTGTAGATACAACTTTAACAGCAACACTGTGGCTGAGTCAAGGTTAAACCATAATAAAGTCCCTGGTACATATTGTTAAACTGCTTTCTAAAAAAAAATGTATGAGTTCCAACCAGCAAGATGGCATTATGTCTTTTCACAGGGCATGATTATTTATAAAAGTTACCCATTAAAAAAAATCAAAATGGAGCATTGTAAATTGCATGTCTGATTACTAAAGTGGAGGAAAAAGATGTTGTATGTTGTTTACCATTAAGGATTATATGCAATATTTCATTTCCTGATAAATGTGAGTGCACGTTTTATAAATGCATTTTCCCTCTTTTGGTCACTATGAAATATCAGTGATTGCTTTCCTATGAACTGGGAAAATTCATTGTCTGCAATATCTACGTACATTTACTCATTTCTGATGGAGCGACATCGTCGTCAATTGCTGTATTTAAATGCAGGCAGATTGTATTTTTTGCTCAGACAGATAGAGTTGGTTTCCAATTATTTCCGGCATTTTGCATACCCCTGCAAGAAAATGATTAAGGGAGTGTTTCAGGACTGTTTGCCAGTATTTCTCTGACATGTCAAATGTGATGAGATAAGAGAGTCAGGTTGTACATGTAATAACATGAAAACATGACATGTCTGGCGGCTTTGGGGGTCTTTTTAAACAAGTGATCACTGCCCCTTCACTCATGCTATGCTTTGAGCCCCCCCCCCAAGTATTAAATATAAAAATAACAACAGAACACGATTTAAGTTGAAAAGAACAAAAGAAAAGAAGACTATGTATTTTGTTTAGCAATTTAATTTTTTCCATTTTAAATATGTGTGTCTCCATCTGCAAGGGGGTAGAAGCAAAAGCAATTATGTTTCTTTCATTCATTGTTTATTTAGCGTGATCTCTAGAGCGTATCTCAAAAATCGGAGAGATGATCAGTATTTGTCATGAACACTTTCACTGTTTTTATCATAGTTGTCTGCATTTTTTTTTTCACAAAAGTATTTTAAATGGAAATGGAAACAACTAAATTAAGCTAATGATGTACAACAGACAGTCATTGTCAGGTTAATGTAAAACAGATTCAATGTATTCTCCTCTAAAGGCCACAGTCTTTAAATAAGAGAAAAACAATCATTATGTGTTTTTCTTGACTAACTCTAACAATTTTCAGAGAGATTACAATGGAACGTATTTGATAACATAGTATAATAGCACAAGTTTCAAAGATGTTTAGATTGAAGTCTTTTCTGTGTCAGTTTATAGTTGCAACATGTTACCTGATCAGAGAACAATGCGGTGAGTTGCATGCATATATTTCCTTGTTAATTTAATTAGGACTTAAAATTCAGTTATCATTAGGACTTATTACTACTAAAAACCCGGGTGTGTCAATGCTTGCTCTGTGGTTGACATCCAAATGTCCTTTGCCCAACTGAAATACTGAGGTCGATTTATTTGCTGCTGATCAGAATGGGCAGACATGGGTATAATCACATCCGTGCATCTCATTAACTACATAATCTCACAAAACAAAATTATGCTTTCTATGCATGCTCCCCTAGCCTGTAAGAAACAACAAAACTATTTAGCAATGAGTTGGATGTCCTTTCTTAAAAGGAAAGCGATCTACGCATTGCATTGCAATGTTGAGTCAAGTTCTCCATTTAATGCAAAAACATGAAGACCCAGCAGCTGATGAGAAGTGCAACCGGCGGAGAAAAACATGCTACGTAGCTCATCAAAGGCTCCGCGAGCCCCCAACCCCTCAGTGTGGCTTCACGAGTGGGTACTGGCTTGACTTGTTCATGGTGGACCGTCTCAGATACAGGAAACTGTATTGTACGCAGCAGCCAAACCCTTGGGGTTGGCACTCATACCAGGAGGAACTGAAATGAAAATTTGCTTCTTGTTCTTCCACTTGAAAGTAAAGGCATTTCTAGGATTGTTGCCCCGCTATTTACTTAACCAAAATCAGTGGCAATGAGGCCATCGTGTCAACATGAGGAGGCAGGGGCAGGAGGCAAATTCAGGGCACAAACACCTCTGAGCCAGGCACCTGCTCGCAACTTCCCAGAGGCCCCGAGTCCCCACTTCCTAAGGCCGAGAGTCCCATCGGGATCTCAGGCACACCCTCGGCCACGGTTACATTTTCTTTTTTCATTGCACCCCTGGGAATATGCAGCCTTTCCACGGGAAAATATGCCCTCTCCCTCTCCCTTCCAGCAATCGAATCTCTGCCTAGACTACATGTTTGGCTTTGTGAAGACATGGGTACAGGGATGTGCTTGTCTAATATAAAGGAAAACAAAGAGCAAGACCCGAGATCGATGGAGCTGTGCCAGGCTCGGACCCCTCCCGAGTGAAGCCACAGGGCCATTTGGACGGGGAAGTTTAATAAAAGGGATTGTTAACTACAGCATCGATGGTTGTAGCAAAAGATTGGCTACTGCCCAGCCGGTGTGGCTCGATGGTTGAGTGTCGACCCATGAACCAAGAGGTCGCTAGTTCGATTCCCAGTCAGGGCACATGCCTGGGTTGTGGGCTCGATCCCCAATGGGGAGCGTGGAGGTGGCAGCCAATCGATGTTCTCCCTCATCAATGTTTCTCTCTCTCTTCCCCTGTCCCTTCCTCCCTCTTAAAAAAAAGTCAATAAAAATATTTTTCAAAAAACAACAACAAAAGGATTGGTTACTAAAAAGAGAACTGAGGAATGGAAGAACACAGACTAAGGGATCTCGGGGTCGGGGGAAGATTAGCCAAAGAACGTACGTGCATCTGTGCACTGTCCATGGACACGACGATAGGGTGGGGAAGGCCTGGGCAGAGCAGGAATCGGGTGGAGCGCAGCAATGGGGGGAAGGGGTGCATCTGTAACACGCTCCCTCCCAGTAAAGATTTTAAAGAAGAAAAGAACCAAAGATTGGAGAATGAAATGAATGCTGCATGTGAAAGTGGTTCACAGAGCATGAAGGCCGGAGGGGCTGTCCTGCTCAGGGCTCATCCTGGCCGTGCTGGACAGGGCACAGCCGTGCTCACTGGCCAGCCAAGGAGCGGGGTCATGCACTGGCCGAAATTGCTAGAAACCAGCCCTCAAAGGTGTTGGCTGGTGACTCACCAGAGGCGACAGCCAAGAACAGCCAGAGCCCAGAGTGATATTGAGGAGGAGGTAGCCCCGGGAGTTTGCTGGCTCCGGGGAGCTGCCAGCTCACCTGCAAGACAGGGCCGCAGCCAGGTGCCAGCCAGGTGCCAGCCAGCCCCGTCTGCACCCTAAACCTGGAAGGAAGCAGGTTCCTCCAGCAATGTCTCTCCAGCGCCCTCTACTGGCGGGCTTCCGTGCCATCTGCGAACCAGAGAGGATTTCAAAGGCCCCGGGTCCCATTGTGCAGAGCCATCCCAAAGGGAGACTTGGGAGCGCCCACATTTCAAGCATTCACTAAATGACAAGTCACATCCGGACGAAGTGTTTGTGAAAGGGACCAACGTGCGGGCCAGGCCTGGCTTATTCGGAAACCTCTGCCCAGAACACCTCCCTCGTTTCTCTGCCCTGTCACTCAGCCCGTTCAGATTCTAAGTGGGTCCTGCTGAAATGCTTCCCGGGGGTTCAAACAGCATCCCAAATGCAGCCTGTCCTCGGTGGAGGGATGCAGGTTGCCTGCAGCCAGACTGCACCGGCTTCCTCTGCAACCTTCCCTTAGAGGACTCTGACTCTTTACAGAGACCCTGCAGGTCTTTCTGAAACGGAATTAAATAATAGTATTCTTGAGCCACAGACTTATTTGCAGTGTAAATCTTTGACTCCCATGTGAAAATATTTTTAGTATTTTACATCTTTAGAACATAATAGTAATAGCTACGTTCAATTACCATTAAAGTCACTTTCTTAGACATTTTGTAAAATTGTTCCTGATAGTATTTTTTATTTGGCATATGCCTCTCTAAATGTTTTTGCATTTTAACATTTTTAAAATATTTTCATTGTTAAAAGGCACGATGCTGTTTGAATGGTATTTTCGCATGTAGCATGTGTAAAAATAATGATTGAGATTGCAAAAAATGCTGAAAGTGGGAAATATTTGTAATTTTTGTGTATATAATAATGCTATGTTGTTGGTCCACAGTAAGAATTTTCATGACTTAGACACCTCTACCCTGTCTTTCCTTAAACCTAATGTGTTCCCATATCTTACTGTTTTTTACGCTACACTGTAATTTGTGGCTTCTCTGTCTTCTGAACAAGATGCTTAACTTTTTATAAGCACAAAAGACAATGTTTATTTTTATTTTCAAATATCCGGTTACTATAGCCAATCACTGAATGATTTAAAACTAATTGATTAGTGAATAAATTACTTTCTATTTGTAAGTGCTCTTTCATACATCACTGTCTAAATGAGTACATTTAACAAGGACAATAAGAAATAGACACAAATATATTGAACAACATTCAAATAGTTGTAATTTTAATATTATTTATATGAAGTATCTAAGGGTCCATTTTTATCATTTTTAAAATATTTTATGTCTATATTTATAGATCAACCTTTATGATTTTATTTCACCAAATAATGGTTCAATTTTGTAAACAGTATAGATTACTGCAGGTGGCACAAATTTGAAATACTCCTTTAAAACGCAATTTGAAACTCATTTCAGAATGATAGATCTTGCGAGGGGAAGCTGGCAGATTTTTCCTTTTTCTACAAGAAAGTTACATAAAAAGAAAAAGAAAGAAAAGGAGGGAGGGAGGAAGGGAGGGAGGGAGGGAGGGAGGGAGGGGGAGGGAGGGAGGGAGGGAGGACTTCCCCATATTAAAAAATATTAATTGGGTGAATATAACTCATACTTGACATTCAAGCATTCATGAGTAACTAAGTGTTGGATTTTGTAACAGTTGTTTGGGGTCTCACATTGCCCAGCCCACAGTCTCAACTCCATTTATTACTACTTTCAACAATGTTGCTGCTTATTCTTGCATTTATTCCATATTGATAAGTAGTTTATTTGTTTATTTCTTGAGTAACATGTTTTAATGAATATCTACATAATGAACTATGAGGACCTCTCTCTCTTACCCTCTTGCATAATAGAGCCGGGTAAAAATATATGTTAAATACTCAAGATTGTTTTCTCTTAATATTTTAATTTTTCCGTGTCTGTATTTTCTCCCAGTGTCATTTTATTCCACAGTTTCTAACCCACGGTTTTGACACTGCAGTTTACATCTGTCATCTCAAGATTTTAAAGCCTTCTGAGGTCTCTGTATGACTCAAGCATCCTATTCATTTGCTGGTTAGAAGTTGTTTTTTTTTTCCCTTTTTTTTTTTTTTTTTTTTTTTAGGTTGTTTTTCTCCATTGTTGGTGACTTCAGTCTGCCACAGCAACAGATATTCTAATTGTTCTTCTTAGGCTGTGACAGCTAATTACAGGGATTCCTTCAGGCTAACACCACACCTGCTGAACACATGGACCTAATGGCCCCGTAGACAACCTTGCAACTTCTCCCACATAAAAGAAATGAAAGTTGGACAGAAATGTAAAACTTTGCTATGACTCCTACAAAACTAAAAATGAAGCGATATTATAATTATAAAGATGAGAAAATGTGTGAGAGATGGTTCCATCAAGTCCTCTGGTCTTAAATATGCAGGTATAAAAGATGTTCGAGTCTTTCTAACAACAGCTGAAAATCAGCTCTGGAGTTCACCAATGGCTGTTTCAAAAGCAGCATCCAAAATTGCTCTCGGAAGGAAAATACATTCCATCCATAAAATAACAATAATAATGTAAAGGCAGTATTATATTATATTTAGAATAATATCCTGGCATGTATGTATAACATATAGCTTTCGAACTTATGTTTAGTAATACCTGATGATCTCATTTGCTTACCCTGAACCCTAAAGTTCGATTTTGACAATCCTTCCAAGAGCTCATTTACTGTACAACATGTTAATAATCTATAAGGCATCTACAAAGTGTGTTTCCCCACCAAAAATATTCTTAAAACACTGATGGCAAATACATATTTTACAAATATCCATTACAAGAGGTTTTTAAATGATATTTTCAAGTCATAAAATAAAATCATATCAAACATAGGAGCAAGGATATTGGATATCCAAGTGAAAAGTCAGAAAAAGGCATGGATTTTCTTTTATTTTTAAATATACTTTTCATTGAATTTATTGGGGTAACGTTGGTTAATGAAATTATACAGGTTTCAGGTGTACAATTCTATAACACACCATCTGTATAATATATTGTGTGTTCACCACCACAAGGGGCATGGATTTTCAAAACTAGTAATGATTCCTTTTAATAAAAATGTCTGAGATCTATACATTTTATTAGTTTCAGGAAAAAAATGAGGAAAGAAGAATAAAACAAAACTGCATCATTCTATGAGTTTGCCAAATAACTTAGTATATATATGTATATATTCCTAATTGATGATTTTTTATAAGAAAATTTCCACCTTATAGTCTAGATATTATAACTTTAAAATCTTGGGTTGGAATTCATCAAGGTTTTCACTATACATTACTTGGTAAATTTTCTTGACAACAACATTAACTGTTTCTGGTGTTTATGTTGTGTTAACTAAAATAATCCTCACTAATGAATTTAGAGGAAATCTTCTAAGTCCCTCTAAATCATTAACTTGCCTTTAAAGAAAAAACACGATCAATTCCTTTAGTCTAAAGGACACACTATTGAGCATATGCATCACATTCAATACCCAGATTTCATTTTGCTAAATTTTCATGCAAGGCTATTTGCCAATACTGCTTACATAAATCCATAGATAAGATGATGTTAGCAATTCCCAAAGCTACTAATGGTGTGTCAATTCTGGGCATAGGATAATAAATGTCAGGATTGGTTGCAAAATGTAATTATGTGTCATCCAACCAGGAGCTAATTATACCATCCAGTTTGAAAACAAGGACTACTTGAGAATCCCCAGAGCCTATAGAAAGCCTAATAACTCTTAGTTTTACATCCCATCAATCTAATTTCTAATGTTACCTAACAGTGCTGGCTAGGTTTTCAATATGGCAATTTTTTTTTATTGCACTTGTTTCTAAACTGTATTGCAGATAAATCAAATCCTGGTTTGCATGAGTGTATCTCCAAATGACTGGTCCATCTTTACCGGGGCCCTAGATGTGCTAGCCCGCTTGAACAGCTGTCGTAAGCAACAGAAAAAGCAGAGACAGAAAGGTGTATCTTTTGCTCTAGACAGAAGAATAACCTATGGTTTTCATAAAGGGGATCCTTTCCCATCAACAGTAAAATCTAGATTTGGGAGAACAGTTTGCAGTCAGCATGTTCTTTGGACCAATCCAAGTGTTTGGCTGTGAAATCCTAACCATGATATTAAAATAAAGGGCAAAAAAGGTATACGACTCTTTTAACATAAGCACAATTTCGGTATTTGCCCCAAATTGGCAGCAGGTGATTTACCCACCAGCTATTTTTTGGTTTTGTTTTTTTTTTAATTCCCCCATCTGTTCATCTGAGAGACTAAAATATCTCAGCCATCACGAACATGCCACAGGTCACACTTGGTTGTTGAGGTGAAGAACTCCCTGCGGTGATATTAACACTCTTCTGTGCCCACAGCCAACCCTGATCCTCAGGACGGTTCAGGAAATAAAGTGCTCCCCCCTCCCACCCGTGAATCTCCTAGGCTGCCAAAACGAGGAGACTGAAGCACCTGGTAGGAAATTTAAGATCGGTGGGAATGTACCTATTTAGACACTGTCTACTTATACAAAATCAAGATACACTATTCCAGGTTATGTCAAAATATATATAGCATTCAATTCTAAGACACAATGTCTATTAAAAAATCAGTACTAATTACAAAGATAAAATATAAAAGCTTTATCTTGAAATTTGTGCAAACTTATCAACAAAAAAATGTATATATGACTGTGTATATACACACACACACATATATATACAGTACATGTATCATAGTTTCTGAGGATTTTATTAAATGTATGCAAAGTTCTCTAGCATGTTCCATCACTTCTTGAAGATTTCTGAAAACATTAAATGTGATTTTATTCATTTCTACATCTCATTTTTTTGTATGTGGTTACATGCTTTATCTTTATTAGATTCTTAATAAGTAATATTAATCACAATTGGACCACTCACCCCCTGAAACATGTTATTTTGATAAGAGAATACACACTTTTAGGAACATCATTTGTATCTAGAATTTTCTCATTTTCCAGCCAGAAGTGACGTGGAATTCCCCCTTAATGAGAGTTATCGCTTCTCTGTAAAACACTATTACAACATGTATTGCTATGTATATTAAAATGTATATGATTAAATTATCCTGAATACGGTAACTCAATATGGTAAAATTCTTCTTCAAGATCTTTAGGAAAACGAGAGAATTGGGTGACGAACACATAACGATGCGAAATAGAAAAGAACGTAAAATCCCACTACGCGCCCATGTCTCTGTCGCTTCCAAGTCCACGCGTGAATGCAGTCTTGCTCTTCGCCTGTTCTGTTCCTATTGCCGTGTCCTTGAAAACACTTCCGTGGGGAGAATTACGAAACAGGCCCGTAAATTAAAAGGTACGGGGAGTGCTTGCCCATCTGTGCTTTTCACAGTGATCATGCATTTTCACGGGTTCATTTCAAAGATGCCGAGTCTCTGCCAACTGGTTCACAACGCACATCGTTAGAAACACCACATCCTACAGAACTTTATTTATCGTTATCCACTCTCAGAGATCATGTTGAATTCCACAGCTCTCTCCAGCTCCGTCTCCCAAAAACGCAAGGGGGTGTTATTTTTCCTTTCCTTTTCTTTTTTTAGCTGGAGCATTTGGGGGTGTGAGGGCCGGAGGGCAGGGCTAACACAGACGATGCCACGAAGTGCTGATGGCGTCGTCAGTTTGATGCCATGTCATTTCGTCTGATTTTACAAATGTGTTCACTGATTGTCAGCGTTTGAACGCACTCTACTTACCAGGAATTGGATACGTGATTACATTTTTGGCAAGTGTTTTCTCCAAGTGCTTCGAAATAGATTCTATAAACAAAGCCACCCAAAGTGAGGGGCGATGTGAAGCAGGGTTCGCCCTGATGGCTTCGCAGCGTTTCATGAGTACAGGAGGAGAAACACTCAGGGCAGTTTTCCTCACTGTGGGGCCCTGGGAAATATACGAGCAGAGAGCCGACTTCCCACAAGAGGGCTTCATGTTTCAAATCAGCATTATCATACTTTCTTGGCGTGATGCCCAGAAAAGTCTATTGCTTGTTAGTTTATTGCATGAAGAAGAAATTTTATTGGAATATTTTATAACTCTTCTGGAGAAGGACTTCCAGAAATATATGTGTGCATTTTGTACATTTAGAGAAAATGCAGATACCCATCTCAAATAAGAATTATGTACGTGTTTGATTATGTATGTGTGGATTATCTGTACATATATGATTGCAATTTTATAATTCACTGTTCTTCGAGAGATTCTCTTTTTTTTTCTATAGAAAAATTTTAGATCATATCCCCCATTTAATCTAATCAATATATCTATCCATCCACCCCTCTATCCATCTTTATCATCTATCTCTATATATCTTATCTACCTGTCTGACTGTGTTTCTATCCATCCACCTCTCTAACCATCTTTATCATCTATTTCTACCTGTATCTCTAGGTATCCTATCTATCTGTCTGACTGTATTTATCTATCCACACATCCATCCATCGATCCATCCATCCATCCATCCATCCATCCATCCATCCATCCATCCATTCATCTCTCTATCCATCTTTATCATCTATTTCTACCTGTATCTCTATGTATCCTATCTATCTGTCTGATTGTGTGTCCATCCATCCATCCATCCATCCATCCATCCATCCATCCATCTCTCTATCCATCTTTATCATCTATTTCTACCTGTAACTCTATGTATCCTATCTATCTGTCTGACTGTGTGTCCATCCATCCATCCATCCATCCATCCAGCTCTCCATCCATCTTTATCATCTATCCCTATATGTATCGCTATGTATCCTATCTATCTGTCTGACTGTTTATCTATCTGTCTACCTCCCTCCTCCCTATCTGTCTGCCGGCGTATTGTAAGGTATTGGCTCAGACAATAACCGGGGATGTCAAGTCCTGGGATCTGCCACCTGCAAGCTGGTGACGGAGGAAAGCTGGTGATGCCATTTCCCTCGGAGTCTGCAGGCCTGAGAGCTGGGACCACAAGTGCTGCAAGGCACAGCCCGGGAGCAGAAGGCCAGGGTCCCCCTCGCAGTCAGGCAGCGAGAGTGAACCTTCCTTCTCTGCCTGCTGCTCAGGCCCTCACCGGACTGGACGAGGCCCACACGCACCACGGAGGCCGATCCGCTTTACACAGACTCCACATGCAAATGCCAGTCTTATCTAGAAACACCTCTCAACACACCCAGGAATCACGTGTGACCAACGTGGCCACTCTGCGACCCGGTCAAGATGCCACAGCATACGAAGCATCGCAACAGCACCGTTGCAGGGCACCAAAATGTTTACGGTCAGCAGATGTCTTTCTTCCTATTAGTCAGGAATCAATTCTTTATTATTCTACATACTACTCACTAGTAAACTACTTTTAATCCCCTCCTATTATTCTACTCATAACTGTCAGTTACATATTATTTACTTTGATGATTGTCATTATGATAAAATTATTATGTCCCAAGCTCTTTTCCTTTATATACTTTATCTCATATACCATATAACTTTATTTGGTGTTTATTTTGAACACCTTGATTCTCCTTATGTATTATAACTGGGATACAAGTTCATGTTTTGTGGGCTGATGAGTTTGGAATCAATTTCAGGAAGAGACAAGCATTGGAAAAATGTTTGTGTAGAAAAAGCCATGAGGAGATTTAAGTTCACTTTTCCCTGGTTCCCTGGTTCGTAAGAAATAAATTCAACGTATACTGATGTTAAAACTGCAGTAACAGAATTTAACATTTGTTTGAACACTATACATAGGTTTGAAAAAATATAGACTATTAATAAGTCCATTTTACTTAGCCTTTCTAAACATCTTTTGCCATATTTTCAAAAGATAGACATGGCCACTGGATTTTAGTTATTATCATTTATCTATGGGCATGCTCATTATGTATAAAATACTATAATTTGATTTTTATATGGATTTCCTCAGCCGCTACACATCGAGAATCAGCAGTTAATTGAAAGGAAACTCAATTCTCCTAATAAGAAGTGTTAAGTGTTCGAAAAAGACAGTCGGTGGTACGTGTGAAAGTAGATGAGACTATATTTTTACCTGTCGATACCAAAGCTGGAAATTCTCGTTGACCAAATGTAGCTGGAATCTTAAGAAGTCATAGTATTTTGAAGCCGAGGTGATGTCTTTATTATGTCAATAACTTTCGGATGGATTTCCTTGCCTTCCTGTCTATAATCCTCTCCCTCCAGTTCACATACACACGGCAGAGTAAGCCAAGCATCATGGCAGCTGTCTGCCCATCAATGTCCAGATTGACTTGTCACACTCCGAGTAAAGGCCAGACACCTTGTGATGACCCTGGGGACGCCACCTGCTCCCGCCTCCGGCCGCCACCCTCATCTCCTCCTCGACCAACATTCTCTTTGTCTCCTCTGCTCCAACCAAGAGGAAGACCTACTGTCAAGAAGAAGGCATCACATCACACCCAGACGGATTACAAAATGCATCGCCTTAGAATACGAACCATCAAAATTACAGCGATAGAACATCTCTAGGGTCAAAGACTGTGCACCTGTGTTTGAAAATCCAGACACTTTGTCTTACCTGCTATTCCTACAGCACTGGACTGGTTGACTGAACACCCCCTGGTCCCAGACACCGTCATTGAGCATCTACCAGGTATAAGCTCCCAGCAAAGCCAGACACAGCAGGGGACAGGCCGGGAAAATACCGTGACCTCGGTGAGTCTACAGTCAGATAGAGGTCCAGAAACAAAAAGTACACATGTGTGAAGAATGACAAATGGCTGCTGGCTGTGTGAACTGAAGAAAGAATGAGCCTTGAAATGAAGACCCCGGCCGGACAGCACTGTGGTTCAGTGTCCTGGGACGGTGCCCTGGGCAGGGGAAGGACCGGGGATCTGAGCACAGGGGCTGAGGAGGAGTGAGGGGCACGGGGTTCAGGACTTTCAGGAGGCTCCTGAGGCAGACAGAGGCTGGGGCAGGGGTGAGGACCCCCCAAGGAGGTGAATGAAGCAGCCTAAGCCACAGGGGCAAAGCTGGGTGAGGTCAGACGGGGTTCAGCAACAGGGGTTCGAGTGTTAGCACAGGTACAGTGGACATCTCTAAAAGGTTTTAAGTGGAGCCCGGCCAGTGTGGCTCAGTGGCTATGTCAACCCTGCACCAAGAGGTCATCGGTTCGATTCCCCATCAGGCACATGCCCAGGTTGTGGGCGCGATCCCCAGTGGGGGGCATGCAGGAGGCAGCCAGTCAATGTTCTCTCTCATCCATGTTTCTATCTCTCTCTCCCTCTCTCGATTATCAATAAAGAAAAAAAAAATTTTTAAAGTTATAAGTAGAAAGTAGTCCAATTTACCTTAGGAAAAGTGGTGCTCAAGGTACTCGTCAGGGAATGGACAGGGGGTGGGAAGGGGAAGCGGGATTCAGTGAGGAGGATGTGGGGGGCACTGGTTGGACTTGCCTGGATGGCACTGACTCTCGGAAGAAACAGCCCCAGGTGCTCTCAGAACCCTCCCTGACATGCTGTTCCCTTTCATCAAATCTAAATATTTTCAGTATAAAAGAAGCACTTGAAGAATTACTGCCATTAGGAAGTCTGTGTGAATTCAAATGGAAAAATCAATGTATAGATATTTCCAGGTGAGTCTTTTCCCCTTTACTTGCCACTACATGGGGGTGGGGGCCATTAAGAAGGCACCACATTCTCCATGTAAGTGATTTCTTCTCCCTGCGTCTCAACCCTTCAGTGTTGCGACTAATATCAGAACCACTGCGTCTGAAACGTGGGAGGGGTGCTCGTTACACATTGTGTCTTAAAGTACAATGTGGGGGTCTGGCCGGTGTGGCTCAGCGGTTGTGCGTCAACCCTGCACCAAGAGGTCACCGGTTCGATTCCCGGTCAGGGCACATGCCCAGGTTGTGGGTCCGATCCCCAGTGGGGGGCGTGCAGGAGGCGGCCAGTTGATGTTCTCTCTCATCGATGTTTCTCTCTCTCTCTCCCTCTTTCTCTCCCTAAAATCAATAAAGAAAAAAAAAATTTTTTTAAGTACAATATGAGCTGTTTTTTTAACTTAGCATATAAACTACTCTTTACAGGCACATTAATGGCATCTTGGGACTAAATCACTCTATACCATTGGAACATTGTATTCTCCTTAGTATCATCTTTAACTGTGGAATATTGCCTTTTGTCATTTAGAAACATCACCTTTGGTCTATTTTACTCAACTATTTCTGTGACCCTTGTGCACCTGAGGGGTTATGGTGGTTCATGCTCAACTTTCCCCCTTAATATAATGCTTTTCATTTGAAGAAAGAGGCTTAATGAGCTGGGCCGTGCTCTCCAGTTATTATTCTCATCACAGTGGAGGTGGTGAAATACCAGCTTATTATCATCAGAGGCCCAGGTGAGTCCACGTGGGACCAGCCGTGCCTGATGAAATGCTTCAACTTCTAGTTAGTGAGATTTTGATCCATCAATACACAGTGCGAAGGTGACAGACCCTTCTTCAGACCTTGCGGGCTTTTTTTTTTTTATCCTCATCGAGGACATTTTTGCATTTATCTTCAGATAGAGTGGGAGGGAGAGGAGAGAGAGAGAAAAACATGGATGTCAGAGAGACACATCGGGTGGCTGCCACCCACACGACCCCAACCGGGGCCGGGGACAAACTACAACCGAGGTACGTGCCCTTAGTGGAACCGAACCTGGATTGTCTGGTCTGCGGGCCGACGCTCTAACCGCTGAGCCAAACCGGCCAGGGCCCTGCGGGCTGTTTTCAAGGAGTCACCGTGACCTTCAGGGACAAGGGGCCGCCGTGATGCATTTCGGTTCAAACAGGCCATCCTGATGCTCAGTGCTATCTGTGTCCCCTTTGTGAGTGCGAGTCCTGCGTTTGACTCTGCAGACGTTTGGCAGGGCGTCCCCGTCCTTCCAGCCAATCATAAGGTCGAGTTCTATTTTCCAATGGTCCGTTTCAGCGCAAACCTCCAGCCTTTCCCAGCAAGACAGAGTTTCACGTGCGTCACACATCCCAGTGTGATGCTAGTCCCCGGATCGTCTACACTTGCATCGGAAGCGCCACGGTGCACATACACGTGACAACAGTGCAGACGTCAGACAGACTCACCCGTGAAGTCCATTCAAAAGCAGGAGGACTCTTCTGAAGTGTATAAACCAAACTGCATGTGGTTACGTGATGGCGACTATTGCTTACATGAGCAGTGTGTCCTTGATAAGCTAGAACCCACAAGACCCGTGACAAAAGGAAGGAAAAGAGAGAGAAAAGAGCTCTGTTTACTTAGAAAGTTTTTTAACACTCCTGAAAAAAAAGAAATGAATACAAGTATTTTGTTCTGTTCAAGGGGAATTCAGTCTAAGTCCTAACATAATTTTAGCTCAAAGGCTGGTTTGTCGGCTGGTATCACACTATTTCACATTGTCAACAACATCTCTAGAATTAAACTTTAATTAAATGGATGTTTTCGGTCCTGCGATTTCTTTTTCCCCAATAATGTTGGCCCTGTGATTGACATATTGGCCCTGTGACATTCAAAGGTCACATTCTCGCCCAGCCAATGTGGCTCAGTGGTTGAGCGTCGACCCCATGCACTAAGAGGTCAACGGTTCAATTCCCGGCCAGGGCCTGATCCCCAGTGGGGGGCATGCAGGAGGCAGCCAATCTATGTTCTCGCTCATCGATGTCTCTATCTCTCTCTCCCTCTCCCTTCCTCTCTCTCTAAGATTAATAAAGAAGAAAAAACTTTTTTTAAAGTCACATTCTCAAATAGGAGGGAGAGTTCCGAGTGGTGGGGAAGGGGTGCCCTGCGGCTCTTGGACGCCCAGGAGAGCCCAGTTGGCATGGCTCCACTCCTGTTGAGAGCACTATGGCAAACTTGACTATAATGTCATGACCAGAAGCAATATTATTGTTTGGAAAAGAAAGAAAAAAAAACTGACCCCAGTGATATACTTTTCTCCTAATTTCTCAAGGACTGAATCTGAGTTCTCAAACCCAAGACGAAGAGGTTTGCTGAATTTCCTAAATAAGAAAAAAAAAAAGTTATGCTGAGACGTGTGAACAATTTCTCAGCATTCTAGATTCTTATGTTTTTAATTCACCTGGGAAGAAATATAAGTGTCTGACAAGGTTTTCAGCTGTGTAGCTCATTTTGTTTTTAAAGTAGGATGACTATGACTCTTACTCAGCAGTATACAATAAAATAAATAAATTCTGAATATGAAATAATTCATTGTATGGACATATACATTATTTCCTTATGAAGTCATTAAGCCTGTTATTCAACGAATATGTGCAAATTGCAGCTTGGGTTTTCATATTCACTAGGGCTTAAAGGGGCATTTCAAATCATCTCTCTAAATTTACTAGGTTTACTATAGCAAATAAGAATAAAAGTTTTAAAGTCTCCTTCCCACAAACTTCACAGAAAAAGGAGAATCCATTTGAGATAGTAATAATATAGACCATTTTTAAATTAAAGTGCTCTTGGACTTACTCTGAAGAAATTAATTTAAACTTCCGTTTTCAATTCTTTGAACTGTCTATGCATATACCAACCATGGGAAAAGAACAAAACAACACCTCTCCTAATAAGATTTTTAAAAATTGAAAACCACGATTTTAATCAAGATCTTAAAAAGAAACTTTACAATTAACCACAGTTAACATCGAATCTTATTGGTACATGATAAGGCAGCAAAGAATTTAAATGTATGTCGTTTTTAGCTTAAAAAAATAGGCACCAAGAGCTTATCTTCTTGATACAGGACCTGTGAGGTATTGACTTCTATTCTGTCTGCAGAGATAAGGTTGCTGTCAGGTATCGAAACAAGAACATCACTCTGTTATTGCTTTCATATCCTCAATGAGTTTATGAAATTGGTTTTATCACTGATATTTATAAGTAGAGAAAATTAGGCTTAACGAGGTTTAAATATATTGCCCAAGGTCAGTCAGCTTTTAAAAAGAAGCAAAGCCAACCTCTCCCCAAACCCTGTACTCTGAATCTCCAGCAGAAAAATTCAGTCAAAGGGAGAGATTTATTTTTTTTTTTACAAACTACAACAGCAATACCAGGTGGGTCAAATGTAAGTTTACGGTTGTGAGTATGCGAAACACAGAGTTTCTTCATTATTCTGTATTAGTTGAATTATTTTCCATACAAACAACTGTATACCTGCTTCTGCCACACCCTGTCTACTTTTCCACATAATGATATCCGACAAAAATGAAGACAGCTTGCCCAAAGTGATTGATATTACTGTCCACAGAGCAGTGTTACAGAATTAACCACATATCACGGGGCTTACGGTAATAGTTATAAATATCCTAGGAAAATAATTTTTAATTACTAGTTTCTAATAACACCTGTACACTTTGGGGAAATTGTGCATGCGAGAGAAAATCTGACAAGGAACCTAAAACCTTCCAAATATGATTTCTGATGGGTTATCCAGTAAACACTACGAGGTCCTCTTACTTGTGTGATGAATTCACCGACAGGAACTTCCTGATTCCCCAAAGGACACTCAGCAACGCCCATTACATTTTACAGCTTTGCCGTGTGAAGCAAATGCTACGTAAATATTGCATGCAACACCAGAAGCATCAAATCTTCTTTCTGCAAATCCGATTTCTTCTTTTATACAGTCATAACTTCTTCTTTCAGACAAGAAAGCCAATAGGTAATTCCATTCCCATTATACACCAGAAAGAGAAGGCTAACTAAGACGAGAAAGTGGAATTAACCTTTTCTTTCCCAAACCCCCCATCTGGTCTTATTTTTGTGTTTTAATATAAAAGATCCTGACAGAACTCAGGGATGCGCCTCTTTCCTCTATTGCGGCTCTCATTATTTTCATTTCTAGATGCCATCATTATGTGTCCATGTCTCACAAGAAATAGCATGTCTGCCCTGGCCGGTTTGGCTCAGCGGTTGGAGCGTCGGCTTGCGGTCCAGAGAGACCTGGGTTCGGTTCCCGCGAAGGGCACGTACCTTGGTTGCAGTTTGTCCCCGGCCCTGGTTGGGTCGTGCAGGTGGCAGCCACTCGATATGTGCGGGTGGCAGCCACTCGATATGTCCCTTTCACATTGATGTTTCTCTCTCTCTCTCTCTCTTTCTCTCTCTCTCTCTCTCTCTCCCCCACTCTATCTGAACAAAAAATGGAAAGATGTCCTCTGGTGAGGATTAAAAAAAAGAAATAGCATACCATAGTTATCAAAAATCATACATTTATTTTGCCCATAATGAATTATGTGGCTCATACTTCAGGGTCCAGTATCTGAAATTACATACCGAGTCCTGGTGTGCATTGAGTCATTCCAAAATCTAATTAACTTTGAGGGTTTCATCCATCTATTCTTTGATGTCTCCCTAGGTTTTGAATTCCTATTAATTTATCTGATCTTTAAACACTTAAATATTTTCTTCCATTTCTTAACGTCATAAAGTCATGTCCATGGGCCATTATTAGGTTACTTAGCATTCATAATTCCACGTTCCAGTAGCAAGGTTCTTAGTCTCATTGAGAACACACTTTAATTTGGGAAACACAACTGTCTCTAGATTTCATAATTAAAAATTTGTGACTCCTGCCACCAGTGAGGCTTGGCTTCCTTACTTATAATTTAAAAGACTTGGGAAAGGCTGTTGTTAGTCTCCACTGAGCCAGGAATCATCCATCTCTAGACAAGTCAACAGCTCATCTCTAGACAAGTCAGCAGCTCACTTCTAGACAAGTCAGCAGCTCATCTCTAGACAAATCAAAAGCTCATCTCTAGACAAGTCAGCAGCTCACCTCTAGACAAGTCAGCAGCTCACTTCTAGACAAGTCAGCAGCTCACCTCTAGACAAGTCAACAGCTCACTTCTAGACAAGTCAACAGCTCACCTCTAGACAAGTCACAGCTCACCTTCTAGAACAAGTAAGCAGCCTCAACTTCTAGACAAGTCAGCAGCTCACCTCTAGACAGTCAACCAGCCTTCCCACCTCTAGACAAGTCAGCAGCTCAACTATCTAGACAAGTCAGTCAGCTCATCTCTAGACAGAATCAAAAGCGCATCTCTAGACAAGTCGCAGCTCACCTCTAGACAAGTCAGCAGCTCACTTCTAGACAAGTCAGCAGCTCATCTCTATACAAGTCAGGCAGCTCATCCTAGACAAGTAAAGCATCACTTCTAGACAAGTCAACAGCTCACCTCTAGACAAGTCAGCAGCTCACCTCTAGACAAGTCAGCAGCTCACTTCTAGACAAGTCAGCAGCTCATCTCTAGACAAGTCAGCAGCTCACCTCTAGACAAGTCAACAGCTCACTTCTAGACAAGTCAACAGCTCACCTCTAGACAAGTCAACAGCTCACCTCTAGACAAGTCAGCAGCTCACTTCTAGACAAGTCAGCAGCTCATCTCTAGACAAATCAAAAGCTCATCTCTAGACAAGTCAGCAGCTCACCTCTAGACAAGTCAGCAGCTCACTTCTAGACAAGTCAGCAGCTCATCTCTATACAAGTCAGCAGCTCATCTCTAGACAAGTCAGCAGCTCACCTCTAGACAAGTCAACAGCTCATCTCTAGACAAGTCAGCAGCTCACTTCTAGACAAGTCAACAGCTCATCTCTAGACAAATCAACAGCTCAATATGAACCACATGGTCAGAAAAAGAGGTGTAGTCCCCTGAAGAGGGCAAGAATGCTTTATCTTTCTTGACTAGTTGAGACTTTTTAAAAACTAAAAATGACAGAAAACTCAGCAAAAACTTGCTTAAGGAAAAAAAAATAGTATAGGGGTAAGTATGCAGGGGCTACCTATAAAACTTCAAAGGTCATGGATATATACTTACAGGCTCAGGACAGCATCAGGTTCAGATAATGTCACCATGGCCTTATCTCTCTGTATCAACCCAGTTGATATCCTTCAGTTTTCTTCATTCAAAGACCTGGCATCTTGTTAAGGTGAAGGCAGCAGCCCAGATCTTTTGCCAGCTCAGAGTCAAGTTCAGCGGGGACAGAGGTGAGTCACTGAACTGGTATTCCCAAGAAAAGTCACAAGGAAGCTCTTTTCCTCTACTTGGGTCCTGTGTCTGCCCCTAAGAAAATCTCCCTCGCTCAGGACAATGTAATGTGTGGCTTAGTTTTGGTCAGTAGCGTCTGTCACCCCTGGAATCATCTAGCTAGTTCCACCCTCAGGCCTGGAGCGAGAATACAGAAATGTAACAGTAACAGTCCAAATGGGTGTTACTAAAGGATGATTGACAGCAGAGTCCCCCAGTCCACACAGATTTCTTCTTACACAAACACATTAGAATACTTCATTTTCATAATTCAGTAACACTATGTGCATGTCTAAACTCTTGTCTTTTTCACCAAAGGATGCAACAAAAAATATCTACCTACAGAGTCCAGATCCTAGTTCTGGATCCCAGAATATTTTATATTTCTCTTTGTTGGGTTCGGATGAGAATCCTAGGGCTAAACAATGAATTTACTTGAAGTGCATTAAATAAAAGTGATGGGTAAGAATCTTAATAAGTACTGTAGAGAGAAAAGCAGACATTCAAGTTCGGAAAAGGAAAGACCAAGAAACACAGAGCAAAGCATGATGCCATTAAACTTAATCAGATTTTGCTTGATCTGCTCGGCGGCAATAATTAATGTGGTAGCACGTTATTGCAACCTGGAGTTTTGCAGAAACCTTATTCCTAAGTAATTTGTTATCTGAGAAATCGGTGCTTGATATATTTCTTCTGGCTGAAATATTACTGATTTTCATCAAATTGCTGGTTTAGGTTTCTATTGTTTAATTGGGAGGAACTGTTAAAAATTGTCTTATGGTGCCTTTAAGAAAGAAAAAAAAAATCCCAGAACCACTTTTACTCATTTAAATGAGTTATCATTGATAGTTTGAGTCACTTGTCATTTATAACCGTTATATACAGAACAACGTGCCTTTGCCACCGTGGTCTGCAGAGATGCTTCGTGTATTCCCTCCAGTACACCTACTTGCACACTGAGGAGTAAACTGAACCACACAAAGACCTTCCACTTGCTCTGCCCGGAGGAAGTTCCCAGGTGCTGACAGAATACCAGTCAGCTGTTTCACTTCTGGGGTTTCTGAAAGATAAATCGTTAGACGCCCCATTTTCATGCCCAAGAAAACAACACGCTGTTGCAGGAAAACCCAGAACTAAACAAGGAATCAGATCGGTTTTAGAGTTTTGTCTGGAAGACATGATGCTTAAAATTTGACTTGAAAAACGTCCCACCTGCAGCCTCTGCCAGGAGACTTGATTTGTTTTCTTCAGTTTTGGTCTTTTTTTTTAGTTGTTATGTTGTAGTTTTGAAAAGAGCAATAAATAAAAAGGTAGATTAGAATAACTTCATACTGTCTTCCTCCTTATTAACCTCAACAAACAGCGCAGCATTTTCTAATGAGTATATTTATTTTGGGAGTTGTGTGTGTAAAGACAGATTTTTGGAGTAGGAAGTCCTAAATAGTGCAATTTTCAATACCTATCGTGGGAACAACAACGTCTCTAAAAACACACTAATTGTCTAATTTGTATATGCTAGTTCAAATATAACACATACAGATACACCTCATATTTTTCTCATAAGGTTACCTTTTAGTTTTCATACAGAATTTGAAAAGAAATGTGATAGATTTTGATGTGTTTTGTGTGTGTGTGTGTGTGTGTGTGTGTGTTTCTGGTCTATATGTTATCACAGACACAAAAATGGTATATTTGATGTTTATGACCAATACATTAAAATATGACTTTATTTATTTTTTAAATAATTTTTCCCCTGTCACACTTGCCTTACAGGCGCAGACTGATATTAGTATAAAAATGTATATTGTTCAGCTTTTTTAAATCGCCAATGTGTTTGATGCATTACCTTGAAATGTGTTATTCTTTTCACTTATTCTATCATATCTCATTGTGTTGCAACATGCAATGTCTATTGGCATATTTACACTCAATTATCATTCATTTACATTCATTTATATACTGTTTATTGAATAATTAAATCCACGTGCTGTGTCAGTGGTTGACACTGAACTGACCTGTATGAGAGGTCAGTCCTTTCAATTCTTGTCTGGTGGTGTGACATGTTTAATATTCTAAAATAGAATAAGTGCCAAACAAAATGTCTATTCCCCTGGAAAATATCATTTTCTTTTTAATTAACTCTTTTTTTTTTAATCACAGATGTTCCTCCTACTTCCCCTGACTCCCTCCTCCTCCTCCTCCCTGCCCCCACCACCCTGCTGCCTCCCCCACACTGTAGTGTGTGTCCATTGGTTGTGCCTATATGCATATCAGTTCTTTAGTTTATCTCTTCCCACCCCATCCCCTGAACCCCTTTCCCTCTGAGGTTTGTCAGTCTGTTGTCTACTTCCAAGTCTCTGGGTCTATTTCATTCATCAGCTGATTTTGTTCATTAGATCCCACAAATAAGTGAGAGCATGTGATACCTGTCTTTCTCTGACTGGCTCATTTCACTGAGCACAATACTTTCCAGGTCCCGTATAGATGACGATTCTTAAAACAGTGTATGATGACTCATGGCTTATGATTCAAAGGTTGCTCAGCACAAGTATGGGATCTATGGGGTGTGCAGGACTCACAGGTGTGAGAAAATCCCACCATTCTGAAGAAATGAAATTTAACTTCATTCATCTTTAAACACTGACATTCTGTGTGTATTGACACATCGCTTCAAGGTGACAAGCTTTATTGACAACTTTTTGTCTCAGATTTTCTTTAAAAATCAACAAAATTTACTTATATAAGGTCAATAAACAAATTTGGCTTTTAACATACAAAACGTTAGTTTTCAAGATAGATGAACTAATAAATGCATTCACACAGTGAAATACTTGGAGAACTAAATATTCCACTTTTCATGTTATCAGACTTAATAGCTATAATAGATTATATAATTGATTGCTATATGAAGACTTTGAGCTAAGTTACTATCATGGATTAATTCACTTAACACAGCAATCTTTGAGAAAGATACACCTATTGATCCAATGTACTAAAATTTTATTACTTTATGGTAGATGATTCTTTTCCATCTATACCTCAGCTATAATGTAAAGTAGTTGAGAATTATAATTTTTATTTTTATTCTTCCTTGTAGATTTTAGAGAGAGAGGAAGGGAGAGAGAGATAGAAACATCGATGAGAGAGAACATCGATGGGCCGCCTCCTGCATGTCCCCCACTGGGGATCGGGCCCACAACCTGAGCATGTGCCCTGACCGGGAATCGAACCAGCGACCTCTTTCTTGGTGCAGGGGTCAATTCTCAACCTTTAAGCCACACTGACTGGGCTAGAATTAGGATCTTAACTTAAAACTGTTCTGTTATCTCCATTTTCCCACATGGTGGTAACAACCAGTAAACTATTAGCAAATATGTGTTGTTTAATGGAAATGATAAATGAAAGAAGGAGATTTAAATAAAATGATTAAACAGTTAAAGGAATAGTATAGAATTTAAAGGTTAGAGTAACATTTTTAAAAAAGATGTTTTTATTGATTTTAGAGAGAGAGGAAAGGAGAGAGAGAAACATCGATGAGAGAGAGATACATTGATAGGTTGCCTCCCTTGAACCCAAAACCTGGACATGTGCCCTGACTGGGAATCAAACCAATGACCTATGGTGCACGGGAGAATGCTCAAGCAACTGAACCCCACCAGCCAGGGCTAGAATTAAATATTAAATCCTATAAAGTCAAAGAGAATGAGAGATTATTTACTTCTCTAATAGATAAAACCAAATACTCCTAATACTCCTAATACTCCAAGCTTATGTATCTATTACTCTAAGAATGTGACAGCTATTGAACATTTCTTTTGAAACTCAAGCTCATAGTTTGGCGTATGGAGAAAAGAAAACGATTTTGTAGCAGATGTACTGAGATTATTTATTCCAGTGGAAGATGACAGAGGCCTCTCGGTGACTCCAATAAATTTAAGGTACCAAATTTCAAAACCCCACTGAGACACAACCTATAAAAGTTAAGCTTTTGACCAACCACTTCGCCTGACTTTTCACATTTAAAATGCATTTTCTAAGCAAATACACGTCAAGCTATATAGAAAGACGTAATAGAGCCAGTTCTTAATGAGATTAGTGATGCAATATTGAAAATACTGCTGTCCAGAAACTGTGTTGTTTTGAAATCTCTACTTGTTCACTAGTTAAGTAGGAACTTTATTCAACTTATTTATTTATTTCATGGGCTATAACAAGTCACTTAATATATCTTGTAATTTAACATAAAAAATGGTCCCAGGTGATTCTTGAGGTCCCCTTTTCCTCAAAAATTCTACATACTTTGTAGTTCCCAAGTGTACTCTATAATCTGAAGAACTGGTTAAATGAAGTTTGGGATAAGAATTTCTGAAAGCATTTCATCTTGAATACATTCAAAGAAATCTATTTAAAAAATCAAATTACTTCCATTTGGGGAACAATGTACTAGACAAATTGTATCCAATCCACCCTATAGAAAATATTTTGTCATTTACATATATTTAATAACTTTTCCTGTATGATACTATCGTAATAGACATACACACTTTTTTTTTTGTTCCAGCAAAAAATAAGCTAAATACTCTTTGGTCTCATGGTCACCATTTCTTCCTTATAGCATTTAAAGGGTTAATAGAGAGAAAACAGGGATTAGTTTTTCTGCTTAGAAACTATCACATGTAATATTTAATAAAATTAAATAACCTTCGTATTAAGTTTATGGTATAGAAATGAAAGGAACCAGTGATTATTTGTGCTAACAGGAAAACCCGAATCTTAAGTAGTCATTAAGACCAGCAGAACTATGTTTTAAGCAAAGCATCTGTTTTGGGGCAAGGAATCCACCCCCCCTTTTTCTCTGATGAAGAATAGCCTTGAATTTAATTGTGCGTGATAATCGCCCGGCGTTGCTGCTAGGACTGCTAGAGTCTCCCTCTACTCCTGTCTTCGTCCGTGTCTTCACTGGCAGCCACACGCTTCCAGCAATCCGTGCTGACTGATTCTTTAATGGGAACATTTTTTCTTTGTTTCTCCTTGAAAATGCCTCAGATAGCTCCCGCCTCGTTCTGAGCTGTTGGGGGAGGGGGGATTAGGGTTTTTGTTTTTAGTTATTTATTTGTCTGGCCTTGGGACAGAAAACCAACTCCACAGTCACTGGTTAGCCCTTCCATTCTGCAGGCATGCCCACGGAGAGGGGGGCTTGCATCACCAACGTCCCTAATGCAGAGACGAATGCTTCAGATGAAGGTTAATGGACTGAATTGCAAGAATACCAGTGTGCAGGCTGTAATTAGGAGTGTCTGATGAAAGCCCGGACTACAATATGCAAAGAAAACATCTGCTTGTTCCCAGTAATGGCTGTCTTTCACTCTTCCCATGTCATTTTCTTTCTTTTTTAATAGACCATTTATCAAAATCACATATGCTCATTAATCTTAGGTTCTGTGAAAAATATAAGTGCATATTGAATTTCAATCAAGAATTTTCCTCTTTTTAACCTTCTTTCAAACCAAAGTCGGAACCGGGGGTGCGTTATGTCCTCGGTGTGGCATAATGGAAGTATTTAAAGGTCAAGTTGTCCTCTGATTTCTAGTAAGTGCCTTTTTCAGTCAAACATGTTGTAACTAAATCCTACGGGAGCATTGGTTAGTTCCACCAGAAATAGTGCAGATGGACAGAATCAGATGAAGAAACGCATCATGACCCATACATTTCGTGTGAAAGTGGTGTTACCAGTAGCATTGCCCTAAATGATCATTAACAGGGTGAGAACTTGGAGGGAGGTGTGGTGGCAGCAATGCAAGGTGGCTCTTCAGACCACAGCTCCCTCGTGAAGATGTCCCCTGCTACCACCTCCCTCCGAACGTGGACAGGCCCTGGGAGCACCACGGACTAGCACTTCCGTGATTAGGCTGCTGGCCCACCGACTTTCCACGAATCACAATGCAGATTATCTTGCAAAAGTTTTCTATTCAAGGAGGCTTTTTAAAGAAGATCGAGCATCAGCGGGGCTCCTGTTGCCCTGGAAAGAAGCAACACTTGCCCATTTACAAGGAGAGGAGGGACCTAGCTAACCCCGCCTTCTTGTCCTTCGTCAATGCCTGTTACCGCTCCCACTTGGTGTCACCCTGTCCCCAGCTGTGAGCCCTGAGTAGCCCTGCCTGTCACCTTCCTCTCTCTTGCTTAGTGCATCATCTACTGATGTCAATGTTTGCGTCCTGCCACCCAAGCGGCCTGTCCATTCGATACCACATTTGTCACTGCCTCGTCGGAGAGGCGGACTTTGAAAACACGGTGATTGTTCGAGGGCCAGAGCTCTCCTTTCCCAGCTGAGCAGTACTCCACGGGGGAATCTGTTCATCGGCCTCCTGTAGGAATCTGAGCAAGTGGAAACGTAATTTGGGAGCCATGCCAGGGCAGAAAGAAGGGAAAACGACAGGTCAGCTGATAGTCTCATGATTCGGTCAGACAAGGATGTGTTTCCTTTCGTTTCGGTGGAAAACGAGCTACGTATGGCTCATATTGGGTCTCCCCCCACCCTGAATGCAACGTATCAGGTAAGGGAATTCCAACAGAGAGGCTGTGGGGTACATCAAAGAGGCAGGTGCAGAGTGGGGACGAGCCAATGAGCACGTTCCCCAGGTCAGAGATTTTGCAATGGTGAGGACACTGTGCCCCACCCCACAGAGTCATCCACGCTTTCATCAAAAACCACGAGAGTATTAGAGCATCACCTCCCCTCTCTCTCCCTCCTGCTTTTCCATCTCTCCTCTCTTCTTTCCTTAGGTCAAGACCCCGACTGACTTCTAGCCCCAGGCTTGTCATCGTCTGCTACAGAAATGTGCAGCGAGTTCTGTCTGAACGTCACGAAGGAATTGCTTACTTTCCAGTTCTGGTTGCAAATAGTGTGCAAATACATGTGCCCAAGGCTTGCTGGTGAATATCAGCCCCGTGGATGTATAGCACATGGTCTATATTTGATAGCTCATGCTTCATTAAAGTAAAATCTTACCGAGGACAAACATCTAAAAGGTTAACCTTCACTTCCTCTGGCAAAGCTGTCCACATTCATTCTTCTCGTGCCACCTCCTAGGAAATGTGGAACCTGAGCTCCCCGAATTAAGTTACTGAGTATTTAACATAGTAACATGACAATGATGAATGTTCGGAAGAAGTGGCTACATTTATAACCATCCGTTCTTTAACTGCTCTTAAACGCTCTTAGATTTCTTTGTTGAGACGGTGGAACAAATAAATATTTAGTACCATAAATGAGATAGCAAGCCATGTGTATTGTTTCCGCTCGCTGAAGCCAGCCTGAGCTTAAAAGTGTAAATGTGACCATGTCACCTCTTGTCTTAAAATTCTCCGTGGCTTTCAGGATGAACTTGAAAGCATCCAAGGACCATCTCTGGTCCGACGGCTTTGTCTTCCTCTCTGCCTCTTTACACTTGTTAATAAATCATATGTTTGGGGCCAGCTGTTTTCTTAGTGGAAGACAAGATAATCCATTCAAATTCCTTTAAGCAAAAAAGGGAAGTTATTTTGTAAAAGCCCCCAAAGTATGTGCAAATGATGGTAGAAAAAAAATATGGAAGAAGTGAGCAACAAGCCTTCTCTCCTATGATGTACAAAAAGAAGAAAAAGACTCAACATGTATCAGAGATCTAAATAAAGCTAGAAAACTTCTTGAAGAAAGTACAAGTGAAAATCCTGGCAACCATGATGTAGACCCAAGGTATTGGCTAGGACACAAACACGGATGCCATGAAAGAGAAAGATGGATAAACTTGGCATAGTCAATCGTTAAGATAAACACATGTCTACTCTTCAAAAATTACTGAAACCAGAATAGACAGGCAGGGGACAGATGGAAAGAAAACATCTGTCCAAACATCTATCTGACAAATGTCTTACATTGTAAATATAAAAATAATTCTGCCCTGGTCAGTTTGGCTCAACTGTTAGAGCGTTGGCTCGCGGACCAAAGAGTCCCAGGTTGATTCCAGCCAGGGGCACGTACCTCAGTTGCGGTTCGTCCCCAGTCCCGGTTGGGGTTGTGTGGGTGGCAACCAGTCGAAGCGTCTCTCACATCGATCTCTCTCTCTCTCTCTCTCTCTCTCTCTCTTTCTCTCTGTCTCCCCCTCCCACTCTGTCTGAAGATAAATGTAAAAATATCCTCGGGTGAGGATTAAAAAAGAAAGTAATTTTAGGAACTCAATTATAAGATAAGCAACCTGATTTTTTTTTTATTTAAATGTACAAAGAATTGGACAGCGCTTCATCAAAATATAAATCTCACGTATAAGTACATGGAAAAGATACTCAACACCATTATTACTAGAGAAATGCGAACTATAAATCATACAGACACATCATTGCATACCCGTTAAAATGGCTAAAATTAAGAAACGTGTTAATATCAAGTGGTATTGACAACAAGGAATGTTAGCGCCCTTAATCATTGTTGGCAGGGACATGAAATGGTACAGTCATTGGGGGAAATGACATGGCAGTTTCTTCTACAGTTAGACATACACTCATAAACAACCAGCGATTCAACTTGCAGATATTTACCCAAGAGATGTCGAAAGCGATGCCCACGCAAAGCTTGGGTCCACACGCAGTTATAAGCCATTCAAAGGAAGAATCAATGCTTTGGATCCAACTGTCAGAGAAACTCTCTGTAACAGTACTTGGGACCTGAGGTTCGAATGGCAGCACAAAGTAACCACTGCAACAGCTCAGGACAGTACTGGGCACTGGAGGAGCAGGTAGGACAACAGCTCTAGACAGACACAAGCCCGGACAGAGGAGGCTGGGACCTGTAGAACGGAGAAAGCTGAGCCGGTTGTCACGGGCAGTGACTTAGAGAAGCATGTCGAGGACCTTCCTCCATCCCTGACTCGCTTTCACGTAGAAGAAGTGAGTACATTTAAAAATAACACAGTGGAGCCCTGGCCGGTTTGGCTCAGCGGTTAGAGCGTCGGCCTGCGGTCCGGAGAGACCTGGGTTCGGTTCCCGCTAAGGGCACGTACCTCGGTTGCAGTTTGTCCCCGGCTCTGGTTGGTCGTGCGGGTGGCAACCACTCGATGTGTCCCTTTCACATCGATGTTTCCCTCTCTCTCTCTTCCTCTCTCTCCCTCCCACTCTGTCTGTACAAAAAATGAAAAAATGTCCTCGGATGAGGATTAAAAAAACAAAACAAAAATAACACAGTGGAAATTACCTTCTAGATGTTTTGTCTCTGTAAAATGCATATAAACCTAGATCCGTCAAACAATATCTTCCCCTCCACAAGCCTCTCTGCTGAGAATCCAGAGATACTATTGCTGGATCTTCAACAAAATGTTTGAGTGAATGTGGTAGTTTTCCCTAAAACAGTTTTTTATACGGTATTTCCACGGTGTTATGAAACTGCTCACAATGGTGATGGAAAGCCATGATATTTATGGGAGGTTGAGATAAGATGAATAATGTATTTAAGTACAAAAGACGGAAATAAATTGAATGGACAGAAAAGTATAACTGACATCTGAAATCTAAAAATGGCATTTTCTAAAGGCCATAAATCATTCATGTGATTTTGAAGTTTTCATACAGAAAGCTGGCTGGCACATATACAAGTAACTTCATACAAGGTTTTCTCTTCCTAGCTTTCAAAAACTTATATTGAAGCTCATTCAGAAATTTGACTGATTACTCATTTTAAAATCCCTGTAAACTGATACATTAAAATAGCATCAGTAACACACAAACTTAGAGAAACTCGTCACACGCCCGTTGATGAACTCGTCCCTTGTCACTACACAAATTCAAGATGTTACTCACACCACGAGCTTAGGGTCAGACAACACTCCAATTAGTCCACAAATGAGCCATGTGACATATGAAACGTGTTATTTTTCTACAATGCATTTAATTTCTATATAGAATTTCCATTCTGGTGGGTGAAACCGGAGGACTTTCTGCTACAGAAATAATCCAACCACATCATAACCTGAGTGAATGCACTTAAAGGAGGTTTTTTAAATGGTCATACTTGTCCGACCAGTGTGGCTCAGTGGTTGAGCATCGACCCTGCACCAACAGGTCGCCAGTTACATTCCCGGTCAGGGCATGTGCCCAGGTTGTGGGCCAAACCCCCAGTACGGGGCATGCAGGAGGCGGCCAGTAGATACTCTCTCTAATTGATGTTTCTATCTCTCTCTCCCTCTCCCTTCCTCTCTCTCTAAAATCAATAAAAGAATGAATGAATGAATGAATGAATGAATGAATGAATAAAATGGTCATAGGAACAGAGTAGGATGAATTGGTACTTGCCAGGGGCTGGGGGTGGGGTAGGGGAGGAAATAGGGAGGTGATGTTCAACAGGTATGGAAATTCCGTTTTGCAAGAAATAAAAGAGTCTGGAGATGCATGGTGGTGGTCATTATTCAGCCATGTGAATGAACTGGATGCCGCTGAACTTGACTTGGTTCTGCTGGTCAAGTTGGTGCCATGTGCATTAACCACAGCGCTTTTACGGAGTTTATTGAGTTTAGGGAACTTCCCAAGCTCAGAGCGTCGTGCCCGCCTCCTAACCTCTCAGTTCCGGTTACTAGGCTCTTAGGGAATCTGTGTCATAGTTGGAGAGGACTCGGGGTGAAGAATCAATATGCATCCAGCTGGTGTGGCTCAATGGTTGAGCGTCGACCCTGCACCAAGAGGTCGCCGGTTCGATTCCCGGTCAGGGCACATGCCCAGGTTGTGGGCCTGATCCCCAGTGGGGGGCATGCAGGAGGTGGCCCATCGATTTCTCTCTCATCCATGTTTTTATCTCTTTCTCCCTCTCCCTTCCTCTCTCTCTAAAATCAATAAAGGAAAAAAATTTAAAAAACAAGAGTCAATATGCTATGAAAAGGAGAGAGGTGCTTTGTTACTTGGAACGCCAGTGTGCTTTGTAAGATTCTAAATTAATTTGAAACAATCAGATGTAAAATCACTTGGAGGAGATTCAAAGCCAGTTCAGGTGCGATGATGCTACCAACAGGCAGAGTCACCTGCCGCCTGTTTCCGGGCGCTTTTCTTTCCCATGGAAATAGTGCACGATGTTCAGGATCGGCACCTACCTCTGGCCTCTAAGTCCAGATGAAAGGACCTAGTTATCACTTTGATCTGAACAGAGGCAGGAATGCCCTGCGGTTGGCATCCAGTCCCTCACTGGCTAGAATGTCACCTTGGCTGCCGAGGCGATTCATTCACTACGTCTAGAATCCACAGACGACATGGAGCCTAACACACTGTCCCGGAGCTGAGGTAATTCAGTGCTTACTTAGGAACACATCGTATAAATGTATGACGCTAATCATTATCTCTTTTTAATATGCACCAGGAGCACCTCAAGCACTGAGGAGCAGGAGCAATTTCTTTAAAAGCATACAATCGCTTTCGGGTTTTGTATTCGGGATAATAAATGATGTCATTTTGACATGATACTTATTTTTTTCTAGAGGGAGGTGGGCGAGCATGGGTGTGTGTGTCTTGTGGTAGACAGATAACCGAATCAGCATTGAACTACCACGTCAGCAGCAGCCACGTACGTACCAACTGGCAGTTTCATTGGGTGTAACTAAAGGATTTGCTCATCAACTCTGCTGTGCAAAGTAGACACCCTCTTGCAGAAGGTGAGGGTTTGAAATACCAATCCCAGAGACCATGGGTCCATCCTCCCAGGTGCAAGTCACCTTCATTCCACAGGTTTTCCACTAACCACGGATTCCGTGACGTGCGCGGGTGATATAGCAACATTTTAAACATCATTCAGGTACTATTTAAAACATTTGTGGATGTCACTTGACCATACAATTTATAGAGAAGGGTCCCAGATTCACCGAAACATTACTGCTCAGTGTTCACTAGGTGAACAAGGCTTGCACGAGTGCTGTTGGTACTCAGTGCTAGGATTTTAAGAAAAGTAAATGTGTAGCGATGTCCGTGTGGTTTCCAGGAGCTGTATCTTCTTCCTCCTTTGCTGTCAGAACTCTGACTTTGCTCAGGGCATAGCCCTGGGCCTGAATCAGAATGGTTTAAGCCAGGCCTGACATTTCAGTACCGGTAAATTTCTAAGTCTCCTTTCAACTATGGATATCCAGTTAAGCCTATTGTAGTCAGTGGGATGCAAAGTCAGGGAAAAGTGTGTGTTTCAGGGAGTAATAAATGCTTTTCATTAAGGAAAAGAAGAAGAAGAAGAAAGACTCATAGACACAGACAACAGTATAGGGATCGTCAAAGGGAAGGGCGGAGGGAGGTGGAGGAGGATGAAGGGAGGATGGAAGGGGGTGGATGGAGGCTTGACTTGGGGGGTAAACACACAGCACAGTATACAGATGATGCACCATAGACCTGTACACCTGAACAATGAAAAGAAACCACAGGAGGAGAAAGAGGTTTAACCATGTTCCCCGTTCCCTGTTTGAGACACGTGTCCGTGGGGTGCAGAGTTATCACGCGGTTCTCCTCGGATTGTATTGTCTTGGTGCTAGAAGCCAAAGCAAGGAACCGAGGGTGTCTGCGCAGAGCGAGGATTGGGCCAGGCCGGAAACCTGGCATCCAGCACTGGCCCAGGTCTGGTTTTGGACAAGTCGTTTCGCCTGGTTTCTCCATATGTTCCCCACGGAGATTAAACAAAACACTTAGACAGGAAGAATATCATTTCTACATCTGCGGTTAAATGAACCCAAAAGAGTAAATACTCTAATACAATTCAAATAGACCTGCTGTTGTAGGTATTTTTTAAATATGTTTTCATTGATTTTTTTTTTAGAGAGAGAGGAAGGGAGACATAGACACATTGATGTGAGAGAGAAACATCGATCGGCTGCCTCCTGCGCGCCCCCTACTGGGGATCGAGCCCACAACCGGGGCACGTGCCCTGACCAGGAATCGAACCAGAACCTCTCAGTCCATGGGACACTCTCAGTCCATGGGACATTCTCAGTCCATGGGACCTCACTCAATCCACTGAGCCACACCAGCCGGGCCCACTGTATGTTTTTTGAAAAAAGATAACCATTTGTTCCTCGTATAATTAAACATAAGTATCTTGTGGTTATTTTGAATTTGAAATATAAGTAATGTATCTATACATATACTGGGTATGTTTGTGAAGAAAAATGCCAAGAACTTTCTGTAGGCCTCCTGCCTTTGTTCAAATACTGTCCAAGAAAAATAGAAGCCTAAATAGGTAGGCAGGTTGTAAGAACTGGATAGGATCCTTCAGATTCAGTAAAAAAGTTTCAAGCCCTGGCCAGTTTGGCTCAGCGGTTAGAGCGTCGGCCTGCGGTCCAGAGAGACCCGGGTTCGGTTCCCACTGGGGGCAGGTACCTCGGTTGCAGTTTGTCCCCAGCCCTGGTTGGTTGTGTGGGTGGCGGCCGCTCGATATGTCCCTTTCACGTCGATGTTTCTCTCTCTCTCTCCCCCTCTCTCTCCCTCCCACTCTGTCTGAACAGAAAATGGAAGAGTGTCCTCGGGTGAGGATAAAAAAAACAGTTTCAAAAATGTTTTGCCTGCCTGAACATGGCACACAGAAGGGATATCCACATACACGCATGAACTCCGAAGCCATTGCTGAGCACGTGTGTTCGGTTGTCCTGAGTACATGGTCAGAATTTGAATTCACACCCTACCGTCTTACTGAATCAAGGGAAAACGTAAGTAAGGAAGCCACAGATAGAAGAAAAAAATTAACTAGAATTGCTTTCAAATACCTCCCTGGACCCATTTCCCAGCAAATAAAACCAGTCCACGGAGAGCCAGGGGTTGTTTTGGTCAGCCTGTTCTAACTCAAGTTAGAAAGATGGTCTATTTTCCTCAACCAGACTTGCAGTGTTGCCCCTTTGCCATAAGCCAGGAAGAAGTGGCGACCACATTTCTTTTTTTCTGTGAGAAGAGTCTCTTTTCCTAGTATTGGGAAAAATCACGAGTCTGAAAACCCCTTTCTATCATATATTTAAGTATTATCTCCCCCTCTAGCAACTAATTTTGGGAATTTCGAGGCTAGAAATGGTGCAGATGAGTTACGATTGATGGGTTGGGAATGGGGCCGTTACTGTGGGCACTAAAGATGAACACATTAATTCTTCAGGTATTGAAGACAACCTACAACGATATTGTGATAAAATGGTTAAAATATTCTTTTCAACCGCATACAAGACGTGAACCATATTTCTATTTTACAATGCATAATAAGTACAGATTCTCTCCAACAAGGACGTCCTCATTTCTTAGTTCCTTATTTTGAACTATTCTTTCTGAGCTGAGGGGTGTGTGTGTGTGTGTGTGTGGTGTGTGCACGCACACACGTATGCGTACACACGTATGCGTACACAGTTTGGAAGGGGGTGAGGAGGAGTTCATAGGAAAAACACATCCAGGTCTGATAGTTCTTAGGATATCCCTCCTTTTTCTTTCTACTCAAGGATAATGTACTTCCAAAGAGAACACCACACGGCATTCTTTTTGCCTCAGGATGTCAGCTCTCTAGAGTTGGCGTTCACTGTAAGTTTGGGGGTCAGCATATTTGTTCATATGTGTGTTTAGACCCCCACCCCTGTTCCTAAGCTTTCCTTCCTGACACCTGTGAAATGCCTCGTCTTGCTTTGGAATTGGCAGGCTTATTTGATGCTTTTTACGCTGTCTTCACCCCTGATTTCGTACCTAAGACAAGGCATGCCACCTCGGTAGGAGATTCCCTTTCTTTTTCACTTAAGGAATCTGAGTACCTTATCTCAACACCTTGTATTTCATTTAAGGAACCTTGAAATCATCTTATTTCTATTATATTTTACACTTAATTTCTATCTGGTTTTTCCTATTATCCAATTCTCTGATATACACATCTAAGTGTAATGACTATTCATTCATACGTTACTATATTTTGTTGGAAAATAAGGATTTCTTAAATCTCAGATGTTTACAATCCATCTGGAATCCATGTGCCTTGAACCTCCTGTGTAAGAAAGCAAACGTAGAAGATTTTAAAATAATTTGAGAATATTAAAACTTCAAATCGTGTTTCGTGCTTTGTGGTTTTGTTATTTTCTCCGTCTTGAGTCAATATTACCATTGACTAGCTGATGAGCGATGAATTGTTAGCTTCTTATCTAGTAACCATGGGACGTTCATTCTTCGAGATGGTTTGTTAATATCAGTTGTGAATTTGAAAGCACACAGAATTTTTGTTTTGAGAGAGAGATGGGGCTAAAATTCTGCTTTAAGAGTCACTGGTGACTTGGATACCTTATCTTTAATTGTGCACTGTGATATTCTCCCAACCTTAGAATATTCATTTACCGGCAATGAGGAAGAGCTGTAATTTTTTTTGCATTCGTTTTGCCTGAGAGGAACATAAAATAGTAATTCCTCTGGCAAGGGAAAGGGAACCCTCCAATCTTGGTGCGAGTGCAGAAAACGCAAGCCAGGAACAGTCACGATCGCGGAGACCCTTTACGCCTCGGTATTGATTTGGGGCTGCAGACTCAGTGCACGCCAGGTAATGAGGAGCTCAGGCTCCGAGCAACCAGACGAAGGGAATTCTCCAGCAGGAGCCTGCCAAGCTCCCGGGCAGAAACCTGCTGGGGTCACCTTGGCCTTTCGGCCTTCAACCGTGAGAGGAGCAGTTAGCCATCCCAACGTCATTCCCGTGGCTATAGCGGGGCCCGATGGAAAGCAACACAGGCATTAACAATTCCGACGGCTGTTTTAGAAGCTTTTTCTGAAACAGGTGAGATAAAAGGCCTTTTCACAATGAACTCAGAAAGTGGGTTGGGTATGTGAGAGCGGAGAAAACATATTAGGGGATGATCAAAGAACCTTATCCTTGGAAAACTAGGTGTAGGATAGACGAGTCACCCGAGCCTAAAGTGTTGTAGGGGAGCAGCTACACCCTCTGCCTCTAGAAATGTAAGGTTGACTGTGTGACAAATTTCAGGAGGCTGCAAAATTCAAATGCAGTATTATTTTCTTCAGTTAGTCATAAGGATATTACACTTACACTTTTTTCAAGAATATAAAATATAACCAGGCCTTGGGGGAAATTAATAGGTCAAGTACCAAAACTGTTCTCGGAGTTCCGTAAAAAATGTGTTACAAAATATACTCTTCGATTTTTATATTAATGCTTCACTTGATTTTAGACAATGGTCAAGAATTATAACGGAACAGGACCGAAAAATGGTGGCGGAGTGAACGGAGCTACAGACCGTCTCCCAGAACCAAACTGGAATTACAACTATAACACAGACAAATCAACGGGAAAAACCAACAGAAAAGCAGCTTGGAGGACCATACAACGAGGGACACTGACTCCATCCCGGTAGGCTTGCGAAGGCGCGAGACGGGGGCCGGGAGCCCACGGTGGGCAGCTCGGCAGCGGCCTCAGCTGGGAGCGGCGCCCGCGGGTTACACTCCCAGGCGGCCCCACAGCGCAGCCGGGACAGAGGCTGAAACAGCCACAGCCACTCACCTTGGGCTCCGGCGGAGGGAGGGCGGACTGGACTGGGACTGTGTGGGGACACTCAGGATCTGGAGGGCGCTCAGAGCTTTGGCTGAGTGCAGCCACTCAGGACTGTGGCCACATTGCTCCTTCCCAGGGCTCTGAGCGAGGCAGCGGCCCCTCCCTCGGAGATCCAACCCCACCCTGTGGGCCATTGAAGTGCTAATTGAGGCTCACTAACTACCAGCATCTGCCCCACCCTCGTGAAAGCCCCTTGGCTGAGCACCAGAGGGAGTTTTTCAATCAACTGACAACCCAAAACTCTTCAAGTAACCAGGACTGCTAGCCTGCAGGCAAAAAGCTAGAGGATAACAGTACCTTTCCTGGGCTGGCAACTTTAACCAGGAAAGTAAGACTTGACAGGGGTGTTCAACGTGGGTCCTCCTTCGCTCATCTAAACACAGGAGAGGGAGCCACAAAGAGCAAAACACCAACGCCCAGAGGGAAAACTTGACAGGCTCCAAAGCCCACAGTGATAGCCCAAATGGTGAAACACAGAAACAGAAGCCAAATGAAAGAGCAAGACACCTCCACCGAAGATGAGATCAATGTGAAGCAATTAGGCATGTTAACAGAGCTAGAATTCAGAGCCATGATCTTGAGGAAGCTGAACAGCATGAGTAAGGACATAGAGACACTGAAAATAAGCCAACTGGAAATTAAAAACCAACAAGAAGAGATAAAAAACGACATATCAGAAATGAAAAACACATTGGAAGGTTTAAAAAGCAGAGTAGAGGAAGCTGAGGACCGGATCAGTGAATTAGAAGACAGGGTAGAAAAAATCAACCAATCAGAAAAACAAAAGGAAAAAACTATTCAAAAACAGGAAGACAGCTTAAGAGAACTATGGGACAACTGGAAATGTAATAATATTCGCATCATAGGAGTCCCCGAAGAAGAAGAAAATGAGCAAGGGATAGAGAATATATTCAAAAAAATAGTGAGAGAAAACTTCCCTAATTTGGTGAAGGAAGAAGGCATTCAAGTTCAAGAAGCACAGAGAGTCCCAAGTAAGAAGAACCCAAACAGGCCCACACCAAGACACATAGTAATTAAAATGCCACAAATTAAAGACAAAGAGAGAATCCTAAAAGCAGCAAGAGATAGGCAACAGGTTACCTACAAAGGGAACCCCATTAGGCTCTCAGCTGACTTCTCACAAGAAACACTACAGGCCAGAAGAGAATGGCATGAAGTAATCAAAGTCATGAAAAACAAGAATCTGAATCCAAGACTACTCTACCCAGCAAGGCTATCATTCAAAATAGAAGGTCAAATAAAGAGCTTCCCAGACAAAAAAAGGCTAAGGGAATACATTAGCACCAAACCAGCACTGCAAGAAATGTTAAAAGGACTGCTGTAATTACCAGGAGAAATGGGAAGGAAAATAGAACCACACTAAACAAAAATGGCAATAAATAAGTACATATCAATAATTACCTTAAACGTAAATGGATTGAATGCTCCCATAAAAAGACACAGAGTAGCTGATTGGATAAGAAAGCATGACTCATCTATATGTTGTTTACAAGAGACCCACCTCTCAACAAAAGACTCACATAGGTTGAAAGTGAAGGGATGGAAAAAAAATTTTCCAAGCAAATGGAAAGCAAAAAAAAAGCTGGGGTAGCAATTCTCATATCTGATAAAATAGATTTCAAAATGAAGACCATAGCTAGAGACAAAGAAGGCCACTATATAATATTGAAAGGATCTATCCAACAGGAAGATATAACCTTGATAAACATATATGCACCCAATATAGGAGCACCAAAATATATTAAAAATCTTCTGGAGGACTTCCAAGGAGAAATCGACAACAATACAATCATAGCAGGGGACTTCAACACCCCATTGACAGCACTGGATAGATCCTCTAGGCAAAAAATTAGCAAGGAAACAGAGACTCTAAATGAAGCACTAGACCAAATGGATTTAATAGATATCTACAGAGAATTACAGCCCAAAACTAAAGAATACACATTCTTCTCAAGTGCACATGGGACATTCTCAAAGATAGACCACATGATAGGACACAAACTAAATCTCTACAAGTTCAAGAAGATTGAAATCATATCAAGCATCTTCTCAGATCACAATGGCATGAAACTAGAAATTTGCAACAAGAACATGCAAAGACATTTCAACACATGGAGGCTAAATAGCATGTTATTAAACAATGAATGGGTCACCGAGGAGATCAAGGAAGAAATTAAAAACTTCCTGGAAACCAATGAAAATGAACACACAACAACACAAAATCTATGGGATGCAGCAAAAGCAGTTCTGAGAGGGAAGTTCATAGCACTACAGGCCTACCTCAAAAAACAAGAAAAATTTCTAATTGACTGTCTAACCTCACAACTTAAAGAATTAGAAAGCAAACAAAAAGAAAACCCCAGAGCAAGCAGAAGGAAGGAAATAGTAAAGATCAGAGCAGAAATAAATGACATAGAGACCAAAAAAAACAATTCAAAGGATCAATGAAACAAAGAGCTGGTTTTTTGAAAAGATAAACAAGATTGATGGACCCTTAGCTAGACTCACCAAGAAACAAAGAGAGAGAACCCAAATACACAAAATCAGAAATGAAAGAGGAGAAGTAACAACCAACACCACGGAAATACAAAAGATCGTTAACAACTACTACGAACAACTATATGGCAACAAATTCGACAATCTAAGTGTAATGGACAAATTTCTAGAAACACACAGTCTCCCAAAACTATTCCCAGAAGAGATAGAAAACTTGAACAGACCAATAACAACTAAGGAAAATGAAGAGGTAATCAAGACTCTCCCAGCAAACAAAAGCCCAGGCCCAGATGGCTTCATGGGGGAGTTTTACCGAACATTCAAAAAAGAACTAACACCTATTCTCTGCAAACTCTTTCAAAAAATTCAAGAAGAAGGAAGACTTCCAAACACATTCTATGAAGCCAGCATAATTCTAATTCCAAAACCAGAAAAAGACACTACAAAGAAAGAAAACTACAGGCCAATATCCCTGATGAACATAGACGCCAAAATCCTGAACAAAATATTAGCAAATCGGATCCAGAAATACATCAAAAAAATTATTCACCATGACCAAGTGGGATTCATTCCAGGGATGCAAGGCTGGTACAATATTCGCAAATCAATAAACGTGATACACCACATAAACAAAATGAAGAATAAAAACCACATGATCATATCCATAGATGCCAAAAAAGCATTCGACAAAATCCAGCATCCATTTCTGATAAAAACGCTCAGCAATGTGGGAATAGAGGGATCATATCTTGACATAATAAAGGCCATATATGAAAGACCTACAGCCAACATCATACTCAATGGACAGAAACTAGAAACATTTCCATTAAGAACAGGAACAAGACAGGGATGTCCACTTTCACCACTCTTATTTAACATTGTACTGGAAGTCTTAGCCACAGCAATCAGACATGAAGAAAAAATAAAAGGGATCCAAATTGGAAAGGAGGAAGTGAAGTGTCATTATTTGCAGATGACATAATATTGTACATAGAAAACCCTAAAGACTCCATCAAAAATCTATTACACTTAATAAATGAATTTGGCAAAGTAGCAGGATACAAAATTAACGTCAAGAAATCGACGACATTCTTGTACACCAATGATGAACTCACAGAAAGAGAAACTGAAAAACAATCCCATTTACCATCGCGCCAAAAAAATTACGATACCTAGGAATAAACTTAACCAAAGAAGTAAAGGACCTATTTGCAGAAAACTACAGGTCATTGAAAAAAGAAATAGAGGAAGATATAAAAAAGTGGAAGCACATACCCTGTTCATGGAATGGAAGAATTAACATCATTAAAATGTCCATACTACCCAAAGCAATCTATAGATTCAATGCAATCCCCATCAAAATACCAAAGACATATTTCATAGAACTAGAACAAATACTTCAAAAGTTCATATGGAACCAAAAAAGACCCCGAATAGCCACAGGAATCTTGAAAAAGAAGAACAAAGTAGGTGGGATCACAATACCAGATATCAGGTTATACTACAAAGTGACTGTAACCAAAACAGCCTGGTACTGGCACAAGAACAGGCATATAGACCAGTGGAACAGAACTGAAAACCCAGAAATGGACCCAAGGCAATACGCTCAATTAATATTTGACAAAGGTGGCCAGAGCATACAGTGGAGTAAAGACAGCCTCTTTAATAAAGGGTGTTGGGAAAATTGGACAGCTACATGCAAAAAAATGAAACTAGACCATCCACTTACACCATACACAAAAATAAACTCAAAATGGATAAAAGACTTAAATGTGACCCGTGAATCCATAAAAATTCTAGAAGAAAATGTAGGCAACAAAATTTTGGACATCATACGGAGCAGAATTTTCACTGATACATCACCTAAGGCAACAGAAATAAAGGAGAAAATGAACACATGGGACTACATCAAACTAAAAAGCTTCTGCACAGCAAAAGAAACAATCATCAAAATGGAAAGGCAACCCACTGTATGGGAGAACATCATTGCCAATGATGTATCAAATAAGGGGTTAATTTCCAATATATAGAGAGTGCTCATACAACTCCACAAAAGGAAGACAAAGAACCCAATTAAAAAATGGGCAGAGGAGCTGAATAGACACCTCTCCAAACAGGACATACAAATGGCCAAAAGACATATGAAGAAATGCTCAACATCATTAATCATCAGAGAGATGCAAATTAAAACAACAATGAGGTATCACCTCACACCTGTCAGAATGGCCGCCATCAACAAATCATCAAACAACAAGTGTTGGCGAGGGTGTGGAGAAAAGGGGACTCTAGTACACTGCTGGTGGGAATGCAGACTGGTGCACCCGCTATGGAAAACAATGTGGTGCTACCTCAAAAAATTAAAAATTGAACTTCCATTTGACCCAGTGATCCCACTGCTGGGAATATACCCTAAGAAGCCTGAAACACCAATCAGGAAGAATATATGTACCCCCATGTTCATAGCAGCACTATTTACAATAGCTAAGATCTGGAAGCAGCCCAAGTGTCCACCAGTAGACGAATGGATAAAAAAGCTGTGGTACATATACACAATGGAGTACTTTGCAGCGGTAAGAAAGAAAGATCTCTTATCCTTTGAGATGACGTGGAGGGACCTGGAAAGTATTATCCTAAGTGAAAGAAGCCAAGCAGAAAAAGACAAATACCACATGATCTCACTTATATCCGGAATATAATGAACATACCAGTCTGAGGAATACAGTAGACCCAGACACATGGAAGTAGGGCACAGACTGACATCCCTCAGAAGAGGGGATGGGGGGGTGGGGGGGTGGGAAGAGATAAACCACAGAACTTATATGCATGTATGCATGACCAATGGACATGGACAACTAAGCTGGGGACAGGGCGGAGGTGGGGTGGGGTGGGGGGTGCCAATGGGGTAAAAAGGTAAAATATCTGTAACAAAAAAATAAATAAAAATTCATTAAAAAATAAAAAAGAATTATAACGGATTAAAAAATAAGAAAAAGAATAAGGGATTGCGTGTGTTCCTGCTGCACAATGGGAATCATGATTTCTTTTTTTTTCCTTTTTTCTGTGCATCTATTCCCTGGAATGGAGTGTTGTAAAAGTTAGCATAACAGGAACTCAAGAGCTAGGTCACTGAATTCTTCAACTGGTTCATAATGCAAAATGTATTTATATGCAGTGTGAAAGCAAAGGAAAGATGAGACATGACAGTTGATCACCATACTGAGATTCAGGGTGTGTGTGTGTGTGTGTGTGTGTGTAGTGTTTGACTTTTCCCTGTCCCTCCTAGGGGTTACAGAGATGAGAGGGGTGGTATCCTGTGTGGCAAGCAATAAACTGTATGAACAGCTTGTCTTGATTGCTAATGAATCAGCAGTCAACAAGGTCGTAATGAGCACCATAGAAAAAAAGCATCGATTCATTTGTGTCTTCAACAAATATCCATGAAGGGCTCATGTATTCTCGATATCTCAATAGAAGTTTGTTAATAGACTAAAACATCCTTCTCTTGGGTAGGGATTTTTAAAGCCTGTTTTGTTTTGCGTTTGGCAAATATCCACCATGGATTGCCCAGGGAGACAAAGCATACGCGACATTTCATCCTTTTCCAAAAGGGATCACCAGCAACTCATGTTGTCTATAGCCAGGATCTGGGGCAGAGTTCAGAGGAAGGAATCTTTAAAATAAATCTAAGGAGCTCTGGCCGGTTTGGCTCAGTGGTTAGCTCATTGGCCTGCAGTCCAGAGAGACCCGGGTTTGGTGCCCGCTAAGGGCATGTATCTCGGTTGTAGTTTGTCCTCGGCCCTGGTTGGGTCGTGTGAGTGGCAACCTCTCGATGTGTCCCTTTCACGTTGATATCTCTCTCTCTCTCTCTCTCTCTCTCTCTCTCTCTCTCTCTCTCTCTGTCTCTCTCTCCTTCCCTCCCACTGTATCTGAACAAAATATCAAAAAATGTCCTCAGGTGAGGATAAATATATATATATATATATATATATATATATATATATATGTGTGTGTGTGTGTGTGTGTGTGTGTGTGTGTGTGTGTGTGAGGGTGTGTGTGTATATATATATATAGAGAGAGAGGGGGGGAGAGAGAGAGAGAGAGAGAGAGAAGCAGTATTATCATCTAATTGTTTTGATACAGTCATTTGGTCCAGGTTAACTTGCCCGAGTTTATTCATGCCTCAGTAAGCAACAAAATCGGGACTTGAGCCCTGGTTCTCCAACTCAACATCTGATATACACCCCATGGCCCATCAGCGGTACACTGAGAACCTACTGCACTGAGAGAGCGTGGAAGGTGGAACCATCTGTGATCAGCTTACAGCAGCCAACACTGGCCGAGCAAGCTTGGTATGGATTCTAAACACCTGAACATTTACAGCAGACACGCGGAGTTTTCAACTCCGAGTACTGATTAACTTCTCCCCAGCTTTTCAGAACTGATATGGCGAGCAGGCACGCATTGATGATCAGCGGAGAACAAACCTCATGCCTCTGGTCTCACACCCCCTTTACCTCCTTGTAATCTAGTTTCCTGTTGCTCTCTGCCTAATGTATTCCACTGTGATCATGTTGATCTCTTTCTGACATCAACAAAGATTCCACCCCCAACCACCATCTTCCACCCTTGACCTGTAGGATAATTGCAGTAACAATTCAGTTATAAAAAGGGAGGAGAAAACACACAGTGAAGCTACTGGTTACGTAGATAATGTGCTGGACAGAAACTATGAAGCATCCTTTCTTGATGTTGGAGCAGCTTCTTTAAAGGAAACAACGCTATGCCGGGATCTCTGGTCCACAAACCTCACATCCAAAACAGACAGTGGGGCTTCTGCCTTGCTTGGCGTGGCAAGGTTTCAACAGCTGACCTCCTGTAGGTCTAGGTTTGGAGATTTGTTTGCCTACAGAGTGGAACAATCACAGTCTTTAAAGCTCTAGTTTTGGGGGCAGCAAAACAATTTCCTCAAAACATCAGGAGGCTCCTGATTCATTTGCTTCCGTTCAGTTCCCCGTGAAAGAAATGACAGTACAGTCTAATGTCTGCCTGGATGACTCTCTGTTATTTACTGACATCTCCACGAGTTTAAAGGCAGCTACCTCAAGACCATCGGAAACAACAGGCTGAGTGAACAGACAATATACATAATCTGATCTTTGCAGCTGGGTTGGCTACCATTTCACGTCCCCGCACGCTGATGGGTAGGCTCCATAATTTTATCAACTGCTGCTCAGTGGACAAAAGCCGTTGATTTGTATAACACTGCAAGACTCCCTGTTAGTGGCCTGTCGGTCCATTTTGTCTGCAGCTGCAGTCAGAAAAAGCCTCTTCAGCAGTGGGGTAGGCCCTCCCCTCTGCTCGGGTTTGTTCATCTGGCTTGTTACTGAAGCAGGGAGTTCCGAAAAAGTACCAGTATCAGGACTGTTCTTGCAGACTCTGTAGCTATCTTGTCTACCTGTCCTGTCACCCCCACTGAAAGTGATTTGTCATGCTAGCATAATGCGTGCCAACATCTTGGGGCCACTTCCAAGTCCAATTCTGGTTATTAATTACAGTCCAGAGCTGTGACACAGGAGTTCAGAGGTGCCAACAAGCTGGGCATTGATCCTCTCCACTGCGTGTTCACATTTACCTGGATGGCCAGCCCAGGGTGTTGGCCTACACCACGAGGTCACCCCTGGACCCCGGCTCCTTTCTCCGTGTTACTCCATCATCTCCTGGGTCTCCTCCTAGCCATTGTTGGAGGCCGAGGGAAGAACTGAACCAGGAATTCTCTATCTCAAGGCCCATAGCTCAAACATGTTCCTTCCACCCCAATCTCTTCGTTAAGGTGCCTCAGTCTCATGACTTCACATAAGGTACAAGAATGACTGGGACCTCCGATGCGCAATCATGATTCTGCTCAGACTCAGATTTGGTGGTTTTCAGTACAAAAACTTCAGGGGGGCAAATTGATACTTGGGTGAAATGGGGCCACATCGGGAACTTTCCACCACAGATGAGCACCATGACCCCCTCAGGTTCCTCTTCTATAAACAACTGTCCACGCATTCTCCTCATTTCCCTGAGCAGTTTGCACTTTTTTTCTTAATAATTTGTAGAAGTTATTTATAGATAGAGGGATAGATGATAATCCTAATGTCAATTATATAAGTTCCAAACATTGTCTCCCAATAAGGAGATACACTTCATATATATTGTTATTTAAAATATAGTTGTTCTTCATTTGAATGTAGCTGAATCTTTCAAAATCATCCTTCCTTGTGACATCTTTTAAATATGTTTTTATTGAGTTGAGAGAGAGAGAGGGGAAGGGAGAATGAGACAGAGATAGAAACATTGATTGTCTGCCTTCTACACGCTCCCTTCTGGGGATCGACTTGCACCCCGGGCATGTGCCCTGACCCGGAATCGAACCAGCGACCTCTTGGTGCATGAGATGATGCTCATCCAACTGAGCCACACTGACCATGGCCCTTGTTACACTTTTAACATAAGTCTGCACTCTTTAGGTGTGAGATGCACATAACGACTTCCTGCCAGAGTACAGCAGGGAAGGTGGTGGGAATGAGAGTGACCTGCAGTAGAGACACCTGACAGACACCTGCTCGGCCCGGAGATCCAGGCCCGCATCCACATCACGCATCATGTTGGCAGTACTTTCCCTTTCAGGATGTGATGAACACGACACTGCCTCCAGGGTCTTCCTCCCCAACACACAGAACTGTAGTCTACTCATGAGAAAAATACCAGGCGAATCCCAATAGCATTTCATGCTACGATATATCTGACCGATAGTCCTCAAAACTGTTCATGTCATAAAAAAGGTCAGAGGTGTCGGAAGAGATGTTGGTCAAAGGGTACAAACTCCCAGCGATAAGAGGAAGAAGTTCAGGGATCTCATGTACAGCATCGTGACTGTAGATGAGGATACTGTAGGGGATGCTTGCGAGTTGCTGAGAGAGAATCTTAAATGCTCTCACCAGAACCACCACCAGCACAACAACATGGTGATGATGGGAGGTGAAGGTTGTATGAACTGACCCTGTTGTGCTAACCATTTCACAATGTGTGTGTCTATCAAATCACCACACTGTATACCTAAACTTAGACAATGGTATATGTCCGAGAAGTTACCTAGCCAACAGGAACTTAAGGGACCTGGCAACGAAATGTAATATGACATTGTGGATGGGATCCTGAAACAAACAAACAGGACATTAGCTACAAACCAAGGAAATCTGAACAGATTGTGGACGTTAGTTAAGAATAATGTATTAATATCTGTTCGAGCATTATAATAAGTCTACTATCTTAATATAAGAGATTACTAAGAATGGAAACTGGGGAACAGGTATGTGGTGATGCTGTTATCTTTTCAGTTATTCTATAAATCTGAAACTCTTCTACCATATAAATTTGTAAAACAAACAAACAAACAAAAAATCAATGACCTGCAAGTGACCATAAAGTCCTCCATGACACAATGCTCTCTCTATTGACATATTTTACTATCTGCCCTTTTCTCTGTCTGTCTCAGACACTCTGGCTTCCACGCAGACCCTGTCCCTGTCCCAACCTCAGGAACATCTGCTGTGACTTCTCCTGGAACGGTCTTCCTACAGCTGTCCGCTTCGCTCGGAGCCTGAATTCAGGCCACTGTTCAAAATGCCTTCACGTGAGAGAACTTCTTTACTGTTACGTCTAAATCGAGACGGTCTCCCCATTCCACATCCAGACACCCCTATCGTTCTTGCTCAGCTTGAGTGTCCTGCGGAGGATGTATCAGTGTTTGACACATTATGTGCTACTGACATGTGTGTTATTGAAGCTCTCTCCTTCCACCAGCATCCCAGCCCATGCGGGGAGGACTCGGACGGCTTTGCTCATTGCAGTGTGCACAGAGCGTTAGAGCACTTGGCTGGCAAGAACTAAATGAATGACCAAAGCTTGCAATGGGCTGATGAATACACAGAAGCTCTACAAATATACGGTAGTATCTCCGATGCACACGTAGAAAGACTGTCTTCTCGCAAACATTTTAATGTGAACTTTCTCCTTGCTCATCCTTCATTTCGGGGAATTCTGCAGAGTTTACGTTTATATTCTCTATCTGTTCAACACTTTATAATGTGTCCATTATGACAGCTGCAGCAGGCATAATGCTGTTTGCAACACAGTGTGAGTCCCGGTCTGGAGTATAGAATGTCTAGCCCTCTGAATGAACTGGAATATATAATTTAGCAGGGCCATAAAAAAATGCATGTGAACTGGCATTAAAAATGACAATAAAATATGATTACCAGGCAGGCTTTTGGAATACTTCGTAGAGACTTCTTGAGTATAGAGTAGGGAAAAAAGAAAATGCTTTACTAATACTAGTTCATGAACTTGACTAGAGAAAAATTGACAATTGGGCTACATAGTGGTGTTACAATTTGGATGTAATACCCAAAACCTGGAGGATGTGAGATCAGAGAAATACAACACTAAATATGCTTCCTACTGAGTATTCAAATCTGTTTTATACACAAAGTGAGCCCATGAAACTCCATTTTAATTTTCTTCCAACTGTATCAGTTGAAGAAACACTGAGCTATAGACTGAACATTGTGAAATTAGTCACAGCAGAGACTAATATGTAAAACAAGTGGTCTGGAAACAGCCATCATTGACAGACAGCTTTGAACAATGAAAAGAAAGATACATATGACGTTGAAAGTATCACTAGCACTGATGCTTTACAGCTAAGATACTAACTGTACAAAGAAAAATAAACACAATGTTGAACAGGCATTGATACATTGTTCAAACACAGCACTGTGGTAGTATGATCTTATATACTCTCTACTGTCTTATTGATAATTTTGTATTTCCTAATCAACTACTTTTCCTTTTCTTTTCCATTATTTTTCGGGATCTCAATTAGAAAGATTTAAGTTATTCACACTACTCAGTTCAAGGAACATCTTTTTTTTTTTTTTTCTCCAGCTTTAAAGACTGTGATTGACAAATTAAAAATTGTATATATTTAAAGTGTGATTACCATAGTCAACCTAATTAACATATTCATTATTACTAATCTCTAAAAGGCTCCCTCTTAATGGGAAAGATGATTCAATATCTCCATATCCTTAGAAGTACTCAGTGCCATTCAGCATTTGAATTTTTACCAGTCCAACGAGGGTAAAATAATACCTCTTATTTCCACATTTTGCCTGAACACTGATGATTTTGAGTATCTCATTTTATAGAGGTTAGTATTTTGAGTTTCTTCTCTAAATTTTATGCTCTTATTTTTGTTTCTTAAATGTTTATTTATTTAATTTTTTCATCAGTAAGAAGAACGTTATTTTATTCCTTTTTTGTTGAATTTATTGGGTTAACACTAGTTAGTAAACTTCTATGTTTCAGATGTACAACCCTATAATACATCATCTGTACACTGCACTGTGTTCACCACCCCAAGTCAAGTCTCCTTCCACCACCATTTCTCCCCTTTACCCTCCTCCGCCTCCCCACCCCCTTCCCTCTGGTTGGTTGTGTCCATGAATTATTTTCCCCTTAATCCCTTCACCTTTTTCACCTAGCCTCACAACCTGTTCTAATTTTTGGATCATTTTTTTTTATATTTACTTTTTAACAATGGACATAAATATTAAGTTTATCATGAAAAAAAAACCAGAATAAATTGATACCTGAAGTGTAAGGATTTTATGACTCACTAATATTCTCATACATTTGGAGAAGTTAAAAAAAAATGTCTCATAAGATGGAAGGGTTTCTCTGCTTTCCTCTTGAAAAAGAGATTTTGACCTTTAAATGGCAACGTCTCACTGTCCAAATGTAGGCTGGGGTGGGTGCCGGGTTAACCCCGAGTGAAAACAACTGCCCTGGGCCTGGAGCAGCCGCTGCCTTCGACGGCCAGCAGGGGGCCCTCGTGGCCGTGACCCCGACCGTGACCGTGACGAAGTACTGATGCTCCACTTTGGAAAGAAACAGAGAAGAACTCTAAAAGTGCATTCATAACAAACACATTTTAAAAACTTCTAAGCAGTGTGTTGCTTTATTATTTTTATCTCGCCGTGAAAACGTATTAGCATTTTCATGATCAATTTGTTTAAAATCATAAATCTATGAGCTAATAGTTTAGAAGCCATTTACGCGGCAGGCAGAATGAACTTCATGGCACCTTTGGTAGTTTATGTCCCCACATCTGAATTTTATTAACATAACTGATTAATTGATTAGAATAACTTTTTGTATTTTCTGTGCCTTTGTTATCTAATAATACATGAGTCGAGGCCTACACACACTTTTAATAATGCATACCCTGTTTACACAATAGGAAATCAGTGAATTAACTGACGTGGTGATGTAGAATTCACCAGGTCACCGGTTTTAAAACCACTGTTAATGTTAACTCATTTTTTTTCTGCCCGTAATAATTCTCTTATCATTACATGTTCAGTCACTGAACATAAAGAATGAGTGGTTTTCTTCGCAAGACTTCTTACTAATTCCAATTTATGACTGATTTACACAATGATTCCTGAGTTTTAATGGTTATAAATTAATTTTAATCATCTGTTATTAAAATGGAAAAATCTGGTAAATATAAACGCATGAAGGTTTAGAGTGTATTTTTCCTACAATTGTATGCATATCCTCCATTTGAATAGAAATTTATTTTCAGCAAGCGATCAATTGTCAGAGGTAACAAATATGATTTGATACTTTTGGCATCTAAGATAAATCTGAAGACTAGTAGATATTCAATAAACAGTTGTTGCTATAATGAAAAACAGTAAAAGCACATGGGACAATGTCTAGGCTCAACTAATGCAATTGTACAGGGTGTTCCAAAAAAAATGTACGCAGGGTGTCTGTACATTTGACTACATTTTAAAAATGAAATGTATTTTCATAAACACTGGTTTTATAATTGTTTGAAGTTGTGCATACTTTTGAGGGGGACACCCAATAGATTAAAATTAAAAAGGAAGAATTAGGTCTTGTCACCCTTTTAATCCCCAGTAAAGGTACCATGACTCAGAACCAGAGACTGCACTGTGACGCCTGTCCTCACTTCGGGTGTGCAGGTACGGTGACTGGTGGGGATCACCAGCAAGTAGCTTCAAAAGCAGCCCTGGCCACGTGCCAGGGACCAATAAAACGTGGGTTCAGAGTCCGCCGGGCTCCCTGGAGGGCAGGGAGGAGAGAAAGTGCAGTGTGAAAACAACGCAAAGGTGTACTCTCTGCCCGTCTATTCTCGTTCAAGACTCAGACTGACAAACCTCAGAAGAGGGGGCGGGAGGAGGGAAGAGACAGACCCCAGAAGGTACATGCGCCCATGCCTCACCCTGGACAGAGACAACTGCGCTGGGGGCGGGGGCGCAATCGGGAGGAGGGTGTCAGTGGGGGGAAAGGAGGACCAACTGTAACAACAATAAATTAATTATTAAACCGAAAAAAGAAGACTCGGGCATGTCACGTGGAGCCTGGGCCTTTGGAAAGGCCCGCGAGCAGTAAACATGCAGGAATATAGGTTCCAAGGAGAATGGTCTGATCCCCTTGCACGCTTCGATTCTCCTTCATTTTATTTATTTATATTTATTTATTTATTTATTTATTTTTTATTTATTTCTTTATTTTATGTTATTTTGTTTTAGGCTCTAGGGCAGCTATATATATTTTTTTATTTAATTATTTATTTTTGTTACAGATGTTTCTCCTTTTTCCCCCACTGATACCCCCACCCTCTCCCCGCCCTGTCCCCAGCTTTGTTGTCCATGTCCATTGTTCATGCACACATGCATATCAGTTCTGTGGTTTATCTCTCCCCCACCACCCCCTCTTCTGGGGATTGTCAGTCTGTACCCCACTTCCATGTATTCTCCTTCATTTAAATCTGTGTGAATCCTTTGGGCAAACTTAAAGAGCTCAGGCAAAGATGAATCAGAGACTGGCACCGTGGATTCTCAGTTGACTCTTTTAAGATTGCCCCACTCCAGTCTGGCCCGTGTGGCTCAGTGGTTGAGCATCAACCCCTGCAGCAAGAGGTCACTGGTTTGATTCCGGGTCAGGGCACATGCCCAGGGTGTGGGCCTGATCCCCAGTGGGGGGCGTGCAGGAGGCGGCCAATAGATGTTCTCTCTCATTGGTGTTTCCATCTCTCTCTCCCTCTCCCTTCCTCTCTCTCTAAACTAAAAATAAAAAAGATTGCCCCACTCTGAAATCTCTGGTTTTCAAAGATTTAAAGGGGTGGGCATCTAATTAATTTTCATAAAAAGCCCACAAGGTAGGTTGAGGGGAAATAACATATTACACTATGTCCCGTGTCCTGGGATTAAATGTTGGCTTAGAACTGGATGGTCTCCTGTCAATCACAGCGTCCCGAGTGGGCAGCAAACTGCTCGAAGTAAAATTACCAAAAGAAAAAAAATTAAGGTAAACTGCTGATTCTAGGTCAAGGAAAATGTCAAGGATCTGAGAAGAATGACGAGTCCAGACACAGAAAAGAGTAATTACAGAGGTTTTAGTCCAACCTGTCACGCACCAGAACCCTTGTGTCTAGAAGAACAATGATTGAGTCTGTCTTTGCCTGGCATTGGTATCAGGGTAAGGCTGGCTTTCCAGAAACAGTTAGGAAGTGTTCCCTCCTCTGCCATGTTTTGCAAGAGTTCGAGGATGATTGGTGCTCATTGTTTAAATGTTCCGTTGAACTCACTAGCCATCTGAGGCTGCCTCGTATCACTGACTCAATCTCTTGTTGCAGGTCTGTGCAGATGCTCTGTGTCTTCTTGAGTCAGTTCGAGTGATCTGTGTGATTGTAGGATTTTTTTCCTATGTCTTCTAGGATATCCATAAAATTGTTAGATTGGTAGAAAATGTAAAAGAATTGACCAAAAAAATAAAAAAATAAAAAAAAAATAAAAAGCACTTCTAGGACTAATAAGTGATAATAGTAAAACTGCGGGCTACAGGGTTAATATATAAAAGTCAATATAAATAATATAATTTTTTTATATACCTACAGTGAACAGTTATAACTCGAAACAAACAAACAAACAAACAAAACAATCAATAAAACAGGATAGAGAGCCCAGAAATAAATCCACATAAATATAGTTATTGACTTTGATACGGGAGTAAAAGCAAGGGTAGTCTTTTCAATAAATGATGCTGGACAGGTAGGCATTCACATGCCAAAAAGAATCTAGACACATATCTTATACTCTGCACAGAAAACTAACGCAAAGCCAATCACAAATCTACTATAAAATAACCATACAACGTATAGTGATAACAGGAGAAAACCCAGATGATTTTGGGTTTGACAATCGATTTTAGACACAACGCCGAAGGCACAACCCATGATAGAAAGAATTGCTAATCTGGCCTCATTAAAAGGAAAAATGTCTGCTCTGTGAAAAATATTGACAGGAGCATCAGAAGATAAGCCACAGACTGGAAAAAATATATATATTTACAAAAGACACATCTATTTAAGGACTGTTATCCAAAATATACAAAGAACTTTTAAAATTTAACAATAAATCCAATTGAAATGTGGGTGTGTGTTCTGAACAGACACCTCACCAAAGAAGATGTGCAGATAGAAAAATAAGCCTCTGAAAAGATGCTCCAACCTTATGTCATTAGGGGAATGCAAATTTAAACAACAGTGAGAAAAACCACTACCACCTACTCAATGGGCCAAAATTCAGAACACTGATGACAGTCACCATTCCATCAGGACATTTGTAGTATGTGTGTGTGTGTGTGTGTGTGTGTGTGTGTGTGTGTTGCAAACTGGTGAACAAGCAAACAAGGAAACCCTGAAGATGTCACTGAAGGGAAGAACAAAGTCAGAGGACTTACTTTAGCCAACCTTAAGAGTTATTATATTGCCAAAGTGAGTACAATGGTGTAATATTGGTAAAAGGATAGCTCAGTAGACCTATAGGAAAGAAATGCAGTAGAGAAACAGACCTACCTACACACACATAGTCACCTGTTTTATAAAGAAAAAGCCATTGTAACACAGCAGGGGGAAAAAATAATCTTTCCAATAAAAGTTATTGGACAATATGGCTATTTCTATGCAAAGAGGAAAAAACTGAATCTCATTATCCAGATTCTTACCTTACACTGTGTACAGAAATCAATTCCAGATGAATTGTAGACTTGGTGTGAAAGTTAAACGAACCAATCTTCCAGAAGATAACGTAGGAAAATACCTTTATGAACTTTGTACAGGCAAGCATGTCTTTAAAAGGACACACCGAACACTAACTCAAACTAAAAATGAATGCATTTCACTTCATCAAAATTAAGGCTCTCGGTTCATCAGACGGTGTTATTAAGGGGAGAAAAGGGAAAGCCACAGAATGGGAGATGGTGGTCTCACTGCATAAAACAACAAAGACTTGTATTCAGAATATATCATGAAAGAGTAAAAACCTGTCTGGGATTAAAAGAGCGAAGATGAACTTGGACTGAAAGAGAGAAAACACAGCCCTGCCATTAATCACACCAGGGAAACAGGCACAGATAAAGCAGCTGCAAAGTTAACTGAAAGTGTCGTTTTCCCAAGGTCACGCAGCAAGAGATCCCTAATGACTCTTCCTTTAATGACGTTTGCTTTCTTATCAATGACACCCTCCAGCCACTATGCCAGTCCTATCCATTACTGGTGAGACCTAATCAGTAACTCACGACAGCCCCCGGTCCCTAGTTACCCCCTGCTTCTAAGTCCCCCTCAGACACGAACCAATACGGAAGGGACTCCTGCCTCCCTTAGATTCCTCGAAGAGTCGTTGGTGAGAAGCCAAACCTTGGAGAAGATGTTTCCCTCATCTCCCTTGTGCGGGGCACCTTAGGGTTTCCTTGGGGTTCATCCCTTGTTATAGCAGGTCAGTAAATCGGACTTTGTCAGGCTACATACAGGATTTTTCCTGGTGGTCTTTGATTCACTAAGCTTTAGCAAATAATAGTTATTAATAATGATGATGATGGTGATGTGTAGGAAGAGATTTAGTGCAAATAACAACAAAATGTCATATGGCCAGAAAGCAAATGCAAGGTGCCCAACATCACTATTCATAAGGAAGGGTGAGTGAAACCCAGAGTGAGATGCAGCTACACACTCCCCAGAATAGTGAAGGTGTAAGAGCTGAAATGACCAAGACTTGGAGAACATGTAGAACGACAAGATCTACACTCTGTTGGTGGCAAAGTGAACTGTGGCAACCTTTTTGCAATCTGATTACCAGTATTCATCAAAAGAGAACATAGCTATACCTTATGATCAAACAATTCTAGCGCATGGGGTTCACCTAAAAAATCTACACATATGTGCAAAACGCATCCATGTAAAAGATTCTTCGGACAGGGTTAGCAGCCTCAAACAGGAACAACCCCCATGTCCATCAACACAAAGGATAATTACACTTTGGAATATTCGTATAAGGGGCAACCATAGAGCAAATAAATGAAGGAACCCTTGCTGTTGGCAGCATCGTTGATGGAGCCCCCAAATATTTTACTGAGTACAAGAAGACAGGACTAGATACCCAATGTACATTTTATTCATATAAAGTTTGATAACAGATAAAGCATATTTATGATAAATGACTGATTCTATAATTGTGAGTTACTATCATATAGGTTGCTGATAACAACCCGTAATTTGATCTAGGGTGTTATAATACCAATGTATTTATTCACTTAGTGACAACTCTTTAAGCTTTACATTGAAGATGTGCACATTTAAAAATATCGTTTGTTATACATTATAACTGAATATATATTGCTTTCTTGTATTATAATTAAATAAAAATAAAATGAGAAAAATTTAAAAATTGTTACACAGCAACTATGTATTTGGATAAATAATCAAAATGTTTTAAAGTTCTACAAATTTAGCAATTTTTTGTTTTATTTTTATTCATAAGTTTCACTCTAGAATTCACTGTATCGTGATAAATATTTAACAGTAATGAATATAATGCAAAATTTAGAGGTCAAGATAAAGTTTTCATAATTTGTATCCACAAAGTAAATGAATAGTGATCATTTTAAAAATTTCTAATAATTATTTAATAGTGTAGGAGAAGAGTAAATTTATGGTAATTATCTATAATTCACTAAATCAGGAAATTACAAATAAAAATTCTAACATGTCAAATTCCAGTCTTTATCATCATAGTTATTCAATGTTTGTGGATCGAAATTCAACTTCAAAATAATAAAATATGTGTAATTGAGTTAGTTTTATTTAAGTGACAATAATTAATAGAATGAGGAAAAGTGAGTTCTAAGATATAAAATTAAGCAATTGAAAATAATGCAATGTTTTATGAAGCATTTTTTTTTTTTGGTGGTAAAACAAAAAAGGAATTTAATTTTTACATTTACAATACTAAAAAAATAATGTAGATGTCTTTCTCTTTCTTATTTATAAAAACAAAAGCTTTTATACCATCCAACATTTTCTGGAAACATATTCAATATCAAACTCTTTAAAAAAATTTTTATGTTGATTGTTATATTCAAATAAACCACTATTCTTATAATTCCAGTTTTACATTAGGCTTGTAAAATAATAACAGAAGCATTTTTCCATATTCTACTCTTAGTCATTTTGGAACTTGAATTTCTACCTGAGCAGTATAATTTCAGAATTTGTACATTTAAGTTAGGTACAATGCTGATTTCCCCTCTGAAACTTGTTATATTCCAAATTTTCTATAATTAAATCAGAGGAACATGAATTACTGCTATTTAAAAAAAAAAAAAAAAGATGCCCATGTGAGAAATGTCATCTACTACTGTATTCTTCTCTACATAACAAGAAGTCATGATTTATGGATCCCATGACATTTAGCTCATTACCCAATGAAACTGAAAAATAATAAGCATTGCTGGAGGCAGGTAATGTTCTTATTCTTTATGTTGATGACAGTACTAAACATGTATTTTCAGCATCATTGCACAACTTAGATTCTTCTTGAGCTTGTATTTTTGAAGAATTCATTTCCAAATTTTAGTAAAACTCAATGGTGAAAAAACTTTTAGATATTTTATAAAATACTTGTAAAATATATCGTGAAAAATGATCTTACGTTGAAGAAATGTAACGGTCCATAATCAGGTAAAAACACTGCACGTTCACTTGATACTGAAAATTGTTACTTTGCATATATATATAGTACACAATCTATTTTGTATATAGGTTAAAAAAATGATTTTTAGATTAAAAAAAACTGGAGGCTTAGTGTTCATGTCATCATTAATTTCCTTGTGACTTTGGACACTTCATTGTTATTTTTGGAACCTGTTTCCTCCTTTGTTTAAAATAATCTATGTGTACATATTATCCTATATATTCTAATAATTCTAATAACATATTAATATACACAGAGCTTGTCAAGGAGGCCAAATGCATTCCCACGGGGACAGGGGCAAGGTATGCCTTCCAGACCCGTGGGATAGTGAGTAGGTCTGGGATAGAACGTCTACTCTCTCAGTCCAAACTCCCTAAGCCTTTGAAGCTCTTTCTCTACCTTGCAGCAGGTTGGACACTTGCAATTTGCTCACGATGGGCCACCTTCTGCTCGGTTCCGGCGCCCAAGCACACCCTGAGATCCTTCTCTCCCTGAGCCGCATCAGCACACGCAGATCTGCCCTGCGTGACTACATCCAGCACGTCCAACTTTACATCCCTGCTCTCCTTATCCCACACCCTTTCTGTCCATTCCCACTCACGTTCCTCTGACTGTTTCTCTATAAATTAGAAAATGCAGTTGTTCTTTTGAAGGGAACCGCACCTCCTCTTGGGTCTAATATTGCACCTCACCTGGAGGGCTCTTCAGGGTCCTGCTGGAAAATGCATCTTCTGATCTGGCCTAGAAGCAAAGAGGCAGGACTGGTCCTGAGGGGACTCAGCATTGCCCTGCATGGCCAGGCCCCAGGGGACATCATTACAGTGTCTTCGGGTAGTGCCGGGTTTGTCTCATCACATAACAATGCGAAGGGCCATGCCGCTGGGGAGTAGGAGGCCACTTCCACTGGCAAAGAAAACTCGCCAGAAAACAGAGGCCCGTGTCCCCAGTTCCACAACAGTCTTCCCATACACTCCCACCTCAATGTACGGGACCCGATTCTTGGGTCTGCTTCTTCACTTCTCCTTAAATTTCTGTAGCTATTTGATATCCCTTTAACTCACCCTGCTCATATTGATCAGCACCAATCATCTTCTATTCCTTACAAGATATACCAATATCTATAAGCAGAGATATAAATATATCAAACGCCATGTTCATAATATTCTAAAACGTTTTGCAGGTGGAAATGTTACAAATTTCACTTTGTAAACAGAACATAATTTCTTATGGTATGGATGAATTACTTTTCTTTTCTTAGTTAAGAAATATGTCTCTAGGATATAGGTCTAAATTAAATTAGTGGCCATTTGTTTTTTGGCAATTCTGAATACAATTAGATCTCAAATAAAGCTCTCAGAACTATAACTATGCATACCCTGTGGTATTCAATTCTCTCCAAATGTTCAAAAGTGTGCATTTGGCCATAAAATTTCAACTGTGTGATGTAAAAGAGTTTGTGTCTTAAAAACACCTGCTCAGGATAATTAAGGACCTTGGTAAAATATGTAAATATTCATGATTTTTTTTTTTAAATATCAATACCAATGGTACAGATGTTACTTCAGAATAAATTACTTTGGCCATATTGTGGATTATGTAGAAAAACATACCTTATGTTTAAATCAAATGTAAAAAAAAGCAGATATTGACATTTATAAAGCCTTAAACATATGCCATAGAAAAGCAACTTTTCCAGATGTCAAACTCTAAATTACTACCCATCCCTTTGTTAAAAAATGACTTAGTGAGTGACTACTATGTACCCAGAACCACTCTGGTCACTGGGACCACATCAGTGAGCAGAAGAGTTGAAATCGCTCATGGATCCCATATTGCAGTGAGGTGTGACAGATAATGCAAGGGGATTATATAATAGATAAGACAGGTGACAATGTACACGTAGAATAATTTGTCTACCCACAGACAAAGAACAGTTGTCAGAAAACTTCTTTCTGTAAAATTGATTTAAAGAGATATAAATAAATTCGGAGATTAGGACATTTGATCCAGGAAAATAGCATCAAATAGGTAGAGAATATAAGATATCTAAAGTCCCGAGTCTACCTGTTTTGGGTCTCCAGCCAATGAGCTGTACTGGCCATAAAACTTGTTCTATGGCTCTGCCTGGGCTGTAAAGCAAATTGAAAACCCTGTGTAGGGCTGAATATAGTTTCCAGCTTTGTAGGAACAGAAAGTCTAACCATAGCACCTGAGAAGGTAGGTACATTGCCCACCATGTTTCCTTACTCACTACCACACCCAAAAAAAGCCCCAGCCAGTAGCTCTGTCCATCTGCCAAGTCAGCCTGGTAGCCCTGGCTGGCTAGGGAGTTTGGTAAAAAAAAAACAAAAAAAAAAAACAGCCTGATTTGGATGCCCACACAAGTTGTAGTGGCCATGGAGCCTGTTCTATGGTCCACCTGATCAGGAATGGAAACTTACAGTCCTGTCCAAATGCTAAGAACAGTATCCAGTCCTACCTTACCAGACCTGACCAGAGCATCTGGGCAACTGAAGGTATCATCACACTGCCATGCTTAGTAAGAAAACCAAGCCAGATGTTCTATCCAATTGTTTGTAGCCAGTGGAAGTCCCCTGAACTCAGAGCTTGGGTTATGATATCACCCAAATAGAGATCCTAGTATCAAGCCGCACTTCCCAAAAGAATGCTACCCACTGACCCAACTAGAACCCAAGCTGTGCTGACTGGTAAAGAACCATCTCTGAGAAGAAAACCTTCACAGTATGGAAGAGACTGCATATTCAAAGGCAGAGATAACAATTCAAGGAATCAAGGACTATGAAGACTCAGGTAAGCATGACACCACCAAAAAAGCTAATGAAGCTCCAATAACTGACCCACTGGCCTCATGAACTGTCTGATCAAGAGTTCAGAATAGTCCTTTTAAAGTAATTGTGAACTACAAGAACTCACAGACAACTAAACAAATGTAGGAAAACAATGCATGAACAAAATGAGAAGTTTAACAACAACAACAAAAAATAGAAACCATTTAAAAAATAAAAACGGAAATCCTAGAGATGAAGACTGTAATGACTGAAGTGAAGAATTCAACAGAGAGTTTCAATAACACCCTTGACCAAGCAGAAAAGAGAATCAGTGAACTCGTAGACTGATCACTTGAAATTGTTTAATCAGAGAAGAAAGGGAAAAAGAATGAACAAGAGTGAAGAAAACCTATACAACTTACAGAAAACAATATATGCATTATGGGAATTAGAGAGGAAGAGAAAGAGAAAGGAACAGAAAGTATATTTAAAACAATAATAGCTGAAAAATTACCAAACCTGGGGAGCAAGACAGACATTAGATTCTTGAAGCTTCAAAGACTCCGAATAAGTTGAACCCAAAAAGGGCTATCCCGAAACAAATTATAATTAAATTCTCAAAAGTTAAGGACAAAAAGAGGGCCTTACACTAAGTGAAATAAATCAGACAGAGAAAATACTGTATGATCTCATTTATATATGAAATCTAGAAAAACCTAAACCTACAGAAATAGGGAACCGATTGATGGTTGCCAGAGGTGGAGGAGAAATGGGTAAATGTGGTTAAAAAGCTACAAACATTTAGCTGTAAGATGAGTAAGTTCTGGGAATGTAATGGACAGCTTGGATACTATAGTAACAATACTGTATGGTATATTTGAAAGTTGTTAAGAGAGAGTTTAAAAGATCATCACAGAAAGCCCTGGCTAGTTTGCTCAGTAGTTAGAGCCTTGGCTCAAGGACTGAAGGGTTGCAGGCTCCATTCGGGTCTGGGGCATGTACCTGGGTTGCAGGTTCAATCCCCGGCCCTGGTGGAGGCCATGAAGGAGGCAACCAATCAATGTATCACTCTCACATCGATGTTTCTCTCTCTCCCTTTCCTTCCCTCCCTTCCACTCTATCTAAAAATCAATAAAAAAATAGCCTCTAGTGAGGATTAACAAAAAATAAAAATAAAAAAGATCATCACAGAAAAAAATAACTATTTAAAGTGATAGGTATTAAATGAACTTATTGGGTAATTATTTACATTTATACATATGGCATTATTATATTGTATACTTTTAAATGATATAATATTATATGTCAATTTTATCACAACAAAGCTGGAAAAAATAATCCTATGAATCATGAGGACAGTAAATAGCTGTTTGGATTCACTATATTTTGGGGAGGATATAAAAGGGAAAGATGTATTTAAGAGGGAAACACTGGGGACTTACTATTCTACTAACAAGTGATGAAAATTATTCTCTTAAGAAATTAACATAAATTCAAAGTCTTTATTTTTACAAATGTTTTGTATTCTGATAATATATTGTACTTCTTGAATTCAGATAAATCTATCAAAGGAAATAAAAATCTTGGGACGGCCTCAGAGTATATGTGTATGCATATTTTGAGAATGCACAGCTTATTAAAGAAAAAAAGATACAAGATTTTTTTTTAATTAAATATGGCCATGGGATAGAATTAAGAATAAAATAGAAAATCTTCTTAGTCTTTTGAGGATTTCAAATAATGTAATTTTTACTTAGTTTATTTCCCAAAAGCAATATTTCAAACAAGGGAGCTACTCTTGAATATTAAATACATAAACTTTAAGTAATATTATTTTTATTAAAAGTAGAATCCCCCATATTTTAAATACCTAGTTCTGGCATATATGCAAATATGCAAAAATAATGTATATTGCCTTGCATTCTGACTCTAGTTTTATTCTTTGTTTACAAATTTGCTCCTTCCTTCCTTCCTTCCTTCCTTCCTTCCTTCCTTCCTTCCTTCCTTCCTTCCTTCCTTCCTTCTTTCCCCCTCCCTCCCTCTCTCCCTTCCTCTCTCTTTCTTTGTCTTTTTTTTTTTCCCTTGAGCCAATATTTCAATGAAAGTTGCTGGTTTCAAAACTACCCTCAGATACAAGGCTGAGTTCAGGGCACCTCACCAGTGACCTGACTCCCACTCAGGATTTTAGGAGCCTAGAACAATTTTTTTAACATTATTTTAAGCCTCTAAATTTGGGATTTTTTTTTTAAGCAATGATAGCTAAAATGCATATTTGTTAGATTTATCAATGAAGATTTTTGGTAAAGATTTAAGGGCAAACAAACAAACAAACGTCTCCATTGAAAACAATTTCTCTGCCTTCAATCTCAGTTAAAGTTACTGTCATCACTGAGACATTCTTGACTTGACTGTTAGTCACCTTCCTACCCCCTAATCTGTCACCCTACAAGTCCTGCTATTATTTTACGGGTACATATGCCTTACAATCTTACCTCTCAGAATCTCCGATGCTGCCTCATGCCACTTTTAACCTCTTAGAAATACAGTCCATTTTTCCTTCAAACTAGATGTATAATCAACCTACTGCTCATCAGTCTCAATCCTGCCACACTGTCCAAGCGACTGCCATCTCCTGCCTCTAGTCTGTCTACAGAACGCTGGGGAAATGGACACCTTTGCCCCATGAATCCGATTATGCCTGCTCCTCAAACACTCCCCGGCTTCCCACGTCCTGTGCAACCGGCATCAGTTACAGATAACAGGAGAAGCATACTCGTCACAGCCAAAGGAACGATAGCTCTGTAATTAATAAGTTAGGCCTGGGCTACATGTATAACTAGACATACGGAGGTGAATATTAACATCGATACAGATTTCCCCCTATCATTAGAGACTCTCCCAGGTTTATAATGAAATGTCAGAGTGACTGGTTGGTGCACACATATTGTAGTCGGGATATGAATGGCAAGCTCATGCCCAGCTAGTGTGTGTGTGTGTGTGAAGGTAGTACGTACATATTATTTAGAATATTTTATGTATATATTCACTGTAGAATTCTCTCTTCATGTGAAAATACTATAAGTGAATCAGATCATAGCAGATGCCCTCTGGTTGACAGGAGGCTCTGTGTTGGAAGACGAGAAACACCTCCTCTCTCCCATCCACCATACGCTCTGACACAACTCTATAGAAGCCGTGGGGTCCAGAAACACTTACAAAACCGTTCTCTACAGTTCAGCGAATGAACGCAATGCACGGTGACTGCATCTGGTACAGGAGAAAGTGTCTGCAGCTACGGATGCTCCAAAGAAAGCACTTTGAGATGCATGAAAGTCAGTCCCAGTCTCTGCGTGCCCCCATCCTTACTGTGGCTCAGGACAAGTTGGAAGTCGGGATGATTTGCATTTAAAATCATTTTCAAATTCAAAACTGCTTCTGTTACTTATGTTTAATTATTGATTTTCTTTATTTTTATGGATTGATGTAGAGAGAGAGGAAAGAGGGGAGGAGGGATGGAGGGGGAGAGAGAGAGAGAGAGAAGGTGAGATATATATAGAGGAACATCAATTTGTTGTTCCCCTTATTTATGCATTTATAGATTGATTCTTGTATGTGCCTTGACCAGGGATTGAACCGCAACCTTGGCGTATCAGGAAGATGCTCTAACCAACTGAGCACTTGGGCCAGGGCCCCAAAGCTTGTTTGAACTTATCCTCACAAATACATTGAATTGGGCTGTGGAGGCAGAACAGAATGACATAGAGAATCATTTTCCTCGGCTTCCATCTGTCCAGAATGGCTTTGGTTGATGACTTTTATAATGGGAGCCGTCCGAAATATTTGAAGAGCGGCATTTGGGGGTCCCTCCCACACCATTTTCCAAAGACAGTCTCTCAGCAAGAGGTTGGAAGGGTGCAGATGTAAAAAGCTGAGGACAGGGCTTGAATTAGCCCTGTGGTGACCGTCTAAAGTTGTCTGATCACTTACAAACCTCGGTTCAGGGAGCTCGGGTTTAACAAGTCGAGTGGTAAATAGAAAGATTCCTTTGAAAAGTGAAACCCTGGTTCAGCAGGGTGGGTGAGAATCAGAAGCAAATTTACATTTCAACATCCTGTCTGTTTCTCTTTCCTATAGTGGAGGCCCACAGAACAATTGCACTTGTTAAAGTCTCTGCTTTAGTTGGCGTCGGTGGCCAAAGTCCTACTGCTGAGCCTCTTTGGCAGCACATTTTGAAAGGACATTCGCTGAGACCAAAGTCATTTTGTTAAACGACACTCTCTGCAGTTTGGTGCTGTGAGGGGAAAAAAAAAAAAAAACTGAATTTGGTAAATTATAGTCCCAAACCTTCATGGGTTTCATTTTCCAGTGATGTGCTTTATAGGATCCTTTGAGAACAATATTTTTCCTTCCCTGACATGAAACATATCATCGTATTATCTGTATTTGCATATTATCAGTTGTATGCTGAGAGACCTGAAAAATTGCATATATGTAGCTCGTGTAGACTTTGTAAAAGGTTAAATTTTTAGCAATTTCTAAAAATTAGGTGGCATTATTTACTGAGCTAGAGTATCACTTCAAAAAGCATGCCATTTCCTTATGGGAGAAAAAAAAAAAGATGTGAATGCTGTAAAATTTATTCTTTGTGCAAAACCTTATAGATGGTAATTTGTATGTAGCAATCACCATTTCCCACCAAAGTCAGTGATATATGTGTAAATTTCCTCCCAGCATGGTCAAAATTCAGTTCCATTCTTTAATTCTTATAATGTCTCAATTTACTTGCCTATAAAACACATGATTTGCATTAGAGAAATCACCCGTTCTAAAACACCCAGTGACTGTACGAAATCTACTAAGTGTACTGTATGGCATAATCCTACAATTTTAGAAGATTAGACTTGGAATTGCCCAGAGACCGTGGCTAGCCCAGTTCCCACCAGGGCAGAAATGCCTTCCAATGCTCCGAGATTTGCTCAGCTGCTATTTGAACCTTTGAGAGGACGCACGAATAACCGCACCACGAGGTATTTCATTACACTTTCTTAGTAATCGTGGTTATTTCCAATCATCTTTCTCAGATTCATTGTCTCCCTTTCACTCATTGCTTAGACCTCGACAGAATCAATGTCTTTGCTCCCAGCCTCATGGAAATCTCTGTCCACAAAAATAACGCTACGAAATGCGGACATTTGGATTTTAAGAGTAGCCGTATTCTCTGGAGAGTAGAGGACATTGTTTTATACCAAAAAAGTAAGAGAGAGATTATTTTATAAGTCATTATTTGTGCGATATGTGAGAAAATATTTCAAAAATATTTTACATATTTAATTGAAGAATATATATGTATGTATACATACCACATCTATATATAACATATATACACACCTATGTACAAGAAAGAATATAAAGTTACTATTATGTGTATTATATAATGTAAGTAAAGTATTGTTTATTGTATATTTTATGCTATTTATCATATTTCATATGATATATGTCATAAACATTCTCATCCATATATATTTCTTCTTTCTTGGTTACATATGTGTATATGTATATATTATATTATATATTCATATTTATGATAAGCTAATGAAAATATGCCAACCAAACTATTGGTAGTGCTTAATAGAATGGGATTAGGCTTGGAGAAAGAGAAGAATATTAATATTTACTTATATACTTTGCATTGATTGCATTATCGTAAGGGACCGATTTTCATCTTGTAATTTAAAACTCAAGTACTGAATTAAACAGCATTCTTCCATTACCGTAGTTTTCAAGTGCTACAGTGCTTTTGAAGACAGAAAATCTCCCTCCCACATGTTCCACGCCCCCATTAAACATCTGTTTCTCCTCCCTCTGCTCACAATGCGTTTACCCCGTTGAGCTATTCTCTATCTGGGTTTGTCACATCACTCGCATAGTAGAGTCTGAGGTCATTTCTGAAGTAGCTGATTTGTTCCTATGTCATTGAGTAAAACATGCAGTGGGAGACAATTCCTACACTGGCACTTGTGTGTAATAACCCAACGTGCCACGTAATATTAAACACGCGGTACTTGCTATCGATTTACCAACACTTAGGTGAAGCAAAGCACATCTAGGTAGCGTGGTATTTTAAATATGCACATTTAGTTCATCTACATGCATCACTCTCTACCTGTTCTGCTTTCCATGTTACTTTATCACAAAATTCTTCCTCCCTAAGAAACTCGAGTTGATGTGCACAGTGGGAAGGGCCGAGTGGAGGCAGGGGTCGATGCTGGTCAGGCTTTGAGAGAGAAGAGTGTAGCACAACGGACTGATGTCAGCCGCCGTCGGAAAATCAGCTGAATAATAACGAAAACCTGATTTGTTTTCATCAGTGGGGGAGAGACTGGGCAACCAGGAGAGAGGCTGGACCCTGCCAACGCTTGGGCGGTCTAGTCCCACGCGCTCCGATTGACTGAACATCCACGTGTCACAGTGGCCCTGTGCTTACGCAGTTCATTTGACTTCCTAGTTTCTGGCTTTGAAGAAATATGCTAATCATGGTGCATAGTTTTCTGGTCTTTCGGACAATTATGTTTCTCAAGATAAAGAAATAAATGGATTCGAGAACTGTGTACATCAGTATTCGGAGCTTGCAGAAAGCGAGAACCCTGGTGAGAAGCAGGTCCCCTCCTGTCCTGAATCACACCACACTTTGGGTGCTGTAGTGACAGAAACGCTGAGGTCAGGCCTCTGCAAAGTCTCTTTAGAAAAGACCAGTTGAGCTTTGCACAGTATCAGCATTACGAACCTTGCCTTGCGCTGTTCTTAGCACTTCAGCGGAATGTTCCTGAAATGGAGAAATGCTGTAACTTCCTCCTTTAATTGGCATTACACTAAATCAGAATATTTTTTTCAGTGATTCATTCAATAATAAATGTATATGAAATGTCTACTGTGTACGAGATGTGAACAGACTGGACCACGTCCAGTCTACTGGCTAGAGCTGCAAAGGGTATTGTGAGGTCATAATGCAGAAGGAGGGGACAGACCACAGACCACAGAGAAGGAACCCCTGGGTTTGCCTGGGGGAGTCAGGGAACTTTTTCCCTGATAAGACACTAATATAAAAATAAGCATGAGCCAGGCCAGTGTGGATCAGTGGATTGAGTGTCATCCCACGGACTGAGAGATGCCAGTTTAATTTCCAGCCAATGTCTAGTTTGTGGGCTCAATCCCCAGTAGGAGGCATGCAGGAGGCAGCTGATTGATGTCTCTCTCTCACATGGCTGTTTCTCTCTCTCTCCCTTCCTTTCTCTCTAAAAAAAATCAATAAAAAGATATTTAAAAAAAAAGATAAGCACTGCTCAGCCAGTGTGGCTCAGTGGTTGAGCATCGACCCCTGCACCAAGAGGTCACCAGTTTGATTTCCGGTCAGGGCACATGCTCAGGTTGTGGGTCTGATGCCCAGTGGGGGGCACGCAGGAGGCGGCCGATCAATGTTCTCTCTTATCGATGTTTCTATCTTTCTTCCCTCTCCCTTCCTCTGTGAAATAAAGTAAAAATAAAGTATAAAAATTTTTCAAAGATAAGCACGAAATGGGTATAAATGGATATAGGAAGTGAAGAACACTTCAAAGGCATAATATTTTATAGGAATAAAAGTGCTTTTGCTTGCGTTTTCCAAACTGAGCACAGGAATTGTAAACACACTCAGGGAGACGGGGAAGGAAGCCACAGGTGTGAAAGGTTTTGTGTTCCACGCCGAACAGTTTAGAAAGCCGTTCAGACAATAGCCAGCTTTGTCTTCAGTAGTAACAAAATATGGAGGCAGAATTGGAGTCTAGATGAGTATTGAAAAGGTATCAGTAAAAATTAGTGCAACATTAATTCTTGCTAATATTGGTATATTTTGGTTTTTGTCTTCATAGCGAGATTGTAACCCTGAGGATAGTATCTATATCCTATATTCTTATATTTCTTTTTTTTCCCTGAAGTGTCCAATATACTTTTCGCAGTAGGACTTCAATATATACTTTTTCTTTGATAATTTTTAATTAAGTATCCCACTAGATTAAAAAAACAAAGATTTCAATAATGCAACTTCATGGAAGCATGGATTGATGACATAAATTTAAACTTTTTCTCCTTACCAAAAATGTATACAAAGATATTTAAAGAATTGACTATTTAATCACACTCAGTATATGATCTGATTAACAAAATTCAATATTCACAAACATTAAAGAATGCAATTCTACATAAAGTAAAATATGTCTCTTTTATCATTAAATATATATATATATCTTCACTGAGAAATGGAGATTAGGAGCACAGCAGGTATAAACCAAAACAGTACTATAGGTATTTTTAACTGAAATATGAGTTGGCAAAATCACTTACAAATTAAATTATAAAAGACAGAAAATAGATTTTTTTTTTAAATTTTTTTATCCTCACCCGAGGACATTTTTCGATATTTTGTTCAGATAGAGTGGGGGGGGGAGAGAGAGAGAGAGAGAGAGAGAGAGACATCGACGTGAAAGGGACACATCGAGTGGTCGCCACCCACACGACCCAACCAGGGCCGGGGACAAACTGCAACCGAGGTACGTGCCCTTAGCGGGAACTGAACCCGGGTCTCTCAGGACCGCAGGCCGACGCTCTAACCGCTGAGCCAAACCGGCCAGGGCAAATAGATGTTTTTTGATAGATAGAAGAATAGATATAAAGACAGAACAGACATTACTGTATAATACTTGCAGAGTGTGTGTTAATTATATTATATTGTTTTATTTTATTTTATTTTATTTTATTTTATTTTATTTTATTTTATTTTATTTTATTTTAAGTCCTGTCTTTTCTGTCATCCCCTCTGGAGAGAATGAAAAAATAAAGGGGGCAGGGCTGGTGGTAGATATGATTTTGAGATCAAGCGATCGAAAGATGTTCCTTCTGTTACAATCAACCTTATTAATCAGAATCAAACTTGCTGCTTCGATGCCTAGAGAACAAATCTGAATGATACTGTTAGATTCAATTCCCTGAGCAGTTGATGGAGAGTACCTTAGGTCATTATTATTTAATTAACTGTGCAGGTGGTCTTTCAACCCATTATTTTTGAAATTTTGATGAATACCTCGAATGCATCATATAGTTTCCTTTGGAAACTTTAACCTCCTTGAGCATATCTTTCCCAAAGATGGACCCATTTGAGTAATTACCACAAAATGCCATCTTCCCCATAGAAACCAAGACGTCCTTGAAATATCGACAGCCACAGAAACGTCAAAGAACACTCGAGAGCTAGAACATGCCATCATTAATGAGAGAAGTCACTGGAAACATTGGGGACTGCACTGTGGTTGATGACCTGATTCTAAAATCGGTGAGAAGATTGAGTTGTCATTTCTGAAGACGTTTCCAGGCAACAAAATCCCTCTTTAATGGGAACCTCTTCCTAGCAGCGCATTGTCAGTACGACAGTTTGTACTCAATACCAATTTAAACATCCAATTGCTTTTAAGATATTATTTTCTTGTTTAATAGCTTAGTGTGTAGGTTTAAGGTGTGCATTGAATCCTGATCCTTTAAACAATGCGGAGAACCCAGTGGTGAGCATTCTGTGGGAATAAAGAAACCAGTAGGGAAACTTTTTTTACTTTCTTTCAATCAGGTCGACTTTTTGCAAACTCGCATTTTCCATTCTGCTGAGTTCCAGCGACGTGGACTCCACTGAGTGGCGGTTGGGAAATCGCCCGTGGAGCTGTATTGGAACGGTCACCCTCATCCTAATGAAACGTCGTATTGGGAAAGTCACAGTCAGAGTGTTATTCTGTTCCTAAGTGACACTGTTGGAGCGTAACATACACTTAGCTACCGACCTGACAAGTTGTCTATTTAACAGAGAAGAAAGGACCTGACTATGATTGATGTCCCTGCTCAGTGATCGGGACGGAAGCTCTGCTACCCCAGGGCCGTCTGTCTGCAGAGCTTGCGGCCCCCCATTTCTCTTCATTTGGAGAAGAAGCCCCTCCTTCGAGCCTGTACCTGTGCAGCCTCCAGTCCACCGACCTCTGAGCTGACCGCTTCCTTCTGTTCACACGGAACCATCTTCAGGGGCCTTGTTCCGCGGCCTGACACGAAGATCTTCATACATTTCTAGCTACTTGCTTCCAGGTCAGGGAGGACAGTGTTGAAAACTCGCGTCCTTCGTAAGGAGAGTTTAGTGGATTATTGACTTTGGGGTTGTCAGTGTCATCTGCGCTCCGACACTGGCGGGTTCTTTTCTCTGTCACTGAGTTAAGTGTTCCTTTCGATACCTGCCTTGTGTTGCTGTGACTTACAGTAAGATTCGAATCAAGCTCCAAAGACTAATGTGTGCGGCCAGGTTGCCCCCGCCCCCTCTGTCACACTTTCTTTTAAATGTCTGATCAGTCAACTGAGAAAAGAAAACAAGAGCTAAAAGCATACAATATACTCAAAACACACAGAAGTCAAAAAGGGAGGAAAAATAAGATGCAAAGAACAAAAGTAATAGTAAAAAGTTCCAAACATGATAACTATTAATCTGATTATATCAATAATCACTTTAAATGTGAATAGTATATTAATTAAAAGATAGTTTATCTTTATGAATTACAAAAAAAAACAAAAACGCCCATGTCTTCTAAAGTAAATCAGCATTTAAAAAAAAATTTTCTTTCTTTATGAATTTTTAGAGAGAGGAAGGGAGAGGGAGAGAGATAGAAACATCAATGAAAGAGAACATTGATTGGCCGCCTCCTGCATGCCCCCCACTGGGGATCCGGCACACAACCTGGGCATGTGCCCTGACAGGGATTGAACCAGGGACCTCTTGGTGCAGGGTCGATGCTCAACCACTGAGCCACACTGGCTGGGCAGTTAATCAGCATTAAATGTGACTAGCCAGATAGTTTAAAGAGATGAAGAAAGCTATACCATGCTAACACTAATGACTAAAATGGTGAAATACACATATCAATTTCAGAAGAAAAGAAAGACACCACCTAATGATACAAGGTGCAATTTCCCAACAAGACAGAACAGTTATAAAAATATATGCATCTAGCACTAGAACATCAAAATACATGAGGCCAAAACGATAGTAATCCTCTATAATGAAGCCTATATGTACATACACCTCACAGCTTTGCTCATTAGATTCCGCCAATTTATATATCTTACCTGAGTATCCATATGGTAAATTTTACTTTAAATACAACATGCTCATTTTAATGATTTTAACCGTTTAACTCATGAGAATGATCTGTTTCTTTTGTTACGCCACTTTTGCATCTAGTGGATGATATATAATGATTGAATCAAAACTGATCTTTGATTCGTTACTTCCCAGAAGTCTGAGTGTAATCAATAAACGGTGGTATATTATGCAGGAACACTGAAAGTGGAATTTTAAATTCAGGTCCCTGTATCCGACAAAGGACTGATTTTCCTCTGATACTGTCTCAGGCTTCGCTGAATCGGAAAAGAGGTGCCAGGGTGTGAGGGGAAATACAAGCGGCAGGTTAATAATTAGCAATATCCTCCCTCCACCCTCCTCATTGCTGGCTGTGAAATTTCACTTCTTATTAAAATTTGTATTCTTCAGCGTCGCATGGGAGTAGCAGATTTTCTCTGAGTTTTGACTGCTCTACAAATGAGCTATGCCAAAAAATGCTACAGCTGAAAAATGTCACTGGCCTTTCTCTTGAAGTAGCAGAGAGCTTTTTAACATTTCAGGGAGGCTGGGTCAGGTCTGTGATGGTTAAATAAATTGCTTTTCAAATGCCACAGACACAGCGGTCCGGACCATTGTATGGATGAGTGTCTTCCATATAAGTCGTCAGGTATTTTTGCCCTCCTGCCTGTTCTTAAAATGTGAACTACACAGACTAGAAGATAACCTAAAAAAAAAAAAAAAAAAAAGATAGAAATAAAATTCACACTAGATCACTAATCTTAGAGTACTGTTTTTCAAACCGGGTTTTGTGAAATCTGTTGAGTGGCCCTCAACCAGCTTTGGAAAGTGACAATGAACAGAATAGACACTATGTAATGGAATATAATTGCCATGAGAGTGCATGACATGCAACAATGTATCTTAGACTTTTTCTCTTAGTTACATGTGCATATACATCTGCAATGCTAGATATAGAACTGGGTTATAGCATAAAATATATTTCTTACTATGAGTCGTAGACAAAAATATCAGAAGGTCATTGCTCCGGGTCATCTGTTCTCATGTTAGCCTTTGCTCATGAGGCCTGAAATAAATCAGACAGGACATTATGCATCAGATGAGACATATTAGCACAGTACATACAACCCCCAACTTCATTGTCAATTCTGTATTTCCGGAGAATCTTTTTGTTTAATAGAGGAGTGGACAAACTTTTTACACAGATGTAGAAGTAGAAACACTTGAGACTTTGCTAAATCCATGCATTCTCCATCACAACTGCTCAGTTTGACCACTGTAGCAGAAACATGGCCACAGATGCCACGCAGACAAACGACTGTGGCAGTGCTCCAGTAAAATGCAATTAATGGATTTGTATTAAAATAATTCTGACATGTCACAACAACATATTATTTTATACTCATTCAAAAATGTAAAAAACAAACAAACAAACAAAAAACAGGAGGTAGACCAATTGTAATCTTAAGAAAACCATTCCTAAAATTTATACCAAAGGAAGCTTAAAAGCTTCCCAGTGACTCTCTTCTGCAAAAACTCTTTCTCAATTTCTTCCTCCCTTCAGGTACCAGACTACAAATAGTCATTATTCCTTTCTACTATAAATAAATATTTCTGATTATGGCAAGATAACTTATATATTTTGATTTAAAGAGCTCATCTTATTAACTGAATTTTAGTTTATAAACCAGACCATATATTTTATTTTTTTCTAATGCTTAGCAGTGGATTGTTTGTATATTAAGAGAGTTATTGGAAATGTTAGCCAAAATAAAACATCAAATAAATAACCGAAGATACCATTATGATCCCAATAAAAGCATTTGAAAAGGTAATTCCAAAAATCAGCAAAGCTACTCATCCATGAATAGTCATTAAATATACAAAGATGGAAAGTATCAGTTTAATTCAGATTTCTCCCATTATCAATCCAATTTAAAATGATCATAGAACGAGAATGCAAATGCTACTGACTGCTGGAGTACTAGACTAAGAAAGAAAAATGAGAATACACCTATCAATATATTTATGATTATTTCTGATTAGATGGTAAAAAATCCTTTACGACATAGATCTGTGGTGTCACAAAAATAAATTGCCAAACATATTTGATGGAATTACTGGTGTATCAGAACTATTGGTTCAGACACTACTGCTGTCCATGCAACCCCATTAGGAAGCGCCGTAGCATTCCAAGTCAATGTATTTTAAACCCAGTTGAGTCCAGTGGGGACATTTACGAGGCCCAGAAAGAGATTAGGGCAATTATGTATGCCAAGTACAAAAATGTCAACAGCAATTTACAATCAGAGTAGATCGTGAGACGGTTCCCAGTTCAATATTTTACTCTGGAGGCAAATAATCAGTATGAGATTTTTGCAACGGGGAGCTAACAGAAAATACGCCAAGGAAATGAACAAACACGCATGCTTAACACAGAGGTTTTAGAATAATGAGATTCCTTTGGTTATTTGATTCAAAGAGAATTCCTACAGGGCTTTTTATAAATTTTATGTTTTCCTCGAAGGTCATAAAATGGATTGAACATTTTTCTTTGTCCGGAGCAATGGCATGTAGTATTGTAGGTTTGTTTCACGCACAATCACTCTCATAATTATATATAATTTTTATTTTAGAACTTAATCAAGATCTTTGTTGGGTGGTAGTCTACAGTTGACCACTGTTTCATGGGTATGGCATTTCCCATCCAAGGGCCAGACACAAAAGTTAGAACATAAGATTTCCGATGTAAGATCCCGTCTTTGTTTTGGCCAAGCCCACCGGAATGCTTCCAAATACACAGTATCCAGTGAACATCTGTTGAACGAATACAGCTGTGCCTGACAATGTCTGCTTGAGTTGCAAAGGTATTTGAACATCCAGTTCAGTCCTGGCTAGTTTGGCTCAGCAGTTAGAGCATCCACCCGAGGACCAAAGAGTCATGGGTTTGATTCCAATCAAGGGCACATACCTCAGTTATGGTTTGGTCCAGGCCCCAGTCAGGGTCATGTGGGAGGCAACCAGTTGATGTGTCTCTCTCACATTGATGTTTCTCTCTCTCTCTCTCTCTCTCTCTCTCTCTCTCTCTCTCCCTCCCTGTCTCTTTCTCTCTCTCTCCCTCTCTCTCCCCCCCCCTCCTTCCTATTCTATCTGAAGATGGATGGAAAAATATCCTCAGGTGAGGATTTAACAAACAAGAAAATCTAGTTCAAAGAGATAGTGAATAAAGGCTGAAAACTGCCCTTCTGTGAAAGTGTCATTATACAAAATGTGTAATTCAGACAGCTATAAGTGTTTTATGAATAAAACTTACTTTCCCACTTTTAACATTCTATCTGTCTGGTCTGTCTGTCTGGACCATCTATCCATCTATCTACCCATCATAGCCTATTGTTTAGTCCCAGATGCTATATTATAATGGGTGGAGAATGAAGGTCACCTACTGGTGTCTGTGTAGCCCTGATGTTTAAATTCCCCTTTAACAGCGGCAGAGAGGAACACTCACCAGACCCATTTCCACAGGTGGCAGGACAGAGTTACTGCCATTTGGGGAGGCTTATCTCATTTTATTTGCTTTCAACTACTTCACTGAATTTTCTTAAAGACATAAAGCATATTTCAGTAGCCACATCTTAGGTTAAAATGTGCTATAACTAAAACAGTATAGAAATGATATGTCTCCTAGAAATATAAATCATTTTATTTTCCATTGTTCTTGTCCCTCTATAAAATTTTAACATTTGACAAATGTAATATATGTTGGATGTCTACACAAAAGTGAAACACAAAAACCAGTAAAATCTTCCCTTTCAACTCAGAGGCTATTAAGTGTATGTATCGCCTAGATCTGTTCCCATAGTGGGAAACATTAGCTTTTGTAAGTTCCTTGTTAAAATCATGCACAAAGAGCAACACAATTTTCAAGTATTTTACTTATCTGACATTCAATAATTTCTATACGAATATAGTCTATAGTGTTTATTTAATGTGAATATACACAATATAAAAATGTAGTATAAGAAGGTAAGCGCCTAGCCGGGGTGGCTGAGTGGATTGAGCATGTCCCATGCACTGAGAGGTCTCGGTTTAATTCCAGGTCAGGGCACATGCCTGGGTTGTGGGGTGGATCCCCAGTGGGGGCCATGCAGGAGGCAGCCAATCTACGTTTCTCTCTCACATTGATGTTCCTCTCTCTCTCTTCCTCTCTAAAAAAATAATCAAGAAAAATCAATAGATAAATCGTTTTTAAAAGAAAGAATGTAAGGAAATTCAAATAGACTCTAGATATTTCTCAATATCCTATATTTCAATAAAGTCCCATTTATACTCAGATTTAATTCTGAAACTGACTTATTCTTCCAATTATTACCGACAAATCAGTTTTCATTATGTACACTTTCTCAGTATCTCTCATTCAAACAAATATACAGAATGTTTTCCCTCAGGCAGAACACATGTACATAACACACATGGCGTGTGGGAACATTTATCTCATGGATGTCGCTGTCCTGGGTCACGTGGAAAGACATTCACGTGGATCGGTGCGGCTGATGTTGATAGAAGTTGGACTTGTGTTCCTGTCTACCCATCAGTGAGCCACCGCAACCCTTGACAAGAGCACTGGGTACCTGCTGTTTTCAGTGAGCTGACGTCTTACTAAACAAAGGGCAGCGACACCATCTTTAAGTCAGCAGAGTCCTGCCACAGAGGATAGGGTGTCGACTCCGCTTCACGGTTCCCCCAGGCAGGAAAGAGAAATCGGGCAAGCACCATGCGGGTTCTGACGGAAAGAGGTCTTGAATTGGAGACTGCGAGATCGGGGAGATATTTATTCTCTCCCAAATGGAGAGATGTGGAAAGACACAAACTTGCCCAGCCGATGTGGCTCAGTGTTGAGCATTGACCCTGAACCAAGAGGTCGCCAGTTCGATTCCGGTCTAGGCACATGCTCAGGTTGTGGGCCTGATCCCCAGTGGGGGGCATGCAGGAGGCGGCCAGTGGATGTTCTCTCTCATCGACGTTTCTATCTCTCTCTCCCTCTCCCTTCTTCTCTCTCTAAAATCAATAACAAAAAAAAAAAAGAAAAAGAAAAAGAAAGGCACAAACTTAAGCTTCCCGTTTCTCTGCAAGGTCTGCGGTAAATCACAAGAGACATCCTTTGAACTCGTCCAGTACAGAGATGCAATTCACCTTCTGAAATGTACGCTTTCTCTGGCTTCATAATTCCTGCCACTCACAAATGATTTTGAGAATGAAATATGTTTCTAGAATAAAGTTTTCTTTCACATAGATAATAAAATGTGAATGAATATAAATATAATTACTCTCTCGACCAGATGTTCTCTTTTCATTTTCACATTTATAAACATGGGCACCTTTTCTATTATTCTTTATAAAATATACTTTTAATACCAAACTAAGCCCTATGTTTTATATGCAAATCGGTGAGATTTTTCCTAATACCATACATACTGAATCCTTTTCCTAATCCTTAAAAGAACTTTGATTTCTCACCCTTGCTCATTAACATCCAGGAATGTAAATTTGTTTCCAGCTTCCACGATGAAAGTATTGGATTTGGAACATAATCTGGACATGAGATATGAGTATGAATATTTCAAGTGTGCGCTGTGGAAATAACCACCTGATGATAGAAATGCAGAGGCTATGTAATGTGTATTGAAAGGTTGGTCACAAAACAGACAGACTTACAATGCAAACTGCATTTCCACCACGTGGAGAGACCAGGAGCACACCATGTGAAACTTCCCACAGCTTTCAATTATCAATATAAGAAGATTAAATGGCTTTCTTTCTTTTCCATAAGCTTGAGTTTATCGGCCTTCACAGAATGGCATGGACAAACTTCACAGACACATGGAACTGGGTTTTGAATTTTCCCTTTGGAGCATTATTTCATAAGCTAATGACAAGGATTGTCCCTGCCTAATATATTATGGAAATTCAAGAATTAGTCGAAGTAGGAGACTTGTAGAAAACTTACGTCAACATGCCATTCATTGTTCTGTTATGAAATATAGATTTTGCAGAATTACAGAGCTATTAACAATTCGGCAAAATAACTTCTGTTGACATAGGTACTAAATCGTACTGAAAATAATGGCCTCTGTCATCTCATGTGCAGGAAAAAACTGTTTTGCTTCCCACCTCGTCTCACTGATGTGAAGGTTTCCACTCCGATGTGTCCATACGTGTTCACAGTGATCAATAGCAACATTGATTGCTTCATTTCTCTGGCCAAATACTCCAGTGAGCCCCCAGGATCTCGTAAGAAAAAACATAAACTCCTTTGCACAACAATGAGTGTTTCTTTCAACAAGGTCTCAACCTCGTGTCCTTATCACTTGATCTGAGTCTAAATTGGTCCTTTTCTCCACTGTCTCCATCCTTCCCTCCACCCCCCTTTAATGTCATGTATCTCCTCATCAAGGTCTCTCACAGGGACTGCGAACCCTTTTGCTTTTACTTTTTAAATTCTACTAATCGAACTCCAAGAGTCATCGATCTCCATTCCAACTCGGAAAATAGGCCAATATGCATTTATCCAGATTGATGACCGATACCCTCACGAGATACAGAATTCCTGCTGTTGGAAGAGGGTTTCGGACTTGCCGCTGAAGAGTCGAATCATTGTCGTTGTTCCTTCCGGGCAGTCGTGTCTGAACTGGTAAACTGGTAAATGCTGTCTACCCAAGACCGCACGCTGAAAAGCTTGTCAAGAGAAAGGAGACATCTAAGTCTTACACGGTTTCAGTTCCCCGGCTGATTCATGGACTCGGAACAGTCGGAGCGAAGGTCAGACAAGTGCTGTCATGTCTATAGTGAGTTCTACCACTGTGCCTGCTTGGTGGTTAATGCCTACAAGGGATGGCCAGAGCTGACTGGACATAAAGTACTCGGGGAAGAAAATGACAGGGTTCATGGAGCAGCGAGGAGATTAGGAATGTGTCAATCTATCTGTTGGCACAAATAAAATAATTCCTATGTAGCGGATGATCTACTAACTCTCTCAGAAAATGTGAGTTTTCAGAATAGCAGTAGGGATGTAGCTACAGTGTGACCACAGGTATCAGAAAAAGAAATTGAAAAGGAATACTCTAGAGTACACCATGAGGCTTGTATAAGGAACTCCACAAGGAAATAAAAAAATCTTAAATCATATAAACTGACTTATAACGATTATGAAGGTGACATTTTGTGTGGCTTTCTGTTTTCCTTAGACTTACCTGACGCAATCATATCTTCTTCAAAGTAATAAATATAAGCACCTTGTTCTGCATATATTTCAGAAAGGCTTATTGTCTTAAGAACTGCTTCCTTCTCTACAACAACAGTTTTGAAGGATTTAAATTAAAGTGATCAGCCTGGGTTTCGTATCTTGCAGAGTGACTTAATTCACACAACCTCAGGCCTCAATTCATAAAGCCTGGGTATTTTTATTATCTCCACTCTTTGCGTACCCCATGAACTTGGAAAAGTCAAGTAAACCTTCAATCTTGCTTTTCTTAGCTATAAAATATGGACATATATAGCCATAGTAATAGCTTTGTTGTTTTAGATGGAAACTATCAAACTTAGAGTGTCTTTTTAAATTATGTATTTATTTCCCTTTTGGTTGGATTTATTGGGGAGACATTGGCTCACAAAAGTATACAGGTTTCCTGTGCGCAATTCTACAGCACATCATTCGTACCGGTATTGTGTTCATCATCCCAAAGGAAGTCTCCGTCCATCACCATTTATCCCCCCATACCCTCCTCTGTCCTTCCCTATACCCCATATTTTTAAATAGTTCATTGCAGGATGTCCGAATGTATAGAAATGTAGGCTATGAGGTCATAGCATCTGTCATTTCCCAATTCACTTCCAGGTTGACTCAAGTAACTGAGCTGGCTAGGAGGGGTCCCTGTCAATTCTATAACCACCCCTCCCAGTTTTGTCCAGTCAAGGAAACCAACCTAAAAATCGAGAATAACTCTTCTTCAGTAAATAATAGATCAACATTCTTTGCCAGCACCTGTAAATAAATTCCCAGATAAACAATATGAAAGAAATATTTGTATTATCAGCAGCCACGTCCTCATCTTTAAGTCCAATGATAAAGAAAACAGTTTGCAGTTGGAGATCCATGTTTATAAAACCATCTTTCTCTAGCTTAGGGGCTTGGTAAAGGATCCCTGGTCAATACTGCCACCTCCATGATGCTCCAATTCCTACCCTCCTTACCCACCCACTGCCTACCTCCCTGACCTCACACCGTCAGTCACGACCTCTGTGTGTAGTCTCACCAGCAATGCTACAGGGCGCTCTCTAGTTCCTGCTACTTGGAGTTACTGATGGTACAATAATGCTATTTCCTAAATCCCTTAGATCATTATATACGTCTTGGCTTTCCTCTCTAATGCCAGTTCCCAAAGACATGACATTATGTGCAATTAATTTTTTATGCCCCTTGAGAACAAATGCAAAATTTGCCGATAATAGTGATTTCATCAAATAGTTGGCAATTGAGTAAATATTCTTCTTCTTCAGAGAAAAAAGTGTGTAAGTCTTCTATTTGAAATCCAAAGAGGTGACAGCTCTTTTTTGTCATGTTGAATGAAGCTTATTTCCAAGCCTATGTTGAATCTTTTGGGTTTTTTTTTTTTTTTTTTTTTTTTGCGGGGGGAGGGGTGGCAGTATTTAATTTTACTTTTAATTTTTTATACTAGTATATATAAATACAATAATTTTTTTTAATTGCCTATGAATTATATAAACCTGCTAAAACTATTTTAATAATAGACTTCTTAAGATTTCTACAAATATATTTGGGTCATCTGTGGACAGAGTTTGACTTTTTCCTTTTCAACATATATGCTTTTTATTTCTTTCTATTCCATTACTTTACTGCTTAGATCTCCCTGGAAAATGTTAACTAGAAATGAAGAGAGCAGACAGCTTTGCCTTTTTCCCACACAAAGGAGGATGTTACAGCTTCATCATTAAGAATGAGTTTGCTTGTACTTTCAGAGGTAAAGTATTTTTCGGTTCAAGTTGCATTCTAGTCCTTTCTTGCCAATAGATTTTAACATGAAAACTTGCTGAATTTTAAAACACCTTCGTGCATCTCTTACTCTGTTCATATGGTTACGTTAATCTGTTATATGTTGAATTATTTTGATTGACTTGAAGATGCAAAACCAAGCTTCTGTTAGAAAACTCACTTGGTCATAAGGTAATATCCAGCTTATTTACTGCTGATATCAATAGGACAGCATTTTGGGAAATGATTTTTGTGTCTATGATCATGAGCCAGACTGGTAAATATTTCCCTTTTATTATAAGATCTCAGTTTGGTTTTAGAATCTGGGGGAAGCAGGCTCCATTTTAATGGGTATGGAGTTCTCCTTTCTCTTCTATCTGAAAAAATTTATGTAGCACTGAAAATATATCTTCTTTATATATTTGACAGGAGTTTTCTTTTGGGAATGTTTTTAAATTTAAAAATCTATTTCTGTAGTATATACAGGACCATTCAAATTTCCTAACGACTGTAGCCAGGCAGTGGCGTGGCTGGGGGTTGACTGATCTGTGATCATCTCACCCACGTATTTGTGGCCACAGCTGGATTCTCTCTTCCTGTGGTCTGTCATCGGTTCTTCACAGCATGACGCCTTGAGGTTCCAACAGGACGGCAGCAGAAGCCTTAATGTGTTTTGATGTTTAGAATTAAAAAAAAAAAAAATCAAACAATCTCACGTTTATGCTTTCAAGTAAGAAAAAGCATGTCACAAGACCTCACCAAACTTCAGGAATAGAAAAGGGAGTTCCGCGAAGGATGTGGCTGTATGTCTTTTTACCACTGCCTGCTCTCTGATCACAACTTCTAATGTCTGTAAAATAAATTCAAATTCTACCAAGATGCCAAAAGACTCAACTGATTATGATATCGGGCACCTGTTCAGGATCTTGTGATGTGCATTTCGCATTAATACTGGTAGAGTCCTTATTATGGCTCATCTTGACTCCCAGTCTTGTGAAATAAAAAATGAATAAAAAAAAAAAGAACAGTCCGGCCTGTGTATCTCAGTGGCTGAACGTCGACCCCTGCACCAGGAGGTTGCCAGTTTGATTCCCGGTCAGGGCACATGCCCAGGTTGTGGGCTGATGCCCAGTGGGGTGCATGTAGGAGGCGGCCAGTCGATGTTCTCTCTCATCCATGTTTCTACCTCTCCTTCTCACTTCCTCTCTCTCTAAAATCAATAAAGGGAAAAACGAAAAACAACAATTTATATGCCCCTTATCTTATCATAGTCATTTCCGTTACGGGAAGACTAAGAAGCTCATAACTCCCCCTAAGGGACAAATATTCTGAATTCCAAACTGTCACATGCCACCAACTCTTTACTTCTGGGTTCAGTAACTTCTTTGATCGGGTGCAATCTGCTCTCTGAGTGTGGTTTCATAACAATTTATTTTTTTCTGCTGTTCATTCTACCTTTGGTAATATCTCTTTTGTACAATAAAAGAGAAAAAAGGGGGGTTCAGGTTGACATAGAAAAATCTCACCGAGACTGCTTCCTGTCAACAGCCAAGAGGACCCCTGTTAATTAAATGTGATCCCACTCTCTTAAGAAGTTTGTCTTCCTTAGAATGTGATTGTGGCTCAGTGTGCGACCCTTAGAGCCACATCGGTAACTCTTCCCAGCACAGACCTCTGGCTTCTTTGGGTGGAGTGTCGAATGGCTGGGAAACAAAGCCTCCGGGTCCCCAGGCTTACTTGTGTCCAGCTGAGTGGATCCGACGCACCACTGAGATCTTTCTGAGATATTAACAATCTTTCAATTGTGGCCTTAATTTGATCTTCACCTTAAGATCATTTTATACTTGAAACGTTTGCTAGTTTGAGATCCTGGGTATCAGGGCAGTTTTATTTTACAATCAAGCACGCTCTTTGTCTCTCGAAATACTCTCTCCACCCTGCTTGTGAACTAAACAGATTCTCCTTTTGTTCATATTTTTTTTTCCCGTATTTTCCCACATGCAGGCGACTGGAAGAGCCAGGTGATGTTTTCAGCACCGTGCCTGGCCGTCGCTCATCGGGCTCACATCGTCATGAGCGTGTCGCCCTCCATCGTCCAGGTGAGCAGGTTCATCGGCTCTTTGAGCCTCTGATTACACCCTCCTCATTCCTTCCGCGTCCTCTGTTAGGCACCTTCTCGGTTCCTGGGACTACCTGGGGGCCACACCACGGGTTGTGGATGTTCGTTATGGCAGAACGCGGTACAACGAATGACCCCACACCTGAAGGTGATCACAGCGATGTTTCGGTATTTCCTACACTCTGTGGGTTAAACACTCCCTCCGGTATTCCTCCTCTCTGTACCCTGAAGGTATTTCTCCAGCTTGCTGAGTCTCTTCAATTTGAAAATGCTCGGGCACCATCATTTTAAATGCTGCCTCTGATCGTTTGTCTCTGTCCTCTGTGGAGCCGAGGTTTCTCCTGTGTTAAGCATTTTGATGCGTTCACATGCCTCTTAGAGCGGATTCTTTCTCCCTGCCCTGCGTTTCTGTGTCTTCAGCGGGGTTCTGCGTGTTACAATGTCCATCCAGTGACTTGCTGATATGGTCCTCCAGATACACAGCGCTCATCTCATCTCTTTATGATTCGATTTAGTGCTAAAAGTGTATTTTTTTTATTTTTTGGTTAATCCTCAACCAAAGATATTTTCCCATTGATTTTTAGACAGAATGAAAGAGAAAGAGGGAGAGGGGAGGTGGGGGGGTGGGGGGAGAGAGAGAGACATCGATATGAGATAGACACATGGATTGGTTGCCTCCCACATGATCCTGACCAGAGCTGGGGATCACACCTGTAACCCAGGTACGTTCCCTTGACTGGGAATCGAACCTACGACCCTTCGGTCCATGGGCTGACACTCTAACTGCGGAGCCAAACCAGCCAGGGCTTTATCTCCACCTTATATACTTTTCTTTCTCAATTTTAATACATTAATCATCATGACTTTGTATTATTTACTGATTTCAATACCTTGATGATGTCTAGGTATGCTTTTATCATCGTTTTATCTCTAAGGTCATACTTACCAATTTTTTTTTTCACATCTTTGTATTGTACATCAGCTCTTGTAGATGATCACTGCAGATTTTTTTTTTTTATTATGTGACATTGTTCTAAAACCTATGTTTTTTCTAGCAAGCAGTTAAATTCCTCATAGATCACCTAGAGTCCTAGACACTGTCAAGGTTTGGTGGTGTTCCTCTCTGTAAGTTTAGGTCTGTTTTGGTTTTGCTCTTACTCATGGGACATATGTCTTGTTTCTAAGATACAATTTGATTCTTGAGATGGTTAATATGTGTCAACTTGACTGGGCCAACCAGTAGCAGATGTTTAGTTAAGCATTGTATCTGGGTCTGTCTGAGGATGTTTCCTGATGTATGAACACCTGCTCAATAGGCTGAGTCATCTGATTGCCCCTCCCCCCACCCCAGGAAGACGAGTGGGTCTGATGTCATCCACTGAAGGTCTGAATAGAATAAAAGGCTGAGTCAGCAAGGATTCTCTCGGCCTGGCTGTCTTCGAGCTGGGAGATTGGTCTCCTACCTTCGAACTCAGCCTGAAACTTCACCACCTAGTCTCCTGAGTCTCAGGCTTTGGTTTCAGCTCAACCTTTGAAACTCCTACAGTTCTCAGTTTGAACCTTCTCGCTCTTGCAATAACCCCATTGTCCCTATTGCGTTACGTCCTTTTCCTCTGTGACAATACTTCTTTCAAGCAAAATGTCTCCTTACTTCAGTCCAGATTTGACTGACAAGTCAATAAAGTGTGTTGTCAAACCATGATGAACTTAAACTGTAAATCAGTAACAGAAAGATAGCTGGGTGTCCAACAGAACAATTCTAAACAGCACACGTGTCAGTACAAAGAGTTTTAAGTGACATTTAAAAAACATATTTTGAACTAAGTGAAACTAAAATTACAACACACCAAAACTTGTGGGAGCAGAGCAAGTTTAAAGAAAACCTATGGCATTAAATATGTACAACAGAAAAGAGGAAAGATCTGCGATCGATAACCTCAACTTCACGTAAGAAACCTGGAGGAAAAACACACATTTTTAGCCTAAAGCACGCAGACTAAAAGAAAAATCAAAATTAGAGCAGAAATCAATGGAAATGAAAACAGGGGGGAAAATAGAGAAAAATCAATGAAACTGAAAAATCAATAAGATTGATAAAGTTCTAGCCAAACTAACTAAGAACAAAAGACAGAAGATGCATACTACCAATATTATAAGTTAAAAAAGGGGTCATCACTATTGAGCCGATGAGCATTAAAAAATAAATAGTAACAGAATAGTACAGATAATGAAAACAGACAAAATGGATCAATTACATGAGGTAAAAAAAAAACTTGCAAAACAACATAAAGAGAAATAGATGTCTAAATAGTACAATATCTGTGCATGAAATTGAATCAACAAAAAATAACCTTATGTAAAAGTAAACTTTCCAATGGAGGCTCAGATGGTTTACTGGTGAATTCTACCAAATAGTTGAGAAAGAAATAATTTCAGCTTTCTACCATCTCTTCAAGGATAGAAAGCAGAGGGAAAACTTGTATCTCTTGCTATGATACTACCATTATCCTAATACTAAAATCTGATAAAGACATTGCAATAAAAGAAAACTACAGACCAAAATGGCTCCAAATACATAGATGCAAAAGTCAGCACACTATTAGAGCGTAGACTTTTGCAAGGTATACAAAAAATTGTATACCATGACCAAGTGAAATTTAAATTAGAACTGTAGGCTGTTTGCAAACTTGAAAATCAGATAATGTAACTGATCAACAGGCTAAAAAAGACAAATAAACATTTTCTTCCTTTATCCTTTTAGTGAGCACTTGATATTTTCTTAGAGGGTTATTCTACTGATCATAGGTAATGCATCAGCAGGATCTTCTATGCAGTAATGTTGATTGATGAGAAAGATGTATTCATCAAACTCTGTGAAGGCGTACTATGGTTGCTTGTGCAAGATTAGTTTTGCTGGCAGTCCATCAGAGACCATTTAATAAACTATTTCCTGCTAGTCAAAATGGCATCCTACTGATACCATCTGAATGTCTGTTGGAATCAAATTAAACTCTACTGGTAGGAGCCACAGTTGAGATAGTGAACCGACTCCTGGACAGATACATTGAAACAAAGGTGTGTAATGAGCCTGCTGCTGGACTGGTTGTATTACAATCTTGGGACTTGATAGGATAGAGACTTTAATAATATAGATGGGAGATTTTAACAACAATTTATTTTATTTAAACTCTTGGAAAGTAAAATAAGTATTTTAAACTTTTTCATTTTACCTAATAAAGTCATCCTAACAACTAGCTTTCTTCTTCGGCAGAGATTACAGTCCTATATAATTTCATCAATTTAAATCCACAGGCATAAGGTCATTTGTGCAATCATTCGGCCTTTGTTTCCTTGGAAACAGACTCGTCAGGAGATGAGGGAGGGCCACCCACCTCCTGTACAACTATTATTTGATCCTGTGCTAATCCATGTAATTCATGAGTTTCTCTTTCTTATTGCTCAGATTCTGCTGAGTTTAAAGGACCTTTTAGAAACTCATTTTCATTTCATATTTTATGAAATCCTAAAATAGACTTGTTAGTGACATTCAAAATGGTAAAAATTCTTCACTGGTATAATTTATATTGAAATTCTAAATTCCACTGTAACAGAAATGTACACAGCTACCACAACTTCGTAAAAATTGAACTGTGGGGGAAAAAGTGGGAGAGGCAGGTATAGAATACCACATTTTTAAAAAATGTGTTATATAATATTGGTTTTCAAATGAAAAGATAAGTGAGTGCAATTACATCGGGTGGTCAAAAACATCACAAAAGAACTTCTCCGGGATTACGTTGTATTTATGTGTGTATGTGATGGTCTGGAATCTTCAGTAAAAAAAAAAAGAATGCTTGACCTTGATGTTATATTTGTTACATTTTCTGGAATTTCATTTTTACAGATACTCTTAATTATCTCGAAAAGCCGATTTGCACTTGAGTAAGCGGTGTGTTGGCAAACAGCTGTGTATTTATAAGCATCCTCAGGACTCCACATCAGCCAAGCGCTTCACTCTTGTCCTTTGCTAACTCACCAAAGGTCACACAGTCTTTAAAATTGTTCACCAACTTCAAAATAGGGGAGAGAAATATATGTATCTTTCAAATAACACCTGAAAGAGGCAAACTGGTAATCTGGAATGTTCTCCTTGTATCTGAAGCTGGTGTAAACAATGGTCTGCCCAAGACGACAAACTTTGATGTCTAACTAGAGCTCAGATAATAGAGTTTGAAGAGAAATTGCCTGCTACTTAGATATTATCTATTTAATTTGCCTTAAAACTCCAGGTTCCATATCACTGCTAAATGTTCCTTAAGCCTTTGGTTCAGGAAGGACATTTTAAATTGAGGGTTATGTGATACAGAATTAATACCTTGCATTATTATCAAGTCAACAAGACAGATGATTCCGAAGTCATCATTTGCAATGTGTGTTCTGCTTATATTTCACCGGTATCTTTAAATATACATATACTAGTTTGTTTGTTTTTATCTAAGAGCATGCTAAACTATTTAGGAAAGGAAACCTATTTATACTTCTCTGGATTTCCCCTCATTGCACCCAAACTTGAGGAACAAATAATACAGACTTAATAATAGTCTTTTGGTGGAATTAACTATGCAGTTACATTATAGGAAGAATTATACATCTCATAATATCCTTTGTTAAGGTAATTACTTTTCTTGCTTGTGAATACTTATTATAATTTTATTTGAAGAACATAATTTGAAGCAAGGTATTTTAGGAGAAAACTATTTCTTTGTACTATATAAAATTATAAACCTAAATGTCTTTTATTTTAAAAATACTGTTAAAGAAAATAAGGAAAAGACACCGTTTTTACTCAGCATGTTCTATGCAGGACACTTTATTAATTCTCAATTTGTTTATTTATCTTTTCTGAAGGCAAGATTCCAAGTGATATGTAATGGGGCTTAGATTGGTACTTAAAGAAATAATAGAATAATGTGTTGCTAAACATTTTGTGTCCACATTATTTTCAATAGAACTCATTTCTGAATAGAATTTTCATCATTAACTATACAGAATACTCACTGTAGCTTTGAAAGTAAATGTGAAAGAATAATTATGAATGTGTTTTCCTCCGGTAAACAAAAGAAAGATCAGGCGGTAATGTGTTAACTAATGATTCTTGAAAGTCCTACCTATTAAAAGCCATAGGTAATTAACATTCTGTCACCATATTTTCTATAATTTTACTGCCGAGTATTCCTTTCTTTAACCTCCAGGCTTATTAGATTATTAGTTTACTATAAAAGGATATAGCTCAGCAACAGCCAGATACAAGAATTCAGACATTTTAGGTAAAATAATAATATCACTTTTTTCCTCAAAAGATAACAAGTATATAGGGTGTCCTCAAAAAATGCACACACACTTTGAATAATTATCAAAACAGTGTTTATTAAAATACGTTTCATTTTCAAAATGTAATAGAATCTACAATTGTGCATGTATACATCTCTGGGGGACCCCCTATTTATGAGGGTAGTAGTCACCCTATATTTATTGGAATTTAATTGATTGATGCTAATGCTTTATGTAAAAACCTGAGATATTTTTTTGAGAAAAATTCTGAACTCTCTCATCACAGACTTATACATTTATTTCTAATCTGATATTGACCATGGACAACAGTGTTCTACCTAAACAACCTCCAAGTACGCCCTCACCTATTAACCAGTTCGGACCAATTCCCTTCTCCCCGTGATTCAATGGCATTTTTTAAAAAAGAAAATGCATTTTATTACAATTCCTTATGAAGTTAAAACAGAGCAGACCCTTCTAAATGAAGGATTGTAAAACAACAAGTGTCTCTTCCACTGAAAATCAATTCGTCTAAACTATGTAAAAATTTAAAATAGCAACCAGGATCTTCAGACAGTACCCCGGCTCCTAACATGCAATCGTCCTACAATCACAGCTATAAGGGTTATGTCAGCTTCCGAATTCTCCGGTGGAGAAAGGTGAGCCAAGTGACTTTTTAAAGCAGCAAAACTGACCATTACGCTTAATGTTCTGGTTGACCATCTCTCCAATGTATGCCTTTGCTGTGTTCAGTCTTGGCGGGGGGCGGGGGCACCTTGTTTATTTGCATCATTCATTCCTCTGCTTATTCTTACAGGAGCTGCCTGTCCAATTGTTCTCCAGAGCAAGTCCAAACCAGAGAGAAAAGAGGTGCAGCCCTCCAAACACCTGGACAGATCCCAACGGAACATCCATTCAGGAAACAGGAAGTTTCCCACTGTATTTTTTTTTAACAGTTTATTTATTTTTATCCTCACTCGAGGACATTTTTTGCGTCTATCTTCAGATAGAGCAGAGGGGCGGGGGGGGGAGAGAGAAACATCAATGTGAGAGAGACGCGTCAACTGGTTGCCACCCACACAACCCCAACCACGGCCAGGGACAAACTGCAACTGAGGTACGTGCCCTTAGCTAGAACAGAACCTGGGACTCTCTGGTCCGCGGGCCGAGGCTCTAACCACTGAGCCAAACTGGCCTGGGCCCAATTGCATTTTTTATCATGTTTTGAGCTTCTTCTAACTGTGGTGGTGGTAAGGAGTTTGAAACTAAATAGAGAGCATCCTTCAAACCAAGGACACATTTCATGGGTCCTTTCTACGCTGACTACCTTAAAAAAGAAAAAATACATTTGTCATAGGTAGGCTAACTCTCCAAGAAATGTCATGCCGAGGTGACGTTTCAGAAATGAAGTCACTCCTTCGCTATAGCTTTGCTGAACTTACTTCCAGTGACCAGCATTTTTAAAGTGTCCGTTGCAGAAACGGACAGAATCCCTTCGCATGGAATGACCAAGGTCTCCGCGGAGGGGAGCCTGGGTTCATCTCCAACGACGAGGCGTTTCTACTGGAGGGCAGATGGAAAAGGAATCGTGAGTGGTGAACAGACCCTGTTGGCACTGTAAGTGCTACGAAGGGCTCCCCCAATTTAGCCAAAGAGAAGGAGAAGCTTCAGAGGAGCCTCGAACGGGAAATGATGTAATCAGGGGTTCATTTCAGACTTCATCTCAGGGTGTGGTGTGAAGACATGTGGGAAGAACCCCCTAGTACAGTGACCCAGAAAGTAGACGGTTGTGCTGTGGCAGGAAGGATGGAGAGGGGGTCACACGAAGAGGTGAAATGAACATGATTTGTGATTGAGGAGGAGGAGGAAGCAAGGAAAGTAACTTACATTTGGGGGTTGAAAAGATGGGTGTTGGCCGTTGCTGTTTTATGAGGCAGAACCGGAGGAGAAACCTGAAAGGTATCATGATCTACGTAGTGTTGACACTGTACACGTGAGATGCTTGCAAGGGAGCTGAAACATGAAACGTGAATTGCATGACCCTGACCGCAGCACATGCAGCACATCGTCCCCACAATGAGACACAACGGGAAAGTATTTACATGACATGATGATGCCTTTCAGTGGAGGAAGGTATCTCCAGCAGTAGGTGCGTGGAGGTTAGGTTACAGGTACCCGAGGCATCTACTTTCTCTGAAATACGAGGGAGGTCATGAATGAGCAAAAGGTCAAGGGAGTTGTGAAAAGAGTTTTTTAAAAAGCGATGCATTTACAAAGTTTCCATGGAGAAAGGAGTACGAAGGGACTAGGGAAAAAGAAGCATTTGTAGGAGCTGTGGGTTCTTGAGAGCATGACAATATTCCACCCAAATATACTACAGTATAGCTTTTAGGGAAAATGTTATGTTCTAATAAATGAACTATCTCCCTACCTCTCTGGGCCCATCATGTGAAAGCCCTTGATTTCTGTTAAGTGTCATTAATTAGCATTTTAATGTCATTAAACTATTGTAAAATACTTTACATATTTTAGAGCAATATATAGGATATAAAACTTGTCCTTTGGAGAGCATTTGCTGAACGTAAATGTTTGCAAGGGTTTATAAACATCTTTACAGCATACTGTAGCACTCTCTTACCTTCATTAATTAGGAAGGTAATAGTTTCGACTAATTATTCCCAATGTAGTAATAGGTGAGCATTACAAAAATAATGTTATGTACAGAACAAAAGGCCATGTATCTTGTATTCTTCTAAGAAAATAGAACAAACAAACAATGAAGGCTACAACAAGAAATGGTCTCGCAGAATTTTCTTTTTCTGTATCTCCTGGTTCATGTATTTATAACACTGAGCTTTGTTTAATGTGCTTGATAACCTCCAGGATTCGTAATAAATCCCAGAAGCAAACAGAACTCTTGGAGCTGCTCTGCAGAGTGTGTGGTCGTGAGAATGGTTCCTCAGCAGCTCACTGGGCTCCTGGGGCGTGTGTCCTTGATGTGATGTAGGCCGCACATGGGAGGGGCCCGGTACCGACCGGTGCACACGAGTAAAGCAGAGCTCTAGGTATGATTTGTGTACAGGATTACGGATAGGATTTTATGTAAGATTTTGTATAGGATTTTGCATAAGATTTTATATAGGATTGTGTACAGAATTATGTATAGGATTTTGTATAAGATTTGATATAGGATTTTGTATAAGATTCTATATAGGGCGATGTATAGGATTTTGTATAGGATTCTATATAGGGTGATATATAGGATTTTTGTATAGGGTTCTATATAGGATGATGTACAGGATTTTGTATAGGATTACGTATAGGATTCTATATAGGATTATGCCCTTTCTCATGGGCATATTTGGTAATGATCTTAATCCTGAACAACTTTGTTTCATGCTTCTTCACATTTTACACCAAAATTTAATTAGGATAAAATAATTCTAAATATAAGGAAGTATTCAACATTGTGATGTTCCGGACATAGTATGAACTGTGAACACTGACTATATAATTAAACATGGATCAGTATATCACTGGTGCTATTTTTCTAGTTTCCGTCTTCACCACAAGTATTAATCCATGAATCTCTTTGTAAATATCTTTTTAAATCTATTTTGAAATGATACTATAGTAACTATCCCCCAAATCCATGCTTATTCTAATGCATCTCCCCCAATGAACGAGTTAGCACCTCGTTGTTTACTAATCCTGTATTCATCTCACACTATCGCTGCACATGGCTTTCTGTTCCACTGTCCTCTCCTGGCTGAGCCACAACCTTACATGCAGTAGAAAGACCACCCTTTAATCATTCTGCATATGGGGCCCAGCCCCTAGACAGTTCTGGCGTGAAAAGTTTGGTTTGCACTATTTACATGATATTGTATTTCCTAATATGCATTTTTTTAAATCCTCACCCAAAAATATTTTCCTGATTATGTTCAGCTAGAGTGGAAGAGAGAGAGAGAGAGAGAGAGAGAGAGAGAGAGAGAGAGAGAAAGAGAGAGAACACTGATGTGAGAGGGACGACACATCGACCGGTTGCACAACCCCGATGAGGGCCAGGAACCGATCTGCAACCAAGGTACATGCCCCTGGCCAGAATCAAACCCTCAGCTCTTTGGTCTGAGGGCTGATGCTCTGCCTGCTCAGCCAAACTGCCCAGGGCCCTAATATGTATTTTTCTAAAGAATAAAGTATCAATATATTTCCCGCAGGCACTGAGGAGCGATCTCTGGCTTTCTGCTTTCTTCCTGACGGCATTTCTTTTTTATGACCAATATTTTTTTCTCGCTTACATCATGGAAAAATCATTGAAGCTCGTGCAAAAGTCATTGACATGTCTGCACCCCAATCTCTAATGCACTTTCACCAAAGAGATGAAACACAATTGCCAAAACGCACGGCTGTGTGCCCATAAGTGCACTTTGGAAGGGACGGCACATGATGATTCGTAAGCACTTCCGTGGGAGTTGCCATTATTATCATTATCTCCAATCTGATGGTTCTGTCTCTCAGCTGTTGGCTTTATCGCCAGAATCAATGTGAAAGTACTTCCAGGAATGTAATTAGGTAAAATTACATTGGCTAAAACATGGATATCATTAATAGCTTCTAAGCAATATATATTTTTTGAAGATGTGAGGTCATCTTATTCCATGTGAAGTTGCAGTGTGTTCAAGAAGCAAGACTACACGTATTTTCTCAAAACTATTTATTGCACCATTAATGAAAATAAAAATTTTAACTAGATGCACCATGAATAAATATATTAAGTGTTAAAAGAATCATCGTAAGTATGTATCTATTGCACTAAGACTATGATTTAAAAGTGAGGCTGTCTCTAAAGTTTTGGCTAGTTGTGTCTATCACTACTATATGCTATAAATCACTTAGAAGTGAATATTATCAGATTTAAAAATATATGCATAGCCAGATGTGCAAGCCAAAAAGTGAAGGTGACCTTTCTTTTCATTGAGTCCAAATTTAGTATCACTTTTCCTTTATTTTTTATTGATTTTAGAGAGGGGAAAGGAGAGAGAGAGAAACATCAAAGAGAGAGAAAATTAATCGGCCGCCTCCTGCATGCCCCCCACTGGGGATTTGGCCCACAACCTGGGCTTGTGCCCTGACCAGGAATCGAACTGGCGACCTCTTGGTGCATGGGTTGATGCTCAGCCACTGAGCAATACCAGCCAGGCTATCATCTTTAATTTTTTTAAAAATCCATCTCTAATATTAAATATTTGCTTTTACATTTTAATCTACCTATATATATATTTTTTTTTTGCTAAATGCTGGCCTATTGTCCCGACATAATATCAGGAAACTATCATCTCTTTCTCACTGACTTAAATGCTACGTTTGTTATATATTAAATAACATATGTTAGTCTGTTTACAGACTTCTCGCCATTGCTCAGACATTCCCTTCCAAATCAAAAATCCACGGTAACCTCAGTACTTTCAGAACAGTCCATAAAATGCCTCCTTTTCAATGGATTAGCCTGAATGAAATGGTTTACACAAGTCTCCTCGTAAACACTGTTTCTCTCAGTCTATAAAAAAGTAATGTCATTTACTGTTCCTTGGTAATTTCATATCTCATTTTCCTGTGGCTTATAAATCAGGCCAAACTACTATAACAGTAACAAACTTAAAACTCCGTCAAAGGTCACACAATTGTACTTTCCTTTAAGAACCGACTGTCTGAAATGCAAAAGGACACTGTTTTCCAGTCCCATCGAACAAACCTCCGTACACTCCGCTTTTCATACTTGGGCACTTTGAGTAAACACCAGGTGTGGCTTCGTGTGTAAGGGCTCCCGAGCCGGGCTGTGAGCATTTTACGCTGTGATTAAAGTTTCTTTAAATGCATTTCCTGGAACACCAATTCCTCAAAGCTATACCTGTAACTCCAACCAGATGCTAATTCCTTGAACTCTAATTAACAGGGTGACACTTACGAAGTAATTTTTAGGATGATTACAGTCACTGTTCCTTCTCATCCCAGAAGTGCTGAGCGCTCCAGTCATCACCTGTTCCTAACGAACCTCACTGCACGGAAGGCTGTTAACCCCCACGCCTCCGTCTCACCGAGCCCGCTTCCCAATGAAGTCTCCGTTACTGCCTTTCTATTATTTTTATAATTTAAAAAATTCTGTTTTCCTTTATTGATTTTAGAGAGAGAGGAAGGGAGAGAAAGAGAGACATAGAAACATCAATGAGAGAGAACATCAATTGGCCGCCTCCTGCGTGCCCCCCACTGGGGATCAGGCCCCAACCTGGCCATGTGTCCTGATCAGGAATCGAACTGGTGACCTCTGGGTCCATGGGACGATGCTCAATCCACTGAGCCACACCGGCCGGGCAAAGTGTTAATATTGTTTACTTCAGGATTGCATAATCATGAAAATGAATCAAAATAAATGTATTAACATTTAAATTGCTAAGTATTTATCATAAAAGACTATTGTTAAAACTTGACCAATAATAAAGTGAATGGGTATATTTATTAGTCATTTCTTTGTTCATGACTGTTACTTATTGTCAGAGCAATAAGCCCTGGCTGTTGTTGCCCAGTGGTTAGAGCATCAGCTTGTGGACCAAAGGGTCATGGGTTCATTTACTGGTCAAGGACACGTACCTGGATTGCTGGTTCAATTGCCAGCCCTGGTCAGGGCTTGTGTGGGAGGCAGCCAATAGATGTGTCTCTCACACATGGATGTTTTTCTCTCTCTCTCTTCCTCTTCCTCCTCTTCCTCCTCCTCCTTCCTTCCTCCCTCCCTTCCACTCTCTCTAAAAATGAATGGAAAAAATATCCTCTGATGAGGATTTATAAGTAAATACATAAACAGAAGTAGCAGAATCATTTTTATTTCACTATTATTATGTAGGTATAGAGAAAATGTATTCCGATTAATAAATAAATGATAATAGGCTTTTAATAATATCACTCAATTCTTTGAACTTTCCTTGATCAATAAATGAGCCAACGTCATACTGTGATCTGTCATGAAAAATTGTTTGTAAGCTATCAGCTAAAAATGTCTTTTCATCATCCTTAAATTTGCTAAAAACCAAGAATTATAGAGTACCCGGGTTCTTAGAAGATTCGCTGCCTATCATGAAGTCATTCACTTTCTGTTGACCTCCACCAATATTTCAAATGATGTCATAGTTTGGAATTCTGCAGGTGTCCTCACTGCAGGAAAATGCACTGTGTAAGAGCGGTGATGGGTCAGGCGTACGTGTGTCTGTGTTGACAGAGGCCTGCCTCTTAAATAGAAGATCGAGAAGCAGAATTTTCATGGTGGTTCTTTACAGACTCTTTGATTTCACAACAACTATTTTTGAAAAAGAGCATACATAACAATTAGAGAAATCAAGTCTTCTAAAGACATAGAACGTCTCCAAATATAACAAGTGCACATGTCTCTAGTTTGATCATCACCGAGAATCCATTAAATCTGCATAACATAAGTTTATGGTAATGCCCTTAATCACATCTTAGATCTTAACAAGCAATACAATCTTCTTTTTATTTTTCTTAAATTTCTTTTTTCTTTATTGATATTAGATAGAGGGAGGAAGGGAGAGGTAAACAGAGATAGAAACATCCATGAGAGAGAACATCGATTGGCCGCCTCCTGCATGCCCCCCACTGGGGATCAGGCCCTCAACCTGGGCACCTGCCCTGACCGGGAATCAAACCGGCGACCTCTTGGTGCAGGGTTGACGCTCAATCATGGAGCCACACCAGCTGGGCCTTCTTTTTCTTTTTAAGCTGACTTACTTTTATTGGTAAACCTTTTTGAATACTGTATCTTCTGAGCAGCAGAATAAAATACATTTGGCTACAGAAATCTCAATCTCTTACCGTGGGCCTCCACCTTGGATACCCCGCTACTGTATCAATCTCATGCGACTCATTGACAGCGCCCGGGTCTCTCAATTGGCTTCCCCATCAAAACCTTACCCACCATGCAACTTAACCTATGTCCAGCTTAGCCATTTTTTAAACTGTAAAATACCTAACCTACAGTTGCCCATAAGGTTAAGTGAAATATATTTATAAGACAGAGCTGAGTGTATAGCAAGCCCACAGATGATGGATAAGCCAGCTTCTCTTTCCATGAAGTTTCGAGACTACCTGATATTGATGGGCAGTAAAGGCTAGTAGGCTAGAGTGAAACACGTCCACGTGTAGAGAAAGAAATCTTCATCATCATGGTCAGTTTTGTTTTCCCTTCTCAGAGTGATAAAAATAATAATCATTATCATTGAGAGAAAATTTCACGATAACTTAAAAGCAAACAAGCTCTGACCACCAACAGTTGGCTACTTATTATTGAGAATTTTTGTTTTATACAATTCTTAGTTTTCCCTAGCAAAAAAAAAAAAAAAAAAAAAATCATTTTCATAACCCTGTTTCCTTTTTTTTGTTTTTGTTTTTTCTTAAAGAATATGCTCATAAAATATCAGTCCTTTCTAAAACTTAAAAGTGCATTTAACTTTCTGAATGTTTTCTTTTCCTGTGAACTTTTTTCTTAATATATCTTTGCAACTTCAACATCTAAACGCTAAACTGTGATACCTACGAAGAACAATAATCCCCTTAAAACACAGCTTTATGGGGTACCAGAGGCAGGGTGGTGAGGGAGCTCTAAGTGCTACGGAATTACTATGGCGCCATGTGATTTATTTTGAATCTCCACCATCATTTCCCCATCTCACTGTCTTCTTTATTGTTAGAGCCAATGCTTCCGATGACACCGTATAAATCTTCGCTTTGGCCAATATTTCTGCAGTGTCTCACCATGGAAGAGGTCTGCCTCGCTTTCACTACCTCGAAGATTTACAGGTGTAATTTCCATTTAATGTGAAAAGTTTTAGCTGGGTAGGTTCCATTAGCCTCTTTTGTCAAGGAGGGAATATACCTATTCATTTTCATGTTCAGTTTATATATCGGGCCCCATCAACACCGGAACGGTATTATGTAGTGTTTGCAAGGATGAGAGTTTATGGTCTTCAACGGATTTTCCCTCATGCACAAAAGTCTTCTAATAACATTGATCTATATTTCTCTTCCTAAGCAAATGTCAGGTATATAAAAGTTTATGAAATAGGGACCTTTTCCCCTCTAAACTTGCCTGTTCTCTGGGTGGTGGTGCTTCTTACCCTTGCCTCAGGCAGTCGGAATCTTCTAGAAGCTTCCTCAACAGCCCTCTCCAAATTTCTCAGCGAAGTAGCTGATACAGCAACTTGCACTAAGCTCTATCTATCCTCTTAAGCTCATTGCATTATGCAAGTTAAGGGCAAGAATAGTTTCTACGCTTAGAACACAGAGTGTCAGTATTCTAGTTTGTACGACACCCACGCATAGAGAAGGACAGAATGCCGAAATGTTGGTAATATTGATCGACGCTTTGGGAGACATAAAACATGAGCTGTGTCATGAGTAAAATGACATCGTATTGCTTAAGCAGACCTCAAAAAAGGTCATCCTCCGGAGTATCACTGCATTAACTTGCTGCCAACATTTTATCTTGTACTTAACCTGAACTTTCTCTGAGAAAATTCAACGGAGTCAACCGGTATTTTAGCGCCGACCACATTGATGCACTTATTTGGGTCAAAATTATTTTGAAACAAAATGATTACATTATCTCATTCTTTATCTCCTAATAATTTGAATGTCAAGCATGTTTGACTCCACTTAAAGAAAGAAATGATTGTACCCACTGAGTCACGGTTTCAAGTGCTTCTCAAAGACAGCCACTGGAATACACCGAATGAAAAGTAATCGAATAATAAGGTTTCACTATAGACTATCCAAAGACATAATTTTCATAATACAATCATTGAAACACCTGGCGTTCTGTTTTTAAAATGCTGAAAAGAAACCATAAACACGTACTGAATGAAGTATTCAAACGTCGACAGCTCGATGCTGAGAAGAAAAACACGCGTGTTTTAATGGTAAGACCTTACAGAGACGCACTGTGGAGACAGAAATATCCTGAGCTGGGGCAGTGGATTTCCGTGGCGCTCAGCACAGGTCATCAGGTGGCTTCTGCTGATGGAATTACGGGTTAGAACTGAGACACGACTGATCTGGTGGCCTGCTCTTGGAGAGCTCATTTTTAAAAATGATGTGCGTAATTAATATTCAAATGCAAAAACTGCATGTGTTCTGGCTATAAATGCAAACCATATACAAATAAATACGGCAAAATTGTCTTTTTTTTTTTATCCAGACAAGCCCGCCACCATTAGTGATGATGAAGAAAAACTACGAATACATCACGGGTGCGAGGTTTTACTTCACTTCGGCGAACCTTCGGTAACTGTGACCCCAGTACAACAGAGGCAGAGAAGACATTAATATGAAAGACAGGTTTACTTCAGTCAAGAGCATTCCAAAGAATTCACACTCAGGGCCTAGCACGATATAGTCTCGATCTCCAGTGTATTTTGAAGAAATACTACTGTTCAGAAGTGAACAGCGGTTTGGTTTATTGGTAAAATGCTAATATTCCTCAGAACTAAAAGGAAGCCAATTGATTTTTATTTTTACTTAAATCAGTATATTTGAAATACTGAGACATTCAAAACAGATCCAAATCATTTAAATGTTGGAAGCAACAGGTAATATGTACATTTCCAGGTACAGACTAGGGTCAACTCCAGCACTGACCCAGGAAAGACAGAACAGTGAGCCTTGGACAGGTCCTTGCCAAACTGCCAGCCCCATCCAGCAAGGCTCATGATAGTGACCTAGACTGTCCCACCAGGAGAGGGAGATACCCAGGGAAAATCTAAGAAGTAGCTCTGTTCTCTAAATTGCAGGCGGACAGTCAACATCAGGAAAAATGTCTAAGCAAGTGCCAGATAAATGTGGAAATAAACTTCCGTCTCCAAGGAAGGCAGGTTGGGGATTTTAAAGTATCTTAAGAATAAAAATTATACATATTAGCAAAATGCAGGTCACTGATCTTAAGGCAAAAAAAAAAAAAGAAGAGAGAAAAAAGTTCCAACTCCTCAAACATGTATTTCTGATGAAATGAGAGCCGGTTTACTTTGAAAGCAGCAAAGTAAAGACCACCCTGCTGAGCAATGACTCACAATATCAATCTCTGGTGGGGTGACTCTCGAGGTGGGGATGGGACTGAGCACTCAGAAGGATGACCCAGTTTAGAGACAATGAATAAAGCACCTTCCGGCCCCACAAAGGATGCACAAGAAAATAAAGCAACATCCCTTTGACTCAGGGGCTCTATTATTTCATGCATTTGAAATAATGCCTACTTTTTTTTTTTAACTGTCTGCATTTATTTTTCATTTATAGGAATCAGAGAGGAGAAGCACCAGCAAGATGCAGTATAATGGGGAGTAATCCAAAGGATGCATGTCTTAAAGTGCCAGCAGCACGAAGGGCAAACAATCAGAGGAAGGGATGAGGGAAGAGGGTGGGTCAGTAAGTCCTGGAATTGTCTTGGCAGAAATCACCATGAAGGAGGGCCAGAGGGGAAGATGAGACTGGAGAGGAGAGTTGCACTTTCCAAAGTTCTGTAAGTTTCCACAAACTTCCCTGAATGGTGACTGAAAGCTTTCAGCCCCCTGAGCCCCCTTTGCAGCAGGATGTCTTATTAGATCCCAACACAGTATCTGCCTCCCTGACTGTAACTGTAGCCTTCATAGCACAACACCTTCCTCCGTACACTTCCTGTTTGCGAAAGTGGACATTTTAACGTTGTGACAGTTTATGATACATTGTGGCGGGGAGAGTTACAAAGATGTGTTTTGTCAACATTTTCAGATGCATGGTGAGGACTGAGGTGTGTGCAGAGGGGGATGGAAGTTGGCTAGACCTTCACCCTCAAAGGAGTCATTGTAGAGGTTAGGGTCTTCTTCTCTTACTGGTGTCAAGCTCGTGTCTGAGGATTCGATTCTTTCAGATCTCTAAAGCCGACAAGTGGTAAACCATGTGACCCAACAATTCTACTCCTAGTTATTACCCCCAAGAAAACGAAAATATGAATCCACAGAAACTTCTGCATAAACGTTCCTTGAAACTTCATTCACGGAAGGAACACTGTGGACAATCTACCCAGCTGTGACCCGATGGATACACCAATCTAGGTACTGGCAAATAAGGCGATCGTTCTCAGCAATAAAATGGAACAGGCCATTGATAATGTAACCCAGCATGGGAAAAAAATGAAGGGCACCTGCTAAAGGAATGCAGTCACACGGAAAAGAGCCTATGTTGTATTTTTTAAACTTCCATGAAGAGGTAAAAATAACGTAGAAACAGAAAGAAATCAATGTTTGAGAGAGAAATCAATGTTTGCCTAAGGCAAGTGGAGAGTGAGCTGACGATAAAACGAGGAAGGCAGCCCTGGGAGATGATGGAAAATACCCTGAATATTGATTTGGTTGGCGGTTCGGTGACAGGATGAACTTGTCAGAATCACCAAGCTATACATTTAAAAAGTATACATGTCAGAGTATGTATATAAACGGGGTCTAAAACTTCTGAAATTAATTATGCCATTCTATTAAATTTGTAATAAACTTGAGGTTCTATCCATGCATCGCTGTGCTAGAACATCATATTGAATGTTGGTATTTGTGTAAATGTGTTTTTCTATATTAACTTCACCTAATAATCATAATACTGAAAGACAGATACTTATTTGGCATTTGGATACTTAAGACAGATACTTTTTAAAATACTATAAGACTTCCTGGTGCATTTTACATAAAGAGGGATGAATAGCACCAAAAAGTAACTCTCATCCAATCCTACTCATGCATACAAGGACTATTAGCTAATATATTAATAAGTCAATCCAAAAAGTATATTGAAATAACCTTAGTAATTATAAGCAAGTAGATTTACCTCAGGAATATAATTCAACATGTAACTATTACTTAAAATAAAACAATGAATTGATAACTGAGAACTATTTGATCACCGTAGTAGAAATAAAAACACAGTCGATGCATTTTCACATCCACTTCTGATTAATAATTCTTACCCACGTTGGATTAAAATGACAAGCATGGCTACTGTTACTACCTGTAATTAACATTCTTGTAAAGGACTTCGCCCATTCATTATTAGTGAGATAGCTTTAGCTACAAGTCTTACAAAATTGCAACTCACATGCCTTCAACTCTATTGAATGTCATGATTTCCGAAATGCAAAGACATCAGGAGCATAGATATTAGGTAACTGATCCACATAGTTCAGTCTATAGTTTAGTCCACAGCTAATGCACTTGACCTTTGTGATAAAAATCAGCCCAGTTCCTACCAATTTGAGTACCTGACTATTCTCTAGATGGTTCTCTTGCATGGGCTTTATGCATTCAGTATAGATTCTTAATTAGAAACTTCTGGTCACATCCTGAGCATCAACAGATGTATGGTTTGCATTACATTCCATTTTAAGGCAGCAGATGGGATTTTCAAGTCAATGATTTCATACAAAGTGGTTTCTGATTGTGCTACATATGATATGAGTGCATTGATGTAATGAGTATCTTCTGCAGTAACAATGTAAATTTCCCATGAAATATATATTTAACAGGCATCAATCAAAGTGTCGACATATGAAAAGCATGCCATTTCAAGCCAGTTTTAAAGTCTGACATGGAAAGGTAACAAAGCTGTTTATATGCAGGAAAAGAAAAAACACATTAGAGGAATCTTTTAACATCTTCAGCCCCGTGGAGACTGCATCATAAAATCTGGGATCTGGGATAGACGCTGACTCGAGGCATCTATACTTAATGTTTCCTCTAGACTCTTAGACTGTTAGTAGAGGCATACTTGTAAGACATGGCTTAAGGCGCAGTTTCGTCTGTTAAAAAGAATTGTAATCACCGAACAATCTCAAAAATATTATTTGAATAATTTCATGACTCATGGTACAGAAACAGTAGAGAGTTTAACAATGGACCCGTACGTGTATTTATCAAGGTCCAACCAGAAAGCAAGCACAGTGCTGGTTATTTGAAAGAGAGATCATTGTGCTACAGATGATGAATCACACAATTATTCGAGAGGAGGAATGCGCAGGAGATAGAAGAACTTGGAGGCGAGAGGTTTATACACTTGGGGCTTGGGGGTCACCACCGTCCCTGTGCTCAGCAGATGCTCGGACTGCTTACGGAACCATTCCGATGCTCAGCTCCCGTCAGACAATCTCTGTAACAACCCAGTTCCTACACACCCTAATTTCCTCCCGTTCCATGGAAGGGGTGACAAGCACACAGAAGCTGCGTTACTTGCCCACGATGATATACAAATCACAACTGTCAAAATGATGTTTTGCACACAAGCAAGATGACTCCGGGGCCCACGATCTTAACTGGGACGAAACGGATGAATTAAGTTATAAAAGTGATAAGCGCGGGTAAAAATGGATGGAAATCTGAGGTTTTCCCAAAGAATACCGAGAACTCAGTTTTAATACATGCTGTTTTCTTCTCCTGCAGGACAGAGGATCCAGAGAAAACAAAGAGCCTGCCACGTGCTTCTTGCCCAAATTATTGCCTTACAGCATATTCGAAGGGATCCTTCATGTGAATATGTGACTACTGCTGAAAATTCAAACTTCAGAAGCAATAATAGAATATGTTTATGAGTATAAATAAACCTGAAGGGAACAAAATATGAAGAATGCACAGAGAAAAGCCTCTTATTAAGTCTTCAGAATTCACACCACTTAAAAAGCAAGGCAAAATGAAAACACGATACATTTTTTTGGACTGAATTTCCTGTTTGGCAGGCAGCAAAACTAAAATTAAGGAGACTCAAAAAGAAAAATTCAGAATGTAAGACTCCACATTAGTCAATATTGATACAAAGTACCCAAAACTGCACTAAAAAATTATTCAGGGACACAAATAGCATTTACCCATTAAGGTTCAAGTTCTGTTTTAAAAACTTTGTTCAAATCACCATTAGTTTTTACCTGGAATATTCCAGCATGAACACAGCAGGAAGATTAGTCATTAAAGACACTTATTTTGGCTTATGAACAGCAATGATCTTTCCACTGGAAAAACAGTGTAAGTCAAACTTCTTCCAATCAACCTTTTGCTTCTGGTGGGATGGACCAGCTGGGGGCAAAGCAACATACTCTGGAAATAACAGATAAAATGTGCAACTCTGTAACCTGGCCGGATGGCTCAGTGGCTGAATGTCGACCCCTGCATCAAGAGGTCACTGGTTTGATTCCCTGCCAGGGCACATGCCCAGGTTGTGGGCCTGATTCCCAGTGGGGGGCATGCAGGAGGCGGCCAATCGATGTTCTCTTTCATCGATGTTTCTCTCTCCCTCTCTCTTCCCCTCTCTCTCAAATCAATAAAGAAAAAATATTTTTTAAAATGTGCAACTATTTAAAGAAAGTTCAGAGATTCTAAAGCAACAAATAAAACAGAGGGTCCAAGACCCTAAAAAATGACTCTTGAGAAAGAAAATGGGCTTCAAGCTTCTTTCCCCGAGGATGTTTATGAACTTGGGAGACAGAAGGAGAATTATGTTGAGCCCTATTACCTTCCCTTCATGTCATCCATTTCTCAATTTAATAAATGAGTTCAATATCTACTGTTAGGATACTCTTAGTCTTATCTCTATTACCAAAGCAAAATAATGGCTATTTACTAAGCCAGAAGAGAAATAAAAAGGTTAGAGTTGAAGATTAAGCAGAGTTCTAATTAACTGGCATAAAATCACAGCGACAAGTTCCAGTCTTATTCCATTTGCAGGAAAAGGACAATTATATTTTCTCTGGATATGAGTAAAGACTAAAGATGTGGAGAATAATTAATTGGAATAAGCATTAAACATCATGTTCCCTACTCAAGAGGAGGAGCAAAATGATGATTACTTTTCTTGGTAGATGAGCAAGTAAAGGGACATTTGAATACCAATTAACTCCTGACCACTGGGCCAGAACAAAGTTTATTAAGAGTTTCCCTATCAAGCAATTTGCAGCACTTCAGGTTAGACTGAGGCATTTCCTTACAATGCTTGGAACCTAATCCATGATTTAAATAAGTTATTGAAAAAGGAGAGTAATTCAGTTTTGAATAAACCTGCACTTTGCAAGAATATTAAATATGTTGTAAGAGTCACTGATGTTTTAAACTCAGCCATTTGCCTCTGGTCTGCATTTGTTTTATGGGGATTCCAATAAATACTGGTATTCACTTAGAGTTAAAAACATAACTAAATATACTCATGTAGTACACAATTCACTTCTTCTCCAAGATAGCTGAGGATGAAAGAAACGACAGTGAATTGTTCAGTGAATAAATTACTCAACAATAATATACTATCTTTCATGTACGAAGCAGATGGTGGTCCCTACACATGATGAACGAGTCAGTATATGCCAAGGTACTTATTATTCATTTTACATCTCAGGGGGGAAAAAAAAGATTAAAAACTTTAAATTATGGAAGGCAGTTACAAGTGGGAAAAAAAGACACTTTCTAGGTAAAAAGAGCTCTCCATCGTTAGAGGCTAGAAGATGAAAAAATAGCAAAGCAGGGGCTGCTTTCTATAAGAGTCGATCCAAAGAGTTATAACTTGAAAGATGAATGGATTTAATGAGGGAGGTACGGAACTGAGGGGAGAAAATCAAAGGTAAGCGCAAGTACAGTGGCTTATAGGACAGAGGAAGCATTGATTTAGCAAGAGAAGAGAAAACATGGAACAATGAGGAAGGTTGTTGATGGGAAAGAAGGAATAAATAAGATGTTCAATGATACATTTATTGAAGTGTGTGTGTGTGTACATATACACACACACACACACATATTTCACAAAGGATTTGGAAGCTGTGTACTGTGCTGTGTCAAAGTACGACGGCTGGCATCAGAACCCTGTTTAAGGAATGAAAAGCTCCGTGTCCAGCTGTATTTGCTTTGCATCGTGAAAATTAAGAAAGTATCACACATGTAACAGCTCAACACGGCCTCTGTTTACTTCCTCGTGGTCTTGGAGGTCAATGAGCTCAGCTGGTTCTCGGCCCCAGTTGCATTGTTAACACTGGGGTTCCTTCAAACTCAGTATTTCTTCTTGATTTAATTTTGACCTTTCAAAATTGTTTGGTAGAAATCCACCCGTCTCATTTCGATATTAAAATTAAGCGTGAAGCTCCATGAGTTTGCTGCAGGTAGGAACAGCTGTGAATGTTTCCACAACCACAGTCTGAACAATCCCATACCCTAGAAAATGCTCGTGTAATTTTGACACATTCCTCCAGGCAATTACCAATTCACCTGCTGTTTTTAAACATTAACCCTGCTCAGCCGGTGTGGGTCAGTGGTTTAGCATTGAGCTATGCACCAAGAGGTTGCCGGTTCGATTCCTGGTCAGGGCACATGCCCAGGTTCTGGGCCAAATCCCCAGTGGGGGGCGTGCAGGAGGCGGCCAGTGATGTTCTCTCTCATCAGTGTTTCTATCTCTCTCTCCCTCTCCCTTCTCTCTCTAAAATCAATAAAGAAAAAAAAAATTAACCCTGTTCTGTAACATATATATGTATGTGTCTTCTCTCTCTAAAATCAATAAAGAAAAAAAAATAACCCTGTTCTGTAATATATATATTATATATATATATAATTCCTAATATATATATAATATATATATATTCATACAATTTTTAATAAGACATGTTGAATCTTTTGCTCAACATAGCCTTTTTTATTCATTCATGTTTTTTTGTGTATCTTGGGAGTTTCTTCCTTTGTTATTGCTGCCCTTTTATTTTGTGGATGTCTACATATATTTTTATCCATAGACATTTTTTTCATTAAGGCATAATTGACATCTGACATTCTATTTTGGAAATTAACCCCTTATCAGATATATAACTTGTAAGTATTCCCTACCATCTGTAGGCTGCCTTTCATGTTGCTGATGATTTCATTTCCTGGGCAGAAGCTTTTTGGTTCAGCCGAGTCCCATGTTTGGTTTTTTAATCTTTGCTTTGGTTGCATCTGGAGTCAAGAGCAGGCCACTCTGATCGTTCCTGTGTCTAGGCAGGTCTTCCTCAGACTGACACAGACGTCTCCCATCACTGCAACTAGCACAAATCACCTAGACAGCACCCTGCATGGCTAAGAAGCTCAGCTACTCTGTTTCAATTGCTCTGCAGCTCCGTTTTCTACAAGGCAAAGAGCCCGGCTCTGGAGTCGGGCTGGGCAGGATGTCTCTGTGCAACACGTATTAGCCGTGTGCCTTGGGGACATGATGAAATGTTTCAGAGGCTCATTTCGCTCCCCTATGAAATGAAGGCAACCATGGCATCTATTCCATAGTGGTGTGAGGTTAATAGGACAGTGTTGTGTGAGGTGATGCATTTAGCAAGTTCTAGGATCATCCTCAAGCAGCCAGAGATTTGTGACTTTTAATGAAAATAATAATAGGGATAATCCCTTACTGCAACAGGATCAATGTGACATATAGACTTGAGGTGATCTAACTTTCATAAACAACTTACATCCTCCGTCACCCTCCTTGAATTACACAGAGGGACCGGAGAGGTTTTATTGGTTGAGTACACAAAATACAAATCTTTCAGATAGATTATTGCCTGAAATATTATCTCTTTCTTTTGCGGCTGTTTCTTGACTCTAAAATATTTCTATTTCTTCCTGGGATAAAAATTGCCTACTAATGAAAAAATGCTCTCGCATTCAGTGGTGCCTATGACAGCAACACGGGAAGGTGCTTTTAACCACTTCATGACTGCTCTGTAGATAACTTATGGGCTCTTTCTTTCCACCCATTTTCTTTGTGGCTTTTTAGCTCTCCTTGAAAAGTACTAAATAATGAAGACTACTGTATAACTAACCTTCAGATTAAGCATGTATTACTACATGAGTGAAAATAAAAATAATGTTCACATTTTATTTATTGATGAGTATCATTATGGCTTCAAATATAAGTTACTAAAAACAAAAATAAATATGGCATTACAGGTTATTCTTAGGGAAAATTTAGATCTACCGATACAGATCTATTACCTTCTGTGGTCATAATGACAGTGATTTCTACTAGTAAATCTTAATGAATTAACCATTTTCAATTTAGATACTACATACACATGAGCTGCCTCTCAGTAAAAGTGTTCTCTTATTTCAGTGACAAGTTAGCAAAAATATATGTTAGGGGCCACCATACGATTTCTCAAAAACAATATTTTTTACTCTTTATGACATTCCATTTTAACATTTTGCACACACTGAATTCACATCTCTTTCCAGAAGAAATGAGATTTTCATTTTCAGGGGCTTGGGTCCGAATGTAAGGTCAAGCGGGGTGCCAAGTCAATCTGAAGAACACTGGATCTATTGCCTGAAACCGGTGCTTGGTATTCCCTACCCTGGGTGACGGAGTTGCCTTGCTAGTTGAGAAATCTCTTCCTGGTGACAATAATACCTCTAATTTACTGATTTTATTTGGAGGATGAATTAGATGTAAAACACACATAATTGGATTTAAATGATTGAAACCATTTTGCTCCTTCTGAGAAAATAACAATCTTAAGCAAACACCATTTCCTTTTGAAACGGTGGCAAAAGATGGAAGAAAATATCAATGCTCTTTCCAATTATTTTGAGAATGGTGATTATCAAGTAAGAAGACTTAAAAAGTCCCACATCTGAGAATATATACCTAAATATATACTATTCCCCTTAAAGTAGTTCATTCATGTAAAATGCCATATATATATATCTATATATATATATTTTATGATTTAACTTTGCTTCAAATACATTTTGAACATATTTTTATTGTTCTTATTATGGATGTGATTATATTCAGGAGCTGAAAATGTGCCTTTGGGGGGAATTCTAATAGTTTGATACAATCTAAAGACATGTCAACATCATGTTCAATAACTGTTGATGGAAGGAACGGGAAAGGGAAGGCTAGAAAGGACTACGCTGGGTAGTACTATTTTTAATAAAAGTACAGGACTGCAAAGCATAAATAACAATATTTCTGCAGGGCTCCACCATATGTGGGGAAACATATCAAGGACAACACTGATTTATTATTGCAGATGTAATGGAACTATGTATCAACTCTAAAACATGTTTAAATCATACTTGGATTTATTCTATAAGCATAATCAGATTCTAATCAGATTTATATAGACTCAGATGAGAGTATGTTTTTACTTTAAACATGGTGATTGAGTATATGTTGAAACCCTCTTCTGTTTGCTTCGGACATGACACTCCACCTGTGAAAATGAGGACGAGAAATCGCTAGGGTCCAAAGGAAACAGAAATCGAAGTTTGGTGGCGTACAGAACCTAACAGTTAAATCTGAATTTTCTCAAATGGCTGGAATCTGGGGTCTCGAGGGCTGTGAAGGGCTTGGGAGGGTCAGAGGTCAAATATCCTCAATCTATAAAAGGTTGGCAGGTGTGAAGGGATGAACCACACTTGGGAAACTGGGTACTAGAAACTCTGCACTTCTGTTACAAGGGACAAAAATAGTATTCCTTGCCCACCCAGTTATTATAACAGCTTGACATCAGTGCCAGGATGGAACAGCAAACGAAGACACAGAACAGAAAAGCCCAAAGCAACAACGGCAACAATAAACTCATATGTAGTGATTTGATATACCACGGGGGAGCATTTTTAATTAGCTGGGAAATACTAATAATCTATAAAAGTTATTGGAAATATGTGTTATCCATATTGGGTTATAATGAAACTGGGCTCTTACTTCAGAGTTTACACAATCAGTTAACAGAGCCAGGAGAGACTTTAATGTATAACAGAAGTATGAAATCTCTGAGAAACTGTCTAGAGGATGTCTTTACATCACTGGTGTAAGAACAGATTTCTTAAATAAGGCACAGAAGCACAAATTATATAGCAAACGATAAGTGGATTAAGCTACAGGACACTAAGAACTTTTGCTTATCAAAAGATACTATAATGTGTGTTAAAATATAGTAACAGTATATTTATACAACAGGCACATTTTAAATAATACATAAACCCAAACATTGTTTAGTATCCCTACTATATAATAAACAATGAAGAGTCCTTAAGAAAGCAAATAACAATTCAATAGAGAAATGAGGAAGAGACATGAACATGAACACACATGTCCCATGAATATTGTTACAAAAAACCACACATAGGTGAAGGGATACTCAGACTCAGTAGGGATTACGGAAAGGCTCGTTAAAATGAAAGGGAGATATTGCACATCTGATCGACAGAGATAACATCATAAAATGCCAAATGTTGGTAAAAGTGTAGAACAATTTCATTCATGAAAGATTATAGACATTCTGCACAATTAGCCTTTTCTGGCAAAATGTACAACGCCTTGTCCTACTAGGACAAGTTCCTTTTGCGGAACTGCACTATTCTGAAAAAAATAAATAAATAAAAGTGTGCACACATACACTGGAACCTACACATGCTCACCCCCAAATATGGAACAACCCCAAACTCATAAATAGTACAGTTTTTTAATAAAAATGAACTTGTTACACCAAGAAAACTGAAGCTGCATTCATCTCAATATCACAATATTGAGTTAGAGAAAAATGTCACAGAATAATTTATAATATATTTCCATCTCTATAAATTTTAAAACAGGCCAAAGGGGAAAACTATGGTTCACATAAATACAGTCAATCTATAAAGGCTAAGAATGAAGAAGGAAAAAAAGCTAAGAATGAAAGTGAGTAGCAGATATTTAATTTTATAATTATCCCCGTGGGAAGGTGGCCCTAGAGGTAGTTGTATGTAATTAAATAGCATGAGCTTGGTTGAAATAAAACAGATCTAGGCTTGTTCAAATATATATAACTATAAACGAAGCTTATTTCTCATGTATCTAAAAAGTTATACGGGATATACATTTCAGTTATAATTCCTATTAACCTCTTTCTATTTATCTCCCAACTTTCCCCTTGACTTTCCTGAGGAATACAGATTCCTTTGGAATCAATACATATTGATTCAGCTATTGAGCACCAATACTGTAGAAATTATCTAAGGAATTAGAATTCGATTCACCATTTTACAGGCCCTGGAAAAAGTGTCTCATAACTGATAGATTTTAAAAAGCAAGACAAATAAACAACTAACACTCAAACAGATATAATAGTTAAGTACAAATTTAACGAGAAATGTGAAACAATGAAAACTTACATAAAATTGTATTAGAGGAGCCCTGGCCAGTTTGGCTCAGTGGTTAGAGTGTCGGCCTGCGGTCCGGAGAGACCAGGGTTCGGTTCCCGCTAAGGGCACGTACTTTGGTTGCAGTTTGTCCCCGGCCCTGGTCGGTCGTGCGGGTGGCAGCCACTCGATGTGTCCCTTTCACATCGATGTTTCTCTCTCTCTCTCCCTTCCTCTCTCTCCCTCCCACTCTATCTGTACAAAAAATGGAAAAATATCCTCGGGTGAGGATAAAAAAAAAAAAATTGTATTAGAGGATAATAAAATTGGATCTTACATAGAAATACTATGTTTTTGCCTATTAGAAGCATGGAAAAGTTGATTTTTCTTAAATTTTATACACACACACACACACTTAACTTCCATTTAGCATGGCAACCACTGACTTTCCAATGTACAATGTCAAAGAATAGAAAATTAAGTAAATAAATAAATATCTAGGGAAAAGATTTTCTTCATCATACGTAAGAATAATGGCACCAGTATCGTCAAATAAATGCCATCAAAAGATGATTGAAACATCCGTCAAACCCTGCAATAAAACCAACAAGATGAACCCACCAGTGTTCGGGAGAGAGCAAGCTGGTGACCAGCACAGTATTTCTGAGAAGACAGGTCGGCTCATCCTCTGCAAGAAGTTTAGGGCACATTGAACTCAGGGATCGGGGCCTCTCGGGAGGGTAAGTGGCCTGAAGCCACCTGTGGAAAAGTGTTGAGTCCGACAAGATGGTCATCGATTAAGTGTCCCTCAGAGCTGTGTTTTGCGGACCGAGCCTGTCCGTGATTGGCTGCTTTCCAGCTGTGAGGGGCTGACATTAATTGCTTGCAAAACTGAGTTCACTGAGGCGAATTCACCAGTTGAATAGGCTGAAGTTTCGTTCTGGTGACTGCGTGTTTCTATGGCTACAGACCAGAGAGTCTTTTTCATGCTTCCGAACCCTTTCTGGACTCATTAGTCAGCACTGTAAGAGAAGAACATCAAAGTGCATCCCGGTCTCCACTGCCACAGTTCAGTTTCATGGAAGATGAGGTTTCGTCTGTGGAGACCGGGTTGGTTTTGCACGTTAATCAGCATGATCTTTATCCTCCTTTAGTCTCTGAGTCGTTTTTTTTGAATCACCTGTTGAGACCTTCATGACTTGGGATCACAGACATTAAACAAGGGCATAACAAACAACATAATCTTATCACAAAATCGATCTATGATTAAAAGAAATCACCAAATGGATAAAAACACTTTGGAACAACGTTCCAAGCGGGCCCAGCCGTGACCGAGGATCCGAATTCCACGACTTCCTGAGTCTACTTGCGGGAGTCGGGTCCTCACCTGTGGTGTCGGTCCACCCGGGCATGTGTTGTTCACAACCACAGGGACCCCTCCTGGGTCCTCCAACACAAGAGCTAAGGCTGTTTGGTTTTCTGTAAGTTGAGAGCTAAGATTACCGTACCACTTACTGTCGAAGTGAAGGAACACACTGTTGGCTCACACCTGGACTTGTTTCATTGGGGTGGGACCACTTTTCTCAAGTGTTCTCTGCAGAGAAGTTTCACCCTTCGCGACCCGAAGAAAAGGGTGAGCTGCGCCTTTGTATGGACTTCTCTGCTTCCGTCGGTTCTCTGGGAAAATCTCCATTTAGGTTGTTCAAGGAGAGCAATGTCTCCATTCGGTAAGGTCCCTTACAGTTTGCAGAGGACTGTAAGCGACAGGAAAGTTTCTGAGCGGAGGGAAGGCCACGCATCCAAGCCATGAAAACGATGCTAGTTGAATGCACACCCATATCGTCGGACTGAGAAGTTGCACTGTCCAAGGCAGCAAACACAGATTCTAGCACTAGTTCCCACTATCGTGGACAGCTGTCTCCATCAACATTTAATACCTGCCACGTTGTTCCTGTAAGATGTAGGATTTCTTGATGATTTCTTGGAGGGTTTCACCACATGTCCCTTTGAGGTCCCACCGGGGACCTCTAGGCAGACATGCCCTCTTTGCCAAATCCTACCTTCCTGGGTCTTATAACTTGACAACTGTGTGTGTGTGTGTGTGTGTGTGTGTGTGTGTGTATTTTTTAAGAATTCAAAGGTTAGATTTTATGTACTTGTGAAGGCAACTTTAAATATCTGTTGGGATTTATCACCTTTTCTTCTGCTTTGTATGAGCTCCTTTACAAAGCCTTTATTCGGAGCAGACTGTTTAGCATAATAATATATTAACATTTATTTATACTATTTCTATAGTATTTTTACAATACTGGAGAATGGCTTCAGTACTTTTATTATGGAGGTCACTTATTATATAAGCCACAGTATTATGGGTAGCATGACCACATTAGGTCATTTATATTTACTGTTTATATTTAAAATTAAGCAAGCTCTGTTTTAATAGCATTTGGAATAAGTTAATTATTCACAAAGCTGACATCTATATATATCCAGGTATTTTTATATGTGTACTCATATAATATATATACTATATACATTTATAATACATATATATATACATTTTTGTGTGTTTTTATTTAGTAGTTTTATAAGAGATTGGATCTTTTAAGAAAGATTGTGTTACTTTCAACCCTGATCTTTTTAAATTATTATTATTTCAAACATAAAAGTCACCAACAAATGATGTTAAGTCAGAATTTGGTGGTAGGAATTTCCTAGAATCCAGAACAAAACAGAACAGAGTTTTTGTTCAAGCGAATTAACAAAAGCCAAGCCAAAGGGAACAGCAAGAAAAGAAGCCGTTTACAGGGTGGGAAATCTAACGACTTTATCAAGACTAATTATTCAATGAAAACACTGTAGGTCTGAATATCTTATAGCATGCCTAATATTCTTAAAGGGAAAAAACCTATTTGGTTACAAAGTCAAGGATAAAGTAGTTGGCAGTTAATCTCAAGGAAGCCAAGCAAAGCTCAGACCGTGGTTTAGACGAGTTCACCAGCAGCCAATCCAAAGGATAAAAGTTGGGACACAGGAGACCCACTGAGGACTCCCTGTTGGTCCGAGGATCTCCGGAAATTGGGCCAAGGTCAGATACTCATCAGGGATGGAATGACCTGACCTGACCTTGGCTTCTCTCTCAGTAAGCATATTACCCTGAACTCCTAAGAAAAAATTACTTCTCGGGGTACAGACTGACAATCCCCAGAAGAGGGGGTGGGGGGAGAGATAAACCACGGAACTTATATGCATGTACAAATGAACAACGGACATGGACAACAAAGCTGGGGACAGGGCGGGGAGGGTGGGGGACGGGGATATCAGTGGGGGGCGGGGAGAAACATCTGTAACAAAAATAAATTAATTAAATAAAAAAAATTCTCCCCCCCAAAAAAGAAAGAAAATATTACTTTCTAATTTACACCTAATTTTTTTAAAATGTAAGGAACAATATTCTAGGAACAAAATGCCTTCTTTTTTTGTTGTTAATCCTTACCCAAGGATATTTTTCTATTGATTTTTAGATAGAGTGGAAGGGGGGAGGGATATCGATGTGAGAGAGACACATCGATTGGTTGCCTCCCAGATAACCTGACCTCGGCTGGGATCAAACCTGCAGCCTAGGTATGTGCCCTTGACCGGGAGTTAAACCCATGACCCTTCAGTCTGAGGGGCAACGCTCTAACCACTGAGCAACTGGCCAGGGCCAAAAGGTCTTTTTACCATAAAGTACCACCAGCATTGCTTTGTAAATAACAGCTCAGAAATCATATCTAATTACATCAGCTTTGAGTTTGTTGTTGTTGTTAATGTGTATTAATTAAGTCATAATTTAATTTTCTAAAAACTAATCTTTTGGTGAAATGTCATTATCAGAAACTAATGATGAATTCAAAATGAAGTGAACCATTCCATAGCTCATTAAAAATAAATGGTATGGAGTTAAATAAACTGCTGAAGAAAATTAATAAACATAAAGTAAGTTTTACTTCTCAAGGTCTTATTTTGAATGTGGAGGTCTCCGTTTTCAAATAATCCCATTATTAAGTTTTGAAATATTTGCAAAAACCAGGGGGGAAAAAAGCCTTTTCATTTCTCAAAGGTGCACAAACATTTTAGAAGCAATTTATTCTGCATGTTCTTACTGTCAGAAGAATATTTGCTCTCTTGGGCTTTCTAGTTTTTCTGATTTTCTAGTGGCTCTTAATTAATCAGCAAGTCATAAAATGTTTATCGAGGCTTTTCTGTGAGTTAGACTCCTGTTCCATTGAACTCCCTCATCACGGAGATTAAACACTCGTTAAAGAGCAAAAAACCAGAGGTTCTAGTACCGCGGTCATTGGGGAGATCAAATTGAGAAACGAGTTCACCCGTTGCTTTAGTAAGTTTTCACACACTGTGCCGTTTTGTTTCAAAATAATCGCATATACGTTTAGTGACCCTTCCCAAAGTCAGGAAAACCCAAAGGAGGCTCTGGGCTGCTGTAAGTAAACACCACTGACCGGGTAGCCTATAAACAACATATTACCATTTTTTATAGACAACAATAAATATCAAATACAACTATGAAACTTATTTTTGTGTTAGTCCGAGTTCCTATCTTGCCATGAGAAGAGCAAGATTTTCATCAAAAATTAGACAAAAGCTGCCTCATCAAAAGCACACACTTTTAATATTATACTGATGTTCACATTCCGCAAGATATAAAGAGCTAGATGAATTAAAAACATTTAACTTTTTATTCTATGAAAGTATAAAACAAAAATGTAAAGCATTTGTACAGAATAAAAAGTCACTACTAAGTTTGCGAAGAAGAATGACACAATAAAAGTATTGAGTTAAATCATTTTTATTAGGAATTTTATATAATATCAATATAAATTTAAAATAAAAACATTACTCTCAAACACAAAATATTTTTACTTTCAAACTACTAAGTTAAGCTGTTAAGAACATGTATCAGTTTAACTGTGCATATATTGGGAGCCAGATTATATTTTATATTGACTATTTCTTAGTCTCAGTAATCTTAAAAATTCATTTCTTGCATTGCACAAAATAGAAAGCCAAAATCTTTTTAAAAAGCCAGAGTTTCTAAGTACCCATCTTCAATAGAATCAGTAGCTTTATTCTACGTTGTGTTTAAGTACTAGTTTAATTTTTTTTTTCTTTATTGATTTTAGAGAGAGGAAGAAAGAGGGAGAGAGAGATAGAAACATCAATGAGAGAGAACATCAATTAGACGCCTCCTGCATGCCCCCCACTGGGGATTGGACCCACAATCTGGGCTTGTGCCCTGACCAGGAATTGAACCGGCGACCTCTTGGTGCATGGGTTGATGCTCAACCGCTGAGCCACACCAGCAGGGCATGTAAGTACTTTTTATGTTAAAAAAAAAATAAGGGGAGCCCTGGCCAGTTTGGCTCAGCGGTTGGAGCGTCGGCCTGCGGTTTAGAGAGACCCGGATTCGGTTCCCACTAAGGACACGTACCTCGGTTGCAGTTTGTCCCCGGTCCCGTTGGGGTCATGTGGGTGGCAACCACTCGGTGTGTCTCTCTCACATCGATGTTTCTCTCTCCCTTCCTCTGTCCTTCCCACTCGATCTGAAGATGGATGCAGTAAAATTAAGGGGAGATTCTGTAAAGCATTTATTGCAGAAATGGAGAGCTTAATTTTGGAGACAAGAGAACCCCAGAAATTGGTAACTGCACTATTTAGGCAAGATTTAGGGGAAATATAAAGATCTTTTTTTTTTTTTTTTTTTCTCTTGAGACTCAAATAATTACTTTACAACAACAATCTCTAGATGGCTCAATTAGTGTGTTTTGTTTTTTGTTTTTTGTTTTTTTTAATCCTCACCTGAAGACATTTTTTCATTGATTTTTGGAGAGGGTGGGAGGCAGGGAGGGAGAGAAAGGCATGATGTGAGAGACACATCAATTGTTTGCCTCCTACATGACCCCGACCAGGGCCCAGGATCATGCCCTTGATTAGGAATCAGATGCAGGGGTTTATGATCCACGGGTCGACCCACTAACTGCTCAGCTACAGTGGCCAGGGCTCAATTAGTGTGTTTTAAGTTTATGTTTAATAATTCTTCAGGTACATATGACTTCACATCCTCAGCTATCTGGGGTAGTTTAGAAAATATTCATATAAGTTAGATGTTACAACACACTTTTAATCCGTCTCTGAGATTCCATGCATTCTATAATTCATGTACTTCAACTTCTAGTGTCAATTTGGCTTTTATAACTATTACAGAGGTAATAGGTACTGAGGAGTATATACGAAAACTCTAATATTTGCACAAAATACTACCACTTACTCTCAAAGTTTTAGTTGAAGTGTTTAGTGGGAAAGTTTCTCTGCCTTTGTTATTTGGATGATGAAGCAAAGATCTTGGCTATCTAAGTCACAGATTTTTATTCTACTTTTAATCACTGTATGCAAACATTCACTCGATTAACATGTAACAATTCTTACAACCAGAGCGACATTACCTCTGGGTAGGATTTACTGTTTGGAATTGACTGAAATGTAGAGGCTTAATATCAGGGCTTTTGCATATTTACATCTTTACCATTTTGTGTTTTTTGTTACAAAGGTATTTTAAACCAGTTGGAAGAGGAACCTTGCTACTTCATGCCTTTTAAAATTGCCAAATGATACAAATGCTGCTGCAGCCTACGCATCACAGGGCATTACAGGCCTCCTCCGTGACACAGAGGGGATGGATTTCTCTTTCTCCGTCAACACTGAACCATTACTTTGCTAGCTGTCCTTGAATCGCTGCTTTTAGTATCTTGAAGTCCCCTGTGACTTATGTGTCTCAGCCCAGGTGGACGTTCAAAGTTGTACACGGAAAACTTGGTAACAGAGACGGCCGCAGACGGTGCCTATCCTCAGGAGGAGCTCCAAGCCCAGTCTGCCTTCAGAGTTGCCATTTCTGCGCTCACACTGTTCGTAAAATTTGCATTACAGAAGATTTCTTTTAAAAATCTAACTTTTCGCCTGGCCGGTGTGGTTGAGCATCGACCCATGCACTATGAGCAGTTCAATTCCCGGTCAGGGCACATGCCCAGGTTGTGGGCCTGATCCCCAGCAGGGGGCGTGCAGGAGGCGGCCAATCGATGTTCTCTCTCATCGATGTTTCTCTCTCTCCCTCTCCCTTCTCTAAAATCAAGAAAGAAAGAAAAAAATTTTTTTAATCTAACTTTTCTAGCTGTATTAAAATAATTTTTTTTTAAATCTGAGCATTAGCAGCAAACTAAATTGAAAGAAAAAATCACCATATGTTCTATAATAAATGTTTCTATTTCTCTGTGATTTGTTCTGCAACTGCAGTGATCAGTTAAATGGCATTGTGTTTGCCAAGTGGAAGCTGGGTTCATAAAAAAGCAATTATCACCGTACACCTGAGGACCGACACCTCCGACGCAGGAATTGTCTGAGTTTGATGTAATGTCCTGTCATATCTTCACCATCAGAGACATAAATAAGTCACAGCTCACTCTTAATGAATGTTGAAGCAGAATGACTCGTGCTAATAATGAATTTCACGATGTGCCTCTACTATCTAGGGTAGTTAGCTTTGGGACAGTGAATGAAGATTTAGTTTAAGAGAGAAGGGATCATAAATTCATGGAATATATAAATCTAGATCCAAGTATCACCTTTCTTACGAAAACATAAAGTAATTTAGGTTTTTGGCTAAAATTTTTATTATTTTAATGAGCAAAACGGCCCTAACCCAAACAGCGGATAAATTTTCTGACATTACCCCGAGTCTCCGACAATAACCTGCAAATACTTTCATATCGTATTTATTTTGACAATACTGTCTCATTTTCGCATGCTTATGACTTTTAAGGAGAATCCTTATCCCTCCATTTATACAGATTGTACAATTTTGGTTCTGAAATGATCATGGAGTTTAGGATAGAATGTTTTGTTTCTTGACATTTGTACCATATAGGAATTGCATTTTAAAGGTAAATCACATTATTTTAACACTTAAGAGAATTTAGAATATTTAGTGTTCCAAAAGAGAAAACCTTTGAAATGATTTAATTCATTGTCATTTTTATGATCCTTGTAGAGCCATTAAATAAAATCCAAGCTCCCCGATGTCTAACAAACTCCCTCCGTCTCATTTCACACCAGGACCGCTCCAAAGCCCAGGTTTCATTTACAAGGTGTTTCTTGCTGGTCCTACTAATAGTATTTTTGGCAGTCTCAGAAATGGTTACATACAGGCTGTTGGTCAATTGTTTGCTTTTTTATTCCTGGAAATGCCGACCACCTCACATACAATCAGATTGATAAATTCCTTCTCATTTTTCAAAGCTGAGCGCTGATGCTCCGTTTGCGGAGGCTTCTCCGTCGCTCAGTTACCATCACTTTCCCTCCTCGGCTCCCTCCCTCCAGGGCTTAGGTCAAGCTCTTCGGACAGTGTTTATGATATTGTGCTGTTTGGGGGTTTTATGTCTTCTCTACAAAACTTTCCTGAGTGGACACTATTAAAGTAGATTGTGCATGGGGGATTTTGCTTGTGCTGTGCAAATAAAGGTTGCATTTGTGCCCAGCCGGTGTGGCTCAGTGGAATGAGCATTGTCCCATGGACTGAGAGGTTCCGGCTCGATTCCCAGTCAGGGCACATGCCCAGGTTGCGGGCTCAATCCCCAGTAGGGGGCATGCAGGAGGCAGCCAATCAATGTTTCTCTCTTACATCTATGTTTCTATCTCTCTCTCTATATATAAAAAAATTAATTAAAAATATATTTTTTAAAAAGTTGCATTTTATTTTAAAGTTAAAATCTGAAAATCTATTTTTTTCAACATCCAGTAAATTTTGAAAAGCCACATGCAAAAAAAAGAACTTTGATCATCCATACTTGGCACCAGGCACCAAAAATCTATTATAGCCCAAAATATAACAGCTCAAACTACAGAACTTCCAAGGTAAAATATAATAGAAAACATTTTTGATATTGTAACCCTGAAGTTATTTCTTATACATCACAGCAGTTTCACAATCCATAAAAGAAAGAAAAAAATCAACAAATTGAACTCATCAAAATAAGAATGTTTACTCTTTGAAAGACTTTGTCAAGATAATGAAAAGAAAGATGAACACAGAGCTTACATCTTTCATAAAAATTAACTAAAATGGATTACAGACGTAAAGGTACATCTCAAAACTATAAAATCCCTACAAGATAACATAGAACAAACTCTAAATGACCCTGGGTTTAGCGATGTCATTTTAAATTTTTTTCTTTGTTGATTTTTTAGAGAGAGAGGATGGGAGAAGGAGGTAGAAACCACCATGAGAGAGAACATCAATTGGCTGCCTCCTGCATGCCCCCCACTGGGGATCAGGCCCACAACCTGGGCATGTGCCCTGACCAGGAATTGAACCAGAGACCTCTTGGTGCATGGGTTGATGCTCAACCACTGAGCCACACAAGCCAGGCTGGCAATGTCATTTTAGACACAATAGTCAAGACATAATCCATGAAAGAAAAAAAATCTGACGACCTTAACTTCATTAAAAATTCTGCTATGTAAATGACAGTGTCAAGAGAAGGAAAAGGCGAGGAAGAAATACTTGCGAAAGACATACTTCATAAAGGACTATTATAAAAAATGCATAAAGAATTCTTAAAACTAAAAAAATAAAAAATAAATTGACTAAATAATGGGCCAAGGACCTTAACTGACTCTTCACCAAAGAAGTTATGTGGATGGTATTAAATAGCTTTCAGACTATTAAATATATTTTTAATTTTACGTATATATATTTTTTTCTCCCAATTGGTTTTTGGCAAGGGTGCTTTTGCAAGATGTCAAAATGTTGCTAATTGTTTTGGTTTGTTTTTGTTTTTTTTTTTTTTGAAATTTGTCTTCTAACATCTTAACAGTGCATGTTATAGACTCAATATATTTTCAGCTCTCAGAGTTCAATCTGTGTAAGGCTAGGCAACAGATCAATACGCTGCATCCGTAAGGATAAATCAGTTAGTGGGTGAATAAAAGAAATCCATTCACCCAGTAAACATTTCATCAGTAAGGATGACAGGAATGGTCACTAAAGCAGATAATATGACAACAAGGATTCAAACCTAAGGTTCTGGGATTCCTGCTGCTTTGGTTTGTTTGTGATTGTCACTGGGCGTCATCCTTGGTTGTGATTTACATGCGCACCTGAAAAGTATCTACAATTTGACACTTTCTCTGCAAATACCTGTACCCTGGAGCAAAGTAAAAAGCAGAGATTTCTTTGATCACCACTCCTATTTATGTCAAGTCGGTCATGCTGCAAATGTTTAATTTACAAGTGAAAGACCCACCTACATATGAAGTGGTCAAATAAAAAGGACGCATATGCATTGGTAAAGGCTAATTTAAGATGGAAAAGGCATTACACTGATGGGTGGAAGACAGGAAAGGTGTTCCGATTGAGGGCAACAGGCTGTTCCAGAAAGCAGGAGGTCTAGAGAAAGACTTCAGCACGGGGTCCCCTAAAACAAGTCACCTCAAGCCATTCACTGCAAGTAAGGTCCCACACACTGGCGAAGGGACTTGTACTGAGAAAATGTAAAAGTTACTGGAGAGAGAGAGATAGAAAGACCATATTCACAAAGCTTTCATTACAATATATTGTTATAACTGGTTCATTTCATTAGTAGTTATTCTTGTTACTCTCTTACTGTGTCTAATTTATAAAATAAACTTTATGAGAGGTTTATTTGTATCAGAAAAGGTGTAGTATATATAGGGGTCAGTACTACCCACAGTTTCAGGCATCCACTGTGGGTCTTGGAATGTGTCCCCTGCAATTATGGGGGGACCACTGTAGTTTAATCCCAAATCTCTTCTTTCCCATACCACGGAAACAGTTAAAAGTATGCTCTTGACATGCCAAGAATATAAGGTTCACCTGGATCTGAAATACTTCCCATTCTACTGTTCTTTAGTGTTTCCAAGATTCTCTGGAGTTTCAAGGTTCTCAGTATTTCGGGCAATAGAAATAAGCAATCAGTTACTACACAGGGAATAAAAGTGTCCTTGGCCTCTCTCATCTGCGCTGGGTCCTGCCTGTTGAAGATGACCTCTGCTGATGCAACAGCTCCCCTCTCCGTGGGAATGTCGTCGAACATTGTCCTCAGAGGGGTGCTCAATGTCTCCTCAGCTCTTTGTCCCAGAGACTCCTCTTAGAGAGCCCCAACAATAGCTCCCTGGGACCCCAGCGGAAATCTATGAACCAAAACCTTTCCTGTACCCAGTGGCCCAGTACACGGTCTAAGCAACGCTGCGGCCCCTACTTAATCTCGAACTTGCTTCTCAATACATCACTTGTTTTCATTTATTTATTTGCTATTAACTTTTAGAATCTAAGTGTTAGAGACATAGTTCCAATTGGTAAGCATTCTGCAAAAGGCAGGATTACTTAACTTTTGATTTTTGTAGACAGTTCCTTTTTCTTTTTTTTTAAGTAGAAAATAGGGTAATTTCTGTTCATTATAATAGTCATTGATAGAGAACAGCGATTTCCCACCGGCGTGCCACAAGATTTCCCAAAACATGCAAGACTTGACTGTTTAGTCAGGTTGTGAAGTTTTGAAAACTGACAACAGCCGACACAACAATAGTCATCCAGTGTGAATGAACCAAAATTATACCGACATTTTGTGTCAGATCAGCAAAAAATATGTTTTTTGGTGTGCTGCAGAATTTTTGTAATTAGTTTATGTGCCATGAGATGAAAAAGGTGGAAAATTGCTGATGCAGAAGCATCAGGTGATCTTTTTAAGTATGTTGCTTGCAGTCATTCCTAAAGATTTTACTTTATGGAGTTTGTTGAGAATCTTACAAACAAACAAAAAACAAACAAAAAAACAGGAACTACTATACATAATATTTTTCACAAACAAGGTCTATGGACTTACCTCGAAATCTTTTGAATCATGGACACCTCACAAAATGTATGGTCTAGAAACTATGCCTGAATCAAAATTAAAATGCACAATACATAACTTCAAAACACTAAAAATCAGTACTATTCCTACCCTGTACCCTTCCCTGGAGGTCACCATTGGGTAAAGATAATTTCTCCTGCCTCGTAAGATTTCCCCTTCTTAGGCCATGTCCTTGGAGCTTCTACATGCTACTCACGCAAACTCGATTGCAAGGGAAGCTTCACCCTGAACGTTTCAGCTATGAGTATCAGGTAGAAGTTAAATAACTCTTCAAAGACTGCTACCGGATGAGTCTCGCTTGTTTTGTTATTTCCGAAATACGGCAGTAAATACTTTTGATCGGATTGCTCTTGGAACAAGTAGAGAAACCAACTCTGCAGCAACTCAAGTCTCTGGGAATACGGCGAAGGAATCCTCATCTGTGTTATGTATGGTACATTGATAAAAACACACCCCTCGTTATTCAGGAAAGGCGAAACTTGCCGTCCTGGGATTCAGAATTGTGGACGTTCTGGGAACTTTTTCCAGCCATCATGTTCACGAGGCTTTTCAGAAAATACCAGATGCTGACGTTGGGCACCATCCTGCTACAGAAACGTTACACATTTAGGTCGTGCACAGAAACAATTTGCTTAGAACACGGATAGCATATTGTGATTTCCGTCCCAAGATGAGACATCACGTGTAAAACATTCATAGGGTTGGACACAGGGCTTGGTTTTAGATGGTATAAAACAAGCCAAGTACAAATCGACTGGTCTGTTTTTCTGCCATGACCAGAATCCAGAGAAAAGGGTCTGTGCTTTATTCCGAAGCATTAAGTTGCTCATGTCGACATGCAAATGCAGTCCCCAGTTCTAGAAACTTCATCAATCTCACGGAGGGCTTACATCCCCAGCAAGACCGGGAAGGAAGGACAAATGGAGACTTACATTTACCCAACGCCTTTTAACACCAGCTTCTCACTTAATGCTTTTATGTGCAAAGCACAGAACGAACTGAGGGGCCCCATGTCATGAATTCATCCCTGATTAACAGTCACCCGGGAAACGAAAATAGCATATCGGCACTCTCCCGAAACCACAAGAAAACGGTGGTATAAAGAATGGGCAAAGATCCAAGGCTGCAGAATCCAAACGAAGGGGAAGTGGACAACGACAAATGAGTGTTTGCGAAAAGCTTCAGAAGGCAAAATGCAAACAAATGAGTTGTCAGTGATTTAGCCGAGTGGCCAACACCAAGGTGTGTGCCACGGGGGAAACGTGTAAGACGTCAGCTCGTTTGCACCACAGAGTAATTGGTGAGGAAATAAAGTTCAATACTGGAGAGCTCCCGGCCCACGCAAACTCGGGGGAGCCCAGAGGGAGGGTGTCTGTCCAATGAGTACTGGGACGAAATAGGGGTGGGGCCGGCAACGGCTTGAACGTGGAGGTATTATTTATATTTTAAAATCCCATGCATGTACGACATTGAGAAAAATATTTTTTAAAAAAAGTGAGCAAATGGCATCTTTCTTTGTATCTTCACCATGTCGTAGTTTTCAGCATGTAGTAAATAAACAATAACGTGCGTGTAAATGAGTGACTGTGGCTATCTCAGAGTCATACTGAAGGAAGAGACCCGGGACACGTATGAGTTCTCAGCTGCACAGTAACAGATGGAAGCCAGTGACCAACCCCGGCCACTGTCACTCTCCACTGAGTGTCCTGCCGCCTACATCATGCTGGGTGCTTTTCATTAAGAAGTGAAGAAGATAGGAATAGCAGAAAGATAAAACAATAGCTATCTGCTGAAACATGAAAGACAGATCAGGATGTTGGTCAGGGAAAAATTACTCAAAATGGATGAGCACAAAAGAGATTCTACACCACAAAAGGAAACCAGTGTCCAGAGGTCGCCGGTTCTATTCCCGGTCAGGGCACATGCCCAGGTTGTGGGCCAAATCCCCAGTGGGGGGCATGCAGGAGGCGGCCAATTAATGTTCTCCCTCATCGATGTTTCCTTCTCTCTCTCCCTCTTCCTTCCTCTCTCTCTAAAATCAATAAAAAATAAATTAGAAAGAAAAAAAAGAAAAGCAGTATCTAGATAGTACAAGTGTGTCCCAGTACCAATCCCTGGTGAAACCATTTACATGATCACGTTGAAAGGATTGCTCATCACCAAACGAGGTTGCCCCAGAGCACAGTCCTCAAACAGGGCTAGACCCCCGGGGGACAAACCTGAGGAGGCTGCAGGGGAACTAAGCAAGGCTGTTCCCAAGGACCCATCTTGCACACCCTTCAGTTTCACAAATGTGAAATGCATACCGTCCATGAGAATGCCTCTTGCTGCCCTGGCCGGTTTGGCTCAGCGGTTAGAGCGTCGGCCTGTGGTCCGGAGAGACCCGGGTTCGGTTCCCGCTAAGGGCACGTACCTTGGTTGCAGTTTGGCCCCGGCCCTGGTTGGGTCGTGTGGGTGGCAACCACTCGATGTGTCGCTTTCACGTCGATATTTCTCTCTCCCTCTCTCCCTCCCACTCTATCTGAACAAAATATCAAAAAATGTCCTTGGGTGAGGATAAAAAAAAACAAAAAACGAGAATGCCTCTTGCTGAGACAGAAGGCCAAGTCTTCTCTCTTCCCCTGATCTGATTTACCTTCTCCCACGCTCATTAAAGAAAAGCATGCTTGTCCTCAGCAGACTTCTCCGCGGGGCATCGCTCCGGGGTTCCGAGTGCTCCTCACAGGGGCAGATCACGCTTTGGAGGAGCTTGGAGCTTAGAAAAGATCAGGAGCCTCCTTCCAGAGAAAGATGACGGAATGGCAAATACAGAATTAGACACGGAGGTAAATATTTATTCAGAAGAAGGAAAGCAGGATCGTAAATAATCCCCGGAGCACTGGAGTTCAAGGTCCATTTCTTGTGAAATTGCTTGAGGCAATTTACCAGAACTGCTTACAGAGAAAGGCTTCTTGCCTGCAATCTGTCTTCCCTCCCCGGCACAGTCCAGGGTGAACAGGACCTCCAGGCCATCAGAGGGGTCCCTGTGCTTGAGGTGCATCACCTTCCAGCCCATCCAGTCCTGCTTCCAGCCTCCAAATAAAGACACAATGGGCATGTGTTTGGCTTTCCCCCTGCCCCAACCCCAGATGGGGTGTGTCTTTACCTACGCCCAAGGCAACAGGGTTTCTGCCACTCACTGACCGTCTCAAGAGCGTTGTTTCTGGGGAAACTGAGGGAGATGGTTATGGGCAGGTCTTTGTCCCCTGAAGGAGATTTTCTCAGGACTGCCCCACGCCAGTCTTTCTCCTCGGGACTCTGTCAATCAACGGGACGTGTGCTGAGCGCCAGGTTCAATCTTCTCACGCTCGCTCACACTTGGCCTTGAGCAGTTAGTCAACAATCTTGGCCAAGTCTTTCCCATTGACTCTGTGACATCAGGCTTCTACCCTGGTAAGTAGTGCTGGCACCCCATCTCTCTTGCAATTGTCACCACATAGATTTAGGGTGGTCTGGTTGCCCCGCCAACTCAGCTCCCTGTTGGGCCCGAGAAAAGTTGAGATTTTGCAAGTTATCTGTTCTTGTCAGGGTGGAAGGGATGTTTCTCCAGCTCTTAACATCCTAAGCAGAGGCTGGAAATCTGAGTCACGCCATTTGAAGGGGCTAGAGAATAACACAAGGGTCTCACAAACACGGGGCTGGGTGGTGGCGGGACCTTAAGTGGCACTATTTCCAATTATATGGTGAGATTTTGTTCTCATTTCATTTCATTTTAAATCATTCAACGAGGTGACTGAAAGTATTACAGGCAAAACAACACCATTTACTGTCTTCATGAGCAGGTGGTTCCCCTTCCATTGTTTTCAAAAACATTAAAAGAAAATGCCCAAAGCGATAGCAGATAGATGAGTAAGCCTAATTCTATAGAGATGTGTACATTTCACAACAACGTTTGATTGAATGTTGATAGAACGAGAAAAATCAAAATCCTGAGTGACCATGCTGGAGAAAGACTTGCTTCATTGCTACCTACTTGTTTATATAGAAAAGGGTCCTCAGTATAAAAGAAGATAAGAATACATGTTCTAAATGCTCTGGCTATAATATTCATCCATGAATTTGTGAAGTCATTGGAAATATAAACCTCATCTGCGTTATTACAAAATGAATTTCCAACACATTGAGCTGGTCATGTGTGTATAGCAATGATATCTCATCCCAAGGGGGGGGAAAGGATTTAGAGTCCAAAGAAAAATTTTAAAATAATAAATGCACATATCTGTTGTTTTCTCTGAGAAGCATACGGGAATAATCCATAACACACGTTTTCAAGAATGCAAGTATGTTACATGAGTATAAAACACTAGGGCCTGGGAGAGACATGAAAATATAATCTTTTTTCAAGTTTTCTAATAATAGATACAATACGGTAAATTTTCTAATGGATGATTGCAAGTACCCTAGTGCATGCTGTACAGACCCCACTGAATCCGTTGAAAAGCATGCCGTCACATCATTATTTTAAAATGTCCAATATTTATAGAAGAGTGGGAAGGATACCCTTCTCAAACAGGTGAGCATACTTGAACAATCGCAGGTTCCAAATTAAAATTGCACCAAAGGCCTCCAGATCACAAAATTATGTCAGGAATATATGACTGAAGGCTGTATGCTTTGAAAGACACAGCATATTACTTCCACGGGCTGGCTTCTGACTCACTATTGCTTATTTAAAGAGTGTCTCTTCCAGTCGGTGTGGCTCAGTGGTTGAGCATCGACCCCTGCACCAAGAGGTCGCGGGTTCAATTCCCAGTCAGGGCACATGCCCAGGCTGTAAGCCTGATCCCCAGTGGGGGGCATGCAGGAGGCAGCCAATTGATGTTCTCTCTCATCAATGTTTCTCTCTCTCTCTCCCTCTCACATCCTCTCTCTCTAAAATCAATAAAGGAATAAAAAAAAAAAAAAAAGAGTATCTCATAGTACAAAATTCACAACCACAATTGCCCTTAAATGCTTAATAGTATTACTAGCGGACATGAACCTAGCTTATCCCAGTAAACCCAGCCCCGGATATTGTCCCCAACTGTTGTTCTGATTCAACTTCGGATGAGGGTTATGTTTGGAGCATCTAACACATGGACAATCTTTATGCTTAAACAGAAGAGTCATGCTCAGTAAGAGATGCCCACCCAGGGAGGACATGAAAACTCATTTCTGGTTGGACAACAGAGTGGCAGCCCCGTCTCCTGTCACCCTCCCCTTACACGGCCGACAGACTTACCCCTCGTGATCGTCTTGCTTCCTCACTCTCTGCCAGGGGAGCAGAGTGGCATTCATGGCAAGAGTGAGCCCTTGGCATGTCACCCCTGTTAGGCAGGGCTTCTTACGATCTTGAAATGACCTTCGTGTACAGTGTCCTACGCAGGAGAAACATGAAGCTCTAACCCAGGGCACTGTGGAGCTCAAAGTCATAAAATAGTTCCTAAAATATGTTCATTGGCATTCATTTTTTAAAAAATGTTTTCTCTATTGATTTTAGAAAGATAGAAACATTGACAAGAGAGAACATCGATTGGCCACCTCCTGCATGCCCCCCACTGGGGATCTGGCCCACAACCTGGGCATGTGCCCTGACTGGGAATCAAACCAGGTGCCTCTTGGCGCATGGGTGGATGCTCAACTACTGAGCCACACTGGCTGGGCATCATTGGCATATATTTTTTTGATGATTCTCACCTGGAATTTCTGTTTCATTAATCAGATGATATTTTACTTTTTTTTTTTATTGTTGACACTACTACAGATGCCCCCCCATTATCCCTCCCCTTTCCCACCCCCATCCAGTCTCCGCCCCCTCCCTCTGGCCATCAGCACACTGTTGTCTGCATCCATAGGCTATGCATATATGTTCTGTGGATAATCTCTCCACCTGCTTGCATGCAGCCCCGCCCCCACCCCCCTCTGACAGCTGTCAGCATGCACCACGGATCCAGGTCTCCGGTTCTCATTGGTTTCTGTTTATTTTGCTCATTCGATTCCACGTGTGCGATCATATGGTATTCGTCTCCGTCTGGTTTATTTCAATCACCGTTCTCCTCATTCAATACTGTCCGTCCACGTTCGTTAGCATATAGTTTGGTTCTCCCCACACATGATTTGATCTCTTCTCTAAAATAGAGCCTGCCTTCCATAGTTTCTCATAGTTTTGGGGGAGCACCTTAGCAATTCCTCGTCATTGATGTCCATCTCCTTACATTCTTACCCTAGTCTCAGCTCCGTGCTGCGGACAGTGTGAGTGCACTTCCTCTTCCGTCCGAGGTACTGACACATACACTTAAGAATACAGCCTTTCCCACGTCAAAGTTAAATCTGCATGTTGCTCATTCCTTTGTACATTATTCACTTTGTCAAAATTCTCATTATAGTTTTTCTGTTCCCAGAAGTAGGAATGATGTTTAATTATGGATGAAAAACTTACCACCGGTATTGTTCCAAACATCACAACTGTGCTGGTACAATTATTAGTATAGCAATTTTAATATTTTTGTAACAACTTCCCTCCCCTCCAATGTCTACTTATCACATTAAATTCCAGTTTACAAATTAACAAGGAATAATTAAGAATGGCTGGTTTTATGTCCTAATGTGATCCTTCTTCCTTGCTTGTATTTTAATGCAAATCGAACCTTCCCTTTTATTTCTGTTAAGGTTCATCTTAACAGGTTCAAGTGTTAGTCTTGACTAGCTGACTGACCTTGGGCACATTTATGAATCACTGTGGTCCTTCGTTCTTTTACTAATTATATGGTGTTGGGAAACTTCTCTGCCTCAATTCATTTATCTGCTTAAACTTCTTACACAAATCACACCTCAGTGAGCTGCGATGATTATCATTTGTGTGGGATGCTTCACCCACACATGCAACATGAGCGGAGGAGTAATCACTGCGTGTGTGGGAGGCTGAGTACGTTGTTTTCCCCAACTACCGATTAAAAAAGAGCGCAAAAAACAAACGTCCAAAATCTACCGGTAAATTCACATTTCAAACTTCCTCTAATAAGAGAAGTCAGTGAATTCTCTTTGTTTCTCAGGAGGGTGAGGATCAGGAAATTAAATCTCTTCTCTGTCATTCTGCATTGATAATGCAATAGTTTCTGTGGATGTGATAAGAAAAAGAAATGCCTTCCCTCCTTAAAAAATAAGAATAATGAAACATACTCTATAACATATGAGGAAAAAATTATCTTCCAAGAGAGAAAACAGTGCAAAGATAGGATCGTAGCTGGCAGACTAAGACATGCTCACACCTATTTTTCAGCTAGCAGGTAATTCAAAAATTCTGCTGCAGGAAGAAAAGAAAAGAACAAGAACGACTCAAATCACGAAATCATTTTAAGCAAAATAAACTCACTAGAATGCTAAAGAAGGCATCTTTTTTTTCTCTCTAATAATTGATTACAATAAAACATTTTAATGTAAATTTCCCAAACACTGACACCATTAAAACCAAATCATTTGCAATGCACTTAGGTGAGAAGAAATACTCTTTCTTTGGAGGAGCCAACCAAAACAACAATGTACAGAGAATAACTAGGAAATCAAGTAGCTTTGTCAAGAAAAAAAAATAATACAAGTCTTCAAGTCTGAGAAATTGAAGGCTGTAGGAGATGTTACCTTGTTGATTTCTGGGACTATTTTATATGTCAAATGAAACAAAAATGCTAAATACATACATCTAGGTTATAAAATTATACCTAATACATGTGCATTCTTTCCTTGGTCTATTATTCTTTCTCAAAATTCACAAAAGTGTCATATCTTGTTGGTCGGTATAATTTCCCTCCATTTGCAAAGCATCGGCAGCCCAGAAATTCTGAAGAAGAATAAACCTCATGGCTACAATTACAAGGCAGATTTATAGAGTCATACATTATTCAGATTCCAAAGCGAGTTCACAATTGTCGTCTGGGTAAAATGAACTGACATGGCGTGGACTCTCTGCAAGACGTCACCAGCGTCATCCGCAGAGGACAGGTTTGTTCTTTTCTTTCTGTCCCTGAAGTACTGTGTTGACACCTTTACATAAGCAACTGGAGCACTGAGGGGTAATCACCCACCACACAATGTTAATTGCTCTTCGAAAGCTTGAGACTGTTCAAAGGTAAGTAGCTGGTGATACCACTTGAAAAAACGGTACCTCCAGCTGCGGCAAAACTCTTCAGTGTGAAGTTTAAATGATGATATTCTGGCTACTATTTTTCCAAGTGAAAGTGACATCAGTAAACTGTCGACAATCAGAAATGTTTTCCGGTCCTTTGACGACAAGACATTGAAAGAACATCGGTCATGCCCAAGAATATTTTTACATTTATCTTCAGACAGAGTGGGAGGGGGGGACAGAGAGAAAGAGAGAAATATTGATGTGAGAGAGACACATTGATTGGTTGCCTCCCGCATGACCCCAACCTGAGCTGGGGACGAACTGCTACCCAGGTATGTGCCCTTGGCCGGAACTAACCCAGGACTCTCTGGTTTGCAGGCCAAAGCTCTACCCACTGAGCCAAACCATCCTGGTCACATGCCCCAGCCTTTTGCCATCAAACATGAACGCAGTATGTGCATCCAGGCCAACCAAAATGCCGTCTATTGATCTAGACGCAAATATATTTTAGTTGACACAGGGGTGACCATTGCCAGGTGCTACCCATTACATGTGTAGTGTTTGGTAAAGCCAATTTTATACCTTGGTACTTTTAATCAAAATATTTCCTCAAGTTACAAAATGAACGGCAAACAAGTCTACAGATAATAACCTACTTGATCACCCCGCCCCTGACGACCTGAATCGAACAGGTCACTTTAATAACAGACTTGCCATTATTTTTGGTTTGGTAGGTATTTTATATCTGATGTAAATTGTTCTTCTCTGGGTGCAGCAAGTAGACAGTTTCGGAAGGTAGTAGGTACAATTTGAAGGAGGAAACAAGCTCTTATGATACAATCCACATACACAGAGGAAGAGAGGAATATTACACATTTCAAGAATTTCTTTGGGTCCCACATTCAAGATACAATTAAAAATAATTCAAAGGAATACTTTAGTTTATTCATCAATAATTTATCGAATTACTTATGGATGTTTATAATAGAAATGTATCTCGGTAATTGCTGTTTTCAATGCTTAGAATACTGGGGGAGTGGTGAGGATTCCTTCTGACCTTCAACATTTCTCTCTCTGCTCGTCAAAAAAGATTTTACATTCAAGAAGCCTCTTTTCAAAAACGCAAAGGGAAAATTTTGCTCTTGATCGAAATCCAAAGAAGGGAATGATCACTGGAACATAATCAATGGGAGAAGTTCCTTTCGGTGCTTAGACTCCTTGGACCAATCATCAAATGGTGACTTAAACAGCAAAATCAATGACAGAAGACAGGCCGTTCTGCAAACCCTTCTCTAAGGGAAAGGATGTCTAAGAGCCCCAACCCGGCCTTTGCAATGTGATGCTATCTAATGCTACTTTCAGATTCCTCTCATAAAGGCGAAGATAAATATGGACTATACAAGGCAAAGGACCGAGTCTGTGTAATAAGAGTCCTGTTTTATTTAAGTTACACCACGAACCAGTGGTTTGGATGGGACCAAGGCGTATGGCGTCCCTCTCGCCAAGTCCCCACGTCTGTAAATGAACAAAGGATGAAGGTTGTGGTTTTAAACGTGTTTCTTTGAAGCTGCGTGTTCCATGAAGCGACTGCAAAGGATCAGAGGAACTCAGATGGAGAGCAGAGTTCATATCCATCCCAACCTCAGACAGGCAGATATATCTCTTATGAATACCCATTCCATACAGCTACAGAGAGAGAGCGCTCATGTTGGAACTATTTCAATCGCACTACATCACGTAAATAAGAGAAAAGCATCCGGCCTGCTCGTGATGATCATATTCTGACTGGCCTCATTATATCAGGACAGCCAACATGACTCTCACTTTTCTACGTGAGAAAAATGAGGCAAAAAGCAATTAATTTAATTGTGTGAGGTTCCCAAACCCAGGAACTGGTTGGTCTGTCATTAAATCGAGGTTCTGTATTGTTCCAACCTCGTGGGTTCCCTGCACTTCGAGTCACCGATAACTGCTGTTTATTTGAATTCATTTAATCCACGCCGGGTCTTGGGGACCTTTAAGTGTCCCTCAAATGAGTGAGAGAGAGAATTGTTGTATACATATATTTCATCTTTACTGAAAGGTTGTTTGTATGTAAAATATAGTATACCACATTATAGCATGACACATGACTATGATGACGTGATACATTATTACCAAATGAAGAGACTAATACTGAACATTACGGATCCCTTGCCTTTACTTCACTTCTGGAAAAGGGTTTCGTCCATTTCTTTCTTTTTTTTTATCCTCACCTGAGGACATTTTTGCATTTATGCAAAATGCAAAGAGAGAGAGAGGAGGAGAGAGAGAAACATCAATGTGAGGGAGACACATCAACTGGTTGCCACCCACACGACCCCAAACAGGGCCAGGGACAATCTACAACCGAGGTACGTGCCCTTAGTTGGAACCGAACCCGGGTCTCTCTGGGCCACGGGCCGAGGCTCTAACCACTGAGCGAAACCAGCCAGGGCCGTCTACTTTTTTTTTTTTTTTTTGCAAAGATTTCTCTTTTTCACTGTGGCTGCTGTTGGTTTCCTGTCTTCCGTTGTTCTCACTACAAAAACCCTTAAAGTGAGACAAAGCCAGAAATGTGTCATTGAGGGTCTGGGTACCAGAGCAAGTGGCCCACGTTTGTACCCCAATACAATGGGGAGCTTAGTCCACTGAAAGGCTTTTGTGAAATGTTTCTGTCTTCCTTGCTCTTAGAAACCTCTGCTTCCGGACATAATAGTGTCTAATCCCCGGAAGCGAGAACCATGCGGTCCCTCCCTGGAAGCGAAGCTGCGTGGAGGGCAGCCCAGCCCGCAGAGTAGCCGAACCAGAGCCCGAGGGCCTTGCTGAAGCCCCTGTTCCTCCGAGTGGCTTATTGTCTGAAGCACACCTTTCCTGCTCCTTGGGCAGACTAAGCTAGTCTACCGTTTACCCATAGGAGGCATCTTCATTCGTCTTGTGATGACATGAGTTAGGAACAAAACTTGCACTTGAAGATCCTAAGAAGAATCATAGCATCATAGACCAAACTCTTGTCCTCTCAAATGTCTATTGGAACTGGTCGATTTTTTATATTTTCAATAAGTCCTTCATTGAATTTCACCTGAAAAGTAGATCTTCACCCCCTCTCTGGAAAACAAATTTTATATATATATAATTTACATTTGTTAATAATGCTATCACGCCATCATAGTCATGTATCATAATATAATTTGGTATAATATATTTTACATATAAACAACCTTTCATACACACACACACTCACAATAAGATTATCTATATACATATATCCATCCTTAAAAATCAATATTTTCATGGATACATATAATTTCACGTATCAGGAATGAACTAAGCCATCTTTGCTCAGCATTTGCTGAGATTTTATTCTTTTTATTTATTTTTTCTTCTTTATTGATTTTAGAGAGAGAGGAAGGGAGAGGGAGAGAGAGATAGAAACATTGATGAGAGAGAACATCAATTGGTCGCCTCCTGCATGCTCCCCACTGGGGATCGGGCCCACAACCTGGGCATGTGCCCTGATCTGGAATTTTTGTACAGCATGGATGTTTTCATGAAAACGTTAAGTTTTATTCATCAAACATTTTTTTTTTCCTGGTGCATGGGTCAACGCTCAACCACTGAGCCACACCGGCCGGGCGAGACTTGACTTTAAATAAAAGTATATATCATCAGCAGCCCCTCCCAATAAATGTTGAATATGTTGTGCTTATTTATGTTTAAAAACAGTGTACAACATGTACATATATATTATCATGCAGGGAGGGTTAAGAAATAACCCAATTATTCTACCTTTTACAACACAACGCTATTTAAACAGCCTGTCAGAGAGTGGATATGAATATATATGAGTTCTCCACAGAGCTATTACCATCTCAACTCTTCTACACGAAATTGCAAGAAGAAATTTGAAAGCTGCACTCTGAGTAAACGTCCCACTTAAACAAGAATTCTTCTTATCTACCCGGCGGTGACAAAAGCGTGACACCCAGAACAGCGTCTCAGTTTCCGGTGGAAATCAGCCAAGAGGAGGCATTTCCATCACACTCAGAATACAGCCAGGCAGTAGATTTTAAACGTGGCAAGGGGAGCTATACCGGATTTTAAGAACACGTGCGGTTTTTAGGTTAGGTTCGGCGCTAGCTCAACGAAGCGAGATAAATCAGGGGTGTTCTTGATATCCTCTAATCTCCCAGTGTGTGTCATGTTTCTCACACTGTTTGTCAAAATAATCCAGGTGAGCTCTGAGGCACTGAGGCTATGTAAGGAATGCAACATGCAGAGCAGGCACAGTCCGCCGGTGTGGCTCAGTGGTTGGGCACCAACCCTGCACTAAGAGGCCACTGGTTCGATTCCCGGTCAGGGCACGTGCCCAGGTTGTGGGTCCAAACCCCAGTGGGGGGCGTGCAGGAGGCGGCCAATCCATGTTCTCTCTCATTGATGTTTCTATCTCTCTCTCCCTCTCCCTTCCTCTCTCTCTAAAATCAATAAAGAAAAATAATATATATGTTTAAAAAAAAAAGTAAGCACAGTTGACTCCCATATTCTAGAAAGCGGTGTCATTCCCTTGACTCCCAAGGCCTGAGAATCAGGGGGCGGATGGTAGAAGTCCCAGCCTGAGGGCGGGAAGTTTGAGTTCCTGCCCTGTAGACAGGCAGAGGGGATACCCTCCCCTCCTCCACCTTTTCGTTCTGGCCCGGCCCTCCATGGACGAGATGGTGCCTACCCACACAGGGACAGACCTTACTTGGCCCTGTCCACCAATTCAAACCAAGTTGACGTAAAACCATCGCGGCCATGGTAACATCTTCCCAAATCATTCCTCCTAGTGTATAGCGTCTCCCAGGCCCAGGAGAACACGCACCAGAGCCGATGCAAACTGCTGATGCTACAACTTAGACACATTGTTTCTCTCTTAAATTATAACAGCTCCTGAGGAACACCTGCTTACCATCTCGCCTGTAATCAACCTTCATCCACTCGGAGACCGATATGTCTCTTGGACTATTTCTTGTTCTGTCACAAAAGGCAGTTGGGCAAGGCTGTCGCCTGTAGTAATGTGGACAGCAGGAAATCTACCCGAGGAATTCAGCCATCTAGCTAAAGATATTTCCATACAGAAAACAAAAAGAAGGACCACTTCTCAATGAGAAGCGTCTGACAAGAGAGAAAACCTGGTAGCAGATCTGAGAGGAGGAACATCAGCTAAAGAAGAAACTGCTAACCATGAAGGGGCCAGGCCATGCTAAGTTTCAAATAAAACTTTCTCCGCTGGTGGCTGCCGTCAACTGCTAGACATGTAATTAAAGATACCTTCCGAAGATTCAGCTCAAGGCGTCAGGTCTTCCCACAGGTGTGCTCAGATGTTGTGAAACTGACAAAGAGTATTCTCATCCTTTCTGTCCACAGAGTATCAATTATGGAGTGGAATTTTGGCAAAAAAAAATAAATGGTTGATGAATAAAACTTAATGTTTTCATGAAAACATCCATGCCGTTCAAAAACGTATGCCCATAAAAATACCCTGGTGATTCTGACTTCCGTAGATCGGACTGGGGCGGAAGATTCTCATTTCTTGACATCCTTCAACGTTGCTGTTTCAACCCTGATATGCCCTGCGTGTCACCTGGGTTTATGCAAGTGTATGTGACCCTAAGTGTAATAACCTGCTCCTATCACTTTGTCCTGATTAAATAAACAAAAGGCCAACTAGGAAGCCTTCAGAGGAACCTGAGGAAGCACCAGCTGGCCTGATACTCCTCTGAGTGGATGTGTCCTCTAAGCGAATTTGTTAGTTTTTAAAACTTAGATCATAGAATGAATAGTAGGATAGATGTGTGCTGACCCAGTTCACCCAGTTCCCTTTCGCCTCAGCTCCCTCCCACCTCCGTTCCCTCCTGCTTATCGCTAACTGTCTCCGCTTCTGTACACGCAGCTTGCTTGCTCTGCTGAACTCTTGAATGACTCCTGTCCTATATAAGCAACCTTCCCCCCGAGCTCGGGGCTGTGATTCTCCTCGGTGTAGGTTGGCTGCAGTCCCTGCACAGGTAATAAAGCTCTAATATTCACAATTACTTTGTGTCCGAGTGAGGTTGATGGTTGATTCTCCTGGGTTACAACATTAAGGAGGAGGGGGGGTATGGCTGTCTTCTCAGTTCCCAAGAGCACCCACCTCGATGCACAGGAGAGACACTCCAGTCCGTGTGCACCTCAAGAAGAAGCAGAGGCTGGTGGAACTGATTAGGTTCCATGGCGTGAGATTAAGAGAGAGTTGGAGCTGACTTTCTGTGCTGACATAAGTAAAACGTCCCTGTGAACTTCTTCTAGGGTGTTTCCTCCACGTGGTGCCGGTGCCAATTTCTGGATAAAAACCAAGGCAGGATTAGGAGAAAGAAGCTTTCTTTGTGATCCTATAATTCTTCAGCGGGATTTCTGGTGGCCAAAGGACAAAATGTGTCCGTCTTTCTTCAGCAATTACCAGTTCAAAGATCTTATTAATTCCTTCCTACCTCTCTTAGGGAGTCATCCCACCTCTCCTACATTAAATGTTTAAACCTATTCTACTTTAAGTAGCCTCTAGAAGATCAAGTAGGAGCTTTGGGTATACACTGGTCTTAACTGGTGCTCGGAATGGTGTTTAGAATCCTGGGATTTGCAGTAGAAAAAGAAGAGTCTAAATAAGACTTCTGGATGGCAGAAGAAAAAGAAAACACATAACTGGCCCAGAATTACAAGGTTTTCCAGTTAACTCTGGAATTGTTCCCCCCAAAAAAGAGGGGGCGGGAGGGGACAACCAGCAGAGCTGATTAACTTAATTTTGTTTATACTGTTAATACATTTTCTTTAAAGAGGTGCCCTGATGAAACATGTCACATTTCTTTTCACTGCTTGCTTCTTCTGAAGCTTTGACTATAAATAGGAAGAATAGTACATTAAATGTAAAAGAGTTCTTGCGGTCACATTTGCCGAAATGTATTTGAAATATACCAATTAAATATATAATAGACATAAAGGGATCACTGTGATTTTTCATCCCGTCACACTGTGACACCGCAAGGGGTAAGAAAAAGTTACATTTTGGGGTTATTTCAGGGATGCAGATTTTGCGAGCTGATACATTTTATAGATCAAAAGGAAAATACTATTGTGCTTAGCAGCTAATGCTCTAAGTAGCCAATGAAAAACTTAATTCATTATTGAAATTCCAACGCATAGACACTCTATAGCTTTCCCATTAAAATAGTATTGCAATCCACTGATTCATCTTATGCACAATTGGATTTCAGTAAAATGTATAAGAGGAAAGCTTAGAGCAGGATGGTTATCACCCCTATGCAGTATTTCCAATCAAACACTGCAGGAAACTTGTAAATATAACTCCCAATGTAACAATCCAGGTCATCTAATTTTGCTTTTTTCTTTGAAAAAGATAAGCAGACATTTCAGTTGTTTTGTTTTTTTTTCCTTTATTGAATTAGAGAGAGAGAAGGGAGAGGGCAAGAGAGAGAAAAACATTGATTGTCCACCTCCTGCATGCCCCCAACCTGGGCATGTGTCCTGACCGGGAATTGAACCAGTGACATCTTGGTGCATCGGTCGATGCTCAACCGCTGAGCCACACTGGTCAGGCAAGATTGTTCAGAAATAATGGAAAAGTGTAAAATATCTGAATTCCTCACACATCAACTAATGCGTGTAAGGACCTTCATTGAAGTGCATTGCATTTTCCTATTTTACATATTGATTTTTGTGTTAATGTTTTTATTCATTATGCGGGCAAAGGTTTATTGAAGCTATTGTGTGTTCACCACTTCCCTGTCTAAGTTCACCAAGGAACAAACCCTCTGTGATTTTTGCCTTTGTGAAATGAAGTAAACACAAGACAAATATACAATAAATCATGGCAAGTAATCGAATGAGAAAGAGCTGGGTTAGGGCAACAGAGAAAAATCTTCTTCAGTTTGTTTCATGAGGGAAAGTCTTTCTGAACAGACTTTATCAAGACCTAAGGGATAAGAAGGCTTGAGCCCTTTGGGTGGAGATATTCAAAGCAGGGGGAATTATGCAAAAAAGAACAGGTGTGGCTTATACCTAAGAGACAAATACCTAAAAAATGTGTGTCTTGATCAACAAGAGACATTCAAACAACCGCCAAATACCAAACCCTACAGGACCTCTATCTTTATCAAAAAATTGGATAACACTAGAGAAATTTGAACTCTGTTAAGCAGAGGAGTGCAGTATTCTAACATACACGTTTTCATTTTTATTTTATTTTTTATATATAGATTTTTAAAACCGTTTTTATTGATTTTTTTAGAGAGAGGAAGGGAGAGAGAGAGAGAGAAACATCAATGTGAGAGAGACACACTGATCGGCTGCCTCCTGCACGCCCCCTAGTGGGGATCAAGCCCACACCGGGGCGTGTGCCCTGACCTAACAGGGACCCGTCTATAGGAGGACACTTAATCCACTGAGCCACACCAGCAGGGCTAACATACACATTTTTAAATATCTCTGGGACTTCTTTCTGTAGACTGTTCGAAGTGGACAGGGGCACAGGGGAGGGAAGAGCCCGGGAGAGTCCCACCCTCCCAGCTGAGGTGGGACAAGGTACCGCTGTCTTATTGCTTCAGCTTCATACTGTAAGAAGTGTCCTGGGTGCCGTCTACCTAGGACCACCTTCTCCGCACTTTCGTGATTTAGCTTTTGATGATTTCTAGGTGTTTTTGTTTCTTTATTGATTTTTTAGAGAGAGAGAGAGAGAAACACTGATGAGAGAGAACATCAACTGACCGCCCCCTGCACACCCCCAACAGGGGGTCGGCCCACACCCTGGGCATGTGTCCTGACTGGGAATCGCACCTGCCATCTCTGGGAGCAGGGGCCGATCCCCAAGCACTGAGCCACCCCGGCTGGGCGATGGTTTCTAGGTTTAAAACCGCCCCAGACGTCATGCATCAGGGCCCTGGGGAGTTGCTGAGAGCAAGCAGCTGAGACTGGCCTTCAGGAGGGAACACGTGGGTTCAGGACGGTCCCTGGGGCGCAGGGGAGGGGCTGCGGCCCGCGCAGTGTCCATGAATCAGCAGCGCTGTGCAGCGGGGAAAGGGGGGGACCCATGGGGTGGGGCTCCCCCAGAAGCACTAACACACCCTGGAGTTTGATGCGGCGATGGGGAACACGAGAAAGCAGCTCCGTTCGGGTGATGACAGCCGATGAAAAAGCTTAGTGGACATGACTGTGGGCTGGAAGTCAGGAGAGTCACGGGCACATTACCCGGGCCAGGAACGCGCGCCAGGCTCCCTGGCCAGAGCGCCGGCCCCCGCGTTTCCAAGGGTGACACGGCCTACGCCCCCCCTCTGTTTAAGTGTCGCCATTGATTATGGTGTATAACACCCTTTAATAGGAGCCAGCGTAGCTGAACGTAGAATAAATCAAGTGTCTGAATAAATTTGGGGAGTTGAGAGTAAATTGAAAAATAATATCCAAATGAGAAAACCAAATCGCGGTGTGTTTCATAGCTTGAAGGAAAAGCACGTGCCCTCCCTCACCCAACACCCATCAACTCGAAACATCCGACTGTGGCAGATACAGTTTTTGAAAATAATAAAACAGGCTCAAACAGCACTTTAACCACTAGGGAAAGTAAATCTCCAAGATTGTTTTCGAAGACTTAAAGGTAAACAACAATAAAAAAATAAATAAAAATAGAAATTAAACATTTGCAGTATTTAAAATATATTTAAAATTCCTTTTGGGAAAAAATCAAAAAGGAAATCCCAGTTCCTCCCTGCAGGCCTAATGTAATAGCTATCACAGCAAAACACATTCTGCCCAGGCCCAGAACACCTCCTTTTCATCCTGTTATTTTAATCAACCTCTTATGACACTACTATAATCACCCTTAATGCACTGACCTGTTCCTATACTTCGCCGGTCATACAAAGCAACAGTAAGGACTTTACAGTTTTATTTATTTTTATTTCAGATAGAGTGGGAGGGTGGGGGAGAGAAGAAAACAGAGAAACACTGATGTGAGAGGGACACATCGACTGGTTGTCTCCCACATGACCCGACCAGGGCTGGGGACAAACCACAACCAAGTATATGCCGGTGACCGGAATCAAACCCATGATTCATTGATTCGGGGCAGGGGGTCAACACTCTAACCACTGAACCAAACTGGCCAGGGCAGTACTTTACAGTTTTAAATTGCATGAATATTCTTTAAAAAAAAAAAAAACCTGGGCTCTGGCATGGTAGCTCAGTTGGTTGGAGTGTCATCCCCATAAGCCAAGATTGTGGGTTTGATCCCAGGTCAGGACACAAACAAAAATCAACTAATGAATGCAGAAATAAGTGGAACAACAAATCGATGTCTCTCTCTTTCTCTCTCCCTTTCTCTCTCTCTCTGTCTCTCTCTCTCTCTCTCTCTCTCTCTCTCTCTCCACACACACACACATATAATCAATTAAAAAAAACAACAAAAGAACAAAAATCAGTAAAACAACAACAACACAAAACCTCTATCCAGCTCCGGTTTTAGGCTGTTGGAAAGAGTATCAATCATTTCTTCCTCCGCATAACTACAAAAACCTAGAATCTCTCTCATTTCAGTTATAAAACATTAACCGTCCCTTGCTGGCTCTGTCAGATAATTATCTGTGGAACCCGAGGTCCTTTCTATTCTTCTTGCTTTGACCTCTTCCCTGTTTTAATTTCATATAATGCTTTCATTGTTTTGCATGTATGTAAAGTTACACATCTAGTCGCTGCTCATAATCTGCATTTAGAAGACATGGAAGCTTTGAATTAAAAAACTAAAATGGCCCAGTGGGTGTGGCTCAGTGGGTGAGCATCGACCCATGCACCAAAAGGTCGCCAGTTGGATTCCCGGTCAGGGTACATGCCCAGGTTGTGGGCCAGATCCCCCGTGGGGGGCGTGCAGGAGGTGGCCAGTTGATGTTCTGTCTCATCGATGTTTTTATCTCTCTCTCCCTTCCTCTCTCTCTCTCTAACATGAATAAAGAAAAAAAAATATTTTAAATAAAAATGATTCAACAAAAGAAAGGAACAGAAATAGTAGAAAAACAACTTTTTTACAACCATGTAATGGCCTATCTATATGTTTTCTTGTTTTGTTTTGTTTTTCAACTGCATTCAGTAGAATTCTACTGCGCTGTGTATGATAAACAACCTCTGCATCGGACTTGAGCTCTGAGTGCATGTTTGCCCTTAAGGAGAAAATGTACAATGGTATAATAATGATACTCATTTAGATACAGAGATCAGGTCTGGGCTAGTAGAAGGATACTGATCTCGAGAAAGAGGGTAAGAAGCAGACACACAATGCTCCACCATCGCTACTGTAATCTGTTTACTTGTCTATTTCAGTCACACTCTTTGCTGCATTCTTCTGACAGAGTATAGACTTTGTAGAGTACTGGAGAACTTGAACAGTCTGTGGCAGAGTTTATTCCTCCAAATGTTTCCTGTGATTGATTACCCAATCCTATAAGTTCATTATGTCCTTTTATAATGAATGTCTTCGGAAACCCCTCCTTATTTGCATATTTACTTCAAACTTCAATTAATTAACATAACTCAGCAATGAATGCCACTAAGCACCCCAAAATTTTCCATATAGAGTTGATCTGAAAAGGTTTTGTTTTGAAAAGATTTTTGCAATGTGGTATCAGCGAAACTCAGTTTCTGAAATTTTGACAATGAAATCTGTTTAAAATCCGTTGTGAGAAACATCGGTAAGGAGATCCCAATTCCTCATTCTAGTTATAAAGTAATAGTTATCTTGGCAAAGCAGCTTCTTCCCAGGTAATCTGTTAATTTCTCATCCTTTATATGTCTGTGAAATGTACACGCTCTTGTGCACTTGATCACCATGTCAGACAATTTGCGAAGTGTAACCTTCAGATTTCTTTCGCAGGTTCTTTTTATCCTGCTTTTGACATCACTTAATGCTCCAGCTGCTTTTCTAAATACCTGTCGTTAACAAAATAATGTGTTTTTGTTGTACCCCAAACTAATTTCATGGATGTAACAGACCTCAAGATCCATGAAGAATGTATAACGCTCAGCGGTTTTCTCAAAACCCCTGCATGAAATTTTCATTCTTTCCAACAAAGGGCCACACAAGCGATGTGCCCATCAGCACGTTCCATCTAGAGGATCTTCTTTACTGAAGGAACATGTTTATTTTAAGTATTTAAGTAAGGCAGAAAAGGCCCGGCCGGCTGCTGTGGTTGAGTGAATTGTGTGTTGTCCATGGACTGAGAGGCCCTGGTTCGATTCCCAGTCAGGGCACGTGCCCAGTTGTGAGCCCGATCCCCAGTGGGGGGCATGCAGGAGGCAGCCAAATGATGTTCTCTCTCATCGATGTTTTTATCTCTCCCTTCCTCTCTCTCTAAAATCAATAAAGAAGAAGTATTTTTTAAAAATCAATTTTAAAAACACACACACACACATTTAAGTAAGGCAGAAATACAGACATTGTCAAAAGTCTGGATACAGAACAGCTGGCCAAGGGGACGACTCAGGGAGCAAACGCCATGGGTAAGAGTGAGCCCTGAAGGTGACCTGGTCACTCTGGAGCTCTGTTCTGAGAAGTGGGTGTCGCCTGACACCCCCAATCTCGGGCACGAAGCGGAAGGACACATTTCACAACAGTATGGTGTGCTGGGGTCTAGGCCTGTTCCGATTCTGACCTGCTTTTCTCTCATTAGGTCCAGGAAAGGGACAGGGCAGCTTGAAGGTTATTAGATGCTCGTTAAGAAAAGCTTTAATGTGATAGACCAGGGGCAGGAAATATTAGTGCTCAAATCTCACGACACGATGTTTAATGATCTTAGCCTACAAACTCGTGTGAAGCAAGAAGTGTGAAAGTCACAGCATCACCAGAGTTCAGGAAGTAATTAAAAGGCAGTTAATGTCTCCCACTTCCCATTTCTCAAGAGATAGGAGAGATACCAAGAACAGAAACGAAAGATTTTTTTTTTTAGTCTTAAATTTAAACTACGCAAATCTGAGACTCAGTCAGCGATTGATTCCCTACACTTTCATACCAGCACTTGATATTCTGTTCTCTAAAATATCTACGTATAATTCATTTCATACAGGGACAGAAATTTGGTCCTCATTTTAGCCCAAAGCTTGCTCATAAAGTGCAGCAAAAGCATTATTTTATCCATCATTATCTTAAAATATGCAAAGCTGTCACGGGGTGGGGGAAGGGACTATCTCTCAGTATTTGCTTTCTACTTGTTGAAGCAAAGAGAATAGAAGGCTGTATGGGGGGGGGGGGGGCAAAGCAATATGCCAACATAGACAAAAGTACTCAGTTTGGGAGGAACGTTCTCATTCGGAAGAGTAGATGAGACAGCATATTTAGAAGGGGTGGCCAGCTAATCTCCAGGGAATGCCCAGCGTGAAGGTCCTTACCCCTCCTGGCACAGACCAAAGCCACCGTCCCGAGCCCCTGGGCTCTTCCAAGGCAGGATCAGTACAACATCGGACCCCTGGCATCCCATTTATTCTGAGTTTGCAAGGAAAGGTGCTGGATTTCAGTTTCTGGTTCATTACTGAGACACACTCTATACACAGGACCTGCAATCCCGTATTTCCTGAGTTAACGTGGTGAGGTATTGTTATTACAGTTACTACAATCTATTTCCTACTGAAAGAACTGAAGATTAAAGTTTAAAATCTCCAGAGATTGCTTGGCTGGTGTGGCTCAGTGGTTGAGCATCAACCTGTGCACCAGAAGGTCACCAGTTCAATTCCTGGTCAGGGCACATGCCCAGGTTGTGGGCCCGATCCCCAGTGGGGGGCATGCAGGAGGCGGCCAGTTAATGTTCTCTCTCATCAATGTCTCTCTCTCCCTCTCCCTTCCTCTCTCTCTAACATCAATAAAGAAAAAAAATTTTTTTAATAAAATAAAATCTCCAGAGACATTTTGGATGCAGTAATATATAAAGATTCGACCAGTTAGATAATCTCTGAAGATATAGAGCTCTAAAATGCAATGGCTTAGTGTTCTATAAAGTGCTGATAAAATGATTAACATAAAAAAGAATAATATATTAGTCCCCAGTAACTATTTCAACATGTCACATATGGTTTCTGAGAATTAACTATGATTACATCAACATGTATCCCCTTACATTAAAACAAAAATAATTTAAGGTGCTTATGATACAAGCTGTTAGCAATGCCAAGAACAAATCTTAAAATAATTTGATTTGTCGCTTGTTGAAAACATCTTCTTTCTGTAACTGTTCTGATATCATATATCTATATGCTCCTTGGGAAGTTCAGTACATTATTTTTTAGCTTCTGGGTGGATGAGCTAAAATTAGATCATCCAGGGTGGAAAGAAAATCAGAATTCTGGTCAAAGAATGGGGACAATATTGCTTACAGAAGTCAAGTGAGTTGTCATGATTCTTTGTTTTTGAATGCTTCCCATGATTTTCTTTAAAATGCAGCCATGTGACAGCTGTTTTGCTCAATTTTCGTAAAATACATTTGAAATTAATTGTACCATGTTATTTCCAGCCAGTCACTGAGAGACTCTCCACCGTGTTGAACCACCGCTCCACCCTGCTTCATGAGAATGATTGAGAAGTCACATGTTTTCTCAGCTGAAGGGGCTCCCTTTCCATCACCTAAGAGGACCACAAACAGCGAAGCCTGCCCTACACGGTAAAGCATAGGCGTTCCATGAGTCAGTAGGGGAGTCAAAGCTGAACAGCCTCCACGGGTTGAACAGTGTTTCCAAAAATTCCTTCACTCAGAATCTCAGCATGGAACGCTTTTTGGAAATAGGGCTTCTGGAGATGTCATTACGGCAAGAACTGAGCTAAAACCACAGTGGATTAAGATGAGCCCAAATGCAATGAGAGTGTCTTCATAAGAGGCAGCAAAGGACACACAGATACACAGGGGGGAGGAACAATGGGAAGACGGGCAGTGACTGGGGTGATGCGCCCATGACTGGAGCCACACCCGAGGCCACCAGAAGCTAGAAGAGGCTGGTATTGTGTCTGCCACAGAGTTGACCAAGGGGCGCAGCTGCGGACACCTGGATTTCGGATTTCTGTCCTCTGGAATAGTGAGGACACCCCTGGGAAACAAAAACAAGGGGTGACCCTAAAATGGTGTCTCCATGCTCTCCATGCAAACTACAAATGTTTTCATGATGCTACTGAGCACAGGAGATAGAACACATCCCATGTATGAAGACGTCGGTTCATGCGCTAGCTCGTTTGCAAACAGCCAGAGACTGTCCTGATTGGAAGACACTTTAAAGGTTACCTAATTTTTTATTTGAATAGCTCATCAGACACTTGAATCTTCTTTTTTAAAGTATTTCTAAAGCCTGCCAGTGTGGCTCAGTGGTTGAGCATTGACCCATGCACCAAGAGGTCACTGGTTCGATTCCCGGTCAGGGCACATGCCCAGGTTGTGGGCCTGATCCCCAATGGGGGGTATACAAGAGGCGGCCAATTGATATTCTCTCTCATCGATGTTTCTATCTCTCTCTCCCTCTCCCTACCCCTCTCTCTAAAATCAATAAAGAATATACCCTAAGAAGCCTGAAACACCAATCAAAAAGAATATATGCACCCCTATGTTCACTGCAGCACTATTTACAATAGCTAAGATTTGAAAGTGCCCAAGTGCCCATCAGTAGACGAGTGGATAAAAAAGCTGTGGTACATGTACACAATGGAGTACTATGCAAATGGTAAGAAAGAAAGATCTCTTATCCTTTGAGACGACATGGAGGGACCTGGAAAGTATTATCCTAAGCGAGACAAGCCAAGCAGAGAAAGACAAATATCACCTGATCTCACTTATTTCTGGAATACAATGAACTAAACAATCTGGTGAACAAAACAGACCCAGAGACATAGAAGTAGGGTACAGACTGACATTCCTCAGAAGGGGGAAGGGGAGGAAGGAAGGGATAAACCATAGAACTTACGTGCATGTACGCATAACTAATGGACATAGACAACAAAACTGGGGGCGGGGTGGGAGGGGTTAGAGAGGAGGGAGTCATTGGGGGGGGGAGAAACATCTGTAACAAAAATAAATTAGTAAAATAATAAAAATAAATAATATTTTTTAAATTGGCTGCAAAAAAAAGGAAAAAATATATTTTTTAAGTATTTCTAAAGTTATTTCAGCTCTTCCTTGAACAACGCTAGTGGCAGAGATACAATTCCAGTTAGACAGCCTGTCGGTATCTTCTTCCTTATTGTAAGCCTAAACCCCTGCTCTGCATGGCAGATCTTGAAGTACTTATCTTTCATTCAAGCAAAAATCCACACTTCCTCTTAAAATTCCTTATATGATATGATTCATTTTCTAGCTTTCTTTTCATCCGAATAAAACTCCTATGAAAATAACAGGACTCATCTATGGATTTCTTAAAATAAGAATGCCAGAATCTCACATGATTCTTTTGGTACTTTTTTTTTTTTTTTGGTATGTGCCCCTAGCGGGAACTGAACCCAGGACACTCCAACCGCTGAGCCAAACCAGCCAGGGTTCTGTTGATACTTCTAATCAAGGCAGTCGGACAAGACAGGCGTCACTCCCTCACATCTTAATATTAATTCAGTTTAGATTACATTAGTGTCGCTGACTATCAAGCTACCCCTTGGCGGCAAAACACCCCTTGGTGCATATACATTTGTATGGCTGCTCTAAACTCCTTTTTTCTGAAACGGTGTTTTCTCTGCTGAAAATCAACACATTTATCTCTCCCTCCACCCCCTCTCTCTCTCTTTTTTTTTTTTTACCTTGTTTGATTCTAATGACCCTTCATCTCTCCTCTCACTTTCTATCTTACCAATTTTGGAACACAAAGAGTCCGTTGCCCTCCCTCCCTGTTTAATTTTCCAAAATGTGGACGTGTTTCTCCTATCTTAAAATACTGTTGTATTTCTAATGTTATTAATATGATAATTAAGGTAGATCTTCTATTAACAACTTTCTTTTCTTGTGACAGGGATTCCGTTTATGCTGACGCTGGTGGTATGTAAAGTCCCCATTCAGATAGCTGGCTGACGCTATTCCTAACTGTGCACGGAGTCATCTATACCATTCACTGGGGATCTTATCAACGGTAATTTTGATTATATGATATGTGAAAGAAATAGATCAGACCGTGGCAAATATATTTGAAAATGAAGCTGCTAAGTAACTCCTCTCAGATGACTGTGAAATCAAGTTCTTATACTCATATTGATAGCTGACAAGTTTCACTGGGATGAGAATTTCATAGGAAGGCCAGCTGCCTGACCATAAAAAAAAAAAAAGTCTCCATAGAACAGATATTTCCTTGAAATATTCACTCTAGAGCCATCTGGTTATGAGAGCAGAAAAGAGAAAAACTTAGCTATTTTTTATGGATCTCAGTTGATTGAAAGCAAGAAAAATCCCCCACGATCATCCAACATATAAGTAATTGATATATAAGCCAGACTGCCCTAACCTACTAAATCTATATAAGAAATAAATGGGTTTACCAAGCCTTTGGCTCAGTATTTTCTCTTTCATTAAGAATCTGTGAATTTAAATAATAGCAATTAAAATGGGGCTTAATAAAAATAATTCTAGAAAGGCAAGGAATTTTTGTCTATATACACTTTCAGAAGCAAAGAAATACCCTGGCTTCTAAGAGAAAAACAAACCGAGAAAAAAAATGTCACAGTACCCAGGGAAAACTGTTACATTATGAATTAAACCATTTTTCAATGTGTTTAAGTTCTGTGTGGGCATTTCCATTTAAAGGGGGAAAGAGAGGTAGGTAGGTAGGTAGGTAGGTAGGTAGATAGATATATTTTTTTCTAAACAGTTTTGTTCTATTTCTCATTCCTGTTTGATTATACAGAATACCCAAGGATGTCGTCTGTATCCAAGACTGAGTTAGGGTCTGAAATAAAGACCATGCATTTGGGTGCAATGAAACAGGTTCGGTTTGGGCTGACGCATTAAATGTCCTATTAAACTGTATGCAACACACACACAGTACTGACTGCAAAGAATTGAAAATACTAGAACTCAATTATCCTCCAAACAACCCAAGGAAATAAGCTCAAAACAATCAGAAAGAGCTCCTAGACCTTTCGTTTCTAGTTCTAGTGTTCTGCCTTCTTGGAGTCTGTATATTAAATATTAAAATCCATGTCTTTGTTGTCAGTATTTGAAACCGATATAGATATGACATATGAATGCATACACTGGTCCAATGAAGAACAGCTGAGAGCTGACCAAATGCCTTAAAATCAGTTTATAGATATGGGAGATAGGAGCCTGTGGATTTGAAGAGAGATTTAAGATAGAATTGTGCTTATTTTAAAACCGTCTAAATAGCAGCATTAACTATATATTCATAAAGTAATTCTGTAAATTACCATGAGGCCAGATCGCTGGGATTCTGTAGTTGACCCATACTGATGGCAAAACTGAAAAATCAAACCCAACAGATGAATGGGGGAAAAAAAAATTCAGGTAACACATTGTTTGCCAGACATATTTCTGACCAGTCTAAAAATAATCCAATCCAGAGGGAAGAGGCACCACTCAGAAAGGAGATTGTTTAGAAAAGCCATATTCCAGTAGGACCGAGGAGGAAAATAAAATAAATGAAAAAGGAAGTCATCAAGTCTAATAGCTGCGAAAACTAATAACCCAGGATGCCCTGGCGACTCATTAGCGTAAACAAGAGGAAATGAAAACCTGTATATAGAGTCCAGTCAACATTTTTAATCCATGGAAATTAAACCCGGAGAGAATGTTGTAGGATAAATTCACAGAAAATCCTGACATACCGTTTTAGATCGTAATGTCTTCGATTTTATTACGCCTCATTCCCCGGTTACCTCTTCTATCATCGAACATGAGAACACAAAGCAAAGGGAGAAAGAAAGGATTAGGAAACCCACATCTGTGGACCCAAGAATGCCCAGAAATTCCCTTCGCAGGGAGTTTATGTTGCTGCCAGTCCTGTGGGCATTCTATGCGTTCACTCAACACAAAGCAGGTCCAAACTCAGGCTCATCACCTCCGTGTCACCGTGTGTCATCACAGCCTTTTCTGACTGTGCTAGTGACCAAAAAAATCTCCGGTGAGATAACCCTAATTCTAAATAAAGGGTCAATGTCACATTTTCTTCCATTCCAATAATCAACAATTTCTGCTTCTTTCCACTCTTTCTTCAAAACAGACAATCGATCTGTTCTCTTCCTGTGTGTTGTGTTCTTGAGCTGTAAATACGACACCTCCAGGTTTTATTTTATATGAGCTCCAAGTACATGTTGACACATTAAGGGTGCTCAAAATATGTCTGATTGATTTACAGGTGTGCAGACTTGATGATGAATCCCATAATCATTGATTTTTATATTTTATTTATTTTATTGTTGAAAGTATTACAGATGACCCCCTTTCTCCCCCCCCCCACTGACCTCCTCCTCCATGCTCCCAACCCCCTCCTGTCTCCTGCTTTCCCCCACCTAATGTCTGTGTCCACGGGTTGTGCATATATGTGTATTAGTTCTTTGGTTTATCTCTTCCCACCTCGCCTACCCCCATCCCTCTGAGGTTTTTCAGTGTGTTCCCTACATTCATGACTCCGGATCTATTTTGATCAACAGCTTATTTTGTTCATGATAATCCATAATTAGATGAGATCATGTGATTACTTGTCTTTCTCTGACTGGCTTATTTCACTCAGCATAATACTCTCCAGGTCCCTCCATGTTGTCTCAAAGGGTAAGAGATCTTTCTTTCCTACAGCAGCATAGAATTCCATAGTATACCACAGTTTTTTTAATCCACTCATCTACTAAAAAGCTTCTGTACTGCAAAAGAAACCAGCATCAGAATGAAAAGGGAACCCACTCTCTGGGAGAACATATTTGCCAATGATAAATTGGACCAGGGGTTAATATCCAAAATATATAGAGTACTCATACAGCTCAACAAAAGGAAGGCAATCAAATTAAAAAATGGGCAAAGGACCTGAATAGACACTTCTCCAAACAGGACATACAAATATCCAGGAGACATATGAAAAAACGTTCAACGTCACTAATCATTAGGGAAATGCAAATTAAAACCACTATGAGGTATCACCTCACACCTATCAGAATGGCCGCCATCAACAAATCCTCAAACAAGTGCTGGTGAGGGTGTGGAGAAAAGGGGACTCTAGCACACAGCTGGTGGGAATGCAGACTGGTGCAGCCACTATGGAACCAATATGGAGTTTCCTCAAAAAATTAAAAATGGAACTGCCATTTGACCCAGTGATCCCACTTCTTGGGCTATATCCTAAGAAGCCTGAAACACCAATCAGAAAGAATACATGCACCCCTATGTTCATAGCAGCACTATTTACAATAGCTAAGATCTGGAAACAGCCCAAGGGTCCATAATCATTAACTATATAGAATTAAAATCGCTCTTCTACTATACCTCCGCACTACTTAGTATTGTTTCTTTTCTAAACATTTCAGATGGGATGAATTCATGCAGAAAATGCAATTTTTCTAACTCTACACATTTACAGAACGCCCTGGGGTGTGCAGTTCATCTATTCACAGAGGGGTGGTCTGCATGCATTTAAAACAACATCAAAATTACGAACCACCACGAAAGCAAATACACCCCAGAACCTCAGAAACCAGTTTCCAGCCGGAACAGTGTCCCTGTGCTGGAGTCCTGTGGGCTGGGTCGGCATTGTCTCTCCCAACCCTTCTCTCCATCCTCCCCCGCCTATGCTCTGAGCTTTGATTCTTACTCCCCTCGGGGTGATCTCTTAGAATTCCTTGGACCCGATCTGGCTGTTTTGCCCCTCTGTTCTACCCTTTGTCACTGCTGTTATATATCCTAACTCTCCCTCGAATTCCATTTCGAGTCCCATTTGGGATTTTTGTGTTTGATTATTACCATCTGAACCACAGTATGTGAGAGAAGTATCAGAATCCATTGGAAAAGCGACAGCTTGGAAATGGATGAATGAACTTACTCACAGTGACGTAAATTGTATCACGGTGACTATACTTTCACACGTACACACCAACGAACGGAGGAGGAATCGCAGGCTTCATCCACATCACAGCCTCCCGAGGCTCTGACAACAGAAAACTGAGGCACCGAGGATGTCTTTCTCCCTCACAGGATGTCCTGATTTTAACGAGGTTTGCCAGTTGTCACCCTTGGAGATGAACGCATTGAAAATGTTCCTTATTTATTCACTCATAGCTAATTCTTAGCCAGCCCATTACCTTGTGCCCTTGACATGGTTCTTGATGGTAGCTTATCCTGGCAGAATCCTATAAAGTTATCAACAGCTCTTGCCTCTGTCCCAGTCACACCGCAGTAGATGTTCCTCGTTGTGAAATTGAATCGCGGTGATATTAAGCAACTTGCTGAAATCAAAACGCGTCTCGTAAGTCAGGAACCGACTCAAAGTCTCCCATTTCCAGTTCAGTGAACTTTAAAATACTGCACTTTGTTTCTCATTATCGTAGTTCAGACTGCTCTCCCGCTGCATTTTTAGCCTGAATTTCAAAATCTGCTTGATCCTTCTTCCTCTTCCGAGCCCGACTTCCAGCGGGATTCTTCACACAACGCGCTCTGTTCAATCATTTGGACTGGACCCCAAAGGAAGGGCAATTAAAACACCTTGGAAACGTGAGTGTCCCCTTTTCACCAAGATGCTCTCATATGACACATCATACTCTAAATGACAGGATTAAGTCATTGACTCATTTTCCGATGTTCAGACCTTGCATACAAAATCTGTAATATTTTGTCACCTTGACTGAGTCACTAACTGGCAATCGCGTAGAATTTGCTCCCTTCTGTTTTCTTTCTTTTCCAGAAGCGTCCCTGGCTCACCGCCAACACTTAATAAATATATGTTCAAAAAAGAGTAAATGCAATCAATGAATATGCCTCCATTTATCCTGCAATAGAACTTAAGAATAAGTTAGTTCATCAGATGAACAAATTGGCTTAATAAAAGGCACCGTGAAGCCCTGGCTGGTTTGGTTCAGCGGTTAGAGCGTCAGCCTGCGGTCCTGAGAGACCCGGGTTCGGTTCCCGCTAAGGGCATGTACCTCGGTTGCAGTTTGTCCCCGGCCCTGGTTGGTTGTGTGGGTGGCAGCGACTCGATGTGTCCCTTTCACATTGATGTTTCTCTCTCTCTTTCTCTTCCTCTCTCTCCCTCCCGCTCTATCTGAACAAAAAATGGAAAAAAATGTCCTTGAGTGAGGATTTAAAAAAAAAAAAGGCACAGTGAAGAGCCCGGGCTGGTGTGGCTCAGTTGGTTGGAGCATCATCCTGTGCTCCGAAAGGTTGTGGGTTCAATTCCCAGTCAGGGCACACACCTAGGTTTTGGGTTCAATTTCTTGGTTGGGGTGCATATGGGAGGCAACCCATTGTCCATGTTCTTTCTCATATCAGTGTTTCTCTCTCTCTCTCTCTCTCTCTCTCTCTCTCTCTCTCTCTCTCTCCCCCCTCTCCCCACACTCTCTCCAAAATCAATAAAAACGTATCCTTGAGTGAGATTTCTTTTTAAAAAGGCACAGAAAAGAGAATATAAGATATCATATAGAATCTACAGGTTTAAAGAACAAGACAACTGGACAGATGTGCAGATTAAAACACTCACTACGATGCTCTCTGGTCACTGACAGGTTTTCCTGCGAAGACAACCCCCTCTCGGGGATTCACGACAGCTGCACCTGCCGCAGCCACACACCAGGTGCAGAGGCAGCGAAAGGCCTGTGCTTGTGTTTCTTGAGGGTAAGAAACCCCACCTTCCATGTTCCCAGGAGGCCTCTCCCGAGTCTCCCTGGTATGATCGCGCCACATGCTCAGTGAGGAGGGAGGCCCCCAAAGTCCAGTCCCTGTCAACGCCTTGGCATAGCCAATGCTTTGTCTCCTGCAGACCTCAGACTGCGGAGCAGATGACTGTGAGTTCCTGACTCCACGGTGGCCACTTCTACCCAGGCGGGTTTGGTGGGTGATGAGCATGAGGTTGACTACACATTTAACCCTGAAAATGTACTAAATTAAGTGGAAATACCTTGAGGTTTTCAGTGTGTAGACATCTCCTTCTATAAAAATGCCTCTCACCATGCCAGGACATCTTTCATCAAAAATATTGGAAGGAAATATTAAAGAATGGGTAAGTACTCAAGCCGTCTGACTTGATGATACGTTTATACATTTGGTTTATTTTGAATAAGTTTTATGGCTGGTCAGAAATGAGCTGGTCGGAAATGAGCAGCCAGACCATTTTAACACTACACAAATTATGGATTCAGTTACAAATCGGGCTGATACTGTTCCGATGTCTACTTTTAAGCAGAAAAGTGGAAGAAGATTAGCAGCTGATTAAACCTGTTGGAACAAATGGTCCTTTTGAATGAATTTATAGAAACAAAGGGCTTTTATTTTATTTTATTTATTTATTTTTTTTTATCCTCACCCGAGGACATTTTTTTTTTTTCCATTTTTTGCACAGATAGAGTGGGAGGGAGAGAGAGGAAGAGAGAGAGAGAGAGAGAGAGAGAGACATCGACGTGAAAGGGACACATTGAGTGGCTGCCACCCACACGACCAACCAGGGCCGGGGACAAACTGCAACCGAGGTACATGCCCTTAGTGGGAACCAAACCCGGGTCTCTCCAGACCGCAGGCTGATGCTCTAACCGCTGAGCCAAACCAGCCAGGGCAAAGGGCTTTTATTTTAAAACCATAATATTATTACAACTTGGTCATCAACATTCCATTCTCTGTATTGGAGCTCAACGACAATAAACTCCTGGAATGCATTTTGTCAAGAAAACAGCAAATGCTCTGTCTTGTCAGAAAGCATACACCATTCACAACGAACCGATAATGTGCATTCCCACAAATTACACTGTTTGGCAAGGATAAAGGAGAGAAGGTCAAAGTTGTATTAATAGTAGTCACTTGAAGTATGTCTTAGGCAACTTTCTTTCCTAGTGTCCTTCACACTGTCCTCATTTACATAACATTCAGAGACTCTTTGAAAACGATTACACTTCAGAAACATATAGGGAAGATGGTGATTTCCCTACAAACAGACCTCTTTGATTACAGAGAAAATAAACATCTCATACGGAAAACAGACATAGAATTCTTTAAACCCTTTTAGTAGGGAGAGTTCTGCAAATCACTAGATAAGAGAATGACAAATTAATAGGTAGACAACAGTAGTACTTTCTTGGCCCATGCAGTGTTGAGCCTAGGTAAATCAAAATGAACTGGTCAAGAAGAATAAAAAGATTATGTGTATCAGTACAATTTCTATAAAGTTAAATGAGCAGTGGCCTCCTGAGCAAAATATCACTTCATCAGTTGGTACTTTAAAGACTACAACACTTAGAAAGGATATTTATAAACTCTCCGAGGAGAGATTTTACCTTCTTCACCTGTGAATCCTGATTACCTACAACAGTCCTGGCAGACACAGTAAGAGCAAACCCTTGAAAATATGTATGAAATGAAGGCATATTGAATGAGGTGTTTGCAAGTCAACACTGCAGAAAATAAATGCAGAGTCAATGAAAACGAAGGGAATTGGATAATAGAGCTAATGCAGATTAATTTTAAAATACATATGGAATTTTTACCATTATACAACTTTCTGTTGTGAAATAAAACATATATAGAAAAGTATGAAAATAATGTACACTGTCCCTAATCAAACGCCACAGTCAAGAACACAATATGTGGTCTATTGGCCTTTGGTATTGATGAGTAGAATATTCTTTGGGAAGATCTACATGGATACAAATTCTTATACATGGCATATGTATTATAAAAGGGTGTGTTCCACTCTTGGAATTTCTATACTTTAACACAATATTACTCCTTTAGAAGAACAAAACTATAATCAGAATGATAATAATAGTTACAAATGACTTATTGCAAGATGATTTTTATTTGAAAATATAACTGGCCCGGCCAGTGTGGCTCAGTGGTTGAGCATCGACCCTGCACCAAGAGGTTGACAGTTCGATGCCCAGTCAGGGCACATGCCCAGGCTGTGGGCCTGATCCCCAGTGGGGGGTGTGCAGGAGGCGGCTAATCCATGTTCTCTCTCATTGATGTTTCTATCTCTCTCTCCTTCTTCCTTCCCTTCTCTCTAAAATCAAAAAAGAAAAATAAATGGAAACAAAAAAACAAACAAGCAAAAACACCTATTTCCACCAGTAGCAAGGCAGAGAAAACAAATAAAAAGAACACCCTCAGATTCATAATTTCCTAGAAGGACTGATGGAATTCAGAAAAGCTATTATACTCATGGTTGTTGTCTGAAATCAGGAATGGTACATAGATTAGGACCCCAGAGAGACAGGCCCAAGGCCAGCTATCCCCTCCCTATGGACCCCAGTGGAACCACACGGATAGCGCTTAATTCTTCCGGCAGGATTGTGTGACAACATGAGGGAGCATTGCCGACCAAGGGAGGCTCACTGGCCCTTGGTGTCCAGGGATATAATCGGGGTCAGTCACATAGGCATAGCTGTCTACCCGTGTGACTGACTTTGAGTCTATAGTCTCTGCCAAGGTCAAAGTGACACCACATGACTCAAGGTCCCATCCACAGATCACACTGACAACGTAAACTACTTAGTATGGCCCAAGAACCCCTCCATAAAGGTTATAGTTTAGGAGTTGGGCAAAGACCAAAACTTTCTGTGGAATGTGTAGAGTTGGGACACCCCAATCCTGCTGAGTTTAACATTTTCTGCAAAACAAAGAACCCAAAACAGTTTAAACTAGAATTCAGGAAGTCTAAAAGTTAAAATAAATACACACACACACACAGATACAGGTATAGATATATAGACAGAGACAGAGACAGAGACAGAGATAGAGATAGAGATAGAGATAGAGATAGAGATAGAGATAGAGATATTTTTTCTTAGTGATATTTTCCTTCTTTTCTGGGAAACCACCACTTATTTATAAATTAAATTGTTCTGTTGAGTCGAACAATGGCAGTTTGACCTTGGTTGCTAAACTAATTGCCATGTAATATCTTGAGACTCATTAGCATTATCTTACCTTTCCAGACCATCTGGTATTTGATCACAGCATATACAAAGAGCTCAAGCAAAATGATCTTCTGTATTTCTCGGTCATTCCAGCATGATCATCTTCCCTATTCTTAAGTTTTGACACATGCATTAAATGCAAGCATTCAAGACAAAAGTTATTTTTTATAATGAAATGATAAGTCATTTATTTACTAATACAATAGAAGAAAACTACACAGTGAACATGCTTATTTTGGCACAAATGAAATATATGATGACTAAGATTGGCAACAGAAGAAATACTAAGTTGCTTTGATTTAACAAAGTGGATAGGGCCACCAATGTTGATGGAAACATCATTGACAGTTGACAGTACCCCACACAAGGCAGGGTTTTAATGTCCCTGGCGCAAATGCTCTGTATGCTGGTAGCAATGTTCAGTCTTTAACCATCAGAGATGCCACCATCCATTCTCAAATACTATTGAACGAGGCGGGACCAGCCCCCTTGGAAATTGCTGACACAAAGGATGACAGATGGGTGGGAAGAGGCACTAGGAGGTCCTACATAGTTGAATGCTGTGGCCGACATTGTCGAATGCACATCCAAGGCCTATCACTAGCCCTCTGCATCCTTTGCTTTTTTTTTTTTTTTTCTTGATTGATATTTAGAGAGAAAGGAAGTGAGGAGAGAGAGAGAGAGATAGAAATATCAATGATAGAGAACCTCAAATGGCCACCTCCTGCATGCCCCGCACTGGGGATTAGACCCACAAGCTGGGCATGTGCCCTGACCAAGAATTGAACCAATGATCTCCTGGTGCAGGGGTCAATGCTCAACCACTAGGCCACACCGGCCAGACCACCAATAAGATCTTTCTAAAAGGGGGGGTCTTAACCATGGGGTGATTTGAATAATTAAGAACTTACTCGATTTCTGTAAATGATGTTAATAAATTCTTGCATTAAGATGTATTGTCCAACTTTTAAAAAAAAAGTCCTCCTATGATGAAACCCTAGCTTTTCCTTTCAGAGGCTACCTATTGCAACCGCTCATTAGGTTAGCAGGTTCAAGATCACTTTAGTATCACTTTAAAATATTTTTATTTCAACGTGGTAAATTAATAGCAGTGACTCTTAGCCAAACATAAAAAATATCAAACCATTTTCTTCCCTAAAGCCTACTGGAATGATGGGAGTGAGCAGGACCAACGGCAAAACCAGGAACCCAGAGGTAGTTTCCCATGAAGCATAATCAACTCATTATCAACTTGCTGTTGTCAAAAAGCATTTTCCCTGCGTCTTATTTTCATCTTTTCACTTACACGTTACTTGGAATTGCCAGTAAGAATGAAATATTTGACATGAGAGTGAAAAAAAATAAAATATCGCTTGTGTAAAAAGAGACAGTAAAATAAAAATGTGACTCTATGGTGTGATTTAAAACAGGTAGTCTTTCTGGAAATATATCATGTGGTTAGTGTTATCTTGTGAAAAATGCCTGTAATCGGTATCTTTTCTTCCAGTCCGTCCAAGCTAGTCCAGTAGACCATGGATAAACTAGAAATACCAAATTTATCATTCACTTGAATAACCTTTATTTCTTAAATAAATCCAGAAGGGAAAATGATATGCAGCCAAGTTATGAGAATTTCACCGTGTTACCTACAAGGCCCCGGATCCCCAAGTTTTATATACACAACTTTATTCTGTACTCCTCGGAAATATATTGATAAAGTGACGGAAAAATTATCCAAAATAAGGGGCTGAAGGGATAAATTAAACTTATCATCAGAGGAATTAGAAAATGTGCATTAACTACAGCATCTATAGACAGCTATGTCTGCAATGTCCCTTTAACCTCGCGATGATATTTGCTAGCCATGCTTTTGCTATTTGTTCTTATTACAGACCCAGATGGCCCAGGTTGATCTTTAATTTGTTAGGCTCAAAATAAAATATTGTTCTCTCCAGAGTTTAACAAAGGTTGCTCGACTTTATCGTTTAAGACATTCCAAATAAATCTGTGTCACCCTGTAATTTAGCCAAAGGTTGGGTGTAAAGATTAGGGCTTCTCCTGGGGTCTTCCCAGCTGCTCTGATTTCAATGCCCTCATTGCTTGACCATCCTCGTTCACTTCCTGTATAGCCTTCCAGCTTGAGCCATTAAGAAATCATATATATTTTTCTTTCTATTGAATGTTTTCTTATATGATATTCACATTCTTGATGGGGTGCTATTAATGGGAAGGTAGAATGTCTACCCCTTTGGGATGAAAAAGAAGGCTTTCGCTTTCCCTTCCCACCTCTGTGGTATTAATCCATCCTGGGCACTGCCTCTATCTGGTTGGGTTTCTACTATAACTAAATACGATTCTACTTGTGCATTTTTTCAATCCTCACCCAAGGATATTTTTTCATTTATTTTCAGACAAAGTAAGAGGGAGAGAGAGGGAGAGCAACATCGATGTGAGAGAGACACATCCATTGGTTGCCTTCTGCACTACCCTGCCCAAGTCCTAGGGACCCAGCAGCGACCGAGGTAATGCCCTTGACCAGAATCGAACCTACGACTCTTTGGTCTGCAGGCCGATGCTCCAACTGCTGAGCCAAACCAGCCAGGGCTCTAGTTTTTTTTGTTTTGTTTTGTTTTGTTTTTAATCCTCACCTGAGGACATTTTTCCATTTTTTGTACAGATAGAGTGGGAGGGAGAGAGAGGAAGGGAGAGAGAGTGAGAAACATCGACGTGAAGGGACACATCGAGTGGCTGCCACCCGCACGACCAACCAGGGCCGGGGACAAACTGCAACCGAGGTACGTGCCCTTAGCGGGAACCGAACCCGGGTCTCTCGGGACCGCAGGCCGACGCTCCAACCGCTGAGCCAAACCGGCCAGGGCAGGGCTCTAGTTTTAATTTAAACAAATATATTGTATGGTAGAGGCTTAGTAGGTATTGGGTAAAATGTCACCTTGATATGAATTCATTGGTGCTACGCAACAAATTTCAACTCAAATAATAGCATTGTTTTAGCAAACCCATGAAGAATTTTTAATATGTAAAACAATAAGCAAAAGAGGTTTCCTGATTTTAGACAACTCTGCGGTCGGGGTAGTACCTCTAAAGTGTGTGATGGCTGTGAGTCATTCTTTATACCTCTGTTGGAGTCTCGGATGTTTACGTGACTTGGAGTTACGGATATGGACAATAAATAATGATCAGTGTCAAAATATGCCAACAACTTGATATCTTAAGAAATTTCATTTAAGAAATAGGCTTGTAAGAGGATACATGGGCTGCAGAATTCAAAATGATTGTGGGAAGGGAAATGAACGCGTATCGTTGATAGGCAAGAGAAAAGCACATTTACCTTTTTTACTCAGGGAAATTCATGTACGTTTTTTGACAATATAGTATTTCCTTACTTTTCATGTAACTTACATTCAGTTGTGGGAAAGTCCGGTGAAGAACATTCTCGCTCCTTCAATAACTCTCTAGGGTGAACAGCCATCTTTAATTAGCTGTTGATGGGTATCGTTAGCATATATGTAGATCTAAGGGATTAGATTAAATTACTTCATAGGCTTGATTAGACAAAGAGCCTAGAATTGAGAGACTGTTCTGGGGACTCTCACATAAAGTGGTGGGAAGACGAAGAAGATTCGGGAAAGGACGATAGGGGGACGTTGATGAAGTCGGAGGAGAATCAGAGAGCAAAACTGTCATCGAAACCACAGGAAGTCTTTTGAGATAAAGAGAGTGGCCCATTTCATTGACTCCTGCTGACAAACCAAACAAGACGAAGCACAGAAGTAACCGTTTCATCGGACAACATGAAAATCATGGGTGTTCTTGACATATTATTTGTTATTTTAATGACATTAATTAAAAGAAATGTTTCAGCACGGGCGTCCTTGGTTGCAGTTGAGATAATGGACAGCAATAATGGGGCTGGCCTTCAAACCTGCTAAGCATTTAACGATGCAATTCTCGCTGTAGTGTCTTTTACTGTGTCTCATAAAAGTTATCAATGTTATTAAAATATCTCCAGAAATACAGCCAAAACCTGTTTCTTAATATACCTCCTTGCTTGTCCCAAGGGAGGGGTGTGTGAGAGATCATGGCTATAGGTTACAGGCTTGGAAGTATTTCCAGAAGCATTGTAAATTCCTGCTCCCCTCTCTCCTCTCTCTGTACATTCCTTCCCTGCCCTTCCCTCTCTGTCTTATTCACTCCCCTATGCTGCTACCTTCTCCGTACTCCCATGTACATTTCAACTCCCTTCATTAAATAATATAAAATGTAAGACTCCCTCTCTCCCCTAAGCTTTCCATCCCTCTCTGTTCCTCTGGTCCGCGTCCTCTTCTGACCCCTTCCACAGACTGTCTGGGACTTTCATCATCAGAAGTTTGAATGCAGACAGAGGCAACAAGTCAGGAGATTAGGATGTTTGCCACATGGCAAAAGCCAAAAAATTATCTTATTTTTCTGGGGTGCCTGAGGCCCCTGCCTGCTGTCACTGCAGCTAAGTAGCTGCATAAATACTTTTGTTTTTCTTTATTGATTTTAGAGAGAGAGGAAGGGGAAAGGAGAGAGAGATAGAAACATCGGTGAGAGAGAACATCGATTGGCCGCCTCCTGCATGCCTCCCACTGGGGATCAGGCCCACAACCTGGGCATGTGCCCTGACTGGGAATTAAACTGGGACCTTTTGGTGCCTGGGTCAATGCTCAACGACTGAGCCACACCAGCTCGGCTGCATAAATACTCTTTCTTTTTTTCTTCCTGGAAATGAGAGTTGCAGTAATAATAAAAATGAAGGTAATTCCTATTTTGTAACACAGAATGCTTTCGTAAACCTGAAGGACTTTCCACTATCATTTTAACAAAAGTCTTTCCTGGCTGCCATCTGGTCTACCTGGTTCAAGTTTTGGTCCAAACATTGTATTTCAGCTCAACTGGGGCAGAGGACGGTGGTACTGCAAACGCAAAGGACGTGATTTGTGTTTATCCTTGAGTTAACCTAGGGAGACTCGATTTTACCTTCTATTGATTTATAGTATAATTACCAAAAGGTAAGTTTTTGTGAAAAGTACATCTAGCCATGGCCTATTTTGCAGTGCTAGAATTTCTGTCTTTCACTGGAGATCCAACAAGTTGGTTTCACATGTGCACAGAGAAACATATTCTAATGAAAGTGCTCTATTCTCTGAATCCTTCACTTTATATCATCAACTGTGCCAATGATATCTTATGAAAGTGACTGGCTTAGTCTCTCTTCAGGCAGGTACTGAGTCTTACATAGGACTACCTGTCTCATCTCCCAGTGTGTGGGACTGTAAGACTCGACAAGAATAGACTAATAATGTTGAGCAAGATTCTGGGCCATTCTAGCTGTCAAACTTTAGAATTATGTCTTCCTGAGGTAAGAAACAGGATAGTCACTGTGAAACCCAAGGACCTGACAGATTGAACTCTGTAACTTCATGGTATGACCTTGGCAGAGATGAAATAGGCCAGCAAACGACTAATTTGTTTTTTCTTTTGTTAATCCTCACTCGAGGATACTTTTTCCATTGATCTTTAGAGAGAGTGGAAAGAAGGGAAGGAGAGAGAGAAAGAAACATTAGTGTGAGAGAGACACATCAGTTGGTTGCCTCCTGCACGACCTTGACCAGGGCCAGGGATTGAACCTGCAACCCAGGTATGTGCCCTTGACTGGGAATTGAATCCTTGACCCTTTGGTCCAAGAACAGAGGCTCTATCACTGAGCCAGACCAGCCAGGGGGAGACTAATTACTTTTTAAAATAATAAATATTATGTAGAAATTTCTTTCTAAGATGTGAATATACTTCTTTTAATTTAATTTATTTTATTGTTGAGAGTATGACAGATGTCCCCCATCCCCCCTTTTCAGCCCCCTCCACCTGGCTCCCACCCCACCTGGCTCCCATCCCACCCCTTCATCTGTCTATTGCCTGTGTCCTCGGGTTGTGCATATATGCATATAAGTTCTTTGATCAATCTCTTCCCACCGTCCCTCCTACTTTCCCTCTGAGATCTGTCAATCTATCCCATGTTTCCATGTCTATACTTTTAAAATAAGATGATTTTTCATCATATTTTAAAATTTGTCCTAGATGTAAAGTATAGTAAACTTTTTTAAGATGAACATTTTTACTTCAAACTGTCTAAATATTTTAATCTTCTCTTCAGTTCTCTTACATATTTGCAATGAGGTGATCTAATGAATGTGATCCATTATTACTAGAACATACGCCTACAGTTTTCTTAAACATATTTTAGACTACTCTAAGGGAAGTCAATGGAGAAGATCGATTCAGTAGACATCCTTTAGATTCTCCCAATCTTTCTGCAAACATAAAAACGAGTAAAAATAACATACATTTGCTTATTCATTCAACAGTTAGCTTGAATACACAGCACATATGAGTCACTTTTCAAGGGCCATGTATAGGATTTAATTCAACAGAATAAGTTCCCATTCTCATGGAGCTTACATTTTAGATGGAAGAACTAAGTAAGTCAACACATCGTATTTCCTTCTGAAAAGGGAAGTGACAAGGTGACAAAAATTGGTGGGTGGAAAGTACCAAACTGCTGAAGCTGAGGGGCCACCAGAGTCCTTGTTTGCTGTGAGTGGGAGTGGGAACTGGTCCATCCATTTGAGAAACCGCTCAGCATTATCCGTTAAAGCTGAGCATATACAACCACGACCCAGTATTTCTATTTCTACATGCATTCCCAACAGAAATGTGGCCACATATTTTCCAAAAGCTACACAGCAAGATGAGACCACAGCACCGCACGCAATGGGCTTTAAAGGAAACATAACAAGTGCTCGTCCATGGTATAACACAAAATGAACTGTCATGATTTACACAATGGAGAGAATGAATGACCAACAACTGCGTGACCACAGGACAACCCATCCGAAGATTCCATTAAATGAGCCTAAAGCAGGTTACAGTAATGTATGTGGTTAAATGGCCGTTAGTATAGTATCGAAGGTGGTGACTACGGACTAAAGAAGGAGGGTGAAGCGCTGATCACGTCTGGTTTTTGTTATTTGGATGCTGGATTCCTGATTGGGGTTTTATTGGGTGTTTATTGGCGCTAGGACCTTGCCTGCAGCTAATGCTCTGTTTTCATTGATGGTATCACTGCAAATAGTTTCACTTTTCTGTGCAGTATGGGGTTATGACATGTCTCTTCTTTATAAAGTTTTAGGAGGTGATTTAGTCTCATTAATTCTCACAGCAGGGAGAAAATGGGAAGTGCTACTTAATGATGATGATGCTGAAATTCAGTGAGATTGCGTCCCCGAAACGTGAGTCGGTCGCATAGATAACAAAAAACAGCCTTATTCTTCTTGAGCAGCTTATAAATTTGTAAAATCTGTTGAGTTATGAAAGTGTCCGCCCATTATAGGCATCAGTGACCCTCACCACCACTTTCATTTCAATCCAACAACATATATTTGCAAAGTCATTCCTTTCTAGACATAGAAATTCAAAAGTAGAGCAATCTAGCTATTGTGCTTGAAATTAGATCAAGACTATATGCCCGCTATTAGAATATGCATCTTGGAATCTCACCCATCAAAATGATTCCTGATACTTCCCTGGTCCGATGTACTGACATTATAAACCTATTGCTGTGAGGTGTTTTGCAATTTTCCTTTTGTGTCAAAAAACATATATGCCAAAATTAAGTTCCTGTTCTATAAAAAGTTTCCTGTTCAAGATTAAATCATTCTTACAGCTAAAAAGATCTAATATTATTATGTCTTAGCACAATAAAATAAAATTAAGACTACTTGAAGATTAGAAAAGATGACTAAATTGAAATAGATTATGCTTATGAAAAATTAATTCGCAGAGATTTTTATAAAGGTAGATTTAAAGAAATGCATATATAATATTGAGATCAGATTACACTTGAAGAACATCGCTACAGGTTGAAAAAAATCTAAAATATTCTTGAAAATGCCCATTGTGATATTTTGACAATCACAATTAACAGGCTCCTCAAGATTCCTGAATTTGTGGAAAATATGACTGTTAACTATTTAAGTAATGTTTTATTATCACATAAAGGCACAAACAAAAATTCTGTGTTCAGTGCTTGCTGTAAATTTTGTATTTGAATCCTTTATAGTCTGTGTATTGTGCAGAATAATTAAGAAATTGATATTAGCTTGTGTTGTTATTATCTGTATACATATCTAGCCCCTGACTGAGCCATGTATACTGTGACAGTCAGCACTACATTTACTTTGGTCAGTATCTCTAGGATCTACAACACTTTATACCCACAACAGGTAATTGATAAATATTTGGAAAACAAAAACCAAAGAGTTATACAGATTTATAAATGCATACACACAAATACATGTAGAGCAGAATATTTATCGATAAATAGACTTTGCCAAGTTAACTGTCAGTGTACAACTTTGAAAACAGTGAACTCTGATATGACATCACAAGGAATTTTGTCCTGTATCCTGACATCACCGTCCCAAGAACCACAGCCCACAGAATTAGACACGCCCAACCTTGCATCATAAACCCAAATAATTTTCAGCTACATTAGAAATTCAAAGGTGCAAAATTAGACCATGGAGAATATAAGGTGGATCAATAACTACCTGATTTAGAGCTGGAAGAGTAAAATACAATAATGAGTAACAAGCAGTTGCACAGAAATAGATAGATTGTTCCCTTTAATTATATTTAAATAAAAGAGACCCCACCTTTCTCCACATTGTCAAACTGCATAAATGAATTGGGGAAATATGACTAGGATCATGTATTACAGATAAGGATCACTATCCTTATAAATTATGATGACAAATTTATACCTAAATACTTCCTGTTCACAGAACGATAGGTAAGTGCATACAGGAGAAATAGAATTTAAAAATTGTATAAATAGTATAATGAAACTTTTATAAAATTATAAAGTAACATATGAATGTGCATGTGTATGTCTACTTCTTTATTCCCAGGTGCCTATATGAAGCATATGTGTTAACTGTGTCTGAAGTCACATTGCATATTCAGCCGACTATTTTTTTTAAATTTGATGTCTTTGGGTTATAGTGAAATAAGGTCATTTGTATTTCCTGTAAATGTTTGGCTAACTGTAGTGGGACACCTTACAAGAGTTTTTTGACCAAGACAGATGTAAAGAAGAAAATAAATAGAAACGTCAGAAACAGAAAGTCATTTTTTTTTTGGTGAAAATTCCTAAAGAGCCTTCGTAGGGACAGATCTGGGGTAAACATTAGGCTCCTCTGTCCCAGGGATGTGTTTGCACCTTGAGTAATACCAACCACAAGCAAGTGAAAATTGATTTGGGAATGGCGGGAAAATCTTAGATATTACAGTGGTTTCTTTTCCTCCAAGGGACCACCCAATACGTGAGCCACAGAAATAGCATTCCCGGGCAGAAATGGGAGAATACCACTAGGATAAGAAAAAATGTCTGAAAACCTGTTTCTTGGAGTGAAAAGAAAAAGAGGTTGAGAAAGAATGACATCAGAAAATGAACAGTGTCTCCGAAAAAAGGTAAATAAAAATAAAATTAAAACAGTCCCTCTTAGCACCTTAAATTATTTTTTACTTACTCTACCTTGAGCACCACACGTTACAGCATTAAAAGTTGAGAAAAAATTTAAAATAATAAAACCCTACCCAAAATAATCAAAGACGTTTTTAAGATGAATGGCATACTCTATGTTAACAATAGTAATAGCTAATTATTTGCACACACACTTATAGGTCCATGTGTGCATGTAAAATTAGAGAGTGATATCTTTTTCCCCTTTATTGATTTTAGAGAGAGAGAAAGGGAGAGGGAGAGAGACAGAAACATCGATGAGCGAGAACATCGACTGGCTGCCTCCTGCATGCCCCCAACTGGGGATTTGGCCCACAACTTGGGCATGTGCCCTGACCGGGAATCAAACCAGTGACTTCTTGGTGCAGGGTTGATGTTCAACCACTGAGCCACACCAGCCAGACATGCATGTAAAATCAGAAAAGCAATTGTCAACCAGATGAATATTGCAAAATCGGCTGATGCAATTACGTAGCACTAACTGGCCAGATTTGATTGCCGTGTGAGACGTGAAAGTCACCCTTCGGCAAGGTAAGTCGGTCCTGGAATGTACCGCCACCCCTAACACTTTGGAAATCATAGACTTGACTCAGTGAACAGCAACAAATAAAACAACAGTCAGTATAAAGAAACCAACACAGAGCAAAAGAATTCCCGCCAGCTGTTGAATGGGGGCAAAGGGACCCAGCGGCCCCCACACAGGACACAGAAGGATGGCTCCGGAGGGCAGGCGAAGGGCCCATTTCTCGTGTGTGTGTGAAGGTAACATGGCCAGAAAGGAAACAAATAAAGACCAGACCATTGATTTCCCTCCGAGACCAGGAAATCCATGCAGGTGGATTGTTAGCACCTGACACGTCGGAAACATTCCCTGGAAGGAGGTCAGGGTCCGAATATCATGTGCAGCCGTAACTGGAGGCCAGTGATCACTGTGGACATCACAATTAGGCACCTTTTCTTGTAAGATAGGAAAATCCCATTTCAAGTGGCAGTTAGTGGAAACAAGTTATGATAAAGTAAAAATGTAAAAAGCCACACCAGGCAAGACACTCAAAATTGGACCATTCTCTTTTTTTTTTAATTTTTTTTTCTTTTATTGATTTGAGAGAGAGAGGAAATGAGAAGGAGAAAGAGATAGAAACATCAATGAGAGAGAACATCGATTGGCCGCCTCCTGCACGCCCCCCACTGGGGATCGGACCCACAACCTGGGCATGTGCCCTGACTGGGAATCGAACTGGCCACCTCTTGGCGCAGGGTCAACGCTCAACCACGGAGCCACACTCGTTGGATGGAGAACTCATTTTTATGTGGGCATCTGCCTTGCGACTTCCCACTGTGTGCAGGCTCTGGGGTTATGTTCTGTCCTCTCTAATTCATGCAGTAGGCAAACAGAATTGTTTTCTGGGTGCCGTGGACTGAAAGTGTCTCCCAAAAATATATCATGAATTCCATCACCCAGCATGATGGTGTGTAGACAGGGGTCCTTTGGGAGGTAACTGAGTCACGAGATTGCGCCCTCATGAACAGGAGTGGAGCCCACACAAACAGAGACACCCCTCCCCCTCTCCTCTCATTAGAAAATCTCTAGTACAAGCTGCCTTGATGCTCGGTCCCCTTCCAGAGTCCCTGCTCGTGCACTGTTTGTAGCCTCTGAAAGTCCTTTCTTTCGTGACAATACAAAACTAAATTTGAATATTCTCACAGAAGGGCTTTTCATGGTTCATTTTCTCCCCTCACGCCATTCATGGGAACTCATGCTCTCGTACAGTCTGCTTGCCTCTCGAATTCATGATAGAAAACATTTCATCTGTCCCTTCCGTCGCCTTTGCCTTCTCATATATCGATATGTGCATCAGCTCCATCTTGGATCAGTTTATTAGAAAATTCATTTGAGTTAGGTTATCATACATCTGTGGTCAATCAACTGCCCCGTGCACCTGACAACAGTCTTCTGGAAGGTTCCGCCGTTCCAAACTCCACAGGCTGTTCACTTGCAAAGATGCTTGAAAGCCAGCATTGTAATCAATCATTTTATGGATTAACTTTTTTGTGAGATTCTTCCTAAATATGAGAGACTGGCACCGAATAGAGAGGAACTGAGGACACATTAATTTGCTTACCTCTTTTGCCCAGGGCTGGCCCTACATATAGCAGGTGTATATTTTTCATTAAATAGAATAATAAAAAATCAAATGCAATTAACTGAACTAATATGAAGGGGCAAGATAAATGCTATATCCTAATGGAATTCCAATGCTAACAACTTCAAGCCATCGCTGTCTTATTTGTGGACTAGAGCAAATAACATTAAGCTAAAGAACCAACTAATGGATGATTAATGTTCCTTATTAAATTAGATGAAGGAAAATAACAATGTTAGTTGTTAGCAAGTCACCAGAGTAGGGGGGAGGGGAAGAAACTTTGACAAGGATAATTTTTCTAAAGTTTTATTTTATAAAGACAGTGAATATAATTACCCAGAGAAATGGAATTTTTTTTATTATCGACTGTACATTTTTTTTTTCTAATTTTATATGAAAATATAGTCTGTGATTCATGGTTGTTTTTAAAGATATAACAAGCTGCCCTCTGGTCATGTACTTGTGTGTACCCTGGAGAGGGCTGTCCGTGTACTGCTGCTCAAATTCCTCACTTGCATTTCCAATTTATAAATGGTCAAGGAAGAAACTAATACCTAAGAATTTTATATTAATTTGGGTTCATTCTACTGACTGTCATGGGTCTATCTTAAAATGTTTTCCTCTGCTTGTGACTCCTGTTTCTTCTTAAAATAGGGAGGTTCACACTAGCGAAATGTATACACTCTAAAGGCCCAATGATCATTAGCTTATCTCAGCCAAACTCCTTGAATCTAGAGAACTCAGGAGAGCATGTCCTTTTTTTTTCTTTTTTCTTTTCTTTATTGATTTTAGAGAGAAAGGAAGTGAGAGGGAGGGAGAGATAGAAACATCGATGAGAGAGAACATCAATTGGCCACCTCCTGCATGTCCCCACTGGGGATCAGGCCCACAACCTGGGCATGTGCCCTGACTGGGAATCGAACCAGCAACCTCTTAGTGCAGGGTTGATGCTCAACCACTGAGCCACACTGGCCAGACAGGAGGGCATGTCTTAAATCATTTCTTCCTAAAAGTGTTTGATTTATTTCTAGCAACTAAAGCATTCTTAATTCATGCGGGAAAACACCATTGACATTTTCAAATAACATGAATACAATTGAGTTCACCAAAAGGTATATTTCTACAATATATCATCTGTACATTGTACTGTGTGTTACCCTCCCCAAATCAAGTCTCCTGCCACCATTTATCCCCCCTTTTACCCTCTTCTTCCTCCTGAAACCTGTATAATTTTATTAACGATGTCACCCCACCAAATTCAGTTTTTAAAACAGGTATGTTACAATGTGTGACTATTGTTAGGGCTCCAACCTAATGCATTCAAATTAAGTTTTCAGCGAAGTCCGCTAGTTTAAATATTAACCGGCTTGTTTTTGATACACCTGCTGCCCCTTCCCAGTGTTGGTTGGTTTAGTCTATGAGCTCAGGGCATTTCCTAGGTAAAATGTTTCGGGCATGCTGATGGAATTGTTGTTAGAGATAAAGAGAGAGAAAGAAACCTCTGGTGTGTTACTTAGTTGAAGGCAGAGGATTTAAAAGTGGGCACAGACTAATATAAATAATACATTTTAAACATAAGTTTTTTGTGATAAGCATGCTATGATTTCCAAAATATATTCTGATGTGGTGTAAACCAGTAGAAATTTCACTGCATTATGTAAATGATGATCTCGAATCTTGGAGCAAGTTCATGATAATTATGACATCAATAAATGTATGTGAGGGCATTGTCTCCTCCCCAAAAGTATATTATAAACTATTAGAAATGCTTAATTATATCTACGGAGCTAGATCTGTCTTGCATGCTATTGTGTAATTCATAGTAAATTCAGACACTGTACAACCTAGAAAGAAAAGTAAGACTACTTGATTTAGCCCCCTGGGTCATATGAGAAACTGAGGCTCAGCCCTGGCCGGGGAGCGCAGTTGGTTAGAGTGTCAGCCCCCTCATGCCAAAAAGGAAACCGAGGTCCAAAGAGGCCTAAGAACACAAAATTTGAGTCTAAGTTGGGTATTTACAAGGAAAATCCACATCAATCAGTAGAATATTCTGCATTTCTATAATTACCACTATGAAAATTATGCAGTGAGTTGACATTGAAAAGTTATGTTAATCAAGGCTAATTTGTTCTAGAAAGGTCTCCCAGTCCTCTAGACCTTAGTGGCTGATCTGAATGTCGTCAAGTTCAGGGTAATAACTGTCTAAGCGTGCTCACGTGTGCAATGTGTATGTGAGCGTTTTTCATACTTAAAACAAAGAACATTACTGAGAACAGAATGTCCACGTACCAAATGACATTCTTAATTCATAATCCGTTTAAAATGAGCATTTTACACCTGTGTAGATCAATGCAACACAAAACGTCCTACAGGTTTCTTTGCCTTTAAGAAAAGGCTGTTCCATTTGACCCAGTGATCCCACTGCTGGGAATATACCCTAAGAAGCCTGAAACACCAATCAGAAAGAATATATGTACCCCCATGTTCATAGCAGCACTATTTACAATAGCTAAGATCTGGAAACAGCCCAAGTGTCCACCAGTAGACGAATGGATAAAAAAGCTGTGGTACATATACACAATGGAGTACTATGCAGCGGTAAGAAAGAAAGATCTCTTATCCTTTGAGACGACATGGAGGGACCTGGAAAGTATTATCCTAAGTGAAAGAAGCCAAGCAGAAAAAGACAAATACCACATGATCTCACTTATATACGGAATATAATGAACATAACAGTCTGAGGAATACAGTAGACCCAGACACATGGAAGTAGGGCACAGACTGACATCCCTCAGAAGAGGGGATGGGGGGTGGGGGGGTGGGAAGAGATAAACCACAGAACTTATATGCATGTATGCATGACCAATGGACATGGACAACTAAGCCGGGGACAGGGTGGAGGGGGTGGGGTGGGGGGTGCCAATGGGGTAAAAAGGTAAAATATCTGTAACAAAAAAATAAATAAAAATTCATAAAAAAAAATAAAAAAAAAAATAAAATTTATTGAATGAAAAAAAAAAAAAAAAAAAAAAAAAAAAGAAAAGGCTATTGACCAAATGCATTTTGTTAAGCTGAAGAATTTAATACATTTCATATATAATTGAATAAAGTTTTAACTTTGCATCTTTTTATTTAGCACCTTATTTGACTATTATACTCCCCTAGTAGCAAGCCATCTACATAATGTATATTTACAACTGCAAGAAAATAATGTTTAATATTTAATAACTTCAAAAATTCAGATTTTTTTCCCTAAATCATTATACATGGTCAATAAATGTAGAACATATTGTTGGTGTTGAAGGAGTGTTCTCATTATTCACATATTTATATTTAATAGGTAACATAAATCCATGTGATTCTTCAGAATATATTAATTAAAATAAACTAAATTCCTGATGAAAACATAGAATAAAAGTGAAAGGGAAATAACCAATGAAACACATTCCAATCTTTAACCTTAGCAGGGATTGTACATTTTAATTGTAGAGAGAGAGAAGTTCATAATAAAAAAGCGGCATTTTATTTAATTTTGCCAATGTGCTCAGAATGTCATCAACTTCCCTTCTATGATTTGAATATGTCTCTTTCATCGTCGTATTTTTTCTCTTCTGGGAATACGCTGTTGGCACTAACCCATCACAGTGGCGGTGGGCACTTTAATCCCAATTAGTCTGCTATTCCCCATAGGCCATAACAATGTGTCCTCCCGAGATATATTCTCCACGTGTATCTTTTATCTCGTATAACTGTGGGGACTTGGTGGGAGGTGGTTTAATTCTATCATTCCCGTAAAATCACAGAGCTTCCATCCCTTCGGTTAAATATCAAGTAAATCATTAAGAGGATGAAGACTAAGAGTTTATGCTGAGGAGAGCCAGGACATGAATAAACATGAAGAACTTAAATGAAAACCCCTCAGGTACTTGGGATGTGAGGAAGTATTTCACAGTAAAAACCTGCTAGCAACAGAAAGAAGTTCTCTGCAACAGCAGGGTAGCCTATTTCAGTCATTCAGCTGAAAACTGTTCTCCACAAGCCAAAGGCACAGTAGCCTAAAAAAAACCAGCAAGAAGGATCCCCAGCCCAGCACAGTGCCTTAGGGAACAGGGGGAGACACTAGGCAGGTGTGTCCTTCAAGAACAGCTAGCAGCCTTTCCAAGTCGTGGCCGGGAGAAGAGCTACATCGACTTAAATGTCAATATTTATCTGGATCTGTGCAGAGCTAGTAGACCAGACATAACTTTAGCAATAAGGACTTTTCAAACACCGTACACGACACCACCCTCTGCTTATCTCGGAGTTCCGATTAGACACAAGGCTGGGCATAGGTATTACTCTTAAAAGAAGTAATTTAGATGTAGCAACTTGTTTAAAAGTTATGACATCCTTACAGTGTAGGTGTTACTTTTCATAACTGTCTAGTTTAGAGATAAGAAAATCGAGCCAAGAACTTTTTTAGGAAAGAAGATATCTGTACATTTGGCAATATATGCTGCAAATATTCAGTAAATAACCAATAAAGTGTAAGTTAAAGCTCTAGTCACTTACATTGGCACCTTAGTGACATATTGCTACCATAATATAGTAAGAAGAAATGAATTAAAGGTAATTTAAATAACCATTTGAAAACCCAACTAGGACCACCCTGATCCCCCTCCCCCAACAACCTACCAAAAGCTAGACCCAGAGGCAAGGTGAAATAGGAGAACATAGAAAGCACCACCCCCTTGAAGGAGAGGCTAATATCAAACAAAAATGATCAGAATGTTTTTTTTAATTACACTTTTAATAATACAATACATACGAGTTCATAAAGTATAGGAGAGAAGACAGATCTAAAAAAGAAAAATCTGTTTTAGGCAAACAGTATTCAAATAAAGCTGGGGAGCTATATCAATCAGAATGTATATGCTATGAAATAAAAGAACAGTGTTAGAAATAAGGTTGCTGAGTTGCAATATAATTCATCAGGAAAAATGTAAGCATCCTCCTGGAATACATCGAATAAGGCAGCATCGAAATATATTGAGCAAACATTGACAGAGCTAAAGGGAAAAAAAATGAGTCATATCACAGGATAGCAGAAGAGCCCAGTGTAATTCATCAATGGGTCATTTGGAAAGATATTGACAGACATATATAGATTCTTGAACTCAAACGTTGGAGACTCCATATGTGTTTGTGCCTAAAGAAAGCCCAGAAGCAAAAGCTTCCTCCTAATATCAGATACCTATGGACTCTGCCTTCCTTCCAAACATCAGCTATGAATTACTGCCTTTCTGTCTCATATGCTAAACCTGACACCAGATTCTCTTCTGTCAATCAATCAAGGTCCAGCAACTTCCTTGTCCCTCAATTAAAGAAGAGTCTATGGTACTGATTAGTCTCACAATAAATGCATGTTAAAAATAAATGAATACAAACTTATTGGCAATAATCTTCAGGTGATAGTCAAAGAGCCATTAACTTTTTGATGGTCAAATTTACTGTGTCTGTATTGAAATGATTTAATGCCTGTGTTGAAACCTGTAATACTGAGGTTTAAAAGTCAAAATATATTACTTTAATATGAATAACAACGGCTCAAATATTCTATACCCGATTTTAAGAAAGGATGAGTTGATGTAGGAGAATACTCCCTTTATTGGAGTATATTCCCCTCCCTGGAGCATTCTCAACAGTTCATTTTAATAATGTCACAGCAGGCCATCAACGTATTGTCTCCCTGTTAGTGGACATAAAACGAGTCCCACCTCCAGAATGCATGTATAAGGATTTATGATCTGGGATTTATTGAGAAAACGGCAGTAAAAGTATTGATATTCCCATCAATTTGGGTCTAAGCCTATAATTAATTGCTTGTTTCCTTTCATTTCAATGAAAACAATCAAGTTCTGAGCTAATTAAGTAGCAGTAAGCCATAAATTACTCTTCAACTTAAAAGAAAATCTGGTTTTGAAACCAAAGACCTTCAGAGATTTAGAAAAGTAAACTCATTCACAATACCCTGATTTGACATTTAGAGACGCTTCCCTTAAAAATATTTTTTCATTTGGTATTCTCATTGGCACCGCAATACAAATGCTATCAAATACTGATTATCAGAAGAATCCATATAGCATCTGCAGACATCTGTTTCCCAAGATATACATTATCTCTAATGAAGACATCTCTTTCATTTGTCAAAACAAAAGCCTATGATATTTTCCCTAATATCTTTGCAAAACTTTACTTTTGTTATTATTGGGGGAAAAAAAGATTTCAATCAAAAATAGCACCGATGGCCCTGTCAGTGTGGCTCAGTGGAATGAGTGAGGGTCATCCCATGGCCTGAGAGGCCCCTGTTCAATTCTCAGTCAGGGCACATGCCCAGGTTGTGGGCCTGATCCCCAGTGGGGGGCATGCAGGAGGCAGCCAGTCGATGTTCTCTCTCATCTATGTTTCTCTCTCTCTCTCCCTCTCCATTCCTCTCTAAAAGTCAATAAAGGGAAAAAAAAGAATGATAAAGAAGAAATGACAAGTACTCAAATCTAGAGATCCTGACAGAGATACATTTAAAACAAAATAGCACGGATGTAGAGCATAATATATTGTAACTAAGTATTTCTTTTTTATTAGTAGTAGTCACTTTTTTGTTACAGATGTTTCTCCTTTTTCCCGGGTGGCAGACCCTCTCCTCTCTATCCCGCCCCCACCAAGCATTGTTGTCTAGGTCCTTTACGCATACATGCATATAAGTAACTAAGCATTTCTATTCTATAATATACTTTAAGATATTTATGTGGAATATGAGATAATTCTTGGTGTTTTATATTTAATCTTAAGTATATCCTTGGGTATTTTCCTTGTTATATCAAACTTGGCATTGTTTCATAAATGTAATTAACATGCCTATGTAAACAAAATACTGCATATCTAGGACAACAGACTGTTTTAATCACTTTGGCATTTGTATTCTGAAATACAATCCCAATAAATAAAATTGGAAAAATTAGAACAAAAGAGAAATGCATTGCTTACGTTCTAAAACAAACACGATGCAGTAGACACCCTTATGTGTCTTCAGTGCAAACAGCCGTGGATGAGCTGGTGCATTGTCCAGATAATCAGAACCAGTGGTTTCAATGACTTTTATTTTTCTTTACAGATATTGCTGCAGTTTCATTAGTGATATGTCAGTTTCATTAGTGATATGTCAGTTTCAAGACCCAGAAAACCTAGTGCTCTGTCATAAAGCTACATCTGTTCTGCATGTTATAATTACAATGGGTAAGAATCTTTATACCGCCCAGCCGGTGTGGCTCAGCGGTTGAGCATCGACCCATGCACCAAGAGGTCCCTAGTTCAATTCCCACTCAGGGCATATGCCCAGGTTGTGGGCCCAATTCCCAGTAGGGGGCGTGCTGGAGGCGGCCAATCTACGTTCTTGCTCATCGATGTTTCTCTCTCTTCCTCTCCCTTGCTCTCTCTAAAATCAATAAAGAAAAAAAATTTTAAAAGAAAAAAAAATCTTTATACCAATATACATTTTTAGTGGTACTTGCACTTTTGTATTTGTATTTCTATCTAACAGGAACAAAAGATTATTAATGTTAACTAATAAAAAATATTTAATAATTAAGCTAATTGGCATTATTTCAGTTTTTAAACACTCTAGAGTCTCAATCTGTTTACCTTAAAGCAGCAATTTCTATTTTTTCCCCACAGTAGTGATTATACCAGGCCCCCACCCCCACCCCCAGCACCCACTGGTGATGAAAAAGTAGTTTGGCCATAATGGCCAATGTAAAAGAAACAAAGACACATATTTGGGGTTATGTGTTTTGAATGTCTACTTAATATACCCACCTCCTACAACCTGGGCAAGATAATGACCGTCCTAACCCCCCCAGGCAAGACTCATTGCTTTATAGAACAATAAAATGAAAACTAGGAAACTGTACACATCTTCACAGAACACACCATTTCTAGAAAGTTCTGTTTTGTTTGTTCACAGGTTGTAAAGATGCATCACCGTCATTCATTATGTCCGTTGTCATCATGAACTATAAGAGTTTCAATTCCCGAGTTACATTTATGCTCCAACATGCCACAGCCGCAGTATGCTGAGAAGACAGAGATGAGCAGTCAGCCCTGCTAACGGGGACCCAGTCTGCAATGCCAGCAGATGCCCCTCCTCTGTGACAGTCGCCTCTTTCACTGTGGAACTTAGTGTCCGACCAGACGGTACATTGCATGGCCAATCTAGGTCCACGCACGATCTTAGCTCTCTCTCTACCTTCTTTTTCTCCAAGTCCTGTAGGATCAATGAGAATCAGTGAGCACAGTCTCACATAATCACATAATCGGTGAGTACAGCCTTACACTGTACCCCTCTTCCCTCAAGCTGCTGTTCTCTGTGTTATCCTCGGTCACTCTGGCCTCTCTGCATGTGCACAGGATCTGACGTGCAGGTGAGCACCCTCCCCTGGTAGTCCACACAAGTCTAGGCCACCGGAATCTTCACCCTCACAGGAGGACTATACCTCTGTCTACTACTCGCTCTTGGATCGTGGTTCTGCTCATGGGTCATGTGGACTTAACCTTCAGGTCATCAGGGCTTAGTTCTTTCCTGTTCTGGAAACAGGACTTCCCGCCTACATTTGTGTGTTTCTGCAGTGGGTCCCAGCAGACTTCCAAACTCATTGTTATCCTGGTTGCCCCCTGGATTTTACAAGGGGACCCCTCTTAAGTTATAGGCATGTTTGCGGAAGACTGGGTTCAAGCACAGGTTAATGCTATTTCCTGAGATATTGCTTCTTTCCAGAGTATAACCTCAGCTGGTGAGTCTTCCTGGCAGGTCCAAACTCCTTTCTCTATAGGGATTGTTTTTGTCCTTTCCAACAGGGCCTGTTAGTTCTTCTGAATTTTAGATTTCTCTGAAATCACTTGAAGTTCGGCAGAAAAAACATCTGCCAAGTTTGCATGTCTCTCACACTTAGATTACTGACTGCAGTGGTACTGGAGAGACGAGAAATACAAATGTTTTCAATAACATTTAAACATTGCTTTGTTTGTATTTCCTCTCTACTTCTATCCTGCTTCCTCGAACTAGTGTGTAAGAAAAAATGAAAAGAACAGGAATTGAAGTACCTGCCTGGCATCTGCTGAAGGCCCCTCTGATTATTTAAATAGAACACACACACACACACATAAACACACACACACACAAACGTGCACACATATACCCAAATATGCACACACACACACAACACACACATATACACCCAAACACACACACACAAATGCAAACACATTCAACACACACCCAAAACATAAACACAAACACACATATTCACCCAAACACACACACACAGAAGCACACATACATACATCCAAACACAAACACACACACACACATCACCCAAACACACACACAAACCCGTGCTCCACAGTGATGCATTCTACCTAACAGATACCATAATTATCCATCGTCTGATTGGCTTGGCAGTTATACCAACCATTTTTGGAGACTCTACCAAAGATCATGTCAGGCAAATCCAATCTCTGTAAAAAAATAGGTACGTCTAAGGACTGGTACAGAAAGACAAAAGAAAACCAGAAAAGAAATCTATGAGTATAAAATATTCAAATCACAATGGCAATCTTCTTTCTGAAGTACTTTCTTGAAAAATCTCGTTACACAATTCCAGATTCAAGCTAAACACCTTAAAAGAGTTTAACAGCTACGACAGTGACCCAGTGGCCTCATCCCAAATTGCTATTTTATGTGGCTGTGCTAACAGGGAACAGAGGTGTCTGCAGGCAAATAAGAGAAAAAGGAAAGATTTCCATTGGAAGAGGGAAGATACCATTTGTGTATTTTAAATCAAAATATCATTTTGCCGTTTGTTAAAACGTACAAATAGACGTTGTCAAACTGGTTAAATATAGCCCTATTTTTAATGGCTGACTTATTTTATGGAAATAAATGTACTTCTCAGCGCTACAAGGTATAAATAACAGCACTCATTTAGAATTCTACTATTCATAACATGGTTTATTACATATTATATTATGTTCAGCTAACTATAAAACTGCAATTTGACGGGTACCTGCCATCGACAGCATGAATGAAAGGCACCGTTATTATCATTTAATTATCTTTCGTTCATCGGAGAAAAGCCACCCGTGTCCAGACGTATCGTCTTTTTCACCTACAAAAACTTCATGCACTTTGTGTTCTGATCTTAACAATAATGTCCTATTAAGATTGTGTTAGGGTTTAAAGAATACTTCGTCAGAAAAATGTGTAATTCTGCCCCCAAAAACGAAACCTCACAAAATCGCCTAAAGGCAATACATATGTGAATAAAAACAAAACATGTTGATATTTCTTGTTTTGTTGACCTCTCTCTCCCAAGGTTGTACACCTATCAGAGAATTTGTGGCTGAAAAATAGTCTCATGAAAATAAATAGAAGCATGAAAGTACCCAAACACTGGTGAACCACTGGAAAATGACTTTATGCTATAGATTTTTAATAAAATGTTCAATGTATCAAAGTCAAGTCAATTACCCCCTCTCCTGTACCCTGAGGTAGTCATCAATAATAATTCACCTTACTCATATAAACATATACCAACATTTATACGTACAGAATCTATTTTTAATTAAAAACAGACCATGTCTATTTTCCAGATCATTCATCTCACTGTGTTTAATAACCTATAACATGACATTGATATAATATAATTTATTAGAGGATCTGATCTTGGGTCCAGAGTTTTGCCACCACCCACAATGCTGACTGTCATATCCTTTTTGACACATGCATACATATTTTATTTGATTTCTTTGTTTTTTAGGATTTTGTGTGTTAGGGTAAACCCAGTTTCTGTAATGGGGGCCCACAGTATATTACTGGCTTGAGTAAATTTCTCACTCATCTCGTGATAGTGGCTGGTTGAACAAAGCACAGAGCAGCCTCTGCCATGTAGGATCACTAATGTATGGCATCTTCTGCATACGTATGTCTTCCAAAATTTCCCTGAGAATATCCTCTCAATAACCATCTCTTACAAGGTGACCAGAAGTCCCAGTCTGTCAACTGTAGGAGATATTTACCAGTTAGACCTGAAGTAGCAACACATCCTTCCACAGTGAGACCTTAGTCATGTCCACATCTTCACTAGCAAGGTGGGGTGGGGTGGGGGGGTATGTGTTCTTCATCAGTGACTCTGAGCAACTCTAAACTGTGGGCCACTTCATTCAAAGTTTAATCGATAACAGTTGAAATGTTCCTGTACTTTCGGAAATGTTGTTATAAGATGCTGGAGAGACGTCTTCCCGTGTATCACCTACAAAGAGTTACTTTGTGCCTTGGTTTGCTTCACTGGGTTCTTGAAAATGTGTGTGATCCGTTGGCCCGGTGATGAGAGCACCAGTGAAGAGGTGAGGATCGGTGGGAGGAGAGGACACTACGTCGAACAAACCTCGGGTCGAGTAAAATTATTGCTGGGCCAATAAGGCGATATTGGACTTCAGCGTTTACTGGCAACAATAGATAACTTGCTGGAAGTAGTCCCCTCGACACCTGTGTCATAAATTACGTAGCAAAAATACTATGAAATGTGAAAGCATCCTAAAAATCTCCTCTGGTTGCTGTTAACAAGTCCACGATATTTGATTTAGATGATAAGCATTTGCTTTCATGGTATCTGAGTTAGGTGCTAAAATATTTAGCAGATAATAGGCCTCCTGTCAAAACTCATCAGATATTCTTTGAACCTATGAATTTCCAATGCATGCCCCCTCCCCCCAGGGCTGGTTAGTTGAAAACCATTGAACTGCAATATCATTGCCCCTCCTCCCTGCACCACCAGCCTGTACACATGGTTTGACCTTCATACGAGAAAATAATCCACCACAGCTACTATTTCCAAAGTAGAGCATATAAATGAAATAAGTCCACATATTGAAGACCTAATTAATAAACCAAATGATCTCAGTCATAAACATATGAAAGAGGTGTTTGTGTTTTTCTTTAAAATACCCTCCAGATTTGTGGTATGCATTGTCTGATTAAATAGCTTACAGAAGTACCCAGAACTCCTGTAGATCAATACAAACAACTTCCAGACCTGTCACAGCATATGAAAAGAAAATCATCTAAATGACTCAAGTGCTCTTATAGGAAGGACTTTCAAATTTAAATAATAGATTCCCATCAAAGAAAAAATTTTCAGATGCGGTTTTAAATATTTAAGGACTGTTTTTTATGAACAAGGCATGGAGTTCATTTGTTTAGTCGCAGCATTGCTATAAAATTATTTCAGGTTTTAATTAATGTTGTATAGTATTTCACACATGCTTAAGGTCTCTAAAGCTCTTTCATATAGTAGCCAGTGAAGACGTATTCCAAGCCCCATTTTACAAATCACTCATGTGAGTTTCAGAGAGTGTTAATAATTGGCTCAATTTCACAGCATCATGTATATGGCATATTAAACACTGATATCCATGGCTTTTCTTATCATATTAATGATCCTTTCATTATATACCACAGTCAATTCTCTGTTAGATCTCTATCACATTGAATGGATGTACGCTGGTCATGTTGCACATGATACATGCACTTGAGCCCAAACCATCGTGACAGATTTTATAGTGTCTGTATGTTTGTGATGCAATAGCTTTGCCCAGGATTTTACTGAAAACTACATTAGCCAGTCTTTCTTACTGGCCATCAATTACTAACAAGATTTGTTTTCAATGAACATGAAAAGGATGTACATTATGACGCGAAATGCGGGTCTGAAACTTTGAGGGGCAGTCGATCTAAAATTATCCACGAGGCAGCTGGCTGAACGTTGGCAACTCGTGAAGTCACGGGTGACTCCCTCCAGGGGACACTTGGGATAAGAGTAAACTGAACTCTGAACCGTACGGAGAATGAACAAATGAAGAGCTGATGGAAGAAAAGAGGAGAGAGAGAAGAAGGGGTAAATGAAGAAATAATATCAACAAGAGAGAATTAGGAAATAACATCAACTGCTTCAGAGAGCACATGACAATGAAAACGAAGCCTCCGGCTTCCTTCTGGGCGCTGTCTCCTGTGACACACGAGGGAAGGAGCGTCAGCTTGCCCAGCCGTGGGTCAGACCGGGGCGGCAGCGCCGACGCTCTGAGTTTAACGATGACCAAGGCAGAGCCAGAGCCGCAAAGTCAGTAAGTGCTGCATGATCTAGAACTTTTTTTTTTTTCATGAATTTTGGGGTAATTTCTCTTGATTAGCATCCTGCGGGGGGCTACCCGGAGGGGATGCTCAATCTCCGATGCCCAATCACAGTCAGGCCCAGACTCACTCGGAATTTTTCTATTTTTGAGCACTTAGCAGAAAAATCAGTAATCAGGACTCTATGTCAACATCGTTTTTGCAAAATAAAAGGGATGTTATATGAAATGTAAGGAGCTTAAATAAAAGGTCCCGGCTCTTGGAACACGGGATCTGCTCCCTGCCGTGGCCCTACGGCTCTGAATGTGGGCTTTCGTCCGTCTCCCGAACCAACGTTTCAGAGGCTGTTTGCTGCCCAGCATTTCCATCGGGCCACAGGGACACATTCTGACAAGTACATTTTATGCCCTTTTTTATTTTTTTCCTCACAAGAGTCAGACGTTTCTATGAGAAGATACATTAAGCTGACCTTAAATTTCTCTTCTATTTTGGGTTGATTTATACCCACTTAGAAACGAATAGCTTGGAAGAAGGAGTATAGAATTCTTAAATATTGTTTAGAAACTTAACTGCAAATGCGACATGTTTGGTGTTTTAATGTAGGCTGTTATTTTCCCAGCTTTCCACTTATTTTAAATCAAGAGTTTCTATTTCAAATATTAACATTGTAGCATTGTTAACCCTGATATGCTCATACAAAGTCCTATGATACATTCAATTTATACTCATGGACAACACCCAGATGGCTATGAAGAGTAAGTTTTATAGAGTGGTTCATTCCCATCCTTTTAAAGATGTGACTTTCTAAGGCAAAGTGTATTCTATAGAAGCAATAAATTCTATGATTAGATGTTTTCTTAGACCAGGTCATGAAATTAATTTTCATCTTCATTGGTGCCCACAGCACATGATTATATTAATAATCCATTCAGCTAATGGGATTTTGCTAAATTAGTTGTGTTACATTTTGGGCACTGCTACTATGTCTCCTATCAGTCTCCATTAACCAACGTGAGAGGATAGTGAATGATACAGATTATATTTACAAATCCCAGATTATCTACATACTCAGATTTCTTTGGGGAGCATATATCATTGTTTTTGAGGGTCTTAGAGACAATCACCTCAGCTTCAAGTCTTTTTTCTTACCCTTGATTGAAGGGTTTATCAGGCCTTCACAGCCTGAGATAGACGAACCAAATTCACAGACCTCTCACGTGCTCAAGAGCAGGTCAGTATCTTCATTTACCTTCAGAACTATAATCACCTAGATAACTCTCCTCTGGCCTCCCATCCACGTATTCCTTTCTGTTAGAAGAAACCTTGTCAGGAAGCCTAGATAAGGTCAGGAAACAGTTTTTGAAGAACACGATGTCAGAAAGAACATGATATAAGAAGGAGAGTTAAGCAAATTTCTTATAACCATAATTCTTCAATGGGTTTAAACAGATTAGGTCTCATTTTCCACTTTAGAGAAACAATTTCATCTAGATCTAGATATAGACAGACATAAACATATGGATATACATAGATATAGACATAGAGATAGATATAGATAGATATAGACTCTAAAAGATCACAATCTCTATTTCCCTGAAGATTTTGTAGGAATCAAAGCACCTACCCTTTCATTTAGTCTCAAGGCTCTGAAAGCTCAGATCCAGGTTATAAACATCCACTTTCAAATGAAAGAAGTAAACCTTTTCATCTTTCCCAACAGGCTACCCTGCCCACCTATCCAATCATCGCAGTCGATTCTCTTCCACCTCTAGTGTGTTTTTCCACCTCACTCGGGGCACCCCATTCCTGGAAATGGGGGAGCTGAGCACAGGGTGCTGACTCAGTGCAGCAGAAGGAAGGAGCGAGAAGGTAACAGTGGCAGGTGCAGCCTGGCTGGGACGTGCTGTAGGCTGGACTCAGGCACGGGACCCGAGGGGGTTGCTGTTGGTAACACGATTTCACAAAATGGTCAATGGCTTTTGGAAGCTCTAAACAAAATCAAACATGATCACCCTCGATAGACATAATGATCATATTCCTTGGAAATTTAGTGTATCCTGAAAACACACAAAAATGTTATGTCAAAAAGGGTTAGGTTCTAAGTCTGTCATTTGCAGAGGGTTTTTGCATGTAGATGAATGTTCAGTAAGGTATTTAAAATTAGTTTGGAGAAACCAAATCATGTAAAGGGTTATCACGAGCCCTATTATACCCGAGCACCCTTGAGGGACTATCATGAGCCCTATTATAACCGAGCACCCTTGAAAGATTATCATGGACCCTATTATACCCAAACTCCCTTCCCACCACAGCCAATAGACTCCTCGATTATCGTAATGACAATAACATTTTCCAAATTCCCACCATGTTCTTTAGAAAGGTGTCTGATGCCTGTCACAGGAAATCCTAGGACTTAGAACTTCAACCTGTCAGAAAACACAATAAATCTATTATCACTAGAAACTGGCCTTAATTCAAAGCCTCTCTATGAGAGGCATGTCTTACTCCTGTCAGATGACCCTCATATTCATCCAAGAGGTCAACACAGAAAATGATGAATCAGTTTCTCCACTGAGGGTGTGGATAAGATGAGCCAAAGGACATTCCACAGAAATGGGAGAAAAAGGTAAGATTTCAGCAGGTGAAGTCATTTTTAGAAAGACTGAGTAATTCAAACCAGTAAGAATGCACACAACTCATGCATCTTGCTTAGTTGCTCAGGAAGGAGAAAGTATTTAACATTTTTAGATCCAGAAGGTGAAACAATGCTAATGGAATTAAGCAAGGATATAAAGGCAAATTAAGTATGTAAACATTCATGGGGAAATGGGTATTTATCACACATTTAAACTTCATTTTTACATGCCATGTTTTTTCCATAAAAGAACAAATCGTCAACTCACACCTTTGCTGCTTCCTCATAACTCTGTCTTGAATTTCTTTCTTCTGGGCTTTCGCCGGGCTAATAGTCCCATACATGTTTGTTCCGCCTTCTGGTCTTAAAGAGAGAGAAAAAAAGATGTTATGAATATATTATTTATTTAAGATTAAGAAAAAGAGACTCGTGTACCATTTGTCAAATTCATTTAAAATTGTACTTCTCACTTTCAGAGTCATTAAGAAGCTTGTCTAATTTAGTATCATCTGCAAAACTGATGAGCAGATTTTCAACTGTTGTGTTCAGGTTATTAATAATTATTGAACTCCAAGAATAGATAAATCCTCAAGATTTCTTCATCTGTAACTTAGCCGTCTAAAGATAAATCATTGATAATTCTCTTGAGTTCACCCTCAGTTCAGTTGTTTGCCATTATAAGGTGAAAAAAACAGAAAAGGGAGGTTTCTTAGATAAATGATGTCAGTGTAATTATGAGTAAATGGTACACTTTTCATGTTGGGTCTGGCTTGATAGACAGCTGTCTTAAAAGTTAAAACATTTTAAATTAAAAAGACCTCACTTGTATTTATTTTTTTAGTATTACATATATTAACCAATATTAAATATGGATTATCTCATTTATTCCCTATAATAACCCTATGAGCTAGGTACCTCTATTATCCACTTAAGTAAGATTTGAAACCAGAACTCAGACTTAGAATATATGTGATTTCTGAGTTCATTTTACTTTAGAATATACCACTGAAAAAATGTAGGTTCTTCAAATCTCTTTTTTTTTTGGGGGGGGGGGTCATGTTTCAAAGTTTTGCTAATTTGGAAAAGACAAAAGAAAAAGAAACAAACCAAAATGGAAAGAGTAAAAGATGTGTAAGTACTTAAAGTTCCCCAAGTATTTTAATTTGCTGTTCATTCATTTTTTTAAAATTCCCCTCATTCTTTTCTGGGAAACACGTATTCAGTGACTATTTTACGTCTAATTTGGACTTAACTCTAGTTCTTTGTTATGAAGCAACAGCCTTTTCATGATGTTCAGTGTCTAAGAAGAGGCTGAGGAATGAGTTCTTAGAATTTACTGTTAGGAGTATTAGAATGGACTTAAGCTCGTAGAATACGAGTGCACAGAATGGAACACCTCTGGGGATTTAAGAGTCAGCAGACATGCTCAGGAGGAAAGGCTATTTAGATGAGACTTGAACAGCCTGGAGTTGAGCAAGATGTGAAGTGCTGTGTTTCTTGACGAACTAAGCAAACTGTCTCTGTTCTCCGGTGGGACCTCCATGAACATGTCAACTGTCTCCCAGGCCCACCTGCAGTTAGGGGGACCCCTGAGACCCCATTCGGGCTGAAGAGCTATGAGACAAGTCAGTGTCTCAAAGATAGGGACGGTTACTTTTAGAAATTCTTTCGCTTCCATTAAAAGTCAAGTTTCGTTTTTTTAAACAACATATTTTCCTGTGAATAATACATGTATTTGTCTTTCTCTTTTTGCGCAAGCTTTCTAGAAGTGTTTTAAATCCACCTTTTTTTTTTTCCCCTCTTGAATGTAAAAATGAGTCTCTAAAGGGTTATAGCATAATACAATTTGCCCACGAAGGAAATTGGAAATTAAGAGAATGAGAATGACTTTCCTAATCATATTCTCCTTTCAATTAACTGCGTTTCGTTCAGGTGGTGGGAGTGTGATGGGCTGTGTACCTGCAGGGGGCGGGGCTGCAGATCCCAGCATCCAGGTCTCCCCACCTGCAAAGTGAACACCAGTGAGCTAGGGTTGTCCCTGTGCGCTCAATTCTTAGGCAGAGCAAATCATAAATTCAAATGAGCTCTGTTTTAGGACAAAAGAGAGCAACATGCCACAATAATAAGAGAAAAACAGGGAAATTAAACTCAGAGGAATCAAAAAGCAGAAAGTATCTTACTCTTCCACGGAGATGGGGCAAAGAGCTATTAAAAAGGCATCTGTTACAACCACTATGGAAAACAATATGGTGTCACCTCAAAAAATTAAAAATTGAACTCCCATTTGACCCAGTGATCCCACTTCCAGGAATATACCCTAAGAAGCCTGAAACACCAATCAGAAAGAATATATGTACCCCCATCTTTGTAGCAGCACTATTTACAATCGCTAAGATCTGGAAACAGCCCAAGTGCCCATCAGTAGACGAATGGATTAAAAAGCTGTGGTACATATACACAATGGAGTACTACGCAGCGGTAAGAAAGAAAGATCTCTTATCCTTTGAGACTACATGGAGGGACCTGGAAAGTATCATCCTAAGTGAAACAAGCCAAGCAGAGAAAGACAAATTTCATATGATCTCACTGATTTCTGGAATGTAATGAACATAACAGTTTGAGGACAATCCCCTAAGGAGTGGGGAGGTGAGAGAGGGATGAACAACAGACTTTATATGCATGTAGGCATGAACAGTGGACATGGACAACAATCGGGGGAAGGGGCAGGGAGGGAAGGGGGAGGGTTAGGGAATCACTGGGGGAAAAAAGGAGAATCATTTGTAACAAAAATTAATCAATAAAAAAGAAAAAAAAAAGGCATCTGTTATGTGCAAGTTGTGTCAGATGTGTCTGGTGTTTTATTTCTCAACATTATTTTCACCTTCTTGTATCTGAAGGTGTTGATTATTCGAAGAATTTAACAATGGTACTTTCAGTAACGTATAAATGTTCACATAAATATTTAATGACTGGATAGGTTTTTTATAATAGTTCCTTGTACTGGATTTAAGAGGAGAGAATAAGTTGCAATATATATAGCCCTTCACTATGTTATCTGTTTTATGACTTCTGAAATGTTTCTTACCACTTACAAGAATCTGAATGGAATGTAGTATACCCCCATTTTAAAGCTCATACAAATTACTAAGTCCAATATTGTATGCTTCTAGAGTCTATCTAAAGGAAAGTGTTTTGAACATAAAGCATGATCAAAGGCCTGGACATAAGGGTGAACAACATATCATAGGATCAGTTTATTAGCAGGTTTTCGAAATGGCTTTGTACACACACTCACATTCACACATACTTTAGACACGAGGGATGCATTTTGCTATCTGCCAGGTGAGAAAGTAGTAATTACTTTTTATTTGCTTTATTGTCTAGTGGGCAGTTGCTATCCATGGCTCAGTCATGAGTTCAACACTGAACTAAATGAAATAGATTGAACTATACGTCTAATGATTTACTCTAAAACAGACCCCATTCGAGATGGGGGTATTAACTAACCTTATTCTGATAGTCATTTTGCAATATATCTGTGTCTCTAATCATCACATCACACACCTTAAATTTACATATGTGACATGTCAATAGTATTTCAATAAAGCTGGGGGGAAAGGCAAAAAATGTAAAATAATTTTTGTTTACTTAATTTTGTTAAATTTTTAAAATTATTTTTGTCTACTTGACATTTTATTTAATCATCAATAATGCAATTTTAGCTTTGAATACCATATATTCTTAGTGTCCTCTAGAAACATAAAAAGACTAGTAGCACAATAGGTAAGAACAGAAATCTCAACATTGGAAATAATTTCCCTGAGTATACTTGTGATTTCAAAATAATTATTCTGAAAGTCAACTTGGCAACTAACATCAATTAAGTCTGCACTATATAAATTATCAGTATATCAAAAGTTTACAGATCTGTAATTTTTAATAAGAAAGAGAGATATACAACAAGACCAGGAAATTTATTAATCCACACATTCAAAAGGGAGGAAGCAGAGAAGATTTGGAATTATGCCTGATTTCTATCTCCAGAATTTAGTATCTGTCTATCCCATCCAAAAAATCAAACAAACAAACAATAAAAAACCCATAAACATTTTATGTCATTGTAAGGGTACAGGTTTTCATAGCCATTAATATTTAGAGGCATTGTACTGAACTCATGAATTTATGTCTGGTTGCTTTGGCTGTTATTCAGCTAAACATATTACAGTCATTCAGTTGTTTACAGTCTGTGTGACTTCTGATTTGGTAGTAGCTATGTTATAGGAAAATATTGTTAAATATTTATAATATCACCCTTGTCAATAACATCACTTTTAATGTAGCAACATCCAAAAAAACTATAATAACATCAACTTAATATTTCTTTCTTCTTCAAAAATATAGAAAAGGAGTATAATTTTGGAACATCGTGAGAGAACCATGCCTACAAACTAGAATAGTCATGAAAATGTCCAGGCTGCCAATCTAGGAAGAAGAACATGAAAATGTTTGGAGAACTCTACTGTGTGAAGTTATGCTTAAATAATATCAAAGTTGGAGAACACGTAATAGTAAATGAATAGGCAAGTTGGAGAGTCTACAGTTTGAAAAAAAAAAAAAAACTTCAATAGTTCTGGAAGTTTGAAAAAAAGTCTATACCTAGCATTTTAAAACTTTTAATTGGAAAATCTAGGCTAAATAATGAAGATAGAAATATTTGCAGAAGTTTATTAAAATATTCCATTATGCAGTATTTATTTGTGTGCATCTATAAAATATTAAAATGTATGATTATTTTATCAGCTGATATGCATATTCTATAATATGTCTGGGGGAACTTGGAAGATTAGCGATGGAATTTTCCGGAACAAAAGCTACCTGGTACACAGAGGCAGGCCAAGTTTTGTCTTGCTTATCTCTTCAAGCATATGTCTCTAAACCTCTTGTAGGTACACATTCTATTCATTCATCAAAAATGTTCTAAATAGACATGTGTAACGTTTGTCACAAAATATGTTGATTTGGGAAATACTCTTTAGACTGTGAGCTGACCAATTACTCATTCTATATGTATACAATGTAGCCTTATGTACATTAACCTCTGGAAGTCAACTTCCCAGGACTCTGAGTCAACCATACTTCCCCATAGTAAATTCACTTGCTGCTGATTTAGAATCAGCAAATATGCATTTTTCATGAAAATTCATTTCATTTTATTGACAGTGCTGACTTGCCTACTAAACATGTTTGCTATCACAGACGCTGAATTTCCAGGTAATGCAATTCTGAACGCTTCCCTTACCTGAACGTAACCTCAGATTCGAACAGTGTAATTAGCTGATGTAAGCTATATTATGATCAGCTGCTCCATATGTAAAGATGTATCTTTCCCTAATTGATGCATTTTTACAAAGGATTTCACATTAGCTCTATAGGGCCTTTTTAGGAACAATGGGATTTTACTCTTTTTTAAAAACCTAAGTTTTATCACTTCTATCTCGGACTTCTTGGGGCCATAGTTATTTGCTATCCTACCAGTGGGATCGGGGTGCACGGCAGTATTTCCATTGGAAGTTTGGATTTACTTTGCAGATTTGTTTCGGGAAAATGAAGGTTCTATGGCAGGAGGAAGTGGCTAGAAAAGCATTAGGACCACAGAAGTAACTAGTTTCCTGCAAAGCAAAATACCTGCATGAAAGAGATTCATGACAACATTTAAGATGACAAATGTTTATGAATAACATTCTAAATGTACGAAGTCAACTGTGCTATAAACCATCTGGCAGATTTAAGTCCTGACTGAAATGCATATGAATGATGACCATTTAATGGACTATTTAATGGATCTGTGAAAAAATTATTTGGCAAAACAACAGGTTTTCAGTAAAAAGAATCAATCTTCCTGAGGATGAAACCTGAGAGAATATTTCCTCATCCAAATATGAATGATAGACGGGATCAAATGACATATTCTTTTAATTTCGGAGAATAAAAGCCGTATTTATAATGTGTAAATAAAAGATATGCATGCCGGTGTCGGAGATAACATTCAAGAGTGGGACAGAGTGGCATCCAAACCCAGACTCATTGATCATCAAGATGAGTCAAGTCTCTCAGAAGAAAAGTAAAATTATACCCACATAAGATTTTGGAAATAGCAGTAAAATTCTGAAGCAAGGGTGCTCAATGTATATATATTGACTTGTTACATTTTATGAAATCAATAACCTCACTCAATGGTAAGATCATATTTGATTAATATTTCCAACAGACATTGACATTGTAATAACTCTTCATTGATCAGGAGCAAATCCAAAGCTGTGTGTTCTGGGATTTTCAGTCCTCACGCCTGCTGCATTATTTTCAGAGTCAAGAGAAGATGGCAGTTATGATCCCTAAATATTGGTGTGGCAGGTTCTTTAATGAGGTGAAATACACTTTCCATTATTTCATAGTGTTCTGTGACATCATTAGGCTCACCTTTTTTTTTTTTTTCTTTTTTCTTTTGACATGAAGCTAGGTAGAAGGAGGCAAAGAAATTAATACACAATCATTATTTTTGTGAAGGAAACATTTAGGCTGAGGGGACGGCACCATGCTGATGTACTGTGAATGCTCCTATTGAAGTTAGGGTTTTAAAGCCATAATCGAGACATTGCTTTGAAAATTCTTCCAAGCTGTAACACCTGGAGCAAAACATTTGGAAAAAACTGCCTTGGTAGCAAGGGAAGGCTCACATGCAACAGAAAGAGAAAAAGAGACAAAGGTAGGTTGTTTATATGTCATTTGTAGCAGTAACTCATGTATTAAGAATGTTCTATGTATGAAAACAAGCATAAGGGTCCTTTATGAGACACAAATTCTGGTTCACAAAATCAGTCATGTAAACTTTATGCATATATATACACACACACACACACACACACACACAATTCTGAAACCTAATTTTATTAACCAATGTCACCTCAATAAATTTAAAAAATACTTTCTTAAAAAATATGTTTTTATTGTTTTTTAGAGAGAAAGGAAGGGTAGAGAGGTAGAAACTTTGATATGAGAGAGAAACATCTATCGGTTGCCTCCTGCATGCCCGCTACTGAGGATCAAACCTGCAACCCAGGCATGTGCCCTGACTGGGTATTGAACTGGGACCTCTCAGTCCATGGGATGATGCTCAATTCACTGAGCAACACTGGCCAGGTTAATTAAAAAAATTTTTTTTTAAATTTTTTCTTTATTAATTTGAGAGAGAGAGGAGGAGAGAGGGAGATAGAAATAGAAACATGGATGAGAGAGAACATTGATTGGCCGCTTCCTGCACGCCCCCCATTGGGGATCAGGCCCACAGCCTGGGCATGTGCCCTGACCGGGAATCAAACCGGCGACCTTTTAGTGCATGTGTCAACACTCAACCACTGAGCCACACCGGCCGGACTAAAAATCTTTATATATAATTTGACTGCTTGGAATAAGGCAAAAGAGAATGAGGACACTGATGTGTCAGGTGCAAATTTATCACTGCTACTGCCACATCTGAAAATGAGCCAATACTTTTGGCTTATACACAAAGATCAGGTCATAATTTCAAAACGCTGCAACAGCATTTGGCACACTGTGGCCCATTGCCTATCTCTGTAAATAAAGTTTTATGGGAACAGTCACACTACGAGGGCAGAGTTGAGTAGTTGTATCAGAAACCATGAAGCCTCAAAACCTAACCCAAACCCCTAACCCTTCACCCCTAACCCGAACCCGAACCCGAACTCTGCTCTGCTGAACACCAGCTCCGTTTCATTGCACGACACGAGTGACTTCACTATGGCTCTGTGTCTTCTTTCTGATGCTAAACTGGGAGACCAGCCATTTAGAGACCAGCCTTTGTCTGTTACCCCCATTCATCCACTCACTCCTCTAAGTGCCAGGATCCGGAGAGCAAGACACGCGAGATCATGATCCCATGGTCCTGACCTTCCCATCTGGAAAAGCGGATGACGAACAAGTAGACACAATTAGAACAACGCTGGTCCGGGCAGTGGTCTGCACCACAGACACACGCCTTCCACAGGCCACGTGCAGAGCGCACAGGTGTGAGCCGAGGGGCCATCGGATCACCAGGGGGAAGCTGGCAGGAGAGCCGCCCCCCGAATGAGGAGAGTCGCCCCTGCACACACCAGGGACAGGGCTTCCGGCAGAGAGAGCGGGGCATCGGAGACCCTACCACAGGAACAAGCCTGATCTGATTCCTTTTTCGCAGAGAAGATACCGTGGCTGAAGTATAACAGGGAAGCAGAAGGTGGTGTTTGGAGAGATGTGGCCAAGACAAAGCAGACATTTCTTCACCAGGTTGAGCAGCATGATGACCTCAGCGAGGGGAAAGCATCCAATGTCCGGGTATATCTCACGTTCTCAGCTTCAGGACAGGATGACCCAGCGATATAGCTCTTTCTTCGTATAGGGTGGAGATGAAGTGAGGGTGAGCAGGGGTACAGGTGGACCCTCCTTCAAGACTGATTTGCTGCTTTCGTGTGTGTTCCTGAGGACACGCACACAAACGTCCCAGCCGGCTCACAAGGCAGCCACCCTCCAACGGACACCACGGTTGAGGTGCCACGTGATAGGAAACCGCAGTACTGTTCCTGGAGTCACCACTACATTTGCCCCTGAGTCCACAGAATATGAGGGTGTCTATTCTTTTACGTGATCTACAATATTGACTCCAAATTCACGGTCACGCGTGAACAGAAAATAACAGGAATGCGGTCCGCTGAGGAACAGACTAACACAAGGATCTACTGTCAAACTGTCTTTTTCTTTTTGTCTTCTTTTTCCATTCTCTCTCTCTCTCTGTGTGTGTCTTTCCTATTTAGAAGAAAACTACAGAAGAGTTGACTCACGTGACTCAGAAACATTTTTATGTGTTTCAGAACTTTGTAGAATGGTTTTGGGATCTGCCAGAACAGCTGAAATAAACGATGCTCTTTTTTGCCTAGTTACTGCTTGTTTGACACGTTTCTTTCCTGTGCCTGTCTGTCTTTGAAAGGAATTCTTATCAGAGGAAGTTTCTATTCCTCCTCATTTAAAAAGAAAAAATGGTGTTGTGTGGAGTCAGGATTCTATAATGAATACATACCTTGTGTCTGTCTTATCAAGGGCATTAGACGTGCTGGTCAAAGTCACAGCCTCAGAGACAGAAAATGTTAAGGAAATACACAAAAGCTTCTGAATCATTATTACAAGGAGCCTCCAAACTCTTGTTTCCTCATCACTCCAAAGCTGCATCAGTGGAAAAGAAGTATTTAAGAATAAATCATGCCCTGGCCGGTTTGGCTCAGCAGTTAGAGTGTCAACTCATGGACCAGAGAGTCCTGGGTTTGGTTCCCACTAAGGGCATGTACCTTGGTTGTGGTTTGGCCCTGGCCCTGGTTGGGGTCATGTGGGTGGCAACCACTCGATGTGTCTCTCTTATGTCGATGTTTCTCTCTCTCTCTCTTCCTCCCTCTCTCCCTCGCACTCTATCTGAAGATAAATGCAAGAATGTCCTCGGATGAGGATAAAAAAAATAAAAAGAATAAATCACTGACCCTAAAATGCAATTGCCACTTAGTCTTTTGTCTATGGATCCAGGCATTCAGGTGTTGTCTAGGAATAAAACTTTGGGAGACATACAGTGGTATCTGTTACTATCTAGTAATATTTAGAAAACTTCTCACCCTGGCTGGTTTGGCTCAGCGGTTAGAGCGTCGGCCTGCGGTCCTGAGAGACCCAGGTTCGGTTCCCACTAAGGGCATGTACCTCGGTTGCAGTTTGTCCCCGGCCCTGGTTGGGTTGTGTGGGTGGCAGCCACTCGATGTGTCCCTTCACATCGATGTTTCTCTCTCTCTCTCTCCCTTCCTCTCTCTCCCTCCCACTCTACCTGAACAAAAAAAGGAAAAATGTCCTCGGGTGAGGATAAAAAAATATATAAAAAAAAAACTTTAAAAAAAAAAAAAAAACTTCTCTATGGTTTTAGGAAGTCATGATTCACTGGGTTGTCCTAAGAGCAATGCAAACAAAAGTAAATGCTGAATTTCCCAGAGATTTTAATTTACAAATTTATATACATTTTTCTTTCTGGTACATGCCCCTAGCGGGAACCAAACTTGGGACTCTCTGTTCCACAGGCCCATGCTCCAACCACTGAGCCAAACCAGCAAAGCTATATACATGCAAAAGAGTCTAAATGTGAGCTCGGGAGATTAACACATGGGATTAACAAATTTGCTGCATTGCAGATACTTCACATAAATTTCTCTCAAAGTAGCAAATTTAGGGGGGAAAAAAAAAACTTCAAATTAAACCTCACATTTTCTATAGCTACATGTACCCACGCCCACACACATGCACATATACATGTATACATGTATGTGTATATACATGTATTTAAATTTATTTTATTCCTCTAGAACTTTATTTACTAAAATTATTGAGCAATGATTTTGCTGGAACTTCGTTCATAATCAAGGTTAATCCAAGGAAAAGAAAATGTTCTCCCTGCTTATTTATATATTCTATTACTACTGGAGGAAATTTGGAAAAAATTACCCTAATTGCATTATAGTCTATGGTAAATGCCCTGAATCATGCTGATGCTTATTCAACTATTAAGTAATCTCTACAAGAAAAGAAATTCTGACTGGTGACAGAGATAAGCTGACCTATTAAGCAAAGAGGTCCTATACATTGCAGAGATGCAGAGCTAAATTCCCCATGCCTTTTTACAAACCAGGATTGAGGGGAAGCATTTCAACAAAAGCTCCCCAGGGGCTAGTAAGAAAATGCAGGGAGGCTGATTTTAACCTTTTGTATAGTTTGTGAAACTTTCTTCAAGTAACAAGCTCATTTTATTGGGTTCTCTGGAGTAACAAGACTTGCCCTTAACATGATTTCTAATATGCTTTCTGCATCTTTGTGGACAAACAAAAAGAAAGCAAGTAAGGCCCTGGCCGCTTTGGCTCAGCAATGAGAGCGTTGGCCCACGAACTAATGAGTCTTCAGTCCGATTCCGGTCACGAGCACGTACCTCAGTTGTGCTTCGTCCCCAGCCCTGGTCAGGTTGTGCAGGAGGCAACCAGTCGATGTGGCTCTATCACATCGATGTTTCTCTCCCACCTCCCCTCTCTCTCTCCCTCCCAATCTATCTGATGATAAATAGAAAAATATCCTCGGGTGAGGTTTGAAAAAAAAAAAAAAAAGAAAGTAAAGCATATCAGGAATGGACACTTCTCATGGAATCATTTCAAAATACTCTGTGTGTGTGTGTGTGTGTGTGTGTATTATGCAAATTTCTGGACAATTTTCCAAAATTGCATAAATTCGGCATCTAAATTACAGAAACTTGGCTTAATGTACCCTAGGAATAAGGCATGTCTGGCCCCCAGGAAATCATTCAGAAAAGAAAAATGTGCCTTCTCATAAAAAAAAAAAAAAGACTTCATGGTAGAGAAAGAACAAAAATATCAACAGAGGAAAATGATTCATAATCAGAGAAGCAATGCATTGGGACCCTCTGATTGGTCTCCAGCCTTCCCTAGTACCCCCCTGGGAAGAGGGCAATAAGAAAACAGGGAAATAGAAAGCAGTTTTTCCAAAATCTCCAGATGCTGAGATCCCAAGGCAGCCCCCCATGTGCAGTCTAAAATAGAGAGCAACCTGAGGACCATGTGTTAGCGTGAGTAGAATCAGGACAGAAATCACACAGAAATTGGAACAGGAAAGCTGACTATTAAAAACATTCCAGAAACCAGGGACAGACATTATTCTGCAAAAATGAGGGAAGGCTAATCCAGGCTGTCCTTGGTCTGTCTCTGATCCCAGCACAGGACTCCAGTTACCTTCAATCACGCAGGGCTCATGGTGTCCGTGGAGATTAACATGGGATTGCAACCAATCCTCAGAGAACCCTTCACTCTCACATCAACACAGTATCAAGAGGATCTTTCAGGAAAAAAGTCAACAGTGATACTACTCTGTTCAAAATCCAATGTTTCATCCTATTCAGTGTGGAAACCACAGCAACTACAAGAGCCCAGAAGGTCCTAAATCAAATGTTCTAGTTCCAACCACAACCATCATTGTATCAACCTGCAACCATGGATGATGGCTCTGCCCCTCCCACCACACACACACACACACACACACACACACACACACACACTCTACTCCAAGAGTGCTCTCAAGTTAGGGATTTTGTACTTGCTGGTTTTCTGCCTAGAGTACTATTTCCCACAATATCTCATGTCCTACTCAAGGTCATTATAACAAAAGAGACTTTCATCAAAACTTGACATGAAATAGCAACCACCTATATTCTTACCTCAACATTATAGGACTGTTTGCCCCCCCCCCCCTCAACAGGAGAAATTCTGCTCATTCCTGTATCTCCTTATGCCTTAGAATAATAAAGACCATTCAGTAAGCAGAAGTGCTCTAGGTCTTGGCCCAGAAGAACCTTGACGTCTTCTTATCCACAGCACGTAGCTCATTCTAGGCTCTCAGTGAAGAAATGAAGGTATTCAAGAAAGATTTGTTACTCTGGTGCTTCCAATCAGGATTGTTATTGTTGCTAGTGTTAAAAAAAAAACATGTTCCTTGCCCTTGATGGACCTGGGGTGTACTTGTCTAGGCCAACCCGCATGAAGACAGGGTAGTGAAAAAGTCTTCCACTTGACGTGGAAGAAGATGTAATTTCGCAGACGCGGCATAGTATGCAACAGGGAAAAGGCATCAGCTCTGAAAAAAGCGTCAGTGAGGCGGCAGCAGTGCCTTCCTGGCCCGGGTTCTAGTTCTCACCACTGTTCTGGCCTCACGGACTGATAACCCTCACTGGGAACTAGGGGCTCAGTAACCCAGTGTTTATACACCCTTATTTGTTTTTTGGTTTTTTTTTATTATCAGACACTACAGAGACTGTTTAAACATGTCTTTTACTAATCGCTCTCCTAACTTGTGTGAACTTCTAACATTACAGTTGTCCTGTTTACCTATGGCGGCCTTCTAGACCACAGACCACTGTCACATTTGCAATATTTTTGTCCCCCCAAAACCAGTTATAGTTCGTGTGGGGCTATCGTTCCATCATTGAAAATGCATTCATGCCTGAGGACAGGGTTCCCCCTGTGCTAGTGAGTGATCTACTTCAGTAACAAATATTTCAGGTTTCTACCGGAAAAAAAAGTGGGGAGGTCATAACAAAGAGTAACATTATACTTTTTTTTCCTTTATTGACTTTTAGAGAGAGAAGAGGGAGCAGGAGAAAGAGAGAGAAACATCGATGAGAGAGAACATCAATTGGTCATCTCCTGCATGCCCCCCCTGGGGATCAGGCATGTGCCCCGACCGGGAATCAAACCACTGACCTCTTAATGCGTGGGTTGATGCTCAGCCACTGAGCCACATTATTCTTTAAATTTCTGGAGCAGATTTTACATATGCCAAACACCTATGAGGTCATTCCTAAAGACCCATAAAAGGAAGAGGACCTTCTGATGTTAGGATTCAGAGTATGCCCATTTGAACATTTTAATCTTTGCAACTTAAGTTTCTTTGGAAACCTTTGAAATTTCAACTTTAAAGAAAATGAATTTACTCATTTTTTTGAGTTGAAAAACTCAAATCGGAAAGAAAGACCTTTATTTTTAAGAGAAACGGTTCATACGGAGAACATTTTGCACAGTTCCTTTTACTGGTGACCCCTGTATTAACCAGTCTGCCATATGTTGGCACAATTGCAATGGGTTTGTCCAAATCTCTCCAGGTTTTTCTCTCCTTGCTCAGATATTTTCCAACGTGCTCGCCAGTAGTGCTTTGCTTATTTATTTATTCATACATTTCTTTCACATGGTTGTCTTTTTTTTTTTTAAGGGGGTGGCAGGTTTAAATGGCCTTTTAAACACAAGCATGTCAAATATTCTTTTTTTTTTTTTTTTTTTTTTTTGCACTTTGTGGAAAAATCTGTGGATTTTGTTTATATCTGCTATTCATGTCCTCATTACAATGACTAATCAGGAGTTGACTACAGTGTAATTAAAACTGAAGTTGAAGAACACATCAAACAATTCACAATTTATGTTATAATATAGCTCATCAACCCACTAAGTATATATTAATAGGGCATTCAAAAGCATGCACTTGGCATTTCAAAGGGAGCACCCCACATCTGGAGTGATTTGGGATAAATTATTTAGTGCCCTCTCTGTCTTTCAGCTATTTTCGGTAAGTTCTGTTCTGCATAATATCGCAATCACCCTTTGAGTGGAAAATGTTAATGTAGCGGAGGGGGTTAATCTCCACCTCTTGACAATTCTAAAGAAAATAACACAATCAAGAAAAGAACAGAGAAACCAAAAATTGAGGTAATTAGTCTGAAGAATAAAAGAATGTGAGATTATTTAAAAATTACAGGTTTTAACTAACATTTAAATTTGAAATTTTCACTTCTTCAAAGTGGATTTCACTGAACTTGTCTTGTAAAATTACATTTAGTTATAAAATACTTCTCCCATAATATTATAATAGTAGACCAACATAATAGAATTTCGATCTAATTTTTCTTTGATACTACAGAATACTCTCTGATTCTTCTGAATTTAGAAGGAAGATTAATCAACATGTATTTCTCGGATGTCAGATTGGAGAAGCTTGAAATTAAATGTATTTGTTCCAATTTTATTTTATTTTCTAAATATGTTTTTATTGATTTTTTTAGAGAGAGAGAAGAAAGAGATAGAAATATCGATGAGAGAGAAACATCAACATTGATTGTCTGCCCCCTGCACACCTCCTACTGGGGATCGAACCCGCAACCCAGGCATGTGCCCTGACCGGGAATCGAACTGGCGACTTCTTGGTGCATGGGTCGATGCTCAACCACTGAGCCACACAGGCTGGGCTGTTCCAATTTTACAAATTTATGCTTTTACAAAGCATAAATTGCAATGTCACTTGAGAACTTATTATTTGATTATTTGAAGGCACTTAGGGAAAAAAGCTGGAGTCAAAAGGTATTGTTAAGAACGATTAGCTAAAGACAAAAAAAACACTTAATTCTCTTTATTTTTTGATACAGTACTAGATTAATCAGATCAATTTGATAGCTGAATAAAGGCAGATGATAGAACTGAATGAGAAACTGTCTTTTTTTTTTTTTTTAATCCTCACCTGAGGACATTTTTTTTGCATTTCTCTTCAGATAGAGCGGGAGGGAGAGAGAGAGGAAGAAAGAGAGAGGAAGAGAAACATCCATGTGAGAGAGACACATCAAGTGGTTGCCACACACATGACCCCAACTGGGGCTGGGACAAACTGCAACCGAGGTACGTGCCCTTAGCGGGAACCAAACCCAGGACTCTCTGGTCCACAGGCCGATGCTCCAACCACTGAGCCAAACTGGCCAGGGCCTGCCTTTTTATTTAGCAAGTTCACCAAAGTGTTTCTTATAAATATACGGAACGAAAACATGAACTCAGTTAACAATTACAACCATGGGAGCTCATATTTATCAAACTCATACCCTGGGCCAGGGACTGTGTTAGTTCTTTTAATCTCAGGAAATCCAAACAGCATTCCTAGGAGGTGAGGTGTTGTCATTTAGTTTCATTTTAAAGAGAGGAAACAGGTTTGAAGATGCAAAATCCCCTGCCAAAGGTCAATGAGCCAGCAGAGGAAGAAACTCGGCTTACAACCCGAGAGATCCAACGCCAGAGGCCACCATGCCACCTCCAAAGCTGTCCTACTGAGAGGGAGACGGAACTGAGAAAAGGCATGTAGACACCCCGAAGGGCTGGTGAGAAGGGGGGGACAGAGCCTCCCTACGTTATACTTCCAAAATCACAACCCAAATGAACCCATGAAAAGAACCAGGAGAGCAACTTGGTTGAAGATATGAAAGACACACGTTCCCTGTCGGATGGATCCAACAATGAATGAGTTCTCTTCCAGGGTAGGGGACTCCTCACCCTTCAGTGATTGGGAAGGATGTTGTTAACCATCAGAAATGTTGTGGACAATTCTTCTGCCTCGGGAGGAACACCTGTTTATTTTTCTAGAAAAGCAAAATAAAGTATTCAACGGAGGACCTCATTTTTTAAAAATCAGTGATGCGAAAACAATAAGTTCTTTTCCATTTTTTTCTCCAAGAGCCAACAACATCCATCAAATTTAAATGTGAAGACATGCCCACAGAAAAGGCCAATCTAGACAGTATAAGAAAGAAAGACCTCTTACCCTTTGAGACGACATGGAGGAACCTGGAGAGTATTACGCTGAGCAAAATAAGCTAATCAGATAAAGACAAGTATCACTTGATCTCAGTTCTTCGTGGAATATAATGAACAAAATAAGATGATGAACAAAATAGATCCAGAGACATGGAAGTCAAGAACAGACTGACAAACCTCAGAGGGAAGGGGTGAGGGGGGAGGGAAGAGATAAAACAAAGAACTGATATGCATATGTGTGTAACTAATGGACACACACACCACCACAATGAAGGTGGGGGGATGGGAGCCGGGTGGAAGGTGTCAGTGGGGGAAGAAGGTGGAGCATCTATGAGAAAAACTAATTAATACAAATAAAAAATAAAATAAAGTAGAAAAGGCCAAGTTTACTACTGTTTACTTGATTACCATATTCTAAGCAAGAACCAGCAACAATGTTCTCCCCGTCACATCTTTTAGCCTTAAAAATAGAAGTAGTTACTTATTCCATTGTGCATATTGGTTTTGAGTCCTGTCGTTTATCACTGAATTTGCATATATATCATAATTTATTTTTGGTGCATGATGAAATATTGATAGGTGAGTGAATGATGTAACCCTGAAGACAAAAAGATATACAGAATATAAATCACTATAAAATATCACAAAAGTTATTCTGAATCATTCACTCAGCCTAATTTCTGTTTCAAAGACTGGCGTGTAGATCTTTCATCTCTCAAACAACATGTCTCTACGAATACAGCATCAATTGATAAGCTGCAATTGTTTTATTTCTTAATCTCACTAGAGAATTCTACGGCGAAATGATTTTTATCTATTACTATACCCTCCTGTGATACTCCATCTGCTTCCCAAAGGTCCTACTTTGCAATGGCTGTTTCTCCCAGCTTTGGCTCCTAAATACATTCACTTTATAAGACTTTGTTCTTTCCATCGACCCAAGGGTGATGTCAAGAAGTACTGTCATTATTTACCTTCCAAAGGGAAAACTCCTGATTATTATGTTTTAAATAACAGATTTGCTTTAGAGTGTGTTTCCTCAAGAGAGCACATAGGTATCGATGCCAGAAACAACCCACCACCACAACAACTAATCAGGAAAATTCTCATGAAAAGTTGTTCCAAAGGTTGGAAATGGTAGATTGCTCTGACCCATCAAAGCACATCCTTACAACTGATCATTAAGCTTATCTACTGTTTGGTGCAATTACATTGCAAAACTACGTATAAGGTCATTTGCTAATATTTTCCTTTTATGCCAGCAAAGCCTGGCTTTTTTTTATCTCATAAAAATACAAGGCGTAGGTATGTGTTACCTGGCAACAGTAAGCTACAGCTACAGGGAATATTGTCATGAACATAAAGAAGATTATTTTTTCCTTTTTATTTGTTTTTTGGTTTTTTTAAAAAAATGTCTATTTGACTTATTTTTCTTAAATCTATTCCCATGGAGCCATTACTGTTCAGATCAATAAAAGACCTGTACAGTATTTCTTTTTTTTTTGAAACTTAAAAATCTCTTAGAATGAATTATAGCAGGTCTTAGACTAAGTGCATCACAGTAATTCTAGATATTGGCCCCCAAAATGCAGATTTTAGGGCACAACCTCACATCTATTTAGCCCTCATCTAGGGATGGGGAGGTACCACAACCTGAAGTTGTTGTTTTTGTTTTTTAAATATGTTTTTATTTAATTTTTTTTAGAGAGAGAAGAAGGGGGAGAGAGAGAAAAACATCCATGTGAAAGAGAAACATGGATCAGCTGCCTCCTGCACGTCCCCTCCTGGGGATGGTGCCCGCCACCCCGGCTTGTGTCCTGACCAGGAAAGGAACAGGGACCTCTCCACCCATGGGATGATGCTCAGTCCACTGAGCCACACTGACCTGGACCACAACCTGAAATTTGACATGGAGACCAAGTAATCTTTCTACATTCTAAAATTCCAAAACTATAGGTTAAATGCTTTTACAAACTCATTCCAGTGTTGCATACGCACTCTAGGATACTGAAATTCTAGTTACTTTTCCATCTCAATACCTTTACATTTTGCAAAATGCATGCCTTCCAAAAATGTCTCTCTTCTTCTGCCTTGGAAACGTGGAAACGTGAGCTGCAATGCTCAGCTTCTTCTGTGAAAATCACTGTGCCAGCCCGACTTTAAAAATCACTCTGTAGCCCTGGCTGGTTTGGCTCAGTAGTTGGAGTGTCAATCGGCTGGAGGACTGAAGAGTCACAGGTTCAATTCCGGCCAAGGGTAAGTACCTCGGTTGCAGTTTGTCCCCAGTCCTGGTCGGGGTCATGCGGGAGGAGACCAATTGGTGTGTTTCTCTCACATTGATGTTTCTCTCTCTGTCTCTCTCTCTCTCTCTTCTCCCCCCCCCCTCTCTCTTCTCTCCTTCCCACTCTGTCTGTAAATAAATGGGAAAATATCCTCAGGTGAGGATTTAAAAAAAAATCATTCTATAATTACAGAAAATGGATTGGTCTTTGAACCTGGGTCCTCCCAGAGTATATACAAACTACTGGTGCTTCCCAGTCAGCTCCGAGTGCCCTCATGCCTCTCTCCCAACCTTCCTTGTCCTGTTCATTTAGGATTGATTTTTGTGGCATGATAAAGCTTTTCACCGGCCTTTGTCCCTGTTTCTCTACATCCTTGGAATTTCCCAAGTCATAGGAATGTTTTTGTTATTCATCATCACAGAGAGTTTATCCTAATCACGTGCGATTAGACAGTTTGAGGCTTTCCAGTGGCCCAGTATCCAGGGATTCAATCAAACATGCCACATAACGAAACTCTCAGAAAAACCGAAGTTCACTGGGAGCTACCTAGTCGGTGAGCACGTGGATGAACCGAGAGTGATGAGCCCTGATGCCCCAGAGAGAGGTATAAAGTTCTGCGTTTGAAACTCTGTCCGACCTGACCTTTATGTCTCGTCATTTGGTCTTGATTTGCATTCTTTCTAATAAAACTATACCCATAACTGCAGTGTCCTCCCAAGCTCTGTGAGTCTATCTAGTGAATTATCAAACCAGAGGGAGCAACGGGAATGCTAGAATGTATCGGCAGTTGATCAGAAGTACAGGTGGCCAACGGACCCCCACGTGCAGCTTTGGCAACCTAAGTGAGGTCCGGCTTACTGGGGACTATGCCTTTTAACCTATGGGGTCTGCACAAATTCTTGTGATTTATGTCAACAACTGTATTGCAACACACACGTCAGGGTCAGAATCATGCACTTCTGGTTGTGCCCCATCCCTTAAAGGAAACACAACATCATAGCCACACATACCACGAGCTCCCAGGTCTCTCTCCCGGCTTTGCACAGATAACCGAGGCTTGTCAACACTGACTGACCTCGGACAGGCTGCAGGGCGTGAGATGCAGATGGAGAATCATGCCCAAGTCCAAAGACTGTGAATCTCGATGTAGAAAAATATGATTCGATAGAAGGCAAAACAAGGGCATTATGGCCGAGTATAGGATTTGATAGGAAACAGATGCAAAAGAAATGCAAGTTCAAAGCATGACCATGCCGCACTCATCTGTGACATGACACCAAGACCCTGAGGATGAAGGGCGAGACAAAGGAGCTTTAGATGTGTGATCTGCATACAAAGGAGTCAAATATTACTCCCTTAGCCATTTTCCTGAAGAAAAATTACAGCAGAAGCAGATGGAGGGGAGACAAGACCCAAGTCGTTATCAATTGAATCGGTTTATGCACAATTATAATGAAAAAAAGAACACTGGAAAGTCCTATAATCCAGTAGACAACTTGAGCTTATTTAATAGGAGATGGTGTGGTCTGGTCTCCCCAGCTTCAGCACTGACAGCTGATGCATAGAACCATCATTCTTGAAGGTATAATCAAAACACTTTTAGTGTTGGGATCGTTGCATTAGCTGGAGATGTGGTTTACATAGCATCAGTAATTCATCATAATGCTGGGCTTCCGTTTCCAGGGCAGAGCATGTGTACATGAGATTTGAATTTCATAAGAATGTATTATTTTTAATTAAATAAATCAATATTTTATGATTGCACACCAGTAATTCTTGCAAAAAATAAAAAAAATAAAGTGTCATAGTCTTCTGTTCCCGTAATGATAGCCCAGTGTTTCCAGAGCTTTTTATTGGCTTTGACCTAAAGTTATTCAGCTCAAAGATGCAATTTGTCATTTCTGGGTGTAACTTCCAAACGATTTTGATGTGGTTTATGCATGTCAAAGATGCAGGACATGTCCCTGGGGATTGGGGTTTGAACACATTTTTGGGTGACAAGGTGAATTTCTATTCCTGAAATAGTGACGTTTCTACTCAAGAAATACTACGAATGCCCTGTGGATATGATATGTAAAGTGAATACCCAAGTCGAGCTAAGATTTGCTGAATTAGAGCTGACTGCTTTCTTCACTGAGAGGCAACTGCAAGAAGGTTCCGGCCCCTCTGGGTTCAGCACAATACCCATTAGTGTGCCTGGTTCTCTCACATCCTAAAGTCAGTTGTTTAAATTGGCGCCTTCATGGGTAAGCCCGTGACCAATCGCTGATTCAATGAAGAACTTTTTATGAAGGCTATGCTGTTGACAACTGAGAGGTAAATGTGGATTTTAAAGTGGGAAAGATCAAATTCTGAACGATATCTTATAGGCATAATAAACAGAGAGAAAGCAAGCAACCAAACTAGTATTAGTTATCATGAATAGTGCACCAACTAACACATCATCAATACTAGCAGGAACTAAATTTGGGATTTTAATGAATGTTTAACAAACCGGAACTACACTGCCTTATAGAACATGATAAATGACAAGAATAATAGCACGATGTTGTTGTTTTTTAATCGTTTAACATTATTATTAAAAAATCAGGTTCTTGCATGCTTACAATGCTTTTTTCGGGGCTATTTATTCAACTTGATTTGCAAAATTCAGATAGGAAATTAAATTCCAGCTCTTTCTTAAAGTCTACTACTCAAATACTATTTCTGGAACATCTCATATTTCATAGCAGCCATTTTTAATTCAATAAACGATGAAAAATACCGCAGCTGTTCCTGTACTATTAAATAAACTGCACTGCTAAATAAGAGTTTGTTATGTAATTTTAAAAGTTGAGAGGGCTGCTAAACTAGTTCATGCCTGGTCCTCAGTGTATGGTTTTCTAAAGCAGGGAGTAGAATCCGAAGCCAAGTTTGACCAAACGAGAACTATAACCATCCACAGCCAGACTTACTCCCTAGATGGCCACATTTTTACTAGTCCACAAAATTGTTGCCCGGGTAGTGAGCTTGTAAATAACTGCCTGCTTATTTACTGCTTATTAAGTTACTGCTTATTTCAGAAACTTTCTGAAAATCTGTTTATTCAAAAGAGCATTCAGCTTGCTCTTATGGGGCTAAAAGTTCCTTCCCCCAGTAGTAGCTCACTCAAGTAGACCCATCAAATAGTTCCTACTTTTCCATCACCCATCTACACTGCTGTGTCCACTCATCCTAACCAACTTTGCAGAAGCCTCATCAGCACCTCTCGACTGAAACAACCACCTTCAATTGGGTGCCAGTGCCTTAAGACACTGCTGTGACCTCTCCCTTCATAAGCACCACTAAGTCCAATGACCTTCCTTACTGCAGTTGGCCATACAGTGGACTTTTCTCGTTCAACTTGTCACACTGGTAATTCTTTGGTGAGTCAACACTTGATGCCTGACAAATGATAAAATTCAGAATCTATCAAAATGGGAGAGTGTCAGGAAATGAGCCCTTATATTATACAATATGATTTAAACTATATATATATATAGGGTGTCCCAAAAAATGTATGCACACTTAATTGAGCTGATAGCTCAACTGATGTTTCTTTCTTTTCAGATTTAACCCATTGGAATTTGTAATTATTCAAAATGTGTATAGATGTTTGGGGGACACCCTGGATAATATATTTTATATTAGTTGATATACACCTATGTAATCTTAATTAATTAAAAAATTAGATAGATAGATGATAGATAGATAGATGATAGATAGATAGATAGATAGATAGATAGATAGATAGATGAGAGAGAGAGAGAGAGATTATAATGTCCCCTTCCAAAAGTAGTATTTTTTAAAACAAAAATCTCATGAAACCCAACAAGGCACTTTTTGAAATATTCTTATAAAAGAGAGTATTAAAATATATCCACTTTGGTGTTTCTAATCTTTATCAACCTTCCATAGTACAATTGAGAATACATATGACTTGGTTGGAAATGAGACAGTTGCTGCCAATAGAAGTACATTGCACATTCATGACCATTAGAGATTAAAGTGCTTTGGGGGGAGTTTTGAACACCACCCTCTGGGCAGCAGCAGTCCTGGGATATGAAAAGATGGATACGAATTTTTTCCTGTAGCCAAATACAGTTAAGAAAGCCTACATGTTCTAACCCTTTGTGAGGGTCACGATGCTTTTTACTATCTTCAATGTTTAAGAAGTCTCTCAGTTCACTTCCAGAATCTTCCAAAGTAATTTAGCCAGCTAACCCCTTATCAGAGGAACACCCATTAGCCTTCATCAAATGCAATCCAAGGTTCCAATCACTAGGTGTCGCTGTTTCAGAAACTTTGACCTGGTGTTTGAAAGTCTTTAAAATAGGAGCAGGGAGGCGGGGTCAAGGGCGGGGAAGAAAGGGGGGCATCTGTAATTCTTTCAACAATAAAGAGAAATCTTTAAAAATAGGAGTCAAGTACTTTTCTGCATCTACTATTCTCCAGCTCACTGCAGTGTGCCCAGATTCTAAACACGTGATCACTACCCATCCGCTGCCTGAAAACCCCAATGACTGAACGTCTCCCCATCCCAACGACATCTTCCTTATGTCCAGATGATATGATATATTCTTGTTTATGGTCAAAATAGACCTCCAACAAGATTCTTACCCTGACTATTCCTTTTAGCATCATTTGCTGTAACAGAAGTTGCCACCTAGCAGGCCCAAGACCCCCATGGAAAGATGTCCAGTCATTATTTTAAGCCACTTGTCACATAGAAACAGATAAATAGTAGAAAAATTCGTACCTGGCTCTGAGACGGGTCAGAGGAAGAGGTTGGAAAAGCGAGGGAACATCTATCAGAAGCTGGACAAACGGTGACTTTTGTGGCTTCTTAACAGAAATATTGACAAAACCGTTGTCCAAGAGAACTCGGGATATAGAAAACGAGTCTTCAGAATACTGTAGATCTACTCATAAACTCTCTAAGCGGCATCTAGAGCACACGGACCCAAACCATGATGAGATATCTCTCACACCTGTTAGAAGAACTATTATCTCAAAGAAGTTACAAGTGTTGGTGAGAATGTGGAAAATGGGGAAGGGGAACCCAGGTGCACCATTGGTGGGAATGTAAATTGGTCACAGACGTCATGGAAAACAGCCTTAAAAAGTTAAAAAGAGAACCATCATATGATCCATCAACTACATTTCTGGGTACATATCCAAAGGCAATGAAATAAAAATCTCAAGGAGATATATGTACTCCCATGTTCATTTAAGCATTATTCACAATAACCCAGATACGCATACAACCTGAGTGTCCTTGGGATAACTTGGATGTAACTTGGGGCATTCTGCTGAGTGAAATAAGTCAGACAGAGAAAAGCAAAGACTGCGTCGTATCACTTACACGTGGAATCTCACAAAGCCAAACTCAGAGGAACAGTCGAATGGTGCCACCCGGAATCTGGAGAGGGGGGAAGTGGGATGATGTCATTTCCTCTGGGTAAGCTCACATGTTCTCCAAGTAACATGTTGTTCACTCGAACTAAATTCATTTTCAAAATGTATTTCCAACATGAATGATTGACAAACGACGGATTGTCACTGCTTTTCCCTTGACTTTGCAAAAGAACTTTCATGTCACAAAATATATAACTGGAGTCTAAGAGGATATTTTCAAAAATTGTACCACCGTGATTCTTAACGGCATACTGATTTAATTAGCTTGTAAGAAGTTAGATTCTGGGAAGAACCCTCAACTGTTCTGAAACCAAAACTATTCTGCCTTCAAGAGAAAACTAACTGGCAAGTTTTGCTGTATACACAGCAGAAGGTAGACCATTAACACAGAGTAGGCGGTTTCACTTCAATTCCTTGTAGTCGATTTCACTTTTTAGTCCTTATGCAAAAGTGCCTCAGGTACTAACAGAATATTTATACACTAAAAAAATCATTTTCCCTTTTTTTAAGACCCAATGAGATTTATATTAATTTTCCATTCTGTAAAATCTTAAGATAAATATTTAAAAATTACTCTTTCGACATTGCTTTCTTAGACTTCCAAAAAATACCTTCATGGATCATAGGAAGTGTTATTTGGTAGGGAATGAAAGAAAGTAGAATGTTTGAACAAAATTGATTTTATTTAGGCTTGCCACGCACTTTCCGGTAAGTAAAGACACCGAATCTTAAATCACTAGCACATTATTACTAGGGCTGAGCAAATTAACTCAGCCAATTGACCCTTCGGAAAATAAATCCCTTATTGAGGTCTATAAATGTTCCATTAATTTTCTTTCATTACCTTTCCCTTCATTCTCATCCACCCTTGAACTTACATGTTCAGAGTGATTCTCAAAAAAAATAGCAAGAAAAAAAAACGTGAAAAGTTTTTTTTTATAGCTTCTGAAAGTTCATAATTCTTTTTCTAGGATTTTTTTCCCTTTGATATGAATTTCATTGATCAATGCTCTTTCGTGGTGTCCTGAAAAATTATACCTTCCTATATTTATGTACACTATAATTTCCCATGGAATATTTTTCTACAATAAAGCTTTGTTAAAACTGATCATTTTTCTTTGAGGGAAGAGGGTGGGTGGGAGGAAGGAAGGAAGGAAGGAAGAAAGGAAGGGAGGGAGGGAGGGAAGGAGGGAGGAAGGAAGGAAGGGAGGGAGGGAGGGAGAGAGGGAGGGAGGGAGGGAGGGAGGGAGGGAAGGAGGGAGGAAGGAAGGAAGGGAGGGAGGGAGGGAGGGAGGGAGGGAGGGAGGGAGGGAGGGAGGGAGGGGGAGGGAGAAAACAATACAAATCCATTTACCACACACTGTAGATCAACAGCAAATTGATGCAACCTACACTCTATATGTGAATCTACTTCTTATTTAACATAGTTTAAAACTGTGCATTCATTTGTTTTACTCCCCTGATGCTCTCCATGGCTTCTAATGACACTTTGAAGAGAACTCAAAGTCCTTATTGAACTTGAACGTGTGTTACATACTCTGACTCCTGAACAACCTTTAGAACTTCTCTAACCACATTCAGCCTTGATCGAGCTGTTAACATAACGACTCCCTAGACAAGCCTTAAATACCCATACATCCTCCTGCCTCAGGATTTCCTATGTGTACCTCCATCTGCATAAAGTTTCCTCCTGCATACCGGTACATGGTGCTTTCTTCGTGCCTTTAAATATGTATCTATTTCATACCAGCCACCGGGAGCCCCTCCCTGACCCCCTACAAAGTGACTCTTCCCCATTTTATTTCTTTAAATTATCCATCCTCAGTTCCTAAAATAAGAGCTGATGCTCCAGAAATAATCAGCTTTGAACAATTAATAAATATTTCAAACAACAGAATAACCAAAGACCGGTGGTGGAGGTTACTGCAATGTCTAGAGGCAGAGTTGAATGAAGGAATAAAGGCATAAAAGAGTGAGTTAGAAATACTCCCTCTCTTAGAAACAATGCCAAACGTAACCCCCTTTCAGGCCACAGAATATGCAAGCCATGATGTAATAGCACACAATGGTTTCAGTTTTGTTAACCAAAAAAAGAAGGAGAAAGAAAGACGGATGACGTCCACACGCCGTGTATGGGGCTCTCTTGCCATGTGGTATCATAATTACGCTGAGTGCATCACACTTAAAAAATATTTTAAAATTTGCCCAAACTCATGTTAGGATTCATTTAAATAAAAATATATATCTGCATATTTCAAGTCCAGGTCTTTTTACCAATTAGCATACCCAAATGTCACCAATGTATAAGTATCACATACATGATGGACCTCTGTGGTGATGACCTAGAGTTTTCAGCATGACATGATATGAAGTAGAAAGAGAAAGTGACTCAATGTCAAGAATAACCTGATTTCATCCTGAGAGGTGCTGTGTGAATCAGTCATTTAATCTCCCTGAATCTCAATTTCCTTCTCTATACAAAGTAGAAATAATAATACTTAGTCATTTGGTATTTTTGAGGTCAAACAAGTCAAGGTAATGGATTCGGTGTGCTTGAAAAATACTAAAATACTATGTATCCATAAAATTTTATTTTGCATTATATTCAGTAAATTCCGTTATCACAATGAGATTTTGTCACACTTATCAAAAAGCAGAGGGCAATACATAATAGGCAATGTGGCGGTGACCAAGAATGTATGCCATTTTTATACCAGAAAAATTCTGAATTTTCAGTCACCTAAAAAATTCGACACTTTACCCAGAGCATTTAAAGCTTTATTTATTTGCACCATGTTCAGCCAGAAAACATTGGTCATTCCCCTTTAAAGAACTCATTTATTACTTGTCAAATAGGACAGAGTTCAATACACAATTGTTTTTCCACTGGGGCAGTTTCTTGGCTGAGGTGAGTAAGTATGTCAGGCAGAGTTGGACAGTTAAAGAATTAAAACGTCCTAAATAGAACAGGAAGAAGAAAAAAAAAAATCTGATATGTGACTCCTAGAGAATGTAAACAGTCTGAGAACCAATGGGTATTTTTATTTTTAAAAATATGGACTTGGCTCAGAGTGGGGATGACAGTGGGGGGTGGGGTTGAACAGTTCTGCTCGGGAGAGAAATAATTGGCCACTTCCCCCTGACGTTAAAGACAGTTTAAGGAATGGACAGCTCAGGAAGCTGTGTGCCTTGAGTTAGCTGCTTGTCTGCTGAGCTGGTTGGAGGGGAACAGGGTGTTAGCATTCCACGGACACACAAACATTTCTGTAATACGTTCTATCAGAAAGACCTCAAAAACCTGCTGAGTCAGCAAGAAGCTTTGGTAACCTGAGAAAATTCCACTTTAATGGTTTCAGTTTCGTTTATAAAATTCCAAGCAGCAAAACGTTATTAAGAGACCTAAGAAATTGAGAAATGAATAAGGATCTTCTACCTAACAAGGTTTTTAGTGTTGTTGTTGTTGTTTGTGTGGTTTTTTCTTTTTTTTTTTCTTTTTTTTCTTTCTTTTTTTCTTTGTTTTACCAGCTAAGCTGTTAGAGGCAATTCCGATATTATGTTGAATTTTAGTCTCAACAGTATTTGAGACAGTGTCACATAGAATCTGACAGCTGCAAAAAATGACAGTAAATCCCAAATCATCTCCCCTTTATTCAATAATATTCTAAAACATTAGCCTGACTGATTAATGGTAAGGTTAAAATGACATCTTAATCATTTACTTCATGTTTGGGGAGCAGGAGACGGTAAAATAATGAACCAAGGGCAATTACTAAATTTTTGTATGGGTTATTATTAAACTTCTAAAACTGGGGATGCTAGAACAGATTCTTGGCCTGGAAATAATAAATGTGATGATCCCTCCTTACACAGAAATCTGGGATCATCTTTCTTCCATCTTTGACAATTTATTGGCAATTTCAATAACTTCTTGGAAAAATCTAATTCCTTTACCAATTAGTTCTTTTCCTCCTTTTTTGTCCAAAAATCTCCTGTGTGTACATTCACTCATCCACTGCTATAGTCATGCCCAAGGTCATGTCCTCACCAATGTCTAACCCACTCAATACTCTTTGCTTCGGACATTCCTCTCTCTAATGATCATATCTCGTCACTGACTGCTCTTCCTCAAATTCGCTTCTCCGTTCACGTCATCTGCTATCCTGACTCCAACAATTACTCAGACCACCACCACCTCCTACCTATTGACTCGAACAGTTTTCAGTCTCAATAACCCTCCTCACTTATCGTCATTACCCACAAATATGGCTCATATTTATTAGTACGGTGATTTTTCTAATGTAGAGATTAAAGTTCAGAAGAATAAATATCTTGCCCAAGTGAACTCTCACTTTGAGTTCGAAGTGAGAGGTTGTGACTGCAAATTCTCAGCTGTTCCCTTTCCACCATCTCTACACAGTTCCAGAATGACAGTTGGGAGCTAGGTCAGCAGGTTTTAAATTGGGAGGCCCACTAGAATTACCTGGGGACCTTTTAAATATGCCTTCCTCTATCGGGCTGGTGGGGTTCCGGGGATTGAGCATCCACCCAAGCACTGAGAGGTCTCGGTTCGATTCCCAGTCAGGCCACATGACGGGGGTTCTGGGCTCAGTCCCCAGTAGGGGGTGTGCAGGAGGCAGCTGTTTGATGTTTCTCACATCGATGTTTCTGTCTCTCCCTTCCTTTCTCTCTAAACAATTAATAAAAACATAAAAAATAAAGTAAATATGCCTTGTTCTAATGTTTCTGTCCCATTTCTCTTCATGCCGACCAAAATTCTTAATTTTGTTGTTTTTTCAGACCTCTTGGAAAAACAGATAAAATCAATAAACTAGCTCAACAGACAAGTACTATAGATACAAAAGGTTGCCTACAACGTCGAGGGGCTTTTGGACCATTTGAAAGCTATGCAATAAATAAAAGTTCAGAAGTCATGGATTATTCCCAGGGGTGAAGCAGATCTCGTAGGTTGCTGAAAAGCTTGCAATATTAGGAACTAATCTTAGGAAACATAATTCAAAATATACAGTTAGTAACGAGGCCTTAAAAGAGGCCAGGAAGCAAGAGGCAAGAGGCCCTTATGCATAAATCTCATTAGCTCATTGTTGTTCCATCTCTGATAATAGCATGTTGCCTTCCAGCCACTATCTTTAACAAAACAACTCGGTGATTTGGATAAACTAACTAATGATTCTGAGTCATTGAGCCCAGTGGGAACTATGACTCAGAATTTCCCACAGGCTAAAGTTGGGGAAAATTTCTAAATCCCTATTCTCCTTATACTTTGATGACTCAAGATCACATTTTAAAAAATATATTGATGATCTTCTAATTTGCCTTTTAAGTAGTTCCAAGGAAAGGTAAATAGTTAATGGATGAAGCTCAACAGTGTTCAAAGTAACATAACTAAATATATTACTACACAGAGAAGCTACCTTTTTAGTATTTTTCTTTTATAAAAAATGACTCAGGAATCAGTACACTTAAAATGCTACCATCTCTCACCCCCATTGATCACAAGTCCAACACTAGTAGTTAAATTCTATTCATGATATGGTCACTAATGCAGTTAAATATTTTGTACCTGCCCCTTACGATTTATTTCTCAGAGTACTTTTTAGGTCCCGGCTTTGCCTAGAAACAGCAATAACCTCATTGCTGATCTCTCTCCAGCTTCTTCTCTCCATATTCCATTTTTCATCATCTAAATGATTTATTCAAAACCTGCCTTATTCACTCAGAAGCACAGCCTTGATCTTACCATTATGTATTGAGAAAGTCCCTATTGAATTATTAAAATACTTATCTAGAGTATGTATTGTCTACCATATGCTTGGCACTTATCATGCTTTTCTCTTTTTCTTTTTTTCATTTATTCATGTAAAAATCATGAAGTTGATATTTTCATTACCCTTATTTGACAGATGAAGAAACTGAGTCTTAGAAGCAGATTGCAAACTTTGTGGCAGCAGTACACGCGAGAGCCAGGAATTAAAGGTCTGTCTTACTTTCAAGACCTTGTACTGGACCATTATGTTATCCATTGAAAACTGAGTATTTGCCTTCACTTGACCTTCCCAAACTTAGTTCCCACGGTACAACACCCCGGTGCCCCCAGTGATGCCAATGGAATTAGCATTTGTTCACCATCCTTTCCCTACCGTCCTCCATCTTTAGGATTTTGTCCCACCTTTTCCTGGAATCTCTACTATTCTTTTGTGCCACAGTCAAAGCCCCCATGTTCTTGAGAACCCACCAGAAATTCCATAAGGCATTTTCTGCTTCACTTCTGAAAAGTATACCTCCTTCCTCCGAAGGGCCTTAGCCTTTTGATCATACAGGAGCCAGGTCAAGTTTTATCTTACCCCTGCATTTTTTCTGCATTGCATTTTACAATGTATGTGTCTATATCCTGTGTGAGGACAAAATGTTATCTGATTTATCTCGATGTGCCTTGAGCACCGTATCTTCTCCCTAGTCGATGTCTAATAAATATTTTTGGGAGAATGGACACAGCCTAGAGCAATGTTTCTTTTCCTTAGGGAATCTTCCCATATTAGCTTCTATTGGCCTAGATCCAATATTTCATCAGTATCTTCCATGGGCCCTTACATCCATGTGCTGCAATCACATGACTCTGGAGGCGATCACTCGTTACTCATAGTTCCACAGAACAAGAACATCATTTTGCGTCTTCCACAAGTGTTCCAGGGTTCATTCGACCACTTGCTACTCGTATCATTCACTCACCACTAACTGAGGCACAAATACCAGAAGTCAAGACTCGACACAATATCGGTATCACTACTGCAATGTTATAATCCAGCATTATGAGGAAACCAGAGACCTTGGGAATTTCAAGTTTAGGTGCTAAATGAGTTCGAGGGGAGCAATACAACATAATAAAAACAAAGTGATCATGTGTAAAGATTAGTGATGACAGCAGTGACTTCCCGTATTTTTCATCTGACACAGACCAACAGCAGGTGTATTCTGACTCTAGCTTTTTTCCTGACTTCTGGCAGTGGAGCCTAAAACCATGAAGTTCAATTCATGCATTTAGTGGGAAATAGTAAGTAACAAACCTCTTGTAATGTAGTATCTCTTGGCTTCTGGTGGGTTCTGAGTCATCCAGCTGTTCTGGAAGCCAGTGACACGTTTTGTTTGTTCAAGTTGTTTCTGTTCGTTATCCTTGACCCCTTGCCTCAGAGCAGATTGTAGAGTTTGCCAGACTGAAACCAAAGCTTTAGGTGAGCCTTTGAAACGTTCTTGGTATGTTTTAAATTCAAAATAACTTTAACTTCTAAACTGCCCCTAAAACCTAGAACAAATTAATGCAAAACTCTAGCCAAGTCTTCAAGTCAACCTGAACAGTGAGTTCTGTTTGAGATTCTAAACGTAATTCAAAATCAATCTATACTGACTTCACCTACTAAAACAGAAGATTCATTTGCTTATCATCTGTACATTATCATATGAATATTATCATTTGTAATGTAATTTTCAAAATTATGGTTTAGTCACAAAGCAATGTTATATGCCATAGGCAGTTTTCAATATTCCAATAATGATAGATGTTATAGTAACAAATGGATAGAAATTGGTTAGTATTAATGGTTTCAGTTTTTTATTATAAAAATAGAATCACATTTGCATATTATCAATTCACAGTGTCATATTGTATCATATAATTGATTAGTTTTTCTTACAAACAGTAAATCATAAGCTGAAATTAATATACTGTAGTACTATAATGTATTAATAGCTAAGTTCTAAGCTAAATTTGAAATGCCTCATTTATACTAGTAATTATTAATTCTACATTAAGATTTGTTCTAGTCTTTGACATCTTGCAATTAAAATAAATATTAAGTAAATATTTACAGCTTCAGAATAAGCTAAGCATATATGTTTCTTTTCTTAGATTCTATAGTAGTTAAAGGTGTTACGATGACCAAATCATAATTTTATTAAAAATCAGACACAACGCCAACAACAGCATCCTATAACCTACAGCCACTGATAAGAAAAAGGATGTTGCTCTAAGGATATAAGATTTTTCCTTTGATATCTTAAAATGTCTACAACTCATGCCCCTGACCCAATCCATCATTTTCCTTCTCAAAACTGGATCTTCCAATGTTTCCTTTCTAAGTCAACAGCACTATTACCCATCTAGACATGTGACTAGAATCTAAATATGCTCCCAAGGAAGACCTCTGTCTCAACACCCAGATCCTGCTCATCAAAATTTCGAGCTATTTTGCCTCTTGCAAATGTCATTCACGCTTCCACTCCCTGAAATCTATACCACCAGTGTCCTAGATCAAGCAAACTTTATCCCACCCCCACCCCCCCTAGATTTAGAGCACCAGCCTATTAGCCTACTAACTGACCTTACCCCCAATCTTTCACGGCATGGGATCCAGAGAGACATTTCCAAAACGCAGACTGGCTCTTTTAAGCACCCACCACCCACCCCCTGATGTGGATTCTGTGTGTTCCACTTTGCCAGTCTCAGAACTCGGGTCCCTGTGCTCCAGCCACTGTGGCTCCACCCATTCCTCGAGCTGATAGCCTCTGGCTTTCCACAGGATCCCAGCAAGTGTTGCTCTCTCTGCTTTGAATATGATCTGCTCCTGGCCTCCTCTGTGACGTTCACTTAGCCATTTAACACACGTTCATCTGTGGGTTCATGTTCTTGCCACACATCTTGCTTCTTCCACGCTGACCGCGGGCAACTTGGCCTATCGCTTGGCCCAACACTGTGTTGTTCTCAGAGAATGTGCAGAAGCCATGTGGGTATGGTCAGTGGTGAAGTTTCTAGTTCACGTCCTTTCTCGCTAGAGTCCAAGTGCCATGAGAAAAAGGAGCTATGTTAACTATTGGCTTCTGTGGAGCCCAGTGGGCTTCGGGACAAGGTTAGTGCTTGGTACAGAAACATTTATGGAAGGATGACATAATCCAAGTGCACGAAGTAAGGCCACAGTTGGCTGATGCTTTCTATACTTTCAAGCTCTGTCCACAACTCACTGCCGGTCAATTCACCAAACACACGACACGTTTCTGAAATTCTCAGTATATTAAGATTTGCGGGACAGGAGCGTTGAAGCCCCGTGATTTATGCCTTCATTTTTACATTGAAAATATGCAGCTTCTTTGACTTTGTCTCTGTGTTCCCGGGTAATTTCTGCCCAAACTTTAGCTACAAGAGTCCGACTATGTCTCATCTCTCAGGATATCAGCCTTCTCTTTGTTGTAAAAGGGATATTCAATTACTTCTCAATTTATCACTGATATGTTAAATTAAATGAATAAAATAAATATGAAATGTGCCATCTATAATTCTATACTGGTATCTTAAATTAAAAAATTTTAACTGCTCTTTATTTCATTGAGAGATGAAATACTACAGGAAAAAATAAATCGTGTATTGTGAAAGGATTAAGAAAAAAAAAATTATAGACACAGACAACAGTATGGCCATTACCAGAGGAAAAGGGGGATGGAGGGGGAGGTGGGAGAGGGTAAAGGGGGGATAAATGGTGATGGAAGGCGACTTACTTGGGTAGTGAAGACACAATACAATATACACATGATGTATTATACAAAGTGTACACCTGAAACCTATATAATTCTATTCACCAATAAATTTTAAAAATAAAAATTTAAAAAATCATGTATTACTATATTTTACAGTTATCACTACTACATACATTTTGATGTCTACTTTGTCAGGCTTTCCAGAGGAGAGATAAAAGATCCATATGTTTGTTTTACTGAACCCACCAATGTACAGGAAGGAGCCCCCTGAGATGCAAGTTTAAGACCTTGATAGCAGAAGGGGGAGGAGCAACCTTTGCCCCACCCACTTCCTTTACTTGCTAAAGCAGGACCCTTCTCCTGGAATAGTTTCTAGTGCTCTTTGTTTCTGGCCCATTTTTACAAGACTTAAGCAGTAAGGTTTAAGCAGTACAACTTCCCGAGAGAGATAATTTCCTGCAGTTTAATAGGTTTCTGTACTGGAATGCTTTTTCCTGTTGATCAGCCATTGTGTATGTTCATTATATAATTTCCTCCCATTACCCATGGATATCATTATCTAGGAGGAACATAGGCAAAGTTCTAACTCATAAAGTTTATGATAAAAAATAATAAACGACTATTAATAGTAGGGCTATCATCAGGAAGTAATCTGAATGAACGCTGTGGGGTTGACTTGACATCTATCCTCCATGCTAACACTGTGTTTCTCCTTCAATACTCGATTCTGGGGGAGCATTAAAGATTCCGACTCAAAAAGTAATTGAATTCTCTTATAGATTAGGGTTGCGGGAATGAAGCTGAATTTCTCAAAGGAGACATAAAATATTTGCAAACACAAATGTGTAAATAACATATGCTAAGGAATAATCAACTTAATTAGATAGGGAGACCTAATCCTTCATCATTTCGTTTTATTAAAATTAATTCTCCATTCATTTTTTTTCCTGACTCATAGGTATTATTTTGAAATGTATTTGTTAATGGACTCCTCTGAGCACAACAGAATTAGAATTATGGATTTATGACACAATGGTGAGCCGCAATACAGGCATGACCGCAAACCAACAAATTTTCTATTCATTGAACTGCATTTAAATATCAATCCAGTAGAACAATGCCTGACAGAAAAAATAAGCATCTCCCTGTTCAGCAGAACATAAAGCTGATTATACAAAATGATTTTGGTCAGTGAAAGAGTAGAACACAGAATAAAAAAAACCAAAGATTTAGATAGCAGGAATACAGTGATTTATGATCAATGGAAGTACTTTCAATAGCAGAACAGCTCACCTTTACAAGTGCTTTCAAGGCACTGAAATGTGATAAAAGTATATTAAGAACACAAAAACAAGTTGATATTGAATCTCAGAGAAAACATAAGTTTTTTTTATAGCTCTACAACTTCTAAGAGAAACAGAGTATGGTTAATATTATGTAACTGTGCCTTTTGTAAATACCTAGATTTGCCAAATTGTTATATTTTCATAACATAAAACATTCTATTTTATTTACTTTATATGTCATTGTTTTAATATACAGTTTAAAAAGTATATATGCCATTTTTTAAGGTGCATAATATCAATAATTATAATTGCAATAGTTTTATTCATGGTTGAAAAGCAGATTCTGGTAATTTCTTCATCAACTTTGTAAGCCTCTGCCACATACTTACTAAGAAATTATCCTTTGAACTGTTTTATCATAGAGCTGTGCTCCAACTTATAATTACTTTGATCAAAGCCATCCTTTAATTTGCAGCTGAACAGTAATTATCATCAGGACGCCTTATAGATGATACAATGGAAGTTACAGTCTACGTTTGCAAAAAATTCTATCTAAAGCAAGAGAAAAGATAAGATGTGCTTGTTCAAGGAGGCAGTTGAGATCAATAACTTTGACCTCTCATCAAAATCTGCTAAATGGTTTTGAAATAGTACAGGTGAAGTAGAGTTGTCAAGCTGCTCAAATTGGAGCTAATGTGAGCTTCTTAATATATTTTACCAAGTCTTGGGAAATCAGTATTCCATTCAAAAAATACCAGGTTGACAAACTCTTCCACTTTGGAACTGACCAACTCCATGGGAAATCTGCAGAGAGAAGAATGAGAGCGGCACCTCCAAGTATAAGGCGACCCCCCTCCCCCAGTCATAAGGTTCTTCATGAATAGATTACCAACTACATTTTCCTTCTTCTTAGACATTAAAAATGTGATCTGAGCCCAGCCGGTGTGGCTCAGTGGTTGAGCATCAACCCCTGCACCAAGAGGTCGCCGGTTCAATTCCTGGTCAGGGCACATGCCCAGGTTGTGGGCCAAATCCCCAGTGGGGGGCGTGCAGGAGGCCGCCAATCGATGTTCTCTCTCATCAATGTTTCTAACTTTCTCTCCCTCTCCCACTTTCTCTCTTTCTAAAATCAATAAAAAAATTTTTTTTAATATAACCTGAAAACTCACTAACTAATATACAATTAGTTAGGAGTCCCTGTCTTCACGTATTCTACTTCTTATCGGATTGAATGTCACTATAAACAAATTATGACTTATAATGTCTTATCATACGTGAAGCACAAAATTAAATCACGTATGTTTTATCAAATGCTTTCACAAGCATTACACTGTTTGAGATGGTTATTCTGGTTCTCAGTACTTAGAGAAAGGTTCAACTCTAAGGAGCAACAACAACAATGATAATAGTTATAATAATAATAATAATAATAATAACAATAACAATAATAAAGCTTTCCATTTTGGAAGGGCTAAGTTCACAACTCCATCGGCTATCCAAGTGTAAGTAGCAAAAGGTCCGTAAAACTATCTTAGTTGTAGCTGCATGTGTGAAAGTGGATGGGTGGTATTTCAGTGAGTGAGAGCACCCTAAGGTGGTGACAGAGTTAAAAATAGAGATGAGGATCTCCACCACCAGAGAATTTGCATCACTTAGAGAAAAGAGCTTGGAGGAAAGTCTAAGAAGGGTGTCAGTGAGTCCCATTACCTGGACAGGAATTACCATCAAGGCCAGGAGGCGTTTCTGAGTGAAGGTATGGTCAACTCTATCAAACACCCAACTCTGATGATTTATTACAGCAAAGGAAGCAAAAGAAGTTAAATATAGGTTTGATGTGGGGGTCTTTTTGTTTCTAAATTTTTTTCTCTCTCAAAAAATGATAACATACTTTCTCACATTTAATCTGAAGACAAAAGAATAGTAAGGATTCAAAAATCAAGCAGTATAAATAAGCTTAGGCTGAAATCAATAAAATACATTAAATGAGAAGTGTTTTTATTTGAGATATTTTGGTAATTTGTCTCTGCCAAGTAAGCTTGTTTGTTATATTAGTAGCAGCGGCAGGTTATTATAAAATAGTTACTTTGCAGAAATAAACTTTTCCAGTGAACTTCAAAGCACCCAAAAAATCAATTTGTGCAATACAAAATATTATCATATTTTACAGTGATTTATAATGTACAAAGTACATTCACAAACAGTGTCTCATTTGTTTCCTATAAAAGCCCGGCCAAAGAGGAATTATTATTCATATTTGTGAATGAGAAAACTGAGAATTACAGGGATTAAATTATGTCTGTGAGATAACAATAATAAGAAGCAGAGCTGGGACTTGAATTTAGACTTAATTCTCCCTCTAGGGCTGCTTCCTGTTCCTTCGCATCCCCGTGTGCCAAACTGTAGAGCTTGAAAGAGGACTTACTATTCTATCACAGACAACAGTACTAGACATAATTTGGACAAGCTTATACAAATAGGACCCTACCTTCTTTAACGATAATGGAGGAACGAACTAGAGAAAAAAAAGTACACACAGAATATCCGAGGTAGGAAGAGAACAGAATAAAAATGACCGTGGATGGATCTGGGGGCCAAGGGCAGTTACCGCATCGCTGCACCTGCTGAACCGTAGCTCCTGCCTCCAGCAACCCGAGCTAGTTCAGCGGGGAACACAACAGAAAAGAAATGGAATGACCAGGAAATAAAGGGATCTTTCTGTTAATTTATCAGTTGCAGTGATATGGAAAGTGTTAGGCTATTCCTCCCCCCCCCAAAAAAAAAAATACAATATGTTATTGATCATATTAGAATAACTCAGGAAGAGTTCATGAATAACTATTAGCAGTGACTTAGGAAGAACACACAGGGTGGTGAAGTACCCGCAAGCTACTGATGGGGGCGATGTTTTCCTCCCCGGGACAGAGGAGATGGAGAATCCAGAGGAAGAGATGGTTTTAGAGAAGGCCCCCCTGAGATGCAGAAGCTCTCCACTGCGGGGCGCTGCCTGGAGGGTAAGCTGGAAAGAGTTACCCAAACCTGGCTTTCCTCCCCCATTCCAGCTACTGCCTGAGCTTCCCATAAGCCCAAGTGGAAGCCAGAGAGGAGAGGGGGGTCCCCCCAGGTGCCTATACAGGTGAGGTTCCTGGGTGCAGAACATGTCGAGAGCCGCGATGGTCAACCTTTTTCATCTCCCTGCACATCAACAGACTGCTCACATTCTGCAGCACACCACAAATACATGTTTTGGCGATCTGACAAAAAGAAAAGAAAAGAGGTATACTTTTGATTCATTCACACTGGAACATATGACTTGGGTTACATTTTCCCCTGAAGGCTATTTTTGTAGTTGGGGAAGCTTTTTCTTTTCATTGTGATACCAAGAACTACCCCATTTCTTTGCTATATATCCCTATGCTTCCTAGCGAGGCCGGTTTCTGCTGCTCAAATCTGATATCCTCACTGAAATGTCTTTTCTTTTTCTGGGCCTGTTCCCCACCCACCCACCCCGAAACCTTTCTCACCCCATCTCAGCCTCCACTTCCTTATTCATTGTGTTCTCTCTTTGGTTTTTGCCCTGGCTGTTCCTTCTTTGATAATGCTATTATCTTATTTCGCATTAAAAATCTATTTTAAAAAGGAGAAAGTCCTGCCCTGGCTGATAAGGCCCAGTGGCTGGAGCGTTGGTGCACTGACTCATGAGTCATGGGTTCGATTCTGGTCAAGGGCACCTACCTTGATTGCAGTGTGGTCCCCAGCCCTGGCCAGGGTCGAGCAGAGGCTAACCAATTGGTGTTTCTCTCTCACATCAATCTCCCCCTCCCCCATTCTATTTGAAGATAAATGAAAAAATATCCTCGGGTGAGGATTTAAAAAAAAAAAAGGCCCTGGCCGGTTTGGCTCAGCAGTTAGAGCATCGGCCTGCGGTCCAGAGAGACCCGGGTTCGGTTCCCGCTAAGGGCATGTACCTCGGTTGCAGTTTGTCCCCAGCCCTGGTTGGGTTGTGAGGGTGGCAACCACTTGATGTGTCCCTTTCACGTCGATGTTTCTCTCTCTCCCACTCTATCTGAACAAAATATCAAAAAAAAAAAAAAAGAAAAGAAAGAAAGTTGTTTATAGAGTACTACATCTTGTTGCCTATAGGATTTAACAAAAAGAACATCCATAATTTTAGCTGATTGAGTACCAGTGATTGTCCATCCAACCCAATTATAGAAATGGCATGGAGCCCTGCTGGTGTGGCTCAGTGGTTGAGCATCAACCCATGAACCAAGAGGTCGCAGGTTCGATTCCTGGGCAGGGCACATGCCCAGGTTGTGGGCCCAATCCCCAGTGGGGGGCATGCAGGAGGCGGCCAATTGATGTATTTTCTCATCGATGATCTCTCGCTCTCTCTCTCCCTCTCTCTTCCTCTCCCTCTAAAATCAATAAAGAAAAAAAAATTTTTTTTAAGAAATGGCATGGAATATCTTGACCATTTGAATATTAAAAAATTACTATTCGCCTCAAATCCCAACAACCTATTTTTAAAAACTCTCCTCTGCATTTTGTATTCCTTTTCTTACCCCTTAAGGCTCCCCTCCCCCACTTCCTTCTCACCTTCACCTGCTTCTCCCTGTGACCTGCACCTTCTCCGTGTCGTGGTCGACGGAGACAGGTCCTCCTCCCTCACTCCCATACTCTTCCTCCGTAACTAAAAGTCTTGCCCCTCTCGACGACCTAAAAAAAAAAAGTACATTTTATTTTCTGTTTTTCAGGGGAGGAAGAGTAGGAGCTATTTGGGGACAGAGACCCAAGTCGCGAACCTTTAACCTCGCCTCACCTGAAAATAATTGAAAATCTTCAAGACGTGACAGTATTGGAATTGTATTCTGGACCGAGGTTCACGGGAAGGTCGGAAACCCTGGCTGAAATTGTCCTCGCTCAAAGCAGCAGAACGAACGCGCCCACCTGGCCTGGGTCTGCTTTGAGCATAACGTTAACTCACCTGCTTCGGGCATATTCAGATGGTCCGATGTGAGCCTCCAGTTAAACTGTTCCGAGGGTGACACGTGTCTGAGTGTGTGTAAAATCAGCCCCATTGCTCGGCATTCAGTGCTCAGAAACCTCCCTGGCCGGGCCACCCCTTCCCGTTCTACAAGAGATGCTCCATTTGCCTCACCAAGGGCACCTTCCCTGGGGTGAGGCCCGAGAGTGAAGATGGAGCATCGGCGGCCTGTTGCCTTATGTTTGGAATCTTTTTAGGAAGCGGTTTAGTGAATATAAATTTGGGGGTGGGGGAGGAATCATAGGCTACCAAATGTATCTCAACGCGGTAATCACTGCTCCCATCTGCAAGGGGTGGTCCATGCCCACATCAGTGTGACAGCATGAAGGGTTCCAACTTCGTCGTGCAGATTTAAACACCGTAGAAGCGCAGTGCACACACACAGTCTTATGCTGCTCGGAGCTCTCGAGAGAAAATAAAATAAGCATCAATCAGGGTGTCAGAAACTCCAGACTACCTCCGAAGGGTTTGCCCTGGGGGCTGGTCACACAGGCAGGTGCCCTGGGCCCGGCAGGTGCCCACATTGCAGACTCCCAGAAGGAAAGCAGAGTTGGCATCAACCACGTTGTCTGCACTAGATGTTGGCACAGTGAGACACTTACCAGAGGATGATAGAAACTCCCCGAAACCCACATTCCCTGATGCCCACCAAGGGCCAACCTTGGGAGCAGACTTTGTGGAGACTGCCACCTCCCACCGGCTGCCGTCTGCACAGGTGGGCTCTGCCTTCCCGTCCTCGGGAGCCTCCCCTTCCTTCCCCGTGCTGTCCTGTTTGCACAGCCTGTTTCTGTTTTTGCACACTCTGGTCATCATTCAAACAGTCTCACGTTGCCCTGGCCGGTTTGGCTCAGCGGTTAGAGCATCGGCCCACGGACCGATTGGGGTCGTGTGGGTGGCAGCCGGGCAATGTGTCTCTCTCACATCAATGTTTCTCTCTCTCTCTTCCTCCCTCTCTCCCTCCCGCTCTGTCTGAAGATAAATGCAAAAATGTCCTTGGGTGAGGATAAGAAAATAAAATTTAAAAAGAACAGTCCCATGTCTCTCATACCTTAAGAAGAAGACGATTACCCAGCTCACACTTTCCCGGGGCCAAGTGGAGAGCCAGGGTCAAAGCAGAGCTCAGCGGTCCTGTGGCCCGGCTTCTTGGGCTTGTTCAGCAAGGCCGGACCCGTTTACACCAAGTCTAGACGGAATCCGTCTGAGCAGTGTTCTAGCAAAACTACTGCTTTCCTGATCCAAACAGAATGCAAACTGTTGTGTGTCCCCGTCCTCTCGGCCTGGGCTCCCCTGAATGCGGACAGGACATCTGAAGGGAAGTTCTCATCCTGAGCCCACGGGGCAGCGGGTAAGAGGACCACCGGCCAACACATCAGGCGGCAGAGAACAGATATTCCAGCTTCCAGCTTCGTGCCCCTCCCTAGAGATTTGTGTTTGTCACCTTGCAGTTTGTCTTTTGGTCAAGGTTCAGGGACTGAGGATGGGGAGTGGGTGTGGTAAGGGGGGGAGGCATATCTCTACCGTGTGTGTGTTTGTTCTTCTACGGAAGAGAATATAATTAACCTATTTTCTCAGTTCTTCACAAAGTCAAACTTTGATGTTAAATGTGTAGTAAAATCTGTTCATGTAACACAACTAACCCCTCGGGGAGAGTCACAGAGAAGACGGACACAGAAAGGGGCTGATGAACATGTCCGGGGTGTCCGCACCCTGAAACTGTCCCATAGAAGCAGATTAGAGAAGCTACGTCCCAACTCTTTCTGACGAACTGCTCCTAAGTAGATCATTCCCGAGTGGATGAACAAGGAGCATCTTTTCCTTAGGAGGTAGAAACAAACTTTCCTAAAAACCCACAATGCTAATTAGGCATTTTACTGCCAACTCAGTTGTAAGAGCTCATCTGAGCATTACCGCATTGACTCTACTTGGTATTCATGGTTTGAGGACGAATTCCAACCTCCCTAGGAATCCTCTCTAAAAGACTACCCAAGGAATGCTAATATAAATGAGAATTATTTTATATCTCACGGCTTAAAATGGAAAGCATAATACTATATAAATAAAATATTATAGACGGTACTTTATTAAACATAAAAGCGATTGTTCTTTTTTATTGCATCATTAATAGACATTTAAATTTCCTGCTTGAAGAAAAAATGTTCAATGAAGTAGTTACATTTGAGTCTAATTGTAATGCAAAATATGCTTCCACAACAGTGAAGTGTTGAGTTAATGAGCCTCGTTCTTCCTTTACTATTCTTACTGGGTCTATCCTGAGATGTTTGGGGGCTCCTTCTCAGGCTGATAGAAGATCGAGAAGAAATCACACTCGGTATTCAGGGTCTGGGGGCTCATGGCATCCCCTGAGCCTGCTCCAAAACACAGTGGAAAATGAGCAAGAATAGTAATCTGGAAACCTGAATTCTAGCTTTATTTCTGCTGTGTGCTCAATGTCACGTACGCGAGACATTTGACCGTACTTACTTCTAATACCACAGTCTACCCAGCATCCACTCTTGCTCAGATTATTTCAAATCAACTGCATCTGAGTTTCCTCTAGTCCATTTTCCATGGCAGACAAAATAGAAATAAATTAATAACTTCATCCAGCCCTCTTCTGTGTCCACCATACAATGTCTCAGACTGTTCCCAATTGCTATTAGGATAAAAACAATGGATGCATGTCCCTTCAATGCTCTGCACAGTTGGAGTCCTATTACCCCTCTCTTCCTCTTGTTAGCTCAGCCTTCCGGCCACACTGCTATTCCTATGAACCCCCAATAGCCCCAGTTCCCTCCAGGCCATGCTGACGTTATCACTAGAGACAAAACTGATTTCTCTCTCTCCCTAATCAACTCTGTTCTCAATCTCAGCTGAGAACCGCACAGAAGTCATCAAAAATTCTGGCCAATGATCATTTACTTAATAGCACATATAAAGGTTTGAACATACACATTTTTATGGAATTGTATCATTAATGGCCATCCCACCACTGGTCTATAAATTGTCTAAGGAGAGAACCAGATTTTCAAATATAGATAGATGATTGATAGATAGATAGATAGATAGATAGATAGATAGATAGATAGAGATAGAGATGTATAGGTATAAATTATAACTATGCTTACATATTATATACAATCTATATGTTATATATTATATATTTAAATTATATAATATATAATATGTGTGTGTGTGTGTAATATTGTTTTCTACTTCCTGATCCCTACATGACTGTTAGAAAAATAAATCCTGAAGCGACGTTCAAGTGGCGTGCCACAAGAATTTTTAAAACATGCAACACCTGGCTAGGTAGTCAGGGGCACTGACCTCTTTTTCTTAGACTGTCAAATTATAAAACGACAGCAGACAACACAACAATATTTATCTGATGTTGAAGGAATAAAAATTATACCCATTTTTTTTTTTGTCAGATCAGCACAAGATATATTTTTGGTGTGCCGTAGAATTTTAGTAATTTGTTTATGTGCCGGGAGAGGAAAAAGGTTGAAAATCGCTGTCCTAACTGATGAGACTATTTCAAGACACTTATTAGATTAGATTCGCTACACACAAATTACACAAAGTCCGGCTTATCACATATAATTTTGTACATAAAAGAAATGCTCTAATAGGCTATCATTTCTAAGTACTACTTTTTATTCCTTTCTCTTTTTTGTAGAGCTTTTCCATAGAACACATTTCTTGTGCTGTTTTCGTTTCTGTTTTTTGTTTTGGTTCATTCACATTTGTACATTAGTTGTTTTGTCTGATGTTGGATTTTCATGGAATTAATTAGTTCTGATATCAAGCAATGATTTATGAAATAACGCGCCATCCCATACTGTGTGTGTAACTGAGTAAAATGTTAGCACATTCGGGCAATCGACCTTGTTCAATATACTGAAACAAAATGGCCTGGAATATAATCTGGGCATATAGAGATTCATTGCCAAGAATTATTGTAATTAATGATCACTCATTTTGAAATGATATTTTTAGTAGTACCAGAATCAATCAACATAGTAAGCATGCTCATTTTCCTGGTGTTTTTATTTTTCCATTTAGAAACAATCGATTTTATTTGAGTTATCATTTGTGCCAACATCCTGGAACACTTTATAAATACATGGGCTCTACCTGGAGCTTTTAATGAGGAATGAGTCTGCTCATAGCAGCTACCTCTGATCATCAGTCCGAGGGATTGTGTCTGGCGCACCAAGCTGTGAAATTTCCCCATCATTTATGTGTGGTTTTTTTGGCACTGCCTGTGGCTTTACTGTTCATTATTAAAAGCAGGGCACTCTCAGAATTTCAATTGGTTTCTTCTACCGGAATACCAATTAAAACCTGTTTAATGCAACAGGGAAGACGCTCTCCGATTCATCACTTGGTTTGTAACAGAATGTCTTGCTTCTAATAAGCCTCTGTTTTTAAAAACTAAAATATGCATTTATTCAATTCTTTTAGAATGGTATAAAAAAAAAAAAAAAAAAAAAGGCAAGCTCTAGTACTTAGCTGTCTAACCAAGATGGAAGGGAACTAACTTCATGCTCACCCCTGGTCTTCATTAGAGTTTTGTAAAGGAGCACGGAGTCATGAACTTGAATCTGAAGCATTAGCGTGTGATTCTGTCTTGATTGTAGAAGAGACCAGGAAAGGCCTTGATAAGTCGGTTCCATGATACACATAACAATGTGATAAACACTTTCTTTTCAAATCAAGTCTTTATCCAACTGTGTCCTGGCGCCGAGGCCTGGCCGGGCGCAGAAACCAACAGTGGGCCGGCTGCCAGCGTCCATCTGTCCCGAGCGCCAGCCATGGCTCCAGCGCCAGCGCAGCTGGACGGGGGCACAGGGGATTTGAGACACATTCTTACAGGTCACAGATCTGTAACCTGGCTCTGTGCGTTCTGTGTGGCAGATCCTGGGTATCCTCGGGTGGGGGGGGGGGGCACTCATGGACACGGTTCCAAAAATTCCCCAACTGGCATCCTGGACCTGAATTTCTTTAATTCCAGATATTCGCTTCCAAGGTGCCTGTCTTCAGAAAATACCCACAGATCACCTCTGTGAGGGCCTCTGGCTCAGGGCACGCTGTCGGCCAAGCAGCTGCAACCAGTCTGACTTTTCCCTGAGAGATGCCTTAAACCAACGTGCACCAGGGATCTGGGAAGAGGTGTCAAGTCTCCATGAGTTCAAGTCCACAGAGCATCACCAGGCCCAGCTGGCCAAAGAGCCCCTACCTGCCCCGGGGAAATGCACAAAATTCTTTATATATTTTTTAATTGATTTTTTTTAGAGAGAGAGAGATAGAAACATTGATGTAAGAGAACATTTATGGGCTGCCTCCTGCACGCCCCCTACTGGGAATCGAGCCCACAACCTGACGGGGAATCGAACCAGGACCTCTCAGTCCACGGGACAGTGCTCAATCCACGCAGCCACATCAGCCGAGCGAAAGGCACAGAATTCTAACAAGTCCTTCAAAGAAATCCCGATTCAAAGATGTCTCCTTTCGCTCCCCTGCTAGCTCCCATATCGGACCATTTGAGTGACGGGCTGGGTTAGCAGAAAGAGTTTGGGGAAATCCAGTTCACAAGTCCCGAACGGATGGCTCGAACCTCAGTTTTGTAGGAAGCCGCCGTTGGCAACTATTATCCTTTGGGGCCTTGGCTAAAGGCTTAGAGAAGAAACGTTCCATTTAACCACCTGTTCCATCTTGTGACGGTTCTGCTTTGTCACCATACAAACCACACGTTCTAGACAAATGCCACTTGCGAGAAGGTTCGGCACTTGATATCTTACACACTGGAGCGTATGCAGATCGTTCGAGGTGTTTCGAAAAGGTTCTCTCCCACCGATTTCCCTCTTGTATAATTGACCAGTAAAATCGTATTTTGCCCATGTTTACCCTTGGAGAAGTCATATCCTCAACTAAGTCATAGTATGCATTTCATCATGCCATGTAAAAGCACCCGAATTTATCCATGGATGTGTTGTGAAATTGACTTGGATTCCACATAAGGATAAAATGGACATTATTATTTATAAATAGCGTGCCCTATTGTGGTATATGTAGGTGAGCAAAGAATATAGGTGTAAATGGAGTACTACGCAGCGGTAAGGAAGAAAGATCTCTTATCCTTTGAGACGACATGGAGGGACCTGGAAAGTATCATCCTAAGTGAAACAAGCCAAACAGAGAAAGACAAATTTCATATGATCTCACTTATTTGTGGAATATAATGAACATAACAGTTTGAGGAATGGGGTAGTCCCAGAGACGCGGAAGCAGGGTACAGACTGACAATCCCCTAAGGAGTGGGGAGGTGGGGGAGGGATGAACCACAGAACTTATACGCATGTGTGCATGAACAGTGGACATGGACAACAATCTGGGGAAGGGGCAGGGAGGGGAGAGGGAGGGGGGAATCAGTGGGGGAAAAAAGGAGAATCATCTGTAACAAAAATTAATAAAAAAAATAAATAAATAAAAACAATGTAAGACTAAAAAAAAAAGAATATAGGTGTCCATACGCAAAGAATTGTATTCAATATCATTTTACTTTCGAAAGCTTACTTTGTCGTGATTAAGAGCTCATTTTAAAATATGAAAAATTAGCCCTGGCCAGTTTTGCTCAGAGGTTAGGGCATAGACCTGCACACCAAAGCGTCATGGGTTCGATTCCAGTGAAGGGAACAAACCAGGGTTGCAGGTTCAACCCCTGGACAAAGTCAGGGCATGTGCAGGAGGCAACTAATGGATGTGTCTCTCTCACGTCGATGTTTCTCTCTCTCTCTCTTCTCTCCCCCTCCCTCCCTCCCTTCCACTATCTCTAAAAAGCAATGGAAAAAAATATCCTCAGGGGCGGACACTATATATATAGTGTCCTTCTACCTGAAGTTAGATTAGCTACCACCTGAAGTTGCTACCATAAAATTGGACCTATTCTGGTCCAACTAAAGGGATTCACAATAACCTGAAATATCGTCATATGAGATATAAAAATTTAGAAAACATACTGAAATGTCAGTAGGTGAGACACCAAGTTCCTTCCCTCGGGACAGAGATTTTTCTGAATGCAATGACTATCAAATACAGCGCAATCCCTTCTTTTCTGAGTCATGGCCATATTAGAAATATTGTTTTGTGAGAAAGAGAATTTGACCACTGCCTCCAAGCACGTATATTAATATTAAGTCGGCTAGACATAATGGGAACGGACTGTTTTTTTTAGCTAGGTAGAAGTCACTTTAGAACCACAGGTGTTTTTGTAGATGTAGACCTATTTGCTCCGCTCACGGCTGAGCTCGGGGAGCCAGCGATCCTGCCGCAGAAAGGTGCTGCCTAGCTGGACCGTAGCCCCATAAACAGCAGAGGTCGTGGGGACATCATTTCATCGTGTTTCCTGGAGCTGTTCATCTGTTGAAAAATCAACAACTCTTTCTCTCTATCGCGATTGTTCTGTTCTTGTGAACATCTTATACCTACAGATGCGCTCCTTCGTTTTCTCTTGATCTGAAAACCTCTCCACCCTGTGTCTTTCCTGCACCGTCTGGGTGTCTGGGTGTCTGGGTCCTTGAGAGCAGCGAAGGCGGAGAACGGGAGTCGAGGGGGCGCTGCGTTCACACCGTCCAGTTCAGCTTCACCCTCGGCGGACACGTCCCCTGGAGACACAGCAGAAGCTGTCCTGACAGAGCGCAATGTTTCCCCTCAGCAATCAATTCAGCTATTTCCCATTTCACCCAGGAAGCAAAGGTGTATTCCCAGAAATATTCCGGGAAAATATGGGACGGCATCTTTGTCTTCGTGACTATATCTTCTAAACATTTTACAGCAGCAACAGAAATCAGTGCAGCTTGTTAAAGCTCCAAGGGACACACACACACACACACACACACACACACACAATTTATGACATTTTTAACAGCAGGTAGAAATTTCTATACTAGTTTAAATAATAACGCTAATAGTGGATTTGTGTCTAGATTGTTGCTGTAAGCTACTTATGAAAGACTTTTGATAATAGTAGCACTTAATTGAAATATGATATTTTAGGTCACAAGGAGGTCATTTTTTAAAATATATGATCTACCATAGAAAATATATTTTAGAAAGCACTTTGCTTTAAAAAAAAATTTAAAAAAAGATGTTTAGAATTGTCTACAACACTTACTTTTTAAAATGTTATCAACCCTAGCTGGTTTGGCTCAGCGGTTAGAACGTCGACCCTCGGAATAATGAGTCGTGGGTTCGATTCCAGTCAAGGGCATGTACCTCAGTTGTGGTTGGTCCCCAGCCCTGGTCGGGTCATGCGGGAGGCAACCAGTCAATGTGTCTCTCTAATCTAGATTTTTCTCTCTCCTTCCTCCCTCCCTCCCTTCCTCCCTCTCTCCTACTCTGTCTGAAAATAAATTTAAAAAAATATTTTCAGGTGAGGATTAAAAAAAAACTTTTTTAATGTTATCAAATTCATAAACTTCAAATGTCTTGAATTCATACTAATTTTGTAGGCCTAAACTGCATTAAGGTTCATCTGAGACATGCACTTACCTAAAACTCATTAGAAAATATTGCAATCAATAAGTAAGGAAACATTATGTGATGAAATAGGTGGTAAATGCGCCGAGAAGCATCAGTGTGCAGCACCATGAATGGTTTGCTCAGCCTCCTAGACCCAAAGGCGGGAGCGTCTGTGTTTCCCTCCAGCTCTCCCAGAACTCGGGCAGGAGGCGAAGGGCACATGTGGGGCCTTCAGACTTATCAGCGTTCAAGTACCGCTCAGCCAGAAGAAAAGATTAAATACTGCCAGTTGGAACAACATGGATGACTCATGAGAATATTATGCTACACAAAGTAAGTCAGAAAAAGTTAGGAATCACATGATTTCACTCCTATGTGGCATATCAAACTGAAAGCAAGAAATGAACAAATAGACAAAAATAAACCTCATAGACACAGACGACAGTATTGTGGTTCTGGAGGGGAAGGGGGGGCTTTGAAGGGGAATGGGAGTCAAGTATAGCATGAAGGGAGATTTGACTTTGAGCGATGGGCACACAATGCAATAAACAGATGATGTATCATAGAAATGTACACTTGAGACCTATATAATCTTATTAACCAATGTCACCCCAATAAGTTTAATTTAAAAAAAAACACACATCAAAAATGGAATCACATACTTTACTATTCCCTTCCACCAGATAAAAATCTTTATCAGGCCCTGGTTGGTTCGCTCAGTGGTTAGAGCATTGACCTGCGGTCCAGAGAGACCCGGGTTCGGTTCCCACTAAGGGCAGGTACCTCGGTTGCAGTTTGTCCCCGGCCCTGGTTGGTCGTGTGGGTGGCAGCCACTCGATGTGTCCCTTTAACGTCGATGTTTTTCTCTCTCTCTATGTTCCTCTCTCTCCCTTCCTCTCTACCTGAACAAAAAATGGAAAAATGTCCTTGGGTGAGGATAAAAAAAAAATCTTTATCAGACTTACTAGTGAGTCTTTTGGGCATACCCCGTTCTACCACATTTACAGTATAAAGTACCTTTTTTTTGTTTACTTTTTTACTTTTTCAAATTAAAACCCACCATTTCGACAATACCAGACTTTCCTTAAACCTTGCCTTTTTTTTTCCAAATCAACTTCATTCTTTTTTGATGAAAAAAAAAAAATGTTCTGGGCTATGCTTTTCTTAGTAGCAGTTTTATTAGTTCAAAAATGTGCACTTAACATTCACCTTTTGAGCAAAATTCTATAGGGCAATCCATGCATATATTTTCTTAGGGAAATGACATTCTGATGAAAAAGAAATTAAGGTTAAAAAAAAAATGAAATCGGAAGCAGTACTTGAGAATCCAATAGTTCAAAATAAATAACCGGGAGATTTATCTGGCTTCAACACAATCATGCAAGGGAATGTCAGGGAGTATCAGATTCAGAGAAGGTGTATTTCTAGCTACAGACAGAAAACGATGAGTGTACCTTGAAGACTTCAATTCTTTCTGTGGATTCACTCGGACGTGCCCAAACCAATTTAGACTCCAACACACACAGCATGTAATTACCTTCTGAGCATCAAATTCCAAATAACTTTCGAATTTCATACTTGTTAGCACCTTTACTTGGTGCTTTATGGGATCTGTGAGGATTTTACATCTGAAAAGTAATTCACCTAAGTGATTCTGAAGATGCTTTTATTTTGTAGGGAACAAAATAACACATGCAGAAAAACCTCCTAGTTAGAACTTTTAAAAAAGTAATTATTGGCTTAAGATAGAGGTTAACTAATGTTTATTTGCTGCGTAGGAATTATGTCTCCAGTTAAATTAACCTTATATGAATAACTATAGTGTCAGCAATGAAACGGAACTTGGTACCATACATTTCTATGTAAGAATGAAGGATGACATCTCTTTTATAAATGATGACCCAAGGTATGTGTCTCTTAATGAAATGGAATAGTCCATTTTAAAGGTAAATGATGGATTTTGGTAGGAGTTCTTTGAAAGAAGCCAAATGAAGATAATGTTAAACTCTTCACAAGCTAGGGGAGGGGGTAGACCTTGGACTACACCTCACTGGGAAACCACTTGCCTGGCTAGGCACCAAGTCGGATGCAGAGAGGTCAGCTTGCTCCCGGGAGGCACAGTAATTGCCTGTGGTCAGGCCTCAACCATCATACAGAAGATTTTAATCTGGAGCCCAACTGTTGTCAATAATGTGTTGATATTATCTGTGCTGATGCTTCAGATTTCCCGTTTCCCTAACGTATGATACATTTCAACAAAAACGTTTAGAAAGAAAAGAGTGGCAATCCCCAAACCACTGTTCTATGAAAGGTTGAAGGGTCTTCTTGAAGGAGAAGAAGAAAAACATGAACAATGAAATGGCAATTAATATGTATCTATCAACAATTGAATCTACAAACAAAACGAGCAAGCAGAACAGAAACAGACTCATAGATACAGAGAAGTTTTTGTTGCTTGCCAGATGGGTGGGGTTGGGGGGAGGGGTTAAAAAGATGAAGGAATTTAGAAGTACAAATTGGTTGTTGGACTGATGAACCTCAAAGAGATGCGTGGAGGGAGGGCGGGATGAGATAAACCAAAGAACTTCTATGCATATATGCATAACCAATGGACACCAACAATAGTCTGGGGAAGGGGGGTGGATTAAGGAGGAGGGAGTCAATGGGGAAAAAAGGGGGGAACATCTGTAATACATTCAACAATAAAGATGAGTTTAAAAAAACAAGACTGGCAATGCTAAGTGTCAGTGAGAATACACAACGAGAACTCGCACACACTTCTGGTGGGAACATAAATGTGCACCAGCACTTTGGAAAACGTTCTGAGACTATCTACTGCAGTTGAACAGATGCAGACCCTAAAATATAGGTGCATCCATCACAGAATTGCATGAACTTGAGAATCCAGAGACAGGCACTGGGCGTTTCTGGTAACATCACTTAACACAGATGAAAACTGTAAACAACCCAGATGTTTATCATTAGCGGGATGCAAAAATAAATGATGGTGGGTACGTACAATGGAATATTTTATACTAACTAAAATAAAGGACCTATTATGACACACAAGGCGATATTGATAGATTAACCTCAGACAAAATTCTAAGTCAAAGAAGCAGAACGTAAAATCACACATTTGACATGATGCTGTTCGTAGAAAGCTTTTAAAAGCAAAACACGATGATATGAGAAATTTAACTTGGAAAAATACAGGATAACAATTGTGAGAGGAAGCATAAGGAAGTCTTCTGGTCCATTTACCCTAGTGGTGGTTACACAGATGTGTTCCCTGTTGATTATCCGCTAAGTTCTAATTTTCTATGCTATGCACTTTTCTGCATGTGTTATATATATATATGTGAATAAAAAAAATGTGTTACAGTATGTAATAAATTTTATCCTGATTCTAATTTACTATCTCCACTGTTACAGAAAACAAACTAAACTATCCAGGCAAGAGATAAACAATACATAAGTAATGAAATAGTCAGAGTACTCTGGGGAAAATGATATTCTGGGAGAAGAAACTTAATAAGATGTACAGTAAATTTAAAAAGAATCGTAAGTGATTACAGAAGAGAAAATTTTTTAGTGAGATCTGACGTGGCAAATGCAAGTTGTGTCTTTGTTGGTAATGGAGACATGCTGAGTTAGAATGGAAAGAAAAGGAGAATCTTATAATTGACCATTTACACTTATACAATAATAGCATGTGGGGAATTTTATGATTGTAGAAGTATCCTATATTTTAAATTATTTACTTTCTCATAATTGTTTAAGAAACATAAAATTGCCCAGCTGGTGTAACTCAGTGGTTGAGCATCAACCTATGCATCAAGAGGTCGCCGGTTCAATTCCTGGTCAGGGCACATGCCCAGGTTGTGGGCCAGATCCCCAGTGGGGGCATGCAGGAGGCAGCCAATCGATGTTCTCTCTCATGGATGTTTCTATCTCTCTCTCCCTCTTCCTTCATCTTTCTCTAAAATCAATAATAAAAAAATAAATAAAACATAAAAATCACCCAATAAAAACAGCATTTTACATTATAGTTACATTTATTTAAAAACAAAACACCGAATTGGTCTAATCGAGACATATAAGTTACTTTTGGTGCGAAAACTGTTTCAAATAAACTAGCTGAATATCTGCTAAACAAAATTCAAAAAAATAAAACGTTTCTTGTTGCGAGAGAGGTATTTCACACAATCCCGTACGCCGTCACGATGATGAAATAGTGCCTTATGCTCACCCTGCCTCTGGTCAGCATGGTGGAAGGACAAGGCGATGGGAAGAGAAGCCCAGAAACTAGCACGCACCCACTCTGGTCATCATGTCTCCCAGACACGTCCCATACGCCCCCGCAGTTGGAGGACAACTTTTACTGAGAACCTAAGCGCCCTGTACCTCTCACCGTGGACGTGTGTGCTGCACTACCGCACTGTCGAAGGAAATGACAACCAGAAACTGCCCAACGAGAAACAACCTCATTGCGGTGCACAGACCCGCAGAAGCTGCTGGAGACAGAGCTGCTTTGACTGCAAAGACTTGGCCCTGGTCTCTGACTTGACTCAACCAGACGCTGACGATTTCAGCAGAGGGAGGAACCGCACAAATCATTCCAGTAAGAGGTCATAAAACAGCGATGGAAGGACAGAGAGCCTCCCATTGCCTCTGGAATGTCCCTTCCCACATCCCCGCATCAGCAATCAGCCCGGTAAGGAAAGGTGATTCAGTGGTGCGTCCCAGCCCTCTAGTCTCCCGTGGATGAGCTGGCCAAGACACCAGGCTGCAGTTTGGAGATGCATAATGTGCTAGGGAACAGGCGTGGGAAGAGTTATTGGTCACATGTTTGTCATGGGAGAGCTAACCCTTAAGAATCATTTCATTTTCAACCACAAGCACAGTGAGCTACATTCCTTCCGAGCCAAGTGCTGGGCTTGGGGTGAGTCAGCACATCCAGGGGGGCGTGACCTCGTTGGCCATCAGGGCCATTCAATGCATCAACAGTTCGCTCAACGGGACCCCAGAGTTCCAAGAGAACCACCGTGGAAGGCACTAGAAGGAAATGGCTAGTTACAAATAACTTCCTTCATTAAAAAATATATATATATTTGTCAAGTTGTGACATAAAAATGTTCTTTGAAGAAAATCTATTTACTTAAAAAGAGCACATGACTCGTCGTCGATGTCTGAACATATTTTCTTGGTTCCTACAGATCCTTGGAAGCACACGGTGTTTTGACAGTGTTTCCTTCCTATTTGCTTTATTATGATAAAAGTGACATTAAATATGAACACAAGTGGGACTCTAAAACCACTGAACACATGGACTTCATTGACTAATGATCAGATGGTGTGGACGATGGGAAAATCCAATACTGCGTGTACGTAGGCAGCCCACACCTCGGCTGGGCACCTTGGACGCCAGCACGGGGCCTGCTCAGGGAGCAGAGACAGCAGGATTTCCACTTCCTCGGCTTTTTTGTAGTGAATCCCCACCCCGAGGGCCATGAGCAGAACCCGAAGACCTCAGGTCATCAACTCCTGTTTCCCTGTCTCGGATCAGTCACTTTCAGATTCTGAAATGCTGTCTGCAGTGAGTGTTTCTACCCCTCATCTTTCTAGTAGAATCTGAGCTGATCACACAGTAATTATCCTGCAGTGTTTTGTTTTTTTCTTAAAGCATGCACGTTAACCTGACTTATTTCTTCTTCTTTTTATTTTTATCCTCACCGAGGACTTTTTACATTTATCTTCAGGGGAGGGAGGGAAGGAAAGAGGGAGAGAGAAACATCAATGCGAGAGAGACACACTGACTGGTTGCCACCCACACAACCAGGGCTGGGGACAAACTGCAAACGTGCCCTTAGCGGGAACCGAACCCAGGACTCTCCGGTCTGCGGGCCAACGCTCTAACTGCTGAGCCAAACCGGTCAGGACCTGGCTTATTTCTTAAAAATACCTTTAAGTTTAGTTTTTGTCTTACCGTTATTGAATCTTTCAAAAGTCTGATTCTTTTTCCACCGTTTTATCTTAAATTTTTGTGTTTCTTATTTACTTTTTGTCTTAGTTGAGATTATATAGAAATAAAATACTTGGTATCTTATTGAACTACTTTTAGAACTTTAACTCTATTTTATATTAGTATAACTATATTAATTTATTCCACTTCTTTTTCTTCTTAACCAATTTCATTTCTTTATCTTCTAGTATTAAGTGTACGTTTATTTACGGCTAATGTATTTTGTTTTAATTTTTGCTTATTCTAAAATATAGGCTTTGAGTAGAGGCACAAAACGGGTTCCATTCCCATTGCTACGAAAGAAAGGGTTTTTTTTTGTTGTTTTTTTTTTTTTTGGTTTTTTGTTTTCTCCTTTCACTTATCCTGCATAGGATTTTCCATGCCCAGTTCCCAGGGCACAAAAATCTTTATCTGAAATAACATTAAAAAATTAAGAGGTCAATATTTCTCCATGGATACTGTCCAGGGATTTTCAACTTGAAATTCAGAAATGTTTTCCCACCGTGAATTAATTTTCTGTAACTCAAAATCCATCATTACTACTTTCTGCAACTGTACCGTGGAATGAATCACACGCGTGACGTCTCGGGGAAAGGGAGTGGACATGAGTCGGTGGACGGGTACAGAAGGGAGCCCTCTTTTGCGCACCCTGTCTTGAATCTTAATGAAAGGAAGACACTGGGGGAATGCATGGTCAGCAGACCTGCCCTGCAAGAACCATTAAAAAATAAAAAGTGTTCCTCAGAATTGTTGTTATTCATCAAAAAGACAACTGTTGGTAGTGGCAGCGAATTGGCTGATTATAGCATATGAAAATTTAAAAGAAATGACTGCGATATCGAAAGCCTTGGGGTCATCATGATGGGGAAAACACTCTTAAAAGACTCTTGCGCCACTCTCGGAAAAATAGGTTCTTTGAAGGTAAACTATTATTAGTTAGAACAGATGTGTTTCAAACTCCAGGGCAACTTTGAAAATTATTTTTAAGAGAAGTATAAATGACCTGTGAAAGGAGAACAAAAAATGGTTATTTTATGCAATAAACCAGAAAAACAGAAAAAGAGAGAGCAGGAAGGAACAAATACAAAGACGATGAAAATGATTTAAAACATGGTCGAAACTCTTCAACAAATGATATAGAGAAAGCTAGATAGCCATCGGCACCTTGGGGTTAGACACTGACCTTATACTATATGCAAAAGAAATCTCTCAAAACGAATCAAAGACCTGCATATAAGACCTAAGACTATAAAACTCTGGAAAGAAACCCTAGGGAAATCCTCATGGTGTGGGGTTTGCAATGATTCTTGGACAGGACACTAAGCACACAAGTAACAAAAAAATAGGCCACCTGGACTTCATCAAATTGAAAACAAAACAAAGCACGTTTGTCCATCAAGGGCGCCATTAAAAATAAAAAAAGTAAAAAGGGAATCCCAGCACATAAAAAAATATTTTCAAATCACATTTTTTGGTAAAACACTAATATTCAAAATAGATCAAGAACTCCAAAAAGTCAGTAATGAAGAAGCAACAAGCCGATTCAGAAATGGGCAGAGAACCTGAACAGATCCGGTGGGCTGGACCCTTAAGACACATAACATTTGATTCAATAAATGCACTGAAACCAAAGTGGTATATGCCACTGTTACTATGGAAGAGAAAGAATGCATATTTTTAAGAAAGATACATTTTTTGTTTAATATTTTGCAATGAAAAACTTATTTAGTATTAGAACTAAAAAATCTATCATGAAACCAATGATATAAAGAGAGAAATTTTCTCCTTGCTTAATTATCTTTTGTTTATGAAAACGTAATGTTGACGCCAAAGTAGGAGAAAGTGACTTAGGTATTGAAATAGTTAAAGTTAATGTCAGAGTTGAAACAAAGGAAGTAGTATCAGCCAGATAGGAAATCAGATATCTATGATACAGAGAATTTTGAGCTAACCTTCTAAGTATCAGAAGCTATCTCTCTGACCTTGGGCATGTTATTTGCCATAAGTAATCTTCTGATCAATAACTTTTTTGGCAGAGAGATAAGAAATACGTGTTTCTCCTTGGAACAGATAATTGGATTTTACTTAATGAGATTGCACAGCCCCTGAAATATTAGGTAAATAAGCATCAGAAAAAAATTTAGCCTCTGAGAGTGATGTTTTAATTGTTTATTAAATGAGAACAAAACTATTCACTGCTCTGAAGATTTCTCATGATATTCAAAATTGGTTCAT